>NC_042531.1:4242729-4863979 GCF_900963305.1 Echeneis naucrates | reverse complement strand
TTTGAGATCTCGGTAGATGATTCTTTTCTGGTGGAGATGCTCCAGGCCCTGGATAATCTGAGCAATGTAAAAACAAGCTCTGGGCTCGTCGAAGCCCGGGTTGTTCTCATCCACCAAGTAAATGTGGTACCTTTAAGGAAACAGCACAGGTACAGATTGGCTTCATCGCATATAAAAGGTTCGTAATGTGCACACATTTACAGTGACGTATACAGCTTTAGAAAAATGGTTATAGCTGCACAGGCAATGCTAATTTAATACATTAGAAGCCTGTTGTCATCATTTTCTGTTTTTAAACTACAAAGAGTAAAGGGATTTTTAAGTCTAGCTAAGAATAGAGATGCATGAAGGCTGCAGTCCTGCAGAAAGACTCAGTCACAGATGAGTTGGAGCACATTTGCCCGATAAATGTATTTCTGAAAAACATCACAGCTGACTGCGGAGAAAAAAAATACATCATTCCTCTGACAGCAGTCACTGGTTGAACTGCACACGCTCTCTACTAGAGATGGACTTGTGCAAAATAATGAGGCCTACCGATAAGCTAACAGCACAACAAAAAGAAAAATTAATAAAGTAATGCCACCACTGTTCTATCAATGAGCTTCTCTGGGTTTTTACTTGAGGTCTCCTCCATTCATGATGGTCATGACCAGACAAAGCTCTTCCTTCGTCTGGAAGGCGTAAGCCAGTGACACAATGAAGCGACTGTGAACCTTCTCAAGAATCCTCTTCTCCACCATTGCGCCCTACAGGAGAAAATTGGGAAAGGCAGCCTTTAAAAATGACCTCGGTAAAAGAGATTCTTCCCCCAGGTCTGAGAAAGCAGTGGTATGTTTTCATTTCTGTCCTAACACGGAGAGGTTAAAGTATATTTCAAAGAATGACCTCAGACAAGTCAAGGGCAAGATATAACTGTGCCAAGGAGATCCATTCAGAAGAGCTTTTCACTAAAGCTCTCAGTAATCATTCTATCCCTGTCTCAGTATTTAATACTGCAGGCCAGGACAAAGATGATTAGTTCCACTGCAGGCTGTAGGAACATGAAGCCAGTAAAACATCAATATTAATCAGAACACTACGTGCTCAAGGATCTATTTGAGGAACTTTGTTCTTCTGCTACATCTCAAGGGAACAACAATAATGCAGTTTCAAGTAAAAGAGTCATTTCACATAATGATGTCTTAATTTCAAAGATTGATTATTTGAAGAACTTAAACTGCAGACTTTTTAACAATGGCACTGGCATGTCCGACAAAAAAAGTAGATTTTTCAAAGGTTTTGGTGCGTTTCAGTAGCTGATCAATATCTAAACTTGTCAGGGCACAGATGATATAAAAGGGATTAGCCCGAGGGCAGCCCGTCATTTAAAGCCATTCACATGAAGCTATTTTTGCCTAAAAGGACAATAATTCTCTTACCTCATATCCTTTCCTCTTCTTCAGCCTCTTTTTGTTGAGTTTCTTACAGGCATAAAGTTTTCCTGTGGCTTTCATCTGACAAGCAGACACCTCCCCAAACCCACCTTTCCCCAACACACGGAAATCTAGGAACCAGTCTGCATCCATTGGCTGCATCTCGAGCCACTTCCACTGCAGGAACCTCTTCAGGTACATGCTCTCCAGGTAGAAAGTGTAGGGAGCCTCCCGCAGGTAGTCCAACGTGGAGGCCAGCGCTGCAGTGAACAAATCATCCCCTATGGCCTCCTGGTTCTCCTTCACCTTGGCTATGATGTCCTCAGACAGGAAGGGGCAGTAGTGTTTGGCAGAGGGGTCCATGTAACGCTGGAAAATCTTTGAGGCCTTCTTCGCCCTGTCAGCATCCTCTGCAAGGTCGTAGTCCTCGATGTCTTTCCACAAACGGCAGGCCCCGTTATACTCTTGATTTGTATTCAAGAATTCCCTAAAGAGGCGTTTACCAATGGGCTGATCCACGCAGACCGAGTCAAAGGCCAAATCCAGGGTGTCCCTCAGGCCCTCGCACACAGTGATGTGGGGCAGTTTGAGGCGAGAATGGTACTTCTTATCCCGAGCTGCCGCGGCATTAGAGCCGTCGATGCTTCCCCGGGCATTGATGTAAGCAGAATTTGCAACCACTGTGGTCAGTCCTCCGATATCCATGTTGAGGAAAGGTCACTGTTAGGCAACGCAAAGAGGACACATTGCAAGAGAAAACCGAGAAGATAGAAGCTGCTAACTAATGGGCAGGGGTGAGGCGATAAAAGGATGAAGGAAAGGTCAGAAAATACAAAACAGGTTAAAGAACAGCAGCAGCACATGCATGGCAGTCTAATGGAGACTCAGGACTGTGGTCTGAAGTAGATCCCAGCACACTGAGGACTGTACCACCCTCGTTCACACAGACACACCTGAGTCAACACCTTTCGGTAATCCATTAAAACCCTAATGCCCCAGACAAAGTGTGCGAGCACATGCTGGAACAGAATAACATGGGCAACATATGGAGCTGGACAGTCGTTACTCAACAACAGGCAACTCCACTACTGTAGCTGCTCCTGTAGGTTCTTTGTGATTTTGGTATATTAAAATCTGAGATTTTAATCATAATTCATTGGAATTGTTTCCATTTTATTTCCATTATTCTATTGGTTTGTAAATTTTGTCCTGTCACATTGAAATCAGCAAAGTGGCACTTTTAATGCACAGACAGACAGTAATATTTTACCCCACTCACTTTTCACTGAATACCTGCAACACAAACTCCCAATGGACTGTTGTAAGAGGCTCAGAACCACAGGCTCTTTTCTCCAATCAAAACCTGGCATCTGCATTACCCACAATGCAGCTCTACTACACGGCGGTTTTGTCATATTCAGGTGTTAGCAGTAGATGATATAGCTTTGAGCTGCGGCAGAAATAAAGACTGTCTTCTGAACTCACTTTGCTCCTCCACATTTCACAGCTGGTGCACTTGTCAGCATGGGATTAAATAAAAATCGACAATTCTATTCAGCTGGTATTGTTAAATCCAATGATAAACGTTGGCTCTATTGGTAACTTCTTCACTTTATCTACTGAGAGGAGTCCTAAAAACTAGTGTGGGGAAAGGCAAAGCTAATTTCCTCTGTGCAGCTCCATCTGTAGCCACAAATGTGTAAAATTAACCAAATCCTTTTAAGATTAATCATGAGAATAAAATGTGAACTTGCCTTGTCATGTTCGACAGCTATTATGAGGGAGGAGGAAAAAAAAAAAAAGCCGAAGAAATTACTTGAAATGATACGTTCTCCTACTTCTGGCTCACTTTTAAGCTCACACAGTAGAAGCTGGAAAAAGCCCCTTAATCACTGCCTGCAGCCTGCGCTGTTTTAGTCCTTATCGCTACTCCATGTCAAAAACATTTGGCAACTCTTCATTAAAAGTCACGTCACTGTCAGCAGCTGTCACAGTAAATATGTGCCCGTTAAAATTGACTGCAGAAATAAAATAAAAACAAACTATAGTATCTTAATATAGAGACCAGTGGCATTGTGGGTAAAAGAAGCATATACGTCCTCACCTCTCAACCATCCTCTTCCTGAGCTTTCCTCTGAAAAGCACACCCCCACCTTTCCCCAACACATGCTTATCTATGAGCAACAGTCCAGCCACAGGCTTGTCTTTCTTAGAAAAAAAAAAGAAAGAAAAAGCATTTAACCATTTCAACTTTGCATATTCCTAAATGGTTTGATGAATACAGCATACAAGAAGCCTTCCTTTTCTTGTAAATAATGGGTGGATTTTGACGTATGAAGAGTTGCTTGTTGTCATTTTGTAGCACAAAATGCAGGTCAGCTTATTGCAGCAATAAACTTGCATCAATTATAGATACAAACTTATTAAAACAATCTATATTTAATTTGCAAACTTATATTAGATTACAGAAAAAAGTATTTGGAAGAGTCAGTACATGTGTTGCTCAGTATTTAAAATGGAGATCTTTGAAGGAGCACATCAAGACCTAAACAACCACACATTTTGTTACATCAATAATTTTTGAAGGTCTATCTTTACCACTGGCCTCTAAAGGATACTATAAGCTACAATCGTTGTAGGATTCATATACATACTTAAACAAACAAAGCTTATTTACCTATCAGGAGCCTGGGTTATGAAAGTCCTTACCTTGCTGGTGCCATTATTTTGTAAACACTACCAAGGCATTAACAGGGTGGTGATGGAGAATTCCTGAATTCCGGAAATAGAAAAGAAAAAAAAAACAAAACAAACAAAACAAAACAACAAAAAAACAAAACAAACAAAAAAAAAAAAAAAACCCAAAACTAGCAAACAAGATCAGGAAAGCAGCTGCCTACAGAACAGGAGGAAGCCAGTCCAACACAATGGGAAATAAAACTATTTCAAATTATTGCCCAGAACAAAAACCAAAAAAGTATCAACACATCTGATGGAGCCCCATCCTGAGACGCTATGGCAACGGTATTAGGCCATACAGAGTCCATGGTGTTGCACTAACACAGCATGTTAGACACGCAGGCCATCTTGGAACATTTTGATCATCATCACAACTGCCCTATGTCATTGCAAAACAAAAGGAATAGCTATTCAAACAAGTAAATTATACATTCTCCAACAGCAGTAGGTTTTACAGAGGGTTTTTTTTTTTTTTTTTAGTGGGATGGCTTATTGAGGAGCGGGTTAGACATACAAAGACTTCAGCGTGGTTGTGGGCCAAAGACCACAGTTCCCTTGGACGACACCTCCCCCAGAGCTGTAGTGCAGGTGCACGTGAGTGCGAGATGCACCTCTGTTCAATTTTCATCTACACCCCTGAGAAAGCCAGACAGAAATACAGGCATGGGGAACGAGGGGGGAGGGAGGGGGAGGTTGAAGAAGCACACACAAATGGGGACTAAACTCCCATGGTGAAGGTGGTTTGAAGGGCTGTGCTTGTTGGAGCGGCGAGGCGTAGACAGGTTTAGTCTTCGTCGTCGTTCTCATCATACTCTTCCTCGTCATCGTCATCTCCCATGTACGACACTGGAGTTTCCACACGAGACCCGCTGTAGTGAGAGTCATTTGAGCTGGAGGCCATGGTGCCATCGGTGCAGCCATCACTTGAGGAGGACGAGGACCAGGATTTTATTGTTCAGTAAAATCAGTGAAGAGCAGCGGACGAGCAGAACAACATACACTTTGTCAAGTTGGAATTTTAAGCAAGTTTTCTCACCTGCTTGCAGGGTAACGGGCTCCATTAGCTGAGGATCCTCCAGTAATGTAAACGTTACTGATGGGACCTTTGGCCATCTCTGGGAAAAGAGAAGATCCATTAACCCAAGTTTGTCACGTCACACTACTGTTACTGAGAAGACCTGCTGAAAGTAAACAAATCTGACTTCTATGCTCAAAGCATCACAAGTTTAGTCCTGTTCTCTTCAGCATGAACACTGGAGGGGGAAAAAAAAAAAAAAAAAAAAAATATATATATTGTTCTAAAAGGTTTGACTGTGACTTCCTAACCAACTGCTGCCTTGCATTTCATTTCAGCTAATCACTGCGGCTGCCAAGTGAACTTTGTAGCAATTTTTATTATTCAAATTTTTGTCTTTCGAATCCCTAAATTCTCAATCGATTGAGTGATCACAAAACCCACATGAAAGGGGTAGATACCACGCTGACTGACAGTCAGTTAAAGACAATAATTCAGCAGAATATCAGAGAAAATATCATTGGATAGCATTCTACCACATGGAAATGATAGCAACCCAACCTTTATACATTGGCACAGGCACATTATGATAGCCTGCTATATCAAAAGCAACCGTTTTTTAAAATAATAGCACAAGGGATCAACCAAAATTGGGTGAGATGTTAATCAGCCCGTTTCTTCTTTTTCCACTATTAAAAGTGTAACTGTTGAAAGCTGCTCTTACTGCAGGGGCTTCAGAAAGATTTCTGACACTCCACCAATGCAGAGCTTTTAATGTGAGACTGCGACAGCTTCATTACTTGGTTCACCGTTTCAGTCATTTTACAGGACAACAGTAACCTTTCAAGCTGGAGGCTGAAGTACTGACCTATAACATAAGGCTCGAGAGCTTTGGGCACAAGGTTACGGGCAACCTTCAGATCCTCTGGGGAACACTTTCCCACCTCCAAACCACAGGCCATGCCCATTCGTTTCAGTACCTCGATGTCATCATGGATCTCAAACATGCTGTCGAAATTGAACAAATATTCGAATCTGCAAATGAGAGAAAAAAAAAAAGAGCATAAGTTCCAAAATGTTTATTTCACATAACAGATGCTAGAAATACAAGTTGGTCACTTTGTCAGTGTAATTTTGTGTTGACCAGTTTAAAGTTCAAAATTATTTGCTGTTTGGAAATTGAAAATCGGAACAACTATGTGTGGCTCAAACTGAAAAATAGTAATCCAACTCATCAGCTAGAGTGGGCTCATGCAGAGGACAAGCAAAAGAAGGAGAGAAGACGGAGGAGTAGGAGCAAGATACATTAATTCTGGTTAATATTTAGCATCTATTTCCTGATTCCAATGGGAAGAAGGAACAATCTAGTTTCCATTGCCCAAAGACCATGTTACCAGAATTTTGGGAGCTTTGTTCTTGAATCAGACTTCAAATATCAAACAGTCTTTTGCCAGAATGGTAAACAGAACAGTATTTAGCTGCACAGGGACTGAAGGAGTGGGAGCTCTGTGTCAACTGATTATTTCTTTCACTTGTAGTTATACTTTCAAATTAAAATATGCTGGCTACCAATCTGCTTGTATCCTAAAGTTTTCCCAAACACTCTTTCTTTGCATACCAAGCACAATCTTAACCTCTGAATAAGATATTTTATGAGCCAAATAGGAGCTAGATATAACTAGTCATTTGTCTAGCCACTCAGCAGCTATATTTGGCAGTTATTTCAGGCCAACAAGTCCCATGCCTTTATCTTAATGAGTGGAGAGAGCACCATGACTTCACTTTCACCAGGACAGAAAAAAGTGCTTGCATCGTATTAACTGTCAAGTCTGCTAAAAATGCTGATTAGTTTGTTGACTTGGTCCCTAACAAAAGCTCTTTTCTCACTAAGTGATGTGTTTTCTATAGGAGTGATATCAGCAGACAACTTGCTGTTTTCAAGGGAGGGGCAGAAGGCCCGCTATCTTTGCCATTACAGAGTAGTCCTATTAAGGATCCTTTTAAATGTGAACATGCAGTGTGTCTCTTCATACCATCTGATACAACAAGGTCACATGACCCAGAATTGCATACAAGGAGTGCAAACCTTGCTTCAGAGGTAAAAAGTGAGTGAGGAAACTGCAAACCAACAATATTGGGAGGTTAAATTGTTGGGGTTTTAATATAACTGCTGACGAGGAAGTACATACTTGTCATTGGAGATGCTGCAGTCGATGACAGTTTTCTTGCTGGTATTGACAATAATAAAGGGAAGGTGGATGATGGAATTAGGAGGTGGAGGTCTGTTTGCCTGCTGTTCTGTCTGTCTGTTCCTCTGAACCAAGTTCTTAAAAGCTATTTGCTGTAAAATAAGAAAGTATCAGTTATATAGAACTTCAATATTTCAAAAAAGCCTCATTCAGCAACAACAAAAACATATGTTACTTTCTTCCTTTGCACTTGTGCAGCATGCTCCTGCTGTGGCACAAAATGAGTTGAACATGATCAAGCTTACACCCAAAGTATTGATAAATATCATTGCACTAAAGTCTGCCATGAGGAGAAGTAAGGGAGGTGACGTAATTTAACTTGATCATTGCGGAGGAATCATTGTGCAATCTTTCCCAGCATCACAAGCACACACGCCCCAGGGGCACATCAGCAGCCCCAGAGGGACAATCTCAGCTTGCATGATCGCAACTGGGTGTCTTTAACTGCTGCAACATTGACAGTTACATTTGAGTTGGTGCACGTTAGCTCCAGCTGAACTGGCATCACACCTACGGATGTTAGTTAAGTTTCATTAAAATCTCCTTGAACAAACAAGCAGAGGAATTCAATTAGTTCCCACCTGCAGTATAAGTTCCTGAAGCTGTGATTGTTTCTGCTTAATCCTCTCCAGCCGCCTTTGCCTTTCCACCTACAGTAGACAAAAAGGAAAAATTACTGAACAGTCACAAGATGGAGTGGCAGAAAGCAGATTACCACAAACCAAGCTAACAAGAGAAAGTTATGCATGTATATTCATTCCACTGTGTATTTCTACCTCTAGGTTTTGGCACTCCTGTGCTGAGTTGGTGGGCAGGCCAATCCACTTGATTTCTTTTTTCTCTTTAGAGATTATGTTCATGGCCATGAGCACATTAAGTGCATCATACACACGTCGCCGAATGTTCTTCTGGTCATAGACATGCTGAAAGGGGGGGGGGTCCAAATATTAAAACAACCTTCTCAACTGATCTGTGTATGATTCGAGTTTGCCTCATTCTGATAAAATGCTGTGACACTGCGTAACTCACCGAGTCATTGGGTGACATGTGGTTGTCTGAAGAGCTAAATTCCGCAACCAGTTCATCTGCCACTTCATTGTAGGTGGTCACTCCTTTCTTCTGCACCTTCTCACACACCTTCATTGAGAAATGCCTTAGACCCTTTCCGTTCTTTTCCCCTTTCTTACCACGTTTTCTGTAGAGAGAAGAAATTACCCAAAGAGACAATGGTTATTGTGGCAAAAATGCCATTTCTTATCTTGCACTTGCTAATAGCACTGAACTCAACAATGTACCAAACCAATAAAATTAAAAACCTACCCTGATGACCAAGGCGAGGCATCAGATGGTTGACTCTGATTGAGAAACTGGGAACTTGGTGTATGTGGACTGTTTACCAAAATTGTATTTGATACTGTGGGCCTCTGTGGCGTTCCAATCACCTGAAAAGTACAGAAGGAGACAAGGGGAAAACATTGAGACTCAGGCATGGAGGAGTAAACTATTTAGGCTCTCAAAAAAAATATTTGCATTCCTCATTACTTCAGTGTAATCAAATCTTGACTTATGAAGAGACTGTGCTGAACACAAGACGTAAAAGACTTCAAGTTTTACTGAAGGAATTAGATAATATTTAGATGGATTTTTACAGTCAACTATCTGGCATCAAGATGACCACTGATCAATGTCAGAAACTGCTTAAAATGTACTTAATGCAGAGGTATCCAAGAGATAGGTGGTCTATTCCTTCGCTAAGGTGATATCTAAGCTGATTTCCGTTATGTATACATTCCATGTATATAATGGGATGATGGGTGTAATCCTGCTGACTGTAGAGTTGATAAGCTTAGGATCAACTGCCTCCACCTACCCGCTCCCCGGTCACCTCACAATGATAATGGAGGGGCTTACACAACAGTAATACACAGCAGAGAAACCCAGCAAGTGCATCTGTACAGGTTGCCGACAATTCCCAATACTGAAATGTTTGTATCCACTGAGAGGTTCTTAAATTACACACGAAAATTGCAGTTGTGTAAAACGCAGAAGCGTGACATTTATAGAGCATCACTCACCATGTGTGGCACATGTTGCATGTGTGCTGCAACATTCACGTTGGATGGCCCTAGGGTTTTGGGTAGTAGCTGTTTGGCCACAGGGGCAGCTGTAGGCTGGACAGTAACCAAAGATAGGACACCTAATAGAAGACACGAGAAGACGGGGTGTGAGCAAAGCTCTTGATTGAAACGTCATTGCCCTCTGTCGTCCACGTAGGCCTACACATGAAGAAACATTATCTCTTTGCGGCACGGGCGAACTGATGAATATTAAATACTGCATACAATTCCTAGAGCCAGTTACTAGTTATACGTACCTTTGCTGGGGCTCAGATTCTGATCGATGAAAACCTTCAGCTCTCCATTTGTTTCAATCAGACCAGCCTGTGGAGGACAACAACTTAATACAACCCAAAAACTCCCCACATTAAAGAAGCTGCACGATGAGTCCAAAATATAAAAAGAGCAAACATGATGATACAGCTCCAAATACACAACTGTTTGGCATTTAATTACTTACATCTTTAGCCATGATCCCAAAGGACCGGAGGAGATGTGCTTCAGGCTAAAAAGAAAATTTACTTCTATTCTTCACTCTTCAGACCCCTGAGGACAGAAAACAGACAAAGCATTAAAGACTGATGTTTCACTATAAAAAAAAAAAAAACAAAACACTTACCTCGTCACATAATAGGAGCAAAGTTTATAAATACATCTAGATGTCTTATTGATGTCTTTTAAAATGCTATCAAAATAAACTGGCTCCTGAACTAAGGCCCATTTGAACTGTTTTCTACCAGCAGACTGGAAGAAGCTACATCACCAAGGTTAGCTTGAGTTGCCGGCTGTTTTTTTATGAAAAAAAAAAATGACGGGAAATGCTCACATATTATCCCGAGCTCCGCCATATGAACCCCATGGGGTTATTTCTGAATGCGTCGTGAAGGCAGAAAAGCAAATTAAACCATCTGACGGTGCTCCCAACTTTTCCTACGCTAAGTGTGCACAAGGCCTACTTCAGGTACCGAGCACGTCCGGAGGAGAGGCACCGACGAACTTCTGCTACAGGTCACGAAAACATGCTAACTTTGTTTCTCTCCCCCTCCTCCTCCTCCTCCCGGCACCCGGCAGCAAAACTAACAAACGGGCTCAACCGAGAGCACGACACGGCCGTGGATATCACGGATACACGCAGTGCTAACGGCACTCACATCACACTTCAATCTTTTGTTTAATGCAGTTGCTAGCCGTCCCTGCTAGCTGTTAGCGTTGCAGCCAGCTTGCCTGCGCTAGCTAGCTGGTTAGCTCCTGCACGTTTTGAGAGGATCCGCGTAAAGAAAATGGCACATTTATTGGCTTCCGCGTTGCAGATTCCTGACCAAGTTGGATGTGGGTTTGCGTTTAGGAAACGGGCGTGCGTGTCGCACAGTGGGTAAAGTTGAAAATTGTGATTGTGTGCACTTACGAGTGCACTCTCCTGTTTCTTCGACGGCTGTTGTTGTTGGCATTTGAGAATGGAGGAAGAGGAGGTCTAAATCCTCTCCAAACAGGAAACAAACTAAGTAATGTCGAAGTACTTTTCAATAATTTTACTTTTAATTCTAGAGGCGAAACGTGTTATTGATGTTGAGCGTTTAATTCTTCGGTTTATTATTCCTGTCTTTTGCCGTTTTGCTGTAAATGATGGCAGGATTTTGCAGATTGCTGTATTGGGGAAGCTACAGGGAAAAAAAAGTGATCGTTTTCAAAGACAAACATGGAGTTAACAATGAAACAGAAAGAGAAAACGCTGTTTTATGATCACACATTTTGTGATATGCTTTCAGATAGCACCCGAGATAATCCACCACAAGTTGTAAAATGCATACAACTGGGAATTGGATTATTCCCGATTAGTTAATTTCGTTTTTCTGACAGTCGTGGATTTGTAATTCCTAAATACCTGTCACATCCGTTTTCAGTCAAACAAAAAAACAAAAAACGAAACAAACAAACATCATCGATACCATAAAATATTAAACAACTTACAGGAACCAGTGCTAATCTACAACTATAAATAAAATGTTGGCTTTTCGACGACAGCGTCGGATAAACTGGCGTTTGTGTTTTCGGTCGTTATTCTAATTTAACCTTAAACCCTCCAGAAAAAAAAAATAACAAAAAAAAAAAAAAAAAACATAAAAATGTACCAACGAAAAATAAACACAGGCAGCTAAATCACACCAAGACCCCACACTAACGCCACCGTGGGTGTTAGCTGCACACCGTAAGTTTACAACTCATACGAAGTTATATTTTAAACTTTACAGCTGGTTAGCAATAAAGGTTATTTCTTTAGCATCGAGCTAGCTCACTATAACGTAGAAAGAGCCGCCGCTTTGTTAGCCAGAACTAGCTAGCTACTAGCTAGCTAAGCCTCAGCTGTCACCGACAACAGTCACCACAAAAAAAAATTAGCCGCAGTTTTTGTTGCGTTTTCTTCGTGGTTAGCTTCGTGTCTGTGGTCTGTTATATACACATTCAGGACAAAACGAGCACGGCAGCTAGTGATAAAAGAGATTACGTTTGAAGTAGTTTGCTTTTCGTGGGCCACAGGTCGATAGACGGGGCTTACCGGTAGCACTCGGCAAGTTAGCAATTTGTTTGTTAGCCCCCTTTTCTATCCGCTCTCTGTTAGCTTCGCTGCAGCAGCGCGACTCACAATCTGATCTTGGCGGTGTCTCGCTGCAGAGAGGTCTGATTGGACGGCCTGGGAGAGACGAAAGCAGAGCAGTCAAAGTAGAGCATGCCCACAACCTGCATCTGGGGAGACAGAGTGGGAACCAGCCCGCCCTCAGAGATATATATACCGCCATCTGCCGTGCAGGAGTGTGGAGCGATCTCCCGCTGCAGGAGTGGACTGTCTGCTGAGGTGCATCGGTGGCGTGTCAGGAAAAGATGAGCAAGTATATGCATTAAACACAAACCACTTCCTGCCAGCAGCCAAGATAGAGGTTAAGGTCTGTGCATGCAGCAAAGTAGTCAGACCAAAAAGGCCACATTTGTCCTCTCAAGCTGTACTGAGCATTTAACTGAGGAAAAGTTTTGGGAGGTTTCATCACCTTTTGCGCGATTGCTTTCTTCCAAGTGTCTATCTATCTATCTATGTTAGGAGGAGATTGAAAGTAATAATAATGTGAGCTCAAATTTCAGATTTTCATCAGTTTGCATGTGCAATAAAAAAATTATTGAATGGTCAGCTATGATATGAATAAAATAAAATAAACGTAGATCAGAATAAATTTACGAAGCACTCTTTACACCAAATTGTTTCACATCCAGTCATACAAACTGCAAAGATAAATAAAGCAATATGCTGGCCTAGCTTAGAAAGCATGTTATCAATGGACAGAAGAAACCTTACATCAAACCAGCAACAATCTAATTAACAGAGAACTGGTGGTATTTGTCAGGATTTAACTTTTACATTCCCTAGATATTGTGTCACTGGTTTTTGGTAGTAATCTGACACATTTTCATGTCTGACTTCTTGTGAATGTGACCCTGTAGTACTTAAACAGTTATTTCTTCTACTGCATCCATCCTGAACAATATCGCTAATAGCACAGCTCTCAGATCAGACCAAGTTTACTGATGTGTATAATTTTCAAGAATAATCCTCCACATTTAGTTTTATTTCAAAATAAATGTATAAAGTTGTTTTAGCAGGAAAAAGCAAAGCATAACTCAACATGGTATTAACTGGCATTTTCAAATTGTTTTGCAATAAATATCTAGAGTCTATATGGCTATAATGTTCCGTTTTTGGTGTTTGGTGTTTAACTTGTGCTCAAGTCTTCCTCGCTGTAAAAAAAAAAAGGCTGACATCCCCTGATACTGTATCAGCTGCAACGCTGTGAGTGTTATTCACACTTAAAGGAGGGTGGATTCATATTTACATCTGATAAAATTCACCTGAACCTTCTGCCCAGCTTATAGTCATCATATTTTATTTGTGCTGCAACATGAGCGTTTGGGGGTTTCCCTCTTTTCTTCTATCTTTTTATATCCTATTCCAATAGGTTGGAAAGAAGAACCACCCTCCTGCGCCTACTTACTGGACCCAAATTACGCATTTCCCTCTCTCTCTTATTTGGCTTTTACTTATTTGCATAAACTCATTATGATCGATTAACTGATAATAAAACTTTGGTCTATGATGAAGTAGTGGGTCATGGTGAGTTCTGTTTGATAAGCATGTGATCACAGGTTTTGGGAGACTTCCTCTACATGATGTTATAAAACAGGTTAAGTCTCCCTGATACATAAACAAAAAAATACACAATCATTGATCTTAAGCTGACATTTGATGACCACTGAGACTCACAGTTTGAGTTGACTTTGACTTTTTTGGCAAACTCACTCATAAAGCAATACATTAATCTCAGGTGCAAAAATATAAATAAAAATGTAAATGGTCAGCATTGTATCTGCTACATGTCTATTTCAATTAGCAATTCGAAGATGTGGAATGAAAGAGTCAGACATTTCTCATGTAACTTTTAGATAAACACAAGCAGACAGTTGTTTCCTTGAAGATGTTTATTGAACACTATGCTGTTTGTGCTGTTGCTGAATCATATCGTGTAACAATATTTAGAAGATCCAACATCTACAACAAAACCCCAAATCACTGTCGATTACAAATAATCAACAACGAAAAAATACAAACAAACAAACACTTTTACAACATTTTTAAACTGAAACCTTTAATAGCTGTTCGACTATTTTCGCGCATGCGCACGATGAGCGGCAGTCGGGCTACCAACCTGGTCAAACAGCGGGTGTAAAAATGGTAGGTAACCAAAATAAACACAAACCCAGGCGTTGGCTTTGGTGCCACAAGGGTTTTCCTCCAGCACCGGCGGCGTGTTGTTAACGCACACACGGTGTCGTGTTTTGACAGGCCGACAATGGAGCTGTTAGTGTGTCTGCTGCTGTTTCAGGGAAGGTCAGTTGATATTTTGAGAGCAGCTAGCTAGCTACACGTCCCTTTTTTGGGCAGTCTGGCAACTTCGGCCGGGAGCGAGTCTCCCTTTGGACCCGACACACACACACACACACACACACACACATACATCCGGCTCGTTTAGGGTGAAATCCCGTCGTGTCTTCTGCCACAGCTGACAGTCAGAACCGGAGGATTTCCACCCATCATCGTCTGTGTCAGTGATTACATCCCGGCTAGCTCGGCTAGCGTTAGCCGGTAGAAGTTACTAGCTGGCGGTGTGCAGACAATGCTAACCCGTTTGGTGACACAGTAATCCGCGTCTGTTGTCACTGCACACTAACACAAACCATCATCTGCTCTGAGGACTCTCACTTTTTTTGTGTGTGTTTTGTTTAGTCTTTTTTTTTTTAGTCTCCGGTTTCAGGAAACGCTGGTGTTCAGTGAAGTCCTCAGATATCTGCAGAGGGGATGGCGTGGTGGTTTCCTTTTTTTACAGATTTTAGGGGGATAGTTTAGTTTAAATCGTCAACTTTTCTGTCTTCAACTTGAAATAGAAGATGGAGGGAAATGCCTATCACAGACCCTAAAGGTTGTCTTTACATTGCCTGTCCTTGTGACAGAGAAATAATCAAACTTATTCCTGTTATTCTCATAAAAAGACAAATAAAATAAGCACTTCTCTATTTGTTAGGTAGAAAGCATCTGTTATTATTATTATTTTTCCATCATTGCTTACAAAACGACCCTACAACACCCTCATAAATCAGTTAGCGCTGCAGCAAACTAAACCACAATTATTCTTCTCAGTGTATCTGTTATTTTGGCAGAAATTAATGTGAAATGCAGGCCGTGGTTTCTCGTCCTCAGATGTCATTTTTTGCCAGATGAATAAGCTGAATGTCAAATATAGAATAACTGTGTTTTAAAACCTATATAATATGTGGTTTTTAACCAATAACTACACATTCGAGAAGCCTGAAGCTTAAATTGTATTTTATCAAGTTACTGAAACAATCCATTTTAAAATCTGTCTTTTTCTAATTGTTACAGACAATTTAAAATTTTCAAATGATCTCAAGATTGATGAAAATGTCAGGAAACCTGATGGTGTTTTAAATGTGACATTCTTTGACACTGACTGTAAAGCTTTGTCATGGCTGCGTGACAATTTAATGATCCAATATTCAGAATGTTCACAATATTCTGATAATATTTTATCATAAAAAGTTTATTTTTCTACCCTTTTAAATGTTGCCATGTATTTCTGGCAGGGTACTTGTGTTACACTGCAGACTTGTTGCACTCCCAAATCCCAGGGAAGGAATCCCTTCTCCCTACTCATGTTACCTCTATGACTGTAGTAATCTGAGGGGCCCTCTGGGGTACAGCATGTGATTTGAGAATCCACAACATCCCCCTTCAAAAAAAGCTCATGTTGCTTCTGGACACGACATATTTACCACCGGAGCATTTCGGCTGGCCTCCTATGCTGTGGGTTTGTCGCTGTGACGGACTAACCTTTTGGATGGTGTCAAGAGTATTGCTGAGCGTCTCCCAGCCTTTCCCGTCCTCGTCACTGTTGCCTGAATGCTTGATGTGTGTGTCTCGTTTTGCGTTTTTGTCTGTGTGTCGCTCTGTGTTTGCGTGTTGTTGTCTGTGCTCCTCGGCCTGATCGCGCCGGTGTCTGACAGCCCCTGTCCTGTACTTACACAGCATAAGCTGAAGTCTTCGCAGAGGGACAAGGTACGGCAGTTCATGTCCTTTACACAGGCTGGGGAGAAGACAGCTGTGTACTGCCTCACACAGAATGACTGGAAACTAGAAGTTGCTACTGACAACTACTTCCAGAACCCAGATCTTTACTGTAAGGAATCCATGAAAACCTCAGTAGACCGGAAGAGGCTGGAGCAGCTCTACAATCGCTACAAAGGTAAGTGGGATAACTTAACAGTCTGTGTGTGACACTAAAACATAAGATATTTACTCACATAAAGCTGTTCCAAACTTTGAACTTTGAAAACAATCTGAATATTCCCTATATATATTATTCCCTATAGACCCACAGGATGAGAATAAGATTGGTATCGATGGGATTCAGCAGTTTTGTGATGACCTCTCACTGGATCCAGCCAGCATCACTGTGCTGGTTGTTGCGTGGAAGTTTCGTGCTGCTACTCAGTGTGAGTTCACCAAGAAGGAATTTCTGGATGGAATGACAGAGCTCGGGTGAGTGTTGAAATCAGCAGCGTGTGACATGCTATAAAGTCGGACACAAACAGTGACTGAAGTATCTTTTCATGGCCGATGTCATGATGTAGCTCCAAGGAGGGAAGGCTGTCTCTATTTATAGGCTCAGTGAAGCACACCCTTTAGTATTCTGTGTCTTCATGGAATGGCTCAATGAAAAAACTACAGTGTACTGACATTTGTGGTTTGTACATCAGGGTTAATTTCAGCCAAATTGTCAAAAGCATCAACACTGACATGCTGCAGCTGGTTGCCTTCTCCATCAGTGGTTATTTTGAGACTTGATTATATGTTTGTTTGTTTGTTTTTGAAGGTGTGACAGTCCAGAAAAACTGAAGGCCCTTTTGCCAAGATTAGAACAAGAGCTAAAAGATAGTGGGAAGTTCAAGGACTTCTACCAGTTCACCTTTAACTTTGCCAAGAATCCTGGACAGAAGGGTCTAGGTAAGCAGCATGACAATAATAACAACAGCAACAACTGGCTCTGTGGTACTTCTGTAACAGAGGTTCTCTTTCTTTTCTCTTGGCGGCCGTGTCCAGACTTGGAAATGGCTGTAGCCTACTGGAACCTGGTTCTTTCAGGACGCTTTAAGTTCCTCGATCTTTGGAATAGATTTCTTTTGGTGAGTGAAACCAGTTTATGGTCTCACTAGATGGTTTTAGATTAGAATGAAAACCTGCCCCACTATTGGGACATGTCAAACTCCATTTCCTCATATTTTCACTTGCACTTGTCCGTCACAGGAGCACCATAAACGATCAATCCCAAAGGACACATGGAACCTATTGTTGGACTTTGGTAACATGATTGCAGATGACATGTCAAACTATGATGAAGAAGGTGAGTTTGAGCAAAGTGGATAAAATTTGCCTCAGATTAATCATCATTAGTCCGTTACTATGACACTAATGATATCTTGGTGTTTCTTTCTCAGGAGCATGGCCGGTCCTTATAGATGATTTTGTGGAATTTGCTCGACCAATTGTAACAGGATCAAAACGTAAAACTCTCTAAATCCAATCACAACTCTGGAAAGCCAGAACGTTGTTTCTTTTACAGTGACTTCATAGTTTTTTTTAAGACTTGTACAGAAAAAAGTGAAAATTGTAGGCTTCAGAGGGAAAACAAGCACTTGAAACTGTCAGGAAACCACCTTTCAGGGAGCTGAGTAAAAACTATGAGAAACAGCTGGCCACATTTTTGTCCTTGTCAGACTGAGGCGTCATACGGACATTGCCAGATTCACCTCTCCTGCTGGGTTCTCAGCATCCTGGACGCCGCTCCGCTCTGCTCCAGGAGGAACACTACCTGTCAGGCCGTGGCCTCGTAAGAGGGGATGGACATAGCACTGAGGGGAGGGTTGCTGGCTGTGTGTAGTCTAAATGGACTGGAGAGGAGAAAGCAGTGTGTTTTAAGATTCTTCCTAGTCGGCTTTGTTTTGTTATATGAAGCTCTGAGTGACTGTGCAAAGTTCCCGTGGCTCACTCTAATTTGGGGACAGAGTGCTCACTACACCAGCACCAACAGAACTGTTGCAGTTTTTACTGTACATACTGTATCTATTGGGACAGTTTACAAAGAGAGCTATATGAAGAATAATATAAATATGTTGAATTTATAAATGCAAAAGATGAATTCTTTTATGTACAGGAAATGCTAAGATCTCTAATGGGATGCCTCAATATTGTGGATGATATGCTGTTGGTTTAAATGTTAGGTGGATCTGTCAAGTCATGGAGTTGTGAGCTTCTCATCGAAAGCATGTTAAACACATTTTACTTCACTTCGGGCTGGTTTCACAAATAAATTTTCACTGAAGTAAAGGCAGTGCTTTCATTTAGATAACTGATACTGGTTTGTGGTGTTCATTTGTTTGGATAATTGCAGTTTGGGAGTGGGCCTTCAATCCCAAATGTAACCAGTCCTCTCCACAGTACCATGAGTTTTGCTTTCAAAGATCATTCTTTTTAATTGTTGAGGAAAGACTTAAGTTGTTTTTGTTTTTTTTTTTTTAATCAGTGAATCCCTCTGAGCAGTACGTACAGCAGCAGTTAATATAAATTTGAAGTTATGAAACCACTGGCCCTTAGGATTGCATGGCTCATATCTGTATGTTATGGCAATGCAAAGCCCTTCGTTCAGAAGCCAGAACACTATAGGGGGCAACAACAGGACAGCAAAGTAAGCCTTAAGAAAAAGTACCTGTCTGTTTAATATTTATGTTTCTGTTCAAGCCCATCTGTTCAGTGTTACTGAAGGTAGTGAAAATTAGCATATATTGTCGATACATTATGTAAGTAGCCTAAGTATATTGTTCATTTAAGAAAGATGAATAAAGCATGAGTTTTTCCGTAATCACACATGTATAACTCTTTTGTTGTTGAAGTGATAGATAGCAGTCACATCCACAGTACAGCTGCTGAGACTCAAGTGTTGAATGAATGAAACAGAAGCAGCGAGAAAACCGCGTTGCACATGGAAATAATAAAACCAGTTAAATTATGCAGAATTTGGACTAAAGATAATATAAGTCTGTATCCGATGACACGGAGGGGGGCAGAATAATGACTTACTCACCATTTGTTTTCAGTTTTTTACTGGAACGCTTTCGGTTGGTTGCACAGTCATAACGATGAACTTTGCTCTTTTTAATTCCAACAATTTAAGAGAATTCTGAACTTCTAAACAGCCCTCAAAAATGTTGCTTTTAGTACTTTTCTCATCATGCTCAAAATAACAGGATTTCTTGGGATTGTCTAAAATTGGAACCTGAGTTAACGCCTTCCTGTTTTCTGCTGACCGAGTAGCTGTGATGCCACGCGTCTTTTTAAACAGCATCTTAATAACTGCTCAGGATCTTGTTTTTGCTGACCTCTAGTGGTTTTCTAAACGCTGGGCGTTGTTCGAGTCAGGCCACACCTGTCAGCACTAAAGAGGCTGAGAGGACAGCAATAGGACAGGACAGCAATCTGTAATAGGAATAACTTTTATTTACCAAAAAAAAAAGCAAATGACTGTTATAACAAGATACTATTATGAAAACCACTTCGTCCTCGCAGCCTGTGCAACGGAAGAGCAAACATTCTCTGCTCTTGCTCTTCCTCCAATTGTTTTGCATATAAATAAAGCAGGAACCAGACTGTTTGTTAAACTGGCCCCTCCTCCTCAGTGAGAGCTGTAAGGTGACACATCCAAAAACTCAGGTCGCTTTGTTATTTACCTCCACAGCAGCCACTTCTTCTTGGCATGAAATAACCTCCGCGGTGCAACAGTTTCATAACCCGGGTGGACTGTTGAAGCTGCAGCGTACGACGCGCAATGGAGAGCAACATTAACGCTGCCTGGCCTCAAACGTGTGACAATGACGGTGAAAGGTGAGTCTCATGTTGTGTTCGTCGTTCTTTCTGAGCCTTCAGGTGGACAACAGATGGAGGAACATTCTTGTTGCTTCCTGCTTTTATTGGCATCAGTTTCTTTCCTCATCATCTCACTGTATTTGTACTTTTTATTTTAAAAGCTGCTGTAAGGCCCATCACAGCTTAGTGTCATTATGTGGGAGAAAAAAAAACAAAACCATGAAACGTCTCGCTCCGGATCTCACTTGAAAGTAATTCAAAACTTAGTCGTCATCCAGTGAGGGAATATGATACGTCAGCTGCAGAAACCCAACCCAGAGGAGGCCGTTGTAGTGTCTGTCATCAGGGGATGAAAAGAAGAAAGAAGGGTGGGAAGGAACGTGACCCCTTCATCACAGTATTTATCAGCTTTGTGCGTTGGTTTGTGTGCGGCACTGGACTGTGGATTTGCCCCCGCAGGACTGACCCCTACGGCTTTGTGAGACCTCATGATTTTGAATCCTACAAGGAGATGATGAACGAGTACGTGGCTGTTCTCAACAGACGCTCCATCAGATGGTCCAAGCTCCTTCAGGAGAAACCTCACGTGGAAAAGAATTTAACAGGTAAAATACACACACACCCAAACGCACGCGCTGTCGTCTTGATTGCGTTGTGTTGTTTTTTTTTACTGTGTAATTATAACATCTGTTTTGAAAGTGAAGCGGTATGTGCGTAAAGGTGTGCCCAATGAACACCGTGCCAGGATCTGGATGGCCGCCAGCGGTGCCCAGGAACAACTGGAGAGCAGCCCGGGTCATTACCAGTCCCTGCTGACCATGGAGCACGACGCCAAGCTGAAGGAAACCATCCACACAGGTGAGAGAAACGTCTCCATACC
Organism: Echeneis naucrates; assembly: GCF_900963305.1. NCBI lineage: Eukaryota > Metazoa > Chordata > Actinopteri > Carangiformes > Echeneidae > Echeneis > Echeneis naucrates. The sequence continues at coordinate 4,843,030 of NC_042531.1, read as the reverse complement.
CTTCCCACCATCCTCATCACCTCAGGTGGTAAATAGGAATCGTCTGTCTTTGGTAGATATGCACAGGACCTTTCCTGACAACGTCCTCTTCCGGAGCAAAGCTGAGCCCAGCCTGCAAAGGGCTCTGTACAACGTGCTGCTGGCCTACGGGTGCCACAATAAGGCGGTGGGGTACTGTCAGGTGAGACAAACGCTCCCCTTCCTGACGCATGACGTTGGATCTGTTTACTGAATGAACGGCTCCGGCTGCTTCCTTATTTACTGGAACTGACAACAGGAAGCTGCCACAGCTTTCTGTGCCACAGAGACAGACCTCTGTACAGCAAATTTTACTAATTTAGGTCAAATCATATTTGTTTCCACTTTGCACTTTGTCTTTTATGTCATCACAGTTCAGTTGACACGTTCATTCTGTTAAAATCGCTCTCTGATGTGTTTTTGTCTGTTTATTCCAGGGCATGAACTTCATTGCAGGCTACCTTATCCTCATCACAAAAGATGAGGAGAAATCCTTTTGGCTCTTGGATGCTTTGTTGGGCAGGATCCTCCCAGGTTCATTGTTTTTTTTTTTTTTAATCCTCTCACACACAGTTAAGGTACTTGGATGACTCTGCGGCACAGAGGTCTGCTCAGGTTGAACAAAGGCAAGTCTATACTGACAATTACATCAGGTAACCAAAGTCGATGTATTGTGCCAATACAAATGGCTGAAGCTTTAAAGTCAGTAACATCCAAATTTGGGAACCAAGATTTGTCTGTTTTGTAATGCCAGGTAATTAAGACAGTAAAACTATTTATATTATCGTTGTATCGTATAATAATATAAATTAATAATGCAATGGCCCCTTTAATGGTAATAAAAAAGAAAGCTGAATACTAGTGGACCCAGATTTGAGCCTTGTAGGACTCCATGTGTGACATCCTGTCATAAATTTAAGACCTTCAACATTCAGATCTGACCTAAAAGATGCGTCGAAATAGCCAACCAGCATGTCACTCCTGCAAAAACATGAGCTCATCTCGATGTGGTATATTGTAGATTACTACAGCGCAGCCATGATGGGGCTGAGGACCGACCAGGAGGTTCTTGGGGAGCTGGTGAAAGCTAAAGCTCCAGCAGTAGGACAGCTGATGGCCCAGTATCCCGGCATATGGACCCTGGTTGTGTCACGGTGGTTCATCTGTCTCTACATTGACATACTCCCAATTGAGGTGAGGAATATCTGCACAGACAAAGGAGGAACAGGAAGGGAGGTTCAATCATTTCCCAGTTACGCTCCTGGTTTCTTGTACTTGCAGACAGTTCTTCGGATCTGGGATTGTCTTTTCTACGAAGGCTCCAAGGTTCTTTTCCGTGTGGCCCTGACGCTCATCATCCACCATCAGCCGGAGATCTTGAGAGCTCGCTCTCTGCCTGAGGTGTGCGATTGTTTTAAACAGATCACCTGCGGCACTTTCACTCTGGATTGCCACACCTTCATGCAGGTGAGACGAACAAAGACGGTCTGGGAAGCTAATGAGACTGCTGTTTCATACGGCACTTTCTTCCCCTCCAAGTCAGTTTCCATATTTGCTCATCCTTTCAGAGCAGATCTAACAGCAGCATTAGATTTCCACCGCTGGCAGCATTTATAATTACCTTGACAGGTGAATATTTGTTGATTTATCATTGAGCGTGTGCAGTCACCATCACAAGTTTCAGGTTTCTAAGCTAATATCCTCAAAATGCCTCGTTTTGTCCAGATAATTATTCTACGCCCAAATATGTTCAGTTTACTATCACATCAGATACTTTCAGGCATTTTTCCTGAAGAATCTATTTAAAGTTTAATTGGTTATCTCAACTTCCTGCAGGTAAATGTTCTGTTGCTGTATTAATAAATTCACTGAAGACTTCTAATATAACACGTAATATATCAATAACATATTATACCATATAAGCAGGGTCTATTCCAGCTCTTTCCATGAAGAACCTGTGAATACTTGAGTTACTAGGTGGAATTAAAGACTCAATGTAAACAGCCTAAATGTTCAGATGTCTGTAAAGAAATCATCTTCATCTTTCTGCAGAAAATCTTCACGGAGCCTGGGAGTCTCTCAATGGCAACTATCGACAAACTGAGAGAGAAATGCAGACAGCGAATCTTGGATGAAGAATCTGGACAGCCGTAAAATCTTCCACCATTCCTCCTCGTTTCTTATCGGGAACTTTGTCCCATTCCTAACTGGGAGCTTTGGACGTATTCAGCTCAAATCCAGTAAACTGTATATATGAAGGACGCGATTAAGCTTCTCAACTCACATCAGAATATTTGAACCTTTTTCTGAAATCCTCTGAGTATCTACAGGAAATTTTCAAGCTCATCAGACCCAATGCCTTGTGTGTATTGTATTTAAATCTGTCGGGACTAATAATGAGTGGATAAAGCTTGTGTTTTGTTTCTGCAGATAATTATTGCGAGAATGCAAATTCTACTTCTAATTCTACTCTGTTTGATACAGATGCTGCCCTCTGAGAAGGGAACTTTTTTTTTTTTTCATGTTGGCACACAACAAAAATAATCACCCTCATCTATTTCCTGAGTTAGGGGGAAATGCCTTCGTCAAACTAAGTTTAATGGGACGGCTAATTTTACCAAGTGGCTCCAAACATGTAGCTGCATATTAAATTAAAGCTCTCCTGCACCAACTGAGTCCTTTCAGAAATCTAAGATCCTTATATCTGAGGCACAAATCAAAAACATTGTAACAAGTGTAAAAAGACCTTTTCTTGGTTTTATTTTGATCATTTAATGAACACGCTGCAGGTGAAAAGTTGGAAGGACTGTGAAAACTGTTAGATGTGTTTGTGGAATCCACCCTACATTTAGATGCAGATGCCCTCGACTATCCAAGGAACAGGTTGGACGACTGATTTACTGTATGTAGGCAAAACAAAAAGTAAACCCCGTCTTGTTCATTCTCTTTTATTGACCTCTCCTTTAGAAAACAGTTCAAACAAACCATTAAAACCTTAATTCACTACATGGATATTTAGACACAAGGAAGAAAACCATAAAAACCAAAACATAAATAATGGTACTTTATCCTATTACATCAAACAATGCATATTAATGGTAGTTACAGTACATGAAGGCTATAGGCTACGAGAGACAATGAAAATGTCCCATACATGGCAGCACACTGTCAGCAGGTGAGCGAGTATCTCTGAATATTGGCTTATCTGAATTCCATCCATGTTACAGCTGGGAAGGCACTGATGAACCAGACCAGAATATTTTGGCCATTTTAAAACATTACATGGGACTGTTTGGAGGACTTTAGTGCAACTTCATTCCCTTCAGCATCCAAAATCCCAAGTGGGGCCCAAAGAGGGAAACAAAACAAACAAACAAACAACAACACCCAGCCAGTGGACTTCACCAAAGCAACATTATTGGGTTCTTAAAGTGGTGTCCTGAGCTTTTACATGCAAGAAGCCAACGGAACCTTTAATAGATTGTTTTTAAGCAAATCCTGGTGTGCATCTACTTCAGGGACAGCAGAATCCAAAATATATTAAATCATCACTTTGGGAAATTCATTTATTTGCTTTGGAGGAAAGTGAAATGGAACAATTTTTGTGTCTGGGAGAAAACCAACCTGGATCCGTCCAAATACAACTAAATCCACCTATCGGCATTCATAAAGCTTAAAGTTGATACCATATTGTTTCTTTCCTCCAGAAATTTCAGCTTCTACTAAAGTAATAGTCTTGACTCTGATCAGCATTCAAAACTAATTTGATCTAATTTTTAGTCTAATTTGATTATTTAGTCTTCCTATTAAGCCAAGCCAAACTTCATCTTGTGTGTTATTGAGCTCATATAATAATTGGCAAAAAGGTAAATGAGCACATTTCCAAAATGTTAAACTTCTCTCAATGAAACGGGGGGGGGGCACGTTCAAAAAGAAAAATGCTTCCACTCCTACAAAGCTGGCAGATAAATCTATAGTACCTACACAGAAAGATACTGAGCACATCTAAGAAGGAAATACTGGCATTTCATTGCTCAGGTCAGTGGACAATTAATGCACACATGTAAAGCAAAAACTAACCCGCTTCCCCACGTGTCCTTTCCAGGATTAGGTTATGTGCTTTTAGCATGTTCCCTACAGTCAGCATATGTGGCCTAAATGGAGTGATGCAATAAAAAATGTCAAATCTTTACTTTCTGAATAAGATTCAGTGTAACAGCCAGAAATATTCCTTTTATAAGAAACCTTACTTGGGGCCTGACCACTAAAAATGGTCGCCCCAAAACGGGTAAGAAAAGCTACAGTAGCAATTCCCTCATATCCCATAATCCCTCAAATTTCCTTTCATAGAAATCATAAATAGTACAATACAAGTTGAGGATACTTATGGACCCTCTGATCAACATCCTCGGCTCTACATGGTACCTTTGCCTCCTCGTATCAAAATCTCCAAACAATGACAGAGGGGGTCAGTTCAGAAAGCGCATATCAACCTCACAAAGTGATAGTGACTAGTGTTATTGGTACAAAGAACAGCACAGAGACAGATGAACGATGAGGGGAGAGAGGGGCACAAGGTAGTGTGTTAAGTCTTGTAATACAGTGGTTAATATTGTGGGTGTCGCGCTGAGAGTGAAGAGCCACCTCAGATGGTTTGGTAGCCAGCGTGGCTCCTCTTCCTGCCAATGAGGTAGGCCAAGAGCACGATGAGGACGAGGCCTGCTAGAGCTGCTCCGACTATGATGGGGATCAACATGTCGTCTTCATCCAGCTGGCATTCCTCAGCTGTGAGCGTAAGACGTGTAAAAAAAATGAAACATTACAGCAAGAAAGCAGGAGACTTGTTTCCTCCCGTTTCGCTTCACCGTAACAAAGCCATGTTTTACCTGCTCCGAACTGCTTTCCTGTCAGACCAAAGGGCTGCACCTGCACCTGGAAGGTGTTGATGGACAAAGTCGGGACCACAATCAGCGTTTGCTCCTCTCTGCACATGTACGAGTACCCCAGGGTGCCCCGCAGGTAGTCAAGGCTATTGTTATGGACGTAGACGGCTTCAATAGATGAAGACAGAACAGACAGTGAAAAGACAGGAAAGAGGACAAAGCAGGCCAAAGGTACATTTACATAATCTAATTTAAACCCTTCTTAGAATTACTGTGACAACACAATCTGTATTACCTGGACACGTCACATAGTGAATGACACAGTAACATCCAATACCCGGGGCTTTTTATCCCACCTCCCAAAAAACCTCCCGATGTGTCAGCAAGTATAAAAGCTATTTGAAGTGCTTCACCAAATGTATCACTTGTCATGGCTGCTGTCACAACAGCAAGTTTAGTAGTGTGAAGTAAAAAATTAAAAAAAGACAGCACAGCAGGACAATATTTTAATAGCCAATGAGCTTCTGAAAAGCACCATTGGTTCAGCTTATGTCCACACTGCTCTGTTTTCATGAATGAAAACGATCATTGTCCAGACCAGCATTTCAGCTCCATTTCAGAGACGACCTGTGTGCATACTAACACCTGTGAAAACACTCCCAGCTGCTGTACACTGAATCTAACAAGTGACAAAGACACATAGAAATTACTATACTAATAACTAGTTTTGCTTAATCTGATTGAGGTTTGTATGAAAACTGGAAGGTAACGTGCACTCACCCTTCATGTCTGGCCTGGCTGCTGACAGCAACACTCCACTCAGGTGATACTTATTGGAGGTTGTATTCTGAGAAAAGATTTAAATGTCAAGTCCTGTTCCAGCTGCCATCTAGTGGTTGTTTCAGGATGCATGAGATGAAAAATAGAGAGTTGTGATGCACAAAGCAGCGAATGCAGATGCTGTTACCTACCAGGGAGAAGTAAAAGGTGAGGTTGGTTTTCTCTGCATCCGTTATGAGCTGCAGGGAGGCACTGTCTGCATCACATGATCCAGAGCTCTTTGTCACATTGGGCTGAATGTTCACAACATCCTGCACAGTCTGTCAATAAATGATGCAACATTCAGCATTTAAACCCTGCAAATTGGTGTGGCTCCAAATCTGTGTTGGCATTGTCTGTGTGTTTGAGTACCTTATTTTGGGACAAAGAGCTGAAGGTGATGTTGAGCTGGAGGCCCATGGAAGCCAGCAAACAGACAGTGCCATTACTGCTGTTTACCACATAGTTTCCTCTCTCAGGTCTGCTGGGGTCTTTGTGTGGAGCAGCAGTGGCTGGGGCAGTTGTAGGTGGGGCAACAGCAGCAGCTAATCCCTGGTGCAGGGCAGCGCCTGCTAAAAGGCATTCACTTATTAGTCACTTCCAACATAAATGGAAGGTATAAGTACGTAGCTAAATACACATACATTACAGGACATATAATAAATACAAGTTATGAAATGCTGATTCAGAATTTTTCTCAAAAATTGAAAATGGCATATCTGTGAGGTTCAAGTACAAATTTACCATCAGAGAAGGTGAAGAAGGATAAAAAAGGATAAAAACTTTAGGTTGGTTAAAAATGTTGTTTTACTTAAATGATGACTGTTTTTCTGCCCACATTAAATCTTTTGAGTTTAAAATGAATTTTACGAGAGATGATTTTTGACATAAGAGCTACTTTGGAGCCAGTTGTGCTTCAGTATGCAAAGATACCAAAGTGTGATATGGCATCATGAAACCTTTAGCAAACCTTTAGAGTTCAGCAGTTAAACTATACAAATGAGAGGCATTTATGCATTAATAGCTTCCATACTTTTAATTTACAGCAAAGGATGTAAATGTAACTTTCAAGCATTCAAGGCAAAGTCTCTCTAGATGATTCAAGACATCTTTCAATCCACCTCCATTTTGTCTGTGGATTATCAAATAAACTGACTGTTATTCTGCCTCTGGAGTCGTCCATTGGTTTTTGGTAGGACAAAGAGTTTAAACCCCAGTTTTGCATTGGCCAAACAACCAAATAAGGTCGATTTCACTGTCCAGTCAACATAGTTAGACCTGAGCAATGCTTAACAAGCTGTTTCAGATGTGAGGCTGGAGAAAACCTGCCCATCCAGACTGGATCAATCTCTGCAGAACCTGTTTAACCACAGCACCACATTCATCCAACCTTTAAACATTTCTGATTTCTCCAGACTGCTCAGGTCCGTGATACTGACCCGGAGAACGAATAAGGCAGTTACACAAATGTGGATCCTTTTATTCAGTTTTCAATAAACAAGGTCCACATCAGAAACCATTAACGGCCTGGACTGAAGGGAAGCCGCTTCCCATGTGAGGATTAAAATAAAAAACCTGCACAAAGGGATCTTTGGTGAGTCCAGACCTGCAGAAAAACACAACGAGGCAGCCTGTGAAGGCCTGACAGACTTCCAGCTGCAGGTCTCTGCAGTTTTAAACTCCCGCTAGCCGACTTAGCATCAACAGCGTCTCTTCACCAGCCGAGTCATTTGTGACCTTCGGAGGTTCAGAACCAGCTCACCTAAAACCACGAATAGCGTCAGCCCGAGGCTCCACGGCTGCACAGCGCCGATCTGCGTCATGTTTGTGGGTCTGTCTTCACCGCAGGTCGGGACCAAATCACGGCGGTTCTCTCGCTGAGAGGCTGCTGTGCTAACTGTCTAAGCTAACGTTAGCTTCAGTCCGGCGGCGGCAGAGAAGCCACACAGAGCTCCGATTTAAAGCGACTCAAAGCGGCTCTTCTCGGTCAGAAGGTGTCGGCGACGTCTCTGCCTACCCTGACATTGTTTGTTATATATATATGTTTTAGTATTTATGTATTATTTATTTATTTATTTATTCAGCCTGTCGCCGGATTTCAGACTTCACTAGCGGCACCAGCGCGAAGACTGACACCAGGTCATGTGACCCCGCTTTAAGAAACAGCCAGAAAGTCACGTGACCGGCAGCCGCTTGTTTACGTCGTTTCATATTTCAAAGATGGATTTATTCAATATGCAATAATAATAATAACTAGAAAATTCCAAGAAATTTTGAAGTGCCACGGGTCGGCGTCCCCTCGCCCGTCGTCCCCTCGCCCGTCGTCCCCTCGCCCGTCAAAGCAATCCAGCTGAAATTTCCGTCCGGAGAACCGATTGACCTTGATTCAGTCAGTGTGTCTGTATATCTGTCTCTTTGTGTGTCTGTGTATATGTGTGAGTGCATCTGTATATCTGTCTCTGTGTATGTCTGTGTAAATGTGTGAGTACGTCCGTATATACGACTCTATTTGTGTCTGTGTATATGTGTGAGCGCGTGTCTATATCTGTCTCTGTGTGTATGTCTGTGTATATGTGTGAGCGTGTGTCTATATCTCTCTATTTCTGTCTGTGTATATGTGTGATTGTGTGTCTGTATATGTGCGAGTGCGTGTCTCTGTGTGTGTCTGTGTATATGTGTGAGCGCGTGTCTATATCTGTCTCTGTGTGTATGTCTGTGTATATGTGTGAGCGTGTGTCTATATCTCTCTATTTCTGTCTGTGTATATGTGTGATTGTGTCTGTGTATATGTGCGAGTGCGTGTCTGTGTGTGTGTCTCTGTATATGTGTGAGCGCGTGTCTCTGTGTGTGTCTGTGTATATGTGTGAGCGTGCGTCTATATCTCTCTATTTCTGTCTGTGTATATGTGCGATTGTGTCTCTGTGTGTGTCTGTTTATATGTGTCTCTGTGTGTGTCTGTGTATATGTGTGAGTGTTCAAGGTCAGAGGTCAAGGTCTTCTGAGCCGTTTAAACTTTGAACGGCGTTTCTGTGACAAAGTATGACGAAGCAGCGAGGCTCCAAAGTGAGGTGGGTTCAATCCACAGCAACAGCTTCACACAGACCTGTGCTGAGGGACCTGCGGTTGCCACGGTGATTTGAGAATTCAGTCTGGTCAGAGCTCAGACTCCCTCCAAAACTCTTCCAAAATTGGCTTTTGACCACCTCCCGAACTACTTCAAATTGCGAGCAAACCGTAGCTCCGTTCCCAAAAGCGAAAACACCGTGAGAGGCAGAAGAGTCTGGGGATTCCAGCAGTCTTTGTTTGATTTGAAAAGTCCTTAAAATGAGCGTGTAGGGACAGTGCGAAGTCAGAGTGAAATTGTTTTTAGTGAAACCTTGATTTGCATTGCAGTCAATTGGGGCAAAAGCAGGTGTTGCTGGCGCTCTGAGCGCTCCTGTGTAAATTTGGTGAGGAGTAGAGCTCTCCAACTTAGATTTTCTGAATCCCAAGACCTGTGTCTACGTTTTCCCAAAAAATCATTTGCCTCCCTTTCACGGTTTGGCCGTGAGCTCGAGTTAAAAATGAAAATGTGGGTGAATTTTTCACAGTGCTCTCACTCTAGTTAACGAGCCTCTCCACTCTAACTTGGAGGAAAAAGTGAATCGGACTGCTCCTTTGAACGCTCGTAGTTCGAAAACCGTACGGTTTAGGAGAAAAAGGTTTGATGTTCTGGAAAGAGCACAAGATTTCCTCCGTTTTGACGTTTGAATGACATTTCTAGGCGCACGTATGACTGAGCTACGCGACTGAGAAAATAGGTGAAATTCGGAGGCGATTTTTCTCCAAACCCCATTCATTCCTATGGAGAATTTTTGCTGGTTTTTTGGGAATAACTTTGGGAAAAATGGGAATATCGACTACCCAGAACTTAGCACACTTGTCCCGATCGAGCCGCACGTTTTGATATATATATTGTAGGGCTACGTCAAGCGGTACGACCCGCATTAACTGCCGAAAATGTGACGGAATAATAATAATATTAAGAAGAATAATAATAAGTATGGAGAAGATTAAGTAGTGCCTCGTGCTATGCACAGAGGCCACTACTTCTACTGTGTAGAAGTAGTGCCCTCTGTGCTTATAGCCCGTGGCACTAAATAACAATAATAATAAATACTCTACTTTACTTTATTTGGCTGTTTTCAATTCATTAGTACCTCTGTGTTTCTGCACTACATTTTAACGGCAGCTGTTATTAGTTAATATTTGCATTTCGCGTCAGAAACTAAACAATAAATAAATAAATAAATATTATTCTGAACTAATAACCTATACAAAGATTTCATGTTGAAAAGAGTGAAAGGCCATCAGTAAGATAAGGTCACATATGATAAGAAAGCTAACAGAGGCCAAGTGGTCAGTAGAATATAACTGATAGTACTTTATCTTAAGTAATGACCTTTAATATACTGGTATTTCCACATAATGATGCAGGTATTTTTAATCTTCTATTCCTCTCGTCAGGACCCAAAGTTGCTGGTCGATGTAATCATAATCTGTACATACTGGTCACGAGGAGACCTAATTACATTGTACAACTTGGAGGACAAAGTCCAGGGTCCTCCTTTTGAACAAAAAATAAATAAATAAATAAATGCAACATTTGGGTTTAAGCAAAAACAAGGTCTCAACGGTTCATCAAACCAAGTAGGAGTGGAATTGGTCAGCCCCTGGAAAACCAGACGTGAGGCTTCCCTTGAGCCTTAAAATCAGGGATTTAAATCAGAACAGTTGTGGAATGGAAACATTCTTTCACTGAAATGGATCCACTGAAATGGATTTACTGGTGCATATACCTCACATGTAGACAAATGTGTAGGTGAGAGTCCGCATCGCAAATAACAAATGTCCTCTCACATCGGCCATCTACAAACAAAATATGGACACGGGCCGTATCATTTGTACTTGATTCTCGTCCGCTCTGAAGGATAAGTCAGCATATTTTTGGATTTATTTAACAGCTGTTTTTTACATATCAGACACAGGATTGGCATTATTTATGTATATTCAACTGAATATATATCATTTAGTTTCACGCAGGGTCCAGATGGGTTCAGCTAGGTGTCGGATTAAAGGTCAGTGAGGTCAGACCTCAGAAGGCGTGGAAAATTCATCACACTTGTGTCAAAGTCGGCTCTTTGCACAATCAAACCCGGCCTCGGCTATCGGCCTGCCGGTTCAATAGTTTCCTCTAGTTGAACCTTTAGTTGCAATTGTGCAACTAAAGCCAGACAAAAAACTTTAGAAAGCTGCAGAGATCACATATGTCAGAAGTCCCCCCCCCAACACACACACACACAGACACACACTGACTTTTCTGTATCACGAGGCAAACTCGTCGTTTGACCTTTTCAACATATATTTACTAAAGCACACTGTTTGCAGCTAAAATTGCCAAATCAGTCTTCATGAACTATTTCCCATTTCTCTCATTAACTGCTGACCAAAAAGTTTGTCTCTCCTAACTATTATTATTATTATTTGTTTATTTAATTTATTTTTATTTTTGTAAGGCAGGAAGTGTTTACTTTGGTAACACTTTAATGTATCCAGTGTTTCATGATAATACTCTTAAAAAATATTTAATGTTCAAACTTGAAGCAACACTTAAATATACTTCATGTATTGATGCTAAAACTGTGCAGAGCAGGTCTTGAAGAACCACGACACACTCGGTGCGTGGGTGTGAAGGCTGCACAACACTTTGAAGTTCACACAGCCAAATCTTAGTCCACTGACAGGCTGTCAGTTCAGCCGCTTCCTCTGATCAGACTGAGAGAGGAGTCAGATTGAGGCAATTAAAAAACAGCCAGAAGAGAAAGATAGAAAGAAAGAAACAGACACAGAATTACATTTACAGACAGACAGAGACATGGACAAGCTGCAGACAGGTGTGTTGATGCTGTTTGTGCTCCTCAATCCTGCTTCTGCAACTGGTAAGTGAAACAAAATAAAAAATTCAGGAATAAGTGAAGTGAAGAAGGAAAGCCGTGAAATGCGGCTGGTTTTGTAAATGAATGTGTGTAAAGAGACTGATTGTGAGGCAGTTTCCATCCTCCCTGATTCAGAGACCTTTGGTGTTTTTCGGACCGCCGGCCGCCAACATCTTGAATTTCTGTTGCGCTCGTCTCTTTTCATAGACTTTGCATCATCTGTTTAGTCTCTTTGTAATGAAATAACATCTCTAGGTGGGAGAACATTATCACGTGGAAAAGGTAGAGCTATTTCTGGCTCAGGAAAATATTAAACATGAAAGATCATTTCCATTTTCTACTCAGTGATAGAAGAACATTTGTCTACGTTGGAAAACAGGAAACAAACAGAAATACTAGTAAGCTTGTTGTCTGTTAAACGCACAAAAATGCATCAAACAAATATAAACATGTTTTCAATTCCGCAGAAGCAGTTTGGTTACTTTATTCTTTCAGTAAATAAATATGTGACTATAACTCAAAGCAGAAACATCAGAGTTAGATATTTTCTTTCTCTGAGTTTAATTGAGAAGTTGTTTTTGAGCAAAAAATTCGTATTTCGAGTATTTGATGTTCCCCTGTCTCTTTTATGTTTTACTTCGAGTTTGTCAAGAGAGGCGGGGGGGATATTTTCGAAGTGATGAAAACTGCTTAAAGGTCCAATTGTATATTTCATTCAGATTCATCGTGATGAAGGTATTACAAAAAAAAAAAAAAATCCCCCTGCAGACACAGTACTGCATCTGAAAACACTATAGGTGGATCTCCAAGGCTCACTTTCCACGCAAATTATAGTGAAAGGAGATAAAACATCAAAACTGTCACAGGAAAATACGTTGTCATGAGCGAACGCTCAGTGTCACGGGCAAAAATGTATTATTTTGGCGTTTTTATTTCAGTTTGTCTTGCATGTTCATTTGCAGCCTTTTCAACACTGATTTAGTCAAACCAATCGATCACGTCCTGTCTCGCTCCGTGAAGGGAAATGTCACAACAAGCGTTCATTATGTCCATGAGACTGATGCAGCAACAGCTCCTGACTATTGATTAGAAAACATCCTTAAATGTAACTATGCAATCAAGTTAAAAGATCCTGGGACGTTTTCTGCACCATCTTATGAGCACTTCAGCCTGATTTCTTGGTGATGGTGGTAAATTGAGGGTCTCCAGTCGAATTCAAATGAGATTTTTGTAGGTTTGAATGACATTTGGCTCCTTGTCTGCAAACTGAGGTTCAAAGAATTGTTTGAAATTTTGGGAAATGCATTTTCTAAAAGAGTGAGAGAAGAAAACTGATATCACGTGAAGCTGCAGTCAGCTTGTGACCAATGCATTAAATCTAATCTATTTCATTCATACCAAAACACAGGAATCAATCTTGCTGCTAACTGACTGCAGACTTGTCTAATGTGTAATTCCCAAAATGGGAATATATTCCTTTCATTCCCAAAAGCAAACTGTACAATCAAACGTTGTTCGAACCTCCAAGATCCAAGTTAATTATTTTCAGACATGAAAAAAAAAAAAAAAAAAAAAAAAATCAGAACCAAACTCAGTTTGGATCAGAGAGGTAGATTTAACTGTTGATTCAGTTACAGAGGGAACACAAAGTTCTAAATTTCAGACTAAGATCAAAGTCAAACTATTTTCCAGCCACAGTGTGAGATGAGCCTCGAGAAAAACCTCAGCGCGGCCAGTCACACTGACAGGAAGTCACCTCACTTGCTGAGCTGCAGATATTTATTTCCTGTTTCAAGGGTCTTGTGTAATCCAGTGATGTACTAAGTTGCTACATTTTCCATTTCAAGGTGTTAAAGAATATCCTGAGTGAACTGTGTGACAGATACACACACACAAAGTGACCATCTATTTTTATCTTTTCCCACATAGAGTCAAAATGAAGCAGTCAAATCACTTTATATAGAACAGGTAAAATAATATGAAATACTTTACATCCCCCTGCTTAGCATTTATCAGCAGTAGTATGTAAAACAGACAGAAGCAGCTATAAGGACATTTTAATTACAGAAATCACCACAAATCATGCAAAGCTTGTTATTTATTACCCATAAATAATCTATTAAACATTTATTGTGAGTAAATAATTTATAGTTAAAAGTCAAAACTGGAAGAAAAAGATATTTAAAGATTTTGGAGTTTCAGATTGAAGAATTAGAATTTGAACAATTACGGGATACAATTCAAACTATTGACACACAAACAATGTGAATAATCCCATTTGTTTAATTATTTTCTTTCTTTTTTTTTATGTCATTTAAAAATGTAACTTCTTCTTAGAACACCCAGTTTCCCTCTTTGAAGATGAATTAAATTCCTTTCATTGAAACTGGAGGGCTAAAAGAGGATTTCCGCCCCAACATAGTTCAGTACACTGTCACAAAAGTGAAACATTGAAGTACTTCATAAAAATATACTCAGGTATGAATTTATGTGTTAAATGTTCCACGTTTTGATTGTTCTGTAGATTCTTATTTTGCCGAACCGATCATCTGCTATTTCCTGGACGGGTTTCTGATTGTCTACTGCCTCATTGTCACGGCGTTCTTCTTCAGAGAGAAGGTGAGAGAAAAGCCTTCAGAGTTACCGAATAAACCTCATCAACGTATATTTACATATGATAAAGTCAGAAAGTTTAGGTTTGACACTAATTCATTATTTTCATCAGCAAGTTATTTCTGTTATGTTATTAAGCAATCAATCAAAGAAAATGTCCTACATATTATCATCTAAAATAAAACTGGAACACGTTTGCTGTCCAAGTTTTTATTTAAAGACACAACTGAGTGCTTGTTGGCAGTTTCTCAACATTTCAATAATTATTTGCAAACACAAAATGTAATGTATTCATTTTATTTGTATTTATTTCTTTGTTTTTGTCTAGATTTCACAGATATCATCTGAGCCTGTTGGTAAACCTGTAAGTCTCCCTTCCTTTGATATCTTTATTTTTCCTTTCTAACTGCCAGCTGATATGAAACATCATGCATGAGAACACATAAACATGTCTGAATGCGTTTTGGCCTCATTTCAATTCATTTTTCATCTGTTTCTTCTGAATAAATAGGAAGTAAATGAGCCCGTTTACCAGGTGAGGAAGCCGTCGTACACAGCTGATGGTTCACTGTTTGATTGTGTTTATTTACTAGTTCATATTTTCTATCCAGGAGCTCGAGAAACTGGACAACCCTGATCCTTATCAGGTGCTTGAACCAACAAAAAGAAAAGTAAGGCGCTTCTTTCTGTTGATTTAGGTCATTTTCTTACCTTTCCAGGCACCTCAACAGTCACTCATTATGTTGCATTTTACTTCTAGAAAAAGGCTGGCAAGAAAAAGAAATCTGAGGTAAGGAGGGAATTTCCTCACTCACACAAGAAGCACTTTTACAATTACAGCTGTGAAATTAAAATAACTTGGATGGATACAGTGAATGTGTTAGAAAAATCACAACATTTTACACAGTTATTCATTTATTCATAAAACTTTTCTGTTCCTACTGTGGCTTATCAAACTGTCCAGTGGTATTAAAGGGACATTTCATACTAAAGTGTATTATCATTTATAAAACTTTAAAACCTGAACTGTTTTCTTTGAATCTAATTTCCACTTAAGAACTGGAAGTTCTACTGCACTGATTCAATGAAGTGTTAGTTTTATGTTTGGAGACATACAGGAGCTCGGAGAACAAACTGGTTTAATGGCGGCCGTCCAGCTCCAAATTGTGTCACTTGATGGCACCAAATTCAACTTGTGATGCTTTTATTTAACTCTGGTCGCCTTCATTGTTCTGCTCTGTGGGTTCAATCAGAATTCAAGATGCTCGTCAAACAGCATGGATATCCTGAAAAGGATAAAATTGGCAGGTTTGTGTTAAAGGGTGGTTTAATATTATATAAAACACTTTTATTCACTATATCAAATTTTCTCAACAAAAACAACTAATTATAAAATTTAACCCACTATACACAATGGAACAGCAGCAAACATTAAAATATCTGCACTACTATAATAAAATTTCATTGACTTGATGAAAGAAAAGTTATTTATATTAATTAATGAGGTCATGAGCTAATAACTGAGCTGATGTCAAGACGAAATGCATCCGAACTGAACAGGAGCTGAGAAGTTTACCTTTGAATGAGAAATGCTGGATTAAACTCTAAACGCCCCCCCTTCTGCCCCCCCGCAGTCAGCCCAGCCTGAGGAGGACAAAGACCCCTACGAGTCCCTGACGTCCACCAGTCCACGTCCACCTCAGACCCCCCGCTGACAGGAGGTCAGGGTGATTTGAAGCATCATTTGTGAAGTAAAATAAAAATAATTTGTCCGAATCTAACGACCCACACGGCCCTCCTGTCAAACAGCACACTTAAATATAAATAAAACTTCGTCCCGTAACTGAATGAAAGACAAGGCACATGTCAAAACACTTGGAAAATGGTTTAATGATGTTTACAACAAAAGAGAACTGTACAGTTACAGTAAAAGATTATCTTTATATGTGTATAAAAACAAAATAAACAAAAATACAGCAGACAAATGCATCAAAATCTACTATGTATCCTGATTCACATACTTAAAACTCCTACACAATCTTTCAGTTCTATGCCACCACAAGTGGAGGCCTTTTTTTTCTTTTTTAATTGTTATTATAATTTTTTTTTGTTGTTTTGTTGTTTTTGTCTTGTAGTCAGATCGGAGCAGTGTCCCTCAGTGTTGTAATCCATAATAGAAACCAAAACTCCTTATATTAGAGTCCTGCACAGTTAATTCTTATCAGACTGCAGAATAAGAAAAAGTGAAATAAAACAGGGACACATTCCTTTAGATGAGCCCAAGCTTCCAATGTGAGTAGTAAATGTTTTACAGAATGCATTTCTTCAGATACACAGAGTTAATATGTACATGGTTGGCGTTTTCTTCTGGGTTGTTTTTTTTGTTTTTTGTTTTTTTTTCCATTTTATTTTATGTTTTCCTCTCTTGTCGAAAGCCATGGTCACTTGGGCTGTGAACTGATAAATCACACACATGACACCCAAAAACATACAAAAATACTATATCTTTAACCTACCAAGAGTAAGACAGTTTTGCAATTAGTTCCATGCTGTGACAGAAAAAAGAGATTACAACAAACAAATGAGAAACAGACGCTTTTTCACGCAAGTTTATCTCAGAAATGTACCAAAATATACATCTAAGCTTTGGAATTACTGAGGCTAGGACTAAAGCCAGTGCTGGGTTTGTCTCTTAATACACATGCTGCAGGGTGGAAGGGAGAGAAAACAGAGAGAAAGACAGGACAGAGAGATATCTTTGGTATCTGCATTTGTCAAAAGTTAAATATTTGGATTTTTTTTTTATTTTTTATTTTTTTTGCTTTGGGATAGCGCTCGTGAGGTCCTACGACCTCACCAAGAGTAAAGCATTAAACAAAGTGTCACTGAAGCCCGACGGCACAGAGGTCTGAGCCGGAGGGACACAGTCCATGCAGAGTGAAGGACCATGATGCATAGTGTCACAGCTGATCAGAGTCTGTAGTGAAGAGATGTCAAAGGAGGAAAGGGGAAGGGTGCAAGGAAGGAAGGAAGGAAGGAAGGAAGGAAGAGGAGGGAGTGACACAGCAGTGAGTTTTGGCAAACCGCAGGATGTGTATTCCTGGAGACAACAGGGTAATGTCCTGGGACTACAGTGTACAGGTGATGAGGAGGAGACGGTCGCACTGAGAGACATGGGAACAGCATTTTCACCACAATCCTTGAGAGAGAGAGAGACAGAGAGAGAGAGAGAGAGAGAGAGAGAGAGAGTGGAGGGAGGAGGAGGGGGGGACGTCCTCACAACAGCGCTCAAGACAGACAAACATACAGAGTCCTGAGCATGTACAGTGTGCACAGGATTGACCCTCAGCGTGTATTAACAAACATCACCCAGCTACCACCGGATTGGTTGGTGTCTGTCGGAGAAAAGCCCGCTCACCTCCCGTTCGGCCCCTTCCGATCCCCGCCCACAGGCACTGAAACCGCTGCAGAAGAGACGGCCGGAGTGGGTTTTTTTTCCGGGCGGATACACATTCGCATGCAATAAAAAGCAAAGTTGTTTTTTTTTTTGTTTTGTTTTTTTTAAAGAGATGAACTAAGTGCTCTGGAAAAGAGAAAAAGAGCGTGCAGCCGGGATTTGATGCTGAGCAGTGAGGCGGGGATGGGCAGGAGATGGTGTCATTCGTTTACAATCAAGTTAGAAGTCTTTGGTTAATGTTGGTATCACAGGGGAGACGAGAGCGGGCCGAGACAGCGCACCATCACGTGGGAAGACTCGTGCACACCTGTACCTGATCAGGGTGAAAGTTTAATTAAAAAAAAAAAAAAGACAGGATTGTCAAAAACTTAAAGACGTTCAAACATGGAGGGAGGGGGCGTTAATATATACGTCTCCATTATAATAATCAAGTGGTCCATTTATGATGGAAAGTAGATTTTAAGTATGAATTAAATAGCAAAAGAAACATTTATCTCAAGTGACAACAAATCATTTCCACCCAATATATCAGTGTGCAACACGAGAAGAGAAAAGTGTGAAAGGAAAGTAGCAGACATTCTTGAGTACTGGTGTGTCATCTGTCTCCCCGCTGTGGCGACACTTTCCACGACCCCTCACTAAGTACAGGTGTGACCAGGCTTCTCCACTGACATAACTTTGTATTTTCATTGTTTTTTTTTTGTGAGATTTTATAAAATATTTTATTTCTTAAGTAGATTAAAGCAGGTTTCACTCAGTCTTGAGTTAGAAATGAGGTATACAACAGCTCCTTTAGCCTTACAGGTGCTCAACACTTCCTTTGTCAATGTTAAATACCAGCAAACCAGTGTGGCGGATCAACATACCGACAACCTGATGTCCGGCTGATCCACGAGCGCATTTCAAAATGTCTGAATCACCCACCGAAACTGAAGCATTAAAGCCAAGTCAGTGCCAACAAGTTCATCAGTTGTCAGATAATAAGATCATAAGAAAAACACAAACTGTAGTTTTTTTCCAAAATAAACCAAAAACTGGCTTGCTTAAAGGCTCTAGTTAATCAGTAGAGAACCCCCCTTCTGGACAAACAACAAAAATAACTACTCTCATGTCTCACCCTTTTAAAAATCACTCTCAAACACCCGCTGGAAAATGGGAAAAATGCACTATAATGGTTTGCAGACTGCCCTCACTGTTCTCTCTTTGTCAGACGCACTCGTACACATACACACCCACCTACCTGCTGGAATTATTAGTAAAGCTTTTCTAACAGGTATATTCCACCTGTCCGAGTCACACCTAAAAAACATAGGTAGCAACGTAATCACCGCACGCACCAAAATGCCCAAAGTACACTATTGTTTCTGTGAAAACAATGCACCAGGTGAGCTCAACGCTCAAGCTCGCACTCACACTCACACACAACAACAATGCTACAATGCTCATGTCTTCTACGTAACAATAAGGCATAAATGATAATGTTAATCTTCTTTGTCAAACTAAGAAAGCCAGTGATCTTGCCCTCTCACACTATACAAAACAATTAAAGGCATAAAGTAATAATAATAATAATAAAAAAAAATCATGATTGTTAAAGACAGCACAGCAAATCAAGTCCACAACAAAACCCCCAAAAGAACAAAACAATAATAATAATAATAATCTGTTAAAAGATTAAGATCAGATGTTCCAGTCTCCTGCCAAACTGCAGGATCTGTCTGTCAGGAGCCTGAAGGACTCTCCTGTTGATACACGACAGACACAGGTGTCAGCGACTCACGCTGCACCGAGGCTCGGCCTCAGATTTCTTATCGTTCGTTTTTCTTGTTTGTTTTTTTCTCATTTTTCTTTTTTTGTTTGTTTTGATATTGTTTTTGTTGTTTTTTTGTTTTTTTTGTTTTGGTCTTGACAGTTCTCAAAAAAATTGCTCTCTTGTAAGAATAAAAAGGAAGATTTAGGGGAGATTTTTTGAATAAGCATGATAAACACTACATTCAGTCTTGATAACATACTGGTTCAAATATAAAATATGAATATCTTACAAGTGTTAATATATATATTTATATGTATAGAATTAAGAAAGGATCGTTTCTCTAATTCTTCAGTCTTTCCTCAGATAAATATTTCAGTAACATCCTACGGTGCCGATGTCAACTGGTTCAGCTAGCACACGTTTGACTCATTAGTAACTACAAACAGCACTGGAACAGGACTGAGTCCTTTAGGCCTGTCGTGGCCTCAGAGACAGGGAAACCAGCAACGTGAGCAGCCAGACACCTGCCGAGCTGCAAAGAGAAAGGCTTTTACTTTGGCAAGAAGGATCTCAAAATAATATTTAAACCTGGAAATACCCCATAAATAGTAGTACTAGAAAATAGCAGTAGTAGGTTGTCTTTTAATGTATGGTTCCTATGTGTGGTTCATCAGTATAAACTCTGAATGGTAAGCCAGACAGTACTTATACATTCTACACTGTTTTATACACAGAAATGTCTAAAGGTGAACCTTATGTTTAAGTGCTGCTGAGGTATATTCAGTCAAAACAAATCAACAACAGAAAGGAAAGTACACAAGAGGATAACATGGACAAATTTGGCTGCTTACAGTCAGTGTGATTAAATGATCATTGTGGAAATTAGTTATTTGGAATCAGCAGAACAAAGCTGCTTGCTTTTGCATGGGGGTTTAATTGAACGTGTAGCAAAGAAAGAGTATTTAGCCCAGCACTATGTTGAGTGAGATCATTTGGCGGGTTTCAAACTAGTCCACACGCAGATTTAGGATACAGTATGTTGTTCCCTAACATGCTGGTTCACGATGTTGGTGCTGAGAGAAGGTGTAGTTATGTTATGTGATGATTAGATCTATGCATTTACACAGGCGAGCCCTCTAGACAGGAGGGTGCAAACCACAAAGCCTGATTTCTCACAGGGTGCAGTCATAAAGCTATAGGAAAAGCATGCAGGCCTCTCAACAGCGCAACTCCACCAGGAGCTTCAGCAGCAAGTTGTTAAAGCTAAGTTTCTGTGATCCGTATCCAGCAGCACCAAATCAGGAATTATCACTTATTAACCAAAGTGAGAGGAGAGGAAAATATTTGACTTCAGCAGTGTGGAGAGCAGAGATCTTGTGTCATTTACGTGCTCGGACAGGCACAGCAACTACTGAGGAAAACCACTTTGGTTCAAGCTGTTGTTTTATGGCTGAATATTAGTACAAAACCAAACAACAGAACCTTTCTATTACGCTTGAGAAAAGTTCAAAACTGCTACCAAAATGGCCAAAACTTAATTTTAAAAAAAGGAAATTAAGCCATCAAATGGCTCTAGAAAATCCAGAAACAGGCAATCGGGCTGAGGCCCCGGTGATACAAATCAATTTTTAAAAAGAAAAGTGAAAAGTACTTCTACTTTCTCATGCCCCAACTCACCAGTCCATCTTTTTTGGTCACTTGTGCTGCCAATTAAAAGTTGAGCTATGAGACTCTTGGTCAAATTTAAAAAAATTAAAAAATAAAAAAAAAAAAGAAGGAAAAAAGGTCATATCTTTGGAAAATGATCATCAAAATATTGCATTTCTAAAATCTGTTGACAATGAAGAGAGATTCTGCACTCATAAATATATTGACTAGACTAAGCTACACTGACTACACACAGCAATTATTTTAACAAATATTTTTGGTATATCTTAAAGTACGTAAGTCAGTCAAGTGACTGCAGACAAAAAAAAAAGAAAAAAGAAAAAAGAAAAAAGAAAGAGACAGAATTTCATTCCTCCCAAAAAGGCAGACTGCAGCTCATCAATCCAGTTTTTTGGTACAGATACTGTGCACAAGTAGGTACAACGGTACTACTATTTAAAAAGAAAACAAAAAACGTAAAAAAAAAAAAAAAAAAAACCCACAATACAATAACCTCATCTAGCCAATGCCACCAGACGTTTGGTACGATGGCTGCGCCCACTGACCAGTCCTCCTCCAAACAGACCGGTCGGCCACAGGGCCTTACGCAGTCACCGAACTCTCAGCGTCTGCCTGAGCTGTAGACGACACATGCAAACTTCTAATTTCTACCTCTGAATCCAAACATAATGTACAGTTTTCCAACGGATCACCATCCAAAACAAATCACCGTTAATCTGACAGAGCACTGCATGTGCGCAGCTCTTCTTAAAGCTCTCAACGTAATGTTTTTACTCGTTTTCTATCAGTGTCTATGATCCACACCTAGACGGCCGTTTTACAAAAGCCCAGCAGCTACTTCGCCGCCGCAGCGCGATGTAAAACTCAGTGTTTCCAGAGAGAGACTCAGAGAGACGCATCCGGTCCCTTTGACCCTTAAAGCAATGATAACCTTTATATCGGCCACTTATTACTTGTATTTAAAGCCTTATAACCACGATTAAAAAGTGATAGTTACATCTTAACTTAATATTAGACTTACAAAGTTCTGAAAATGTCAAAAAAAAAAAAAATACTGACAGTTAAGATAAAAGGAAAAACATCTCTAAACTATAACTTTGATATGATTTACGTCAAAGCCTGTCCAAAAACCCAAAAGAGATAATCAACAACTGGGGCAACACACAGATCCCCATTCATGATAATGAACATTGTGAAATTAGTAGTAAATCAGTTTAACTTGAATGTTAAAAGAGAAAAATCCGAAACTTTTTGGTTAGAAGTATTTCAGAGAAAATTCTGACCTGGAAATAGGAGGATATACAAATGTGTGTGTGTATATATTTATACACACACACACACACACACACATATGTACACACACACACCCAGACAAAGACGCTGACACACACACACATGCACAAAATGTGAACAGCTTGATGGTGCCGAGAATATTTTCTTCCTGGACACTTGTCAAGGTTCATGAGGAGCGGCAGGCCAAGAACAGTGTCCATCTGGCTACTGTTTGTGGAAAGAGAGAGGAAGAAGAAAGAAAAAAAAATAAAAATAAAAAAATAAAAAAAAGACATCCAAGAATCATAAAGGAGAAAGCCAAACAAAAAAATAAAAAGTTAACCTCAACCTCATTCGAGGCTCTTTTCTTTTTGGTGGCAGCAAAAGGATTAAATAACGGTAGATACAATAGAAAGAATGCGTGGTGGTTAATGAAACACAGAGCCTATGTCAGACGACCTCCCGGCGCCCTACACGGGGTGCTAAGAGTAGTGCACGACATAAGATCGGGACGCAGCCTGACTGGCTTCACTGAGCCTTGGAGGCAGTGGTAATGGTCGAGGCTTGCACAGGCACGGCAGCCGTGGTGGCTTGATGATGAGCATCGGCGGTGACCTGCAGCCCCCCCGCCCCGGCCGACACCAGGCTGACGGGGTTGCTGGTGAGCAGCGACAGGTTCTGGGGGCTCAGAAAGAGCGGCGTGGTCACCAAGTTGGGCGTGTTACCAGCGGAGGTGTTAGCGAAAAGCAGGTTACTACCATCCAGAGAAGTGATGGGGATTGTGCCGCTCGATGCCAAAGCTGCGTGGAGAACATGGAAATAAGGAAGGAGCAGGTGGTGCATTTAGTGTAAGACGACAAAATGGTTGACAGCACTCTCCTTCTGTGGGATTTGTCTCTCTCTCCTTTTTTTTTTCATCATCAAAATTTATCAGCAGCTCAGCAGGATTAATTTTTGTACTTGCAGAAGTAATTTTCTCTCAGCAGGATTAACTGCATGGGCGTGGCTTGAATTATTTTACCCTTAATATGCAAATGTATTATGTCCTCATTAAGTTTGCTTTCATTATATAAATTCTTCCAATAATGGGTTATACTGATGACTCCATGATGGATTCTTTTTATCGTTTTCTCTGTTTATGTCCCAAATACATTCCCTAAAACTAAAATTCTAGAAGATGGTATAATAAATTAAAATCAAAAGTAACATTAACATAAATATAGACCATTTCTACAGTAACAGACCTTCAATGCAATTTCTGTTCCGTCCGAATTAAAGCTGTTTGTCAGTTTGTGATGTATTCAGCCAGTTATCATCTTAAAGAAGCAGATCAGGTCTGAGAGAATACCATTATAAGATTTTGTACAACACAACAAAAGTTCTTTTTTATTCTTCCTCACTCTGCAGAATTTTTTTCTCTCTCCCTTGAACCACGCATCTCCAAAACTGAATTTAAAATCAGGCCACAGCTCACCAGAAAGGTTGGGAAGACCTGCTGCATACCATGCAACTACGACCGGACTTGTGTTTTATCACAGACAACAAATCATTTTCTCAGAGTGTTTATAATGTGGTCATTAAAACCCACCTTGAATTGTGGCCAGGGTGCTGTTGCTCATGAGAGCAGGACTCAGCGCACTGCCAAGGCCACCAGGAGTCAGGCTTAGCAGGGCCCCCCTAGACAGACAGAGGCGAAGATCATTTAGACTAAAAACATCATAGCAACAGAGGTGATAATCAAAGGACCAGTTTGAATATGGCCAGTACGAACCCTGGGGTGAACTGGGAGGAGGCCATGAGTCCTGGGTTAAGTCCTGCAGCAGCAGCCGCCATAGCAGCAAAGCCAGCGCTGGTGGGCAGCTGGGCAGCACCCTGCAGGGCCGCAGACAGCCCCGGAGCCGCCACCATCACCTGACCCGTCCCTAAGGTGGTGGCTATGGACGTTGGAGCCTGGGTGACGATGGTTTGAGCCGGAATGCTAGCCTTGCTGTCGGTGGTCGTGGACTGATTAGTCGTTGGTGAGGGACTTAAAGATGGAGAGATGGTTGCTGTGGTAACCATAGGTGCAGTGGAGATGACGGATGCAGTATTTGTGGCTCCAACTGTTGTGCCTTTGGTAAAGAGTGGGGGAGGAGGGGGGATAAAATAAAAATGAAACTGAAATTCTTCCACTTAGTGTGATGAGAAACACTTTCAGTAAAGCAAACACACACCTGTGAAAGACAAACTGGAGACGCAGGTGCTGGTGAGAGGCATCACTGGGTTTACAGTCAGAGTGGTGGGTGTATTAATAGTTGGACTGCTCACAAGGCTTGCAGTGCTGGCCACCTGACAAACAGAATCAGAGGAGAAATTGAGCTACAGTGTCATTTAGTTAAAGCTACAAACACAACACTTCCACTACCTCGACAGAATAATCCCACTGGAATCACATGATATTGTGTCCACCCTTACCAAAGGGCTACTTGGGGTAAAGATCGTTTTGATGGGGTTGCTGCCTCCTCCACTGTTGCCACTGGTGGGAGGGTTTATCCTCTTTTCTTTCTGCCGGCGATTGCAGAACCAGACCCGAATCACCTCCTTCTCCATGTTGAGCTGGTCAGCGATCATGGTGATCTCTTCAGAGGTAGGTTTTTGGTTCTGCTTGAAGAGGGCAAAGAAGCCAGGGATTCCCTGTCAGCACTGAGGAGACTCAGTCCTTCACCACACATCCCAAATATACTCTTATATACCAATACATATTTACTTATACATACTTACAAATGGGAAAATGGCTCATTGACCCTCCTAGGGTTGCCTTGACACAATTGTCAAGGTTCCACAGAAATAGAAATCCTCAAACCCCCAAACAAACTCTTTTGCTTGCATAGTTATCCAAAACTTTTGTTTCATTGTAATAAAAACTTTTAAGGAGTTCTGCATCTATCAATATTAATAATGTAAGAAAAAATAGTTTCTCACCTCCAGAAAGCTCTTTTCTAAGGCCACTCGGATGTTGGTCTCGATACTGGTCCTCTTCTTCCGTCTGCGGTTGAGCCCCTCTATGCCCATGCCCGGAGAGCCAATGGCACTGGGGCTGGACAGGCCCTGGTCAGATGTCAGGTTCTCTGCACAAACAGCACCGACACAAAAGAAAGGGAGGGAAGTAAAGACAGAGTACTGTCGAGATAACAAGCTGCCTGTCTCTTACTGCGCAAGACAAGTCTGACAATAACACAGTACACGTCACGCTGAGTGAGACCATTATCCTGTTATGCCTTTTGTTTCTGTGTTGTTCAGAGCGGTTCAGGGACAAACCTGCATCATTTAGCCACTTCTCCAGCAAGGGCTTGAGTTTGCACA
The DNA here is from genome assembly GCF_900963305.1 of Echeneis naucrates. Classification (NCBI taxonomy): domain Eukaryota; kingdom Metazoa; phylum Chordata; class Actinopteri; order Carangiformes; family Echeneidae; genus Echeneis; species Echeneis naucrates. The sequence goes on along the minus strand of NC_042531.1, from coordinate 4,817,230 downwards.
TGTTTTTAAAGCTCAGATTCAAGGCCTCAAAGCGAGAGATGGTAGTTTGACTGAAGTCATTTCCATAGAGCTTCCCCATGGCCAGGCCAACATCCCCCTGGGGAGAGTTAAAGAACGTAAGCACCAGCACCACTATTCATTTTCCCAGCGGCAAAAATTACTGATGATTTTATTAATATAGGTATGTGTTGCACTGTTTGTATAAAGAATGTGAGCGAGACAATATTCATACAGAAAATTGTTATGAATTAAGAATCTGAGAATCACTGAACTCTGAGGGCAATAAATCTATTCAGTCCTAAACACACCTGTGTGAAGCCTAGTTTGATACGTCTCTGTTTGAAGGTCTTGGCAAACTGCTCCAGCTCCTCCAGATCGCTCGGCTCCTCCAGAGTCGGGGTATCCAGCCGTTTGGGTGGGGTCTGACTGTGGGGCAAGGTTATAGGTGTGGCTGCTGTTGTGCGGGTCGGAGTTGCAGGCTGCTGGGCGGGGGGAAGCAGCAAAACAAAACATATTCAGGCAAATCAATAAGCTTCTGATCTTAGTCAAGAACCTGGATTACAGGTGGGGAACTGCCAGAATCTCTGAAAAACTTTTTTTTTTTTTTTTTAAGTTAAAAAAAACAAAAAAAAAAAAAACAAACCCAGCAGCCCTTGCATCATTACCCACCTGAGTTGCAAGGGTGATGCTAGGTTGAGTCGGCAGGAGGTTAGCTTGGCTTTGAGGTAGTTGATTTAGAAGACTCTGGGGTTGCAATATGCCTGCAGTGTGAAAGAATGATATGGTAGGGAAGAACAACACATATCCTAGACTACCATCTAATATGGCAAATTCTGCTCGTAAATCAAGCGCCACAATTCTTTTGCTCACCCTGTGGGGCCTGTGGTGGCTGTGAGATGATGAACTGAGCAGGCTGCAGTGGAGTAGCGATCGGGTGGCCGGGCTGAACCAGAACGAACTGTGGCAGACCTAGATTCTGCTGGGGGTCGGGGGGGAGAGTGAAACCACATGAATGAAATAATCACTACAGTCATGTAAAGCACTGAGATGGTTCTTTATACGATACACATACACATCAAACCGAAACCCTCAGCCGTTAAATTAAAAAGCCAAAAGCACAAACACACACAGCCAACACTGTTATTCTTTGATGGTGTGCCTGTTCTGAAAACAATCACTTATTAAACTTCAAGTGGCAGAAAAATAAAGTCAAATATGCCTTACCTGGGTAATTTGGATGGGCTGTGACAGGGGCAGCTGGGTAATGGGTGCAGCTGCGGAGGCTGAAATGCTCGCTCCAGTGGTGTTGTTCTGCTGGCTGGCTGAATGTTGCACGGCAGCCAGGAGCTGAGCTTGGGCCTGCTGGAGCAACAGCTGCTGATGCGCTGGGGTCAGGGTCAACTGGAGAGACAGGCAGAGCAACACAGCAGGCATAGGAGGTTACAGAACGAAGAGAAACAGGCAAGCAGAGTTTCCACAAAACAGTCTCAAGCATAATCACAGAGTCCGGATGAGTTAGTGTTGACACAATTCTTGAGTTTTGGTTTTGATACCCGTGCAAATTTTATATAACATAACTTCTGCAATACCACTGCAGGATATGTGCGTTACATCAAAAGACACAAGGCGCACACTACATACTGGTCCTGACAAGTTTGTTTTGGAGTCTGTTTTTATTAAGTATCATAAGATAAGCACTTAAGTCATCCCCTGCTGGCACCAGTTTAATGAATAGCAGCAGGTGGACTACATTAGCTGATGCTTTCGCCAAACAGCTGTTTAAATGGCTGCTACAATTTATTGACATGAACTACACCACAGTTAAAATCTCTCCTTTGTATTATCCCGATTTGTGCACACCCTTACAGTCAAAGATTAAGTGGTTTCACCACTGAATACATTAGGTCTGAGTACTGACTTTTGAATTTAACCTTTTCACAAAGGTATCAAAATAGCATTAAAACTCTGGTTATCATGGCAACACTAATATGAGCTCAAAGTGGCAAATGGAGAGAAGACTCATGCAGCTGAGCCAGGCATAAGTGCAAATGAGCATGTTGATGTCGCCTTCAAACTCAAATCCTCATGCACAGAAACTACACACAACAGCAGCCTCATTCAAACCCATCCAGTCTTCAACTATGGTGCAGAGTCAGGGAAAGGACGGATATGAAATGTGTTATGTGATTGGCCTGACCATGAGTGTAAAGACACGCCATGTCCAAACACATGGCAAAAAGGAATTTGGACATTTCCTTACAACCACAACAGTGAGCAGACAGACAGGCAGAGGAGACACCAGCCTTAGCTGCAGAATCAGGGCAAGCCATCATTTCGCCACCCAGCCTTCCAGCCAGGTTTGATCATGTTCAGGTATCACTCCAGATGCACGGCTACGACAAAATTTTAACTCAAGGCAGTGAGGCAACAGGCCACTTACTCCAGCAATCTGTCCCCCGGCCAACATTAGCTGGGTTTGAGGCAAAACGCTCTGCTGGACGGAGGTCGAAAGAGCACTCGAGTCTTCCGACTTAGACTAGTGGAGGTGAAGCAAAGAGGATGGCTTAGAGGAAGTCTTCCTACAGTTACAGCTGAGTATTACTGACAGTTTAAGGTTGGCCTGATCTAATGATTTTGAATTTCACGTGATATTGGTCATAAAACTGGCATGGATCAAGTTCAGAAATGTTTGAAATGCAGGCTAAATAAAATCAGAACAAAACTAAAATACCAAGAAAGATCAGATCTCTTTGAACAGGGACAGGAATTTAAATTTAAAAGGAAGTGAAATGTGGGTATTTCAAATGTGCTGCAGCCTTCAGAGACAAGAAAAGTGAAGGGAAGGGAGGGGAGAGCTGAGATGCTAATTAAAATAACTGTTATGCAGTGCATGTAAATTCTGCATTGATTTGCATATTCTCGGCCATCTGTTTCCGAGCAACCGCAGAGCAGCTAATTAGCATACAGGGTTGATTAATCTGCCTTGTTGCCAGGCGACACAAGAAGAGCCTGGCTCATTTAAATGAACTCTTTCTGCGTGTGCATGTCTGAGTGCCAATGAGCATGCCTATGTTTAAACTTCATACATTATTTCATTGCAAAATTATAGTTAAACTGTGTCACTGCACCCAATAATAACATTAAACATCTACGCCTTCCACAAAGGCAGGAAAACAAAAAGGTTAGTTGGGGTTAAGTGTGTGATGGTGAGCGCTGTGTGTTACCTGTTGGAGGAGGGCTTGTGCATGTGCATTTGTGATTGCACTTGTGGTTGGCACAGTCTGCCTCTGAAAGTCCAATCCATTGGTTTGGATTCCTGAAGACAGAAATGCAAATATTAATGAAAACTACTGTGTGGTTATATTGGCTTCTTCATCATTATTGCCTCGAAACAAAAATGAGGAACATATTACCAGAAACCCAGTCAGGTTGAGAAAAATAAACAGTTCAGGTGCAAGGAAAACTGGTTGAAACATTTCTTTTTTAGAAATGAATACACATGCAATGGAAATTTGAATTGAAAGACTGCTGCATTAATCTGTTCAAATATAGGCTGGTGAATGATCACATTAAATAAATATTTACACTTTGTGGGTGTGCACAACTGAAAGCATACCACATTATTAATTTTGACTTATCGTTATTACACATAAAAAATGTCAAGTGGAGGGTCAAGTTTGAGACTGACTGAAGCAAAGAAACAGTAAATTAATGTGATGTTCAAAAGGGTCTGTGGGGAAACACAAGGGGAGCTGCTTACAAGGATGTTAGGAAGCTGCCATCCCTTTTAAATAAAAGACCCTCCTATTCAAAAGGTGGAGAGCAATGAGCGTTTACATATATTAGCTTTTTCTCTGTGAATGAGGTACCTGTTGAATGATTTTAGCCAAGCAAAAAAAACAAACAAACAAAACAAAAAAAAAAAAAAACAACGCACAAAACAAAAACAAAGCCACTCACCGATGTTCTCGTCACCACTTTCCATTTCACATTTAGTAGTTCCTGGCTGATTATTCACTTTAGCATCTAAAAGAAACGGACAGAGAGGAACACTCACAGCCGCTGATTGTAATAGCTCTACCTGAACAATTTGAAGAGTGCTCTCACTTTTGTCCCCTAAACATATTTCATAAATGAACTGTAATGTAATGAATTCTCCGCATTGTCAATCCAATTATGTTCAATGTTCATATCAGAAAAACCAGCAAAAATAAAAAAAAATTCATAAATCACAAAAACATCACTGCTCATAAGTAGTAAAAAAACAAACTCGTATCTTTCCAGTCACCATCAAGCAATCCACTCCGAAGACATTTGACAGCAAACTGAGGCAGGTCAAACTTGTTTGTCCTGATTCACACATACCCCAACATAGCCCAGATGAGCTCCATCACACTCTCATCATCCACTCACCCACTTTTACTCCACCTGTGTTTTCCAGCATGGTTGCCAAACCTATCAAGGAAGATCGCCTCTGCCGGGTAAACCCACCGACAGGGCGTCCGGCGCTCACTTCCTCCTCCCACTCCTCACTCTCTCTACTGGTCAGTGGCAAGCAGAGCTGAATACAACCAGAGCTACACACAGACACAGTGGCACTGTCCGCCGCACGGTTCACTGAACAACACTGGGATACGCACGGTGTGAAAGCCAACAGGGTTTAGGCAAACAGCTCTCCTTTGCTCACTCTCTTTTCTTTTCTTTTCTTATAGCTCTGCCTCTCTCTCTTTACAGTGCCTACTTTGCACTCCCCCCCCCCCCCCCCCCCCCCTCAGTCTGTCTCTCTCTCTCGTGTGCCAAAATTGTCTGTACTTTTGAAAAAGTTCCCCCTCTCCTTCTCTTGCTGGAATGAAATAAACGACAAGTGCAGCTGGCTACCCCCCCACCCCCCCACCCCCCAACTCTATAATGAAGCATAATCAGTATTCAGCTGATTAAAGCCGTATGCAAATCTGCCTCTTCCTAGTTAGCAATGCAAGGCTTTGAAGTCCTGTGAGCGACGCATTTCACACCGGGCTCTGAAAGCTTTCTGCATAATTTAAACCCCTATAAATATTTATCAGCTCATTAGCATATTAATTGGATGGCTTTTGGAGGACGATAAAAAAAAAAAACAGGGGAATAAGGACGACACAGAAAAAAAAAAGGGGGGGGGGGGGGGGTGCTCGAACTAGCACTTGGCGCAGCAGAGGGAGGGAAGGCAGCAGCACAAGACCAATTATTGTGCCAGTGCGCAGCTAAAAAGTAATTAGCTAAGAGCAGGTAACAGGCTGAAGATATCCCAGAATGCAGTGTGAGGCCTGTCGGCGGTGGTCCGGGCATGTTAGCAAGGCGGGCTGCATTAATGGAATGTCGGAGACGGTTCGCTCCGAGTCTCCAGGTTTCATGGAGACCCGGCCTAACTGCTAAAAAGGGAGGAGGGTGGAGGGGGGCTATGTGTGGGAGGGGGACTCGCTCAATCGGAAATAAATAACTCCACATTAATCCACCACAAGCCTGTCATTACTGCTAGACCCCCTGTGGCTAAAGCATTCCACAGCGAGCGACTACAGAGAGTGGGTGGCAGGCTTTTGCTGGCTATGTTTATGAAGTGTTTGGAGATTAGCATATTTAGATTAGCTTTACATTCCATTAGTATTTCATTTTGAAGCGTTTTTAAATTCATTTCAAACATGCTCGGAGAGTGAATACAGCAGTGGGGGGTGGGGGTCGTCCCTGCTCTGGTGCTGCACAGGTGTCCCGTGAATCAGAATGACTGGACTGGAATGCATGACTGTACTCCAGCCTACAGAGGAAGGGGCTTACCGGTTAAATCCATAACTACTGCTGCTGGCTGAAGCTCTAATCAACTTCTTCTCTCATCCCACTGCCAGACAAACAGCATTTTGTTTGGCAGTGGGATGATTTCAATATTCATGAAGATGTTTTCAGTAACAGAACTTAAGTCATTACTGGACTCAACTGGCCTTTCACAATGTGAATTAACCTACTCACTGTTTCAATCACACCCTTGATCTGGTGTTAACATTGAAATTGTACCACTCCATGGCACTGAAATCCAACCACTACTAAATAATGTTTACGTTTACAATAAATGGCTGCAAAGCATCTGGGAATTAATTCAGCTACAGCAGACTGTTAATCTGAAAATGTTGTGGCCAAATTTCAGGAGAATATTCAGACATAATTTGCTAAACTGCCATGTCCAAAGGCAATAGAGGACTTCTCCCCTACACAGATCGATGACCTTGTGAATAGCACTAAGGCCTCACTGTGTTCAAATTTTGATTCTGTGGCTCCTCTGAAAAAGAAAGTAATGAAACAAAAGAGGCTGGCACCTTGGTGCCTTAAAGAAATCCCACAAAAATTGGAAAGGAAGTGGTGGGCCAGTAATACAGATGAATTCTACTTGATGGATGATTTTATGGGCTTTTTTTAATAATAAAATCATAACGATCAGGAATTGGAGGGATATGTTGGGTCTCTTAAACGACTCCGTAAAGAGTTTGGTCTAGACATGCTCTATGTGTAAAGTGCCTCGATGTAACTTTGTTATGAGTAGGCGCTATATAAATATAATGTGATTTTATTTGACATATGTACCTCACTAAATCATATGCAGCCACGGGCTCTAACCCATCTCATACTGAACAACCATACCAACTTTTTTTTTGCTCAAACCAGTAAAACCAGCTACACCAATGGTACCGCAAGTTCTTTCGCATGCAACACACCGAATGCCCTGCATCCCAACGACTCAACAAGCTTCTATTGTGTGCACCTGAACATAATATTTGGTCTATAAATGTCTCAAAATAGTGACAAAAGTTTAACATAGCATTTTGAAATCTCTGATTTTGTCTAACCAACAGTCCACATCTAAATAAATCAAGTTTACTGTTCAATAAGATATATTATTTTGTCATGCAGTTGAGTAATACTGAAATTTTTGATTAGTCATTCTCAATGTCTTTTTTTTTTCAGCAGATTTGCTTGAAAACAGATACTGCAACTACTCAGAATTTGGAAGTTGCTGCGGTTTTATCTAAAATTCCTTGCTCACTTCGCTTAGACAAACTTTCACTTAGAGTTGTATTTTTAAAGTTTTAAGGTTGACTTGTTAATTGGATCATTTGTTTGAAAGTCACAAATATCAACACCAAATGAACACTGCATTATTGTCCATATGATTTTACAATGTAGATCTGTTCAAATATCTCAGAGCTATGTTTGGCTCCAGCTGACTGTTTACCGAGATGGCTACCACAGAGTATATACAGCTGGCACACTTGTGTAAAATATCTGAGACAGGTCTTCCCAACAAAGTGTGCCTGGGAGGTCGAGAAAATTTGTTTGCCTTAATGACCTCTTCAACAATCATATCATGCGCCCAAATAAGAAAACAAAGGCAATTTGAATGCACGGACAGTAACCAGCAGGGCACTTCAACACATGTACAGTTACCTGGTTGAATGGTTTGCAAAACCCTGCTGTGGAACAATGCATTATACAAATATCTTGTGAAGTGAATTTTAAATAGGTATCTCATTAGCACTGTAATATGGGAAGGCTGACTGAATACTGCAGAGCTGTTAATGTGAGCGTAAGGATTCAACATTAGACAAAGCAAAAGCTTAATTAGCACATCCACATTCTGTCCTGATACCTACAGTATGTTCTTCATCTTTAATACAGAACACAAGAAGTCCACCCCCCACACCATCTAGAACAGATTGAGAACAGTCAGGGTGTGTGGTCATAGCAGATAATCCGTCAATTTGAGTGAATTAATAGGCAAACAACCCAGTTGCTTCGGTAATGCAACTCCAGTATAAACATCTAAATGATTTAAAATAGCTTTTAATGCTAATCAATATGTGGAACTGACAACCTGACAACAGAGAGCACAACAGCAGCAACGGCAGCACTGACCTGCATCACAAATGAACAAAATACAGGATGCGGTGTAATCTGATGAACAGTAATGGGCCTAACATCACTCTGAGCTACCGTGGTATCTCTAGGGTGGTCATTAACTGACTGTCTACAGGCTAGGTGGAAAATTCAATCTAACAAATTTAAAGTGCAGTTTCTGGGTGGGGGTGGCAAGTAGGAATATTCAACTACTTCCAATTCTCGCATGCAGCGGCCAGCCATGATTCACTCCCACAGTTTGTTGGTGCAGACAACCTGATTTCACATGGAAATTCACCACTTAGAAAGCTGATATTAGCATTAAATGCTAGTAATTCATGTAGAATGGTAATAGCTGAATACTGCTCCTCTCTTCACTTTTTAACCAGGTCGTTCACTCTTTAAAGCAATACTCTGCCCCCTTTTCCCTCATCTCATTTAAGAACACATTATTGTAACCGCAAAAAATGTTTTTAATTAGACTGAGTGTCCCCGTCACTTTTTCCTTCGCCTGCACTGTGTCTTTAAAACTGCTATCTTTTGGGGCTGCAACGATTAGTCGACAATGTCGACAAAAATTGATGATAAAATTTGTTGCTGACGAATTTAACTGTTGATAATTGTCAGTTACATCGTCAAGCGTCTTTTTCACGCTGTGGAGCTGAACAACAATAACCTGCAAGTTTTGTAAAGCCGAATTAATGTATCACAGGAGCACGTCTGTTATGCATGAGCATCTCAAGAAGAGGCATGTTGGAGTTTTGGATAACGCGGACTCGCCTTGGTAAGATGTTTAGCTTGTTAGCTAGATAGCTAGCTATGTATAGATGGAGTTGTCTTGGCTGTTAACATTACTATAATACTGTAGTGCTGTAGAAAAAAAATGAGACATATAGATTTCTTTTGAACATCAACTGTATTATTTAACTTCACAGTCCAAAGTTACAACCATTCAGTACTCTTTTTCACTTGTTTAATGTTAATTGGCGCTACTGGTAAATTACCGCCACCATTCATGTTGACATTTTCAGTCCCTCAAACACATTCATGTAGTTTCAACTTGCAACGGACTCTGTTGATCACAGAATGCTGTGCACAAAAATGTACGGCAAATGCACTTTTATTTTCTTTTTATTAAGGGAAAAGTTCTTATTGTTATTGTTGATTTTAGATGATAATCAGTTTCAAATGTCACAGTTCACACCTATAGCACTGATTGCCTGAGTAAACTGAGCCACAGAGGTCTTAAGTGTTTGAGGCAGTTTTGTTGCTTGTTTTTTTATTTCTGCTACTTTTCCTGTCCTTGGTTTTAAATAGATAAAAATTTTTATTTATCTTTTGTATCAGTAGCCTAAAACGGCCTAAAAAGCAGCAAACTTTATTAAAAGACATATTTTTGAATGAAGTATCCTTATTGTCTTCGTTAGTTTGCACATGCCTAAAAGAACCTCAAGTCAAATATAACAGCTGGTAGCTAAATAGTGCCATTGTGTAACTGTGTGATTTATTGTCCGATTAGTTGATAATCGTTTCAGCAATCAATGACTAATCGACTATCAAAATAGTCATTAGTTGCAGCCCTATTATCTTGCTGCAGATTTCAAACCTTTCATACAATTCTGACAAATGTTTACAGTTAGTCACAGTAATGACAGAAACATGAGAGTCATCAGGGACAACATGGTAATTGCTGCTGCATAAATGCAACTTAGGTCATCCACCAGTCACAAAGTACCCTGTGCCTACTTCTACATGCCTCCATTTTGTAGATTAAATCCTCAAGTTACATGGTGTGCAATCTTGGATCCGCACTTGGCCCAACAGGCATTTTGCAGAACAGGTTATACAGTTGTATACCTCGAGTTGACAGCTTGGTATGTTCTTATTTGTCTTTAAGCAGCCATGTTTCAATGATGAAAGCTAAATCTTACACCAGATGTTTGTCTTACTTCGCTCTACTTGAAATAAGGCATTCAAGTTTTTGCTTTGTTTGGTTGGGAATTACCTCAAATCTCCGGAATACAACTAGTTATCTGTTTCGAGCATATTGTAAAACTCAAATTAGTTATGACTTTCTTCTTCCATAGTGAAAAAGCTGTGTGACTTGAGCCTTCATGGAGGCCTTCTTGGTACTTTGAGATGGCATGTTCTGAATTTATTACTGAAAATGATGCATTATTCATCACAACTCTGTTTACATCAATGAATATTCATGGTGGAACTACAAGGCTGGAATGAGGGTGGAACTGTAAAACTGATTAAATGAGAAAAGTAGTCTAAGTGTGGGGATGACAGAATTGTTTCTCAACTGTCTTTTAAGTAGCCCACTTTAATAAGTCAATTTATGTGTTTTACATGTGAGCCAATTTTAGACAGGGGATCTGATTTTACAAAAAACAAGCAAAAAAAAAAAAAAAAACAACTTTAGAATGAAATTTTTCATGGCATTTAACTAGTATTAATAATCTTAAAATTGTTATACTATTTCCTTGAGATAAGTTAAAATGAAAATGGCTATCTTGTAGAGTACAGCAATGCAAAAATGTCCAAAATGCTGGCAAAGTTAGCCTGTGAATCTTAAAACAATACAAACAGGGATATTAAGATATGATCGATATTAAGATAAAATATCTTTATTAAGATCAATTATATTAGTAAAGCAAACCAAGCAAAGAAACAAGAAAACTACAGCTACATTCATGAAACTTTTTTTTAACTCACAAAAAGGTATGAATGGCTTTCTCTGCATTTTGCCCTCAAGGCTAATCAGCATTCAACACGGATGGAGCAACTCAGACACGTATATTTTGGCAATATAAAAGTCACAGAGGGACTCCAGCACCTATGCGCCATGAACCGGTAAGTCAAAAATGAAGACCAGAGGTGAGGTGAGGCAACAAAAGACTACAGACTTCATTTGACTCAAACTCACCTACATGTTGGGGTTTTTTTTTAACAGTACTATCAAGCTGTGTCTTGCCCAGCCATGAAACCTGCAGAGTGAAAAGTAAGAATGCCCTGCCTGTTATTATTGTGGCCTTCCGGAAGTGGGCCTCACTACCCCTCCCTGTGCCTGGGGGGTGGGGGGTGAGGGGACACACACAGGTACAATCTCTGTATTCATCAAACACTAAGTCTAAAACTCCATGCGACGCACACAAAACAAGGTCAAAAACTGTTTCTGACTCTGTTCAATCAGCAGCAATGAAAAGTTGTGGAAACTAACAAAATTAAATATTCTAATGAGGTGGATTAACACCAAAGAAGTGCTAAACTTCTGCTTTACTGTAGTTTTAGCTTTAGTAAACAAAACAAAAAAAAAAAAACATGTCCAGCAGTAAATCTCCATATCTGTTTTTAATTTATCAGAAATTAAAAACCACACAGATGTGAAGTTACCCAAGTGGATGAAAAATTACAGCCGCTTGGCCGCATGTCAGACAATCTGCTTCAAAGAATTTGAATAGTTGTTGTTTGAATCAAACACTTTTTCAGTCTTTTCGGTGTTGTTGGTGTTGACACCGAGTGAGCTCCGGCTCCGGCTCTTCCTCAGGCGGAGGGGAATATGCTGAAGTCCGCACTCCGGTTCAGGCAGGCCCGCATGAATAACACAACAGGCTGCCGGAGCTCCGAGCACACAAAAGACTGGGGCAAAAAAAAAAAAAACACCACTCCGCTATAAAACAATAAAAAAAAAATACACACACAATGAACTGCCCCCACCAAAAAAAAAAAAAACAACAACAACAACAAACAAACAAACAAAACCGCTTTTAGCTTCATGCTTGGTGTGTTTTTGTTGTTTTTCTGTTTTTTTTTTAACCACCAACCACTCCCCTTTCTTTAAATAAATATAATTAAAAAAAAAAAAACAAGCACAAGCCTGGCTCTCTCTCTCCCTCTCACACACACACACTCACACACACACACAGACACACACACAAAAAATGAATATGCAAACCCCTTTCAAAAGCCTCTGTGCATCAACACAAAGCCAAAGCGTTAGCATCGGGAGCTAACGCTAGCCCGCTAGCATCCTCATTTCAATCAACCGCCGGCGATGGTGAAAACGTCCAAATGTGTCACAGACGAAGCGGAGTCACGTCGCCGATTACTAATAAAATATGCTAAATTGTATTTGTCGGCGGAGGTATGAATATGTAGCGGCGTACGGCCGTCTAATCACACAAAGGGGGGAGGCATGTTTCCATGTAATTTGCCGTCGCACTGCAATAGCTCGTTTCCTCCTCTGTCAAATTACAGTTGGCTAGCTGAGTGCAAACTACAAAATAAAAAAGCCCCACACGGAGCTGGAACCCGGCCGGGCCTCTTGTTCGGTCCGAGTTTGGTCCCCGTCCCGTTTATCATAAATTGTGAGTATCACAGTTTGAATATGAGTATGAATATGTAAAATGCTGTAATCATTACCTGGTCCTGAACTCTCATCTTGACTCGCTGCTCCTCCGTCCGCCATTTTGAATATTTAACCCGAAATCCCAGCCCTGAGCCTGCCTGTGACACACACACACACACACACACACACACACACACACACACACACACACACACACACACACACACACACACACACACACACACACAGTCATGGGTAAACCAGAGGGTGGAGTGTGTACTGGGTGTTGTTAGCTGTGACTTATTTACATACTTAAATAATCATCTGGCTTTTCTAAACCTACCCAGAAGGACTTGGGTGAATCCATCAGTCAACAACAAACAACAACAACAACAACAACAACAACAACAGCAGTGCAGACAAACTGCTCATAATAACTTTTAATTGATCCCGCAGACACTTTGATTGTCTCAAAACTCACAGGTAGTTAGGAGAGAAATGTTTATTTCTGTTTTGCTTTGTTTTGTTTTTCTGCAAGCACAAACTCTGTTGTTTTTTTTTTGTTTTGTTTTGTTTTTTGTTTTTTTGTTTTCCACTCAAAATGCAGCATACAACAAGACACCATCAGCCATTATCACCATCATCTTTATTTATGATTTTTCAGACACAAATAACAGATGAGTTATGAATACCCAATGTAATTACTGGCTACAAAAAACCAGTTGCAGAAAAATGTATTTTTTATTTATTTATTTATTTGTGTGCTTTTTTTTTTAGCTAAGTTTTGTGTTCACAACATTATAAGGATTACTTACAAAGCATGAAGCAGCATTAGAATAATAGTATATCAGAATCAGAAATGAGGTGTGTGTAAACATACTAGGAACTTGTATCTGGTGTTTCTATCTTAAACGCATTAAGGGAAAGATAAAATATCATTACACTGTTATTCTGTCTGGTTTGTTAGTCATTACTTATTTATTATTTTATAAAACAAATTTCACTCCTCTAGTAAACAGAGCTATTGCATTGGAAACAGGTTTCCCTTTGTTCCAGCCACTTCCTGCATTTTGTCTATTCAGATGTAATGCATATATCAGCATAACCAAGTCACAAAAATACAACGCCTTGGAATCGACTTTATGTGAAGGTTAGGACATTGTCATAAATATGGTTAAGAGTTAAAAGGTACATTGGAGTAAATCTGGTTAAAGGGGTACAGGTGTAAAGATTCAGTTTAACTGTGAAGAGTTCATGATTGTAAAAGGAAGTGGTATCATATTTATCATATCAGCGTTATTACTGGTTAATATTTGGATGAGATGTCTGAGTGTGTGTGTGTGTGTGTATGTGTGTGTGTGTGATGGCGGGGTGAGAGCATGGGTCAAAGAGAAAGACAACTGACAAAGTCACGACAGAGAAGAATCCTTTCATTGAACATCACAAATACTTTAGTTAATTATTTTTACAACCAGAACATTGCTGGAAAAAAAGCAAGTGGACCTTGAACTGTAAACGTTGTATAAACAGTTAATCACATTTAAAACCACATGATTTGTGCATGTGACAGCAGCTGTTTATTCACGACTTCACCCAAGGCAGACAAGGACAATATATCTACTTAGAATTGGTGTATGATAAAATGTTTACTGTTGCCTAAATGTTAGTTGGATGCGCATCACATTGCGTATCTCGTCTGCATTCATTGTTGTCAAAGTTAAAGTATTATCACTATGTGAGAGAATGTAATAGCTTAAAATCCACGTGCACTTTAGCTGCGCTCATTTTGATGTACAGTAACACTTACAAATAACTAACGTGAACTCAATGTTGCACATGGTTCATATCACAACTCCAAAGCTTGATTACCTACTGGTTAATGGAGTCCTGGGGTGGGTCTTTGTTCACTGCATATCCCTTCATTTAGGTAATTTGATTATCTGCCAATTTGACAGAGAATTTGGGCCTAAAGCGCAAAGAAGATTGGAAGCACTATTACTGAATGACGAGACCTTGTCATGTGAGAAGTTCTTATGTCAACGTTAGAATTTGCTGCCCTTATAATGTTTTGTTTAGCTTCTTTTACATACTCAGAAATGCAAAACAGTAAGAGCCTTATTTAAAAACAAAAAATCTAATGTAGAGACAGGACACCTGTTGCCTGCAGTTAGTCTTTTACAGAATAAGAATCCTGTTTGAACTCTGGGTGTCTGCATATATAATGACGTTGCCATACCATACACACTGCACAGAGGGCAATGGAAAAGGGGGTTAATTGGGGCTCAGCAGCTAATATTTGCCCTGGGGCGCCACGCCAGATTAATCAGACCATGCATGGTTTCACAAAGTCATACCATACAGAACTGACTGGAAAACAAGAGGCACCTGGAACAGTAGGAAAAAAACCCCACAGTTAAAAGTATCCAAGACTGTTCAATGGTAAAGTAAATAAAATGAATGTCATGTAAATTTACTGACGTGGTCCAACAAGTGGTTGATTGTCTGGACAGCTGTAGTAGCTCTGATATTTATTAACAGCCAGTGATGTAAATCACCAGACAATAGGACAAATAGGCTGCATTCTTTTTTAACGTTGAGAAAGCCACTTAAGAGGCATAATGACAGCTGTTATAAGTACTTACAGCCAAGTCCAGTAGTCCTCAGTTAATCTCTTCTTGAATTCATCTCATTGTTTTACTTTGTCTTTACTGAAGCAAACAAGGATTTAAAAAGGATTTTAAAAAGAAGCGAGTGCATTTAAATAAGTTTCTGAAGTAGTTGCACTTGAGTGTCTTTATTTTATTGCACTTTTTACTTCTATGTTGCTGTTTACTTCTTATTTCACTCCTTTAATCTCACAGCTATAGTTCCTTCTTACCTTCCTTCTTCTTAAGATTCAGATAAAAGAGGACATAGATTTCATCAGCGCTTCGCAGCGTTGGGAACTGTTTGGGAAATCTTTCCAACATTTCAGATATCTATGATTTTTCTTTTGGCTCCATCAAAGAAAGATTTTTCCTTCTAATCTTCCTAAAAAGGTTAAATTAGCTCTAGTCCACCCAAAATCGACAGTTATAGAAAGTGTTATAATGCTGGTTATTTGGATAGTAAAACCAGTTTTTATATTATTGTTTTTACTCTCTGTTTAACTATCTCAACCCCTCCAGGTCATGAAGTCACAAATAAATCAGGATTGCTTCACTCTTAGTTGATAATGCTTCTGTTCCCTTGCTCTTGAAATTTGAGCACAAGACTTTGAATTGTAATGGACTATTTTTATGTATAATCACATTTAATTGTATAATTGTGTTGGTCTTGTTATTTAAGACAACGGTAATATTTTTCGTGACCCCTACAGAATGGCATCATTGCCCAGAGTCAAGGCCACGGCTTCCCTGGTCCACAGGAAATCTTAAAGAAGACAGTCATATTTTAAGACCAAGTCATCTGCTGCAGGTCCAGCCTCAGTTCACACCTTGTGCCTTGAAACTCTCTATAAAATATAACACAAAGAGATGATGACAACAAGTAGAATCAAATTCTTGTTGGATTGGATTTCTAGGTCTATACTTAGAGTCAAGTGATATTAGGTTCAGAATGAACAAATCCAGAGTTGCTGTCAGTACAATACTGCAGCCTGCAGGCCAAACTGAGCACAGCACCAGCTGTGCATGCACAACATTGCCTGAAATAAAGTCCAGCTTTCTAGGAAGGTGGAAATCCACATGACTAGTGATGAGTTGCATAAGTTATTTCACACTAGCTTTATTCTGTATTGTATTTAGCTGTGTGTTGACCTTGGTTTAACACTCAATGAATCACTGAAATTATAAAAATTGAACAAAGCACTAAAACTTTAACCCTCCATCTATCACTGTATCACTAATTCTTGAAACTTTGGCAAAAACATGTCCCACTAAGAAATGTGCTAATTCTGTTGGATATTTATAACATTTTCATGAATAAAAAGACTCAAGATTATAATCAGGGGGTCCTTTGCACATATGTACAGTTCTTTTATAGGTTTATTTTTATTTTTTATTAATTTAATGATTATATGCTGGCCCATTGCCTACAAAATCAGTTGTCCTCAGATAGGAGATAATCATTTCAACTTGATAAAAAAACAAAAGGTAATAATTGAATCATATCTTTACCACATGAAAGAGTACATTGTAATATGTATTAAAAACTACAAATAGTGAGTTTTGAACAATATTTACAGTTATTTTGTGGTTGCTCTAAATGTGTCCCAAATAGTCATCACAACTGTATATTGCTTTATAAAAAGCAATAAAATCAGGCAACTACAAGGTCAACTACATTCCTGCAGACCACATTTTGAAACCTTCAGCTCAACAGCATGCTTCAAGATCACTCAAGCTCCTATAAGTTTGCCACTTTCTCTTAAACCTGTTTGTATTTTTGGACACTGCTACTGTCACAACCATAACATGTCATCACCGTCTCTTTTGTATAAAAAATAATATATTAGATTATGACATGAATATACTTTTTAAGAAGAGGTCTGAAGTGGCTAGCAACAGAAGGGTAACAAGATGGCTACTGTGAACAACTCTTGCATATCAAACGAAAGAGTAGGTTTTTGTCCACCACATATTGTCCAACCCAAGAGGATGAGTTGTGCCTTCCCTCTCTCTCATTTCACTATCACGCCATGTTCATTTGGCTTACGTCATTTTGGATGCACGTAGTGCACCTACTACCTACCTACATAGCACATAGTATACAATATCCCTTGTACACGATGCATCTCCAATGACGAAAGACCAAATGAAAATGGCATGACAACTTTTAACCAAATATAACATTCACTGTAATTTCCCCCCAGTTTCATAGTCATTACACTCACGTTTGATTTTCTGTATTTCAGGAAGTTATGGCTAGGCAGCAGCTATCTGTGGGAGGGGGGTTAGGGTTAGGGTTGGGGGAGAGGAGAAGAAACAGGAAATATCAGAAGAAGCCGGAGAGAGAAAATACACAGTGAGGCAGAGCTAAAGGAGGAATACCTCAGAGCAGGAAGGCAAAGATGGAAGAAGAGGGTGGAGGAAGGGAAGATAAAAAATATGATTTAAAATGAAAGGGTAAAGAGAAGTCAGAGAAAGGCATGGAAACGTAGACAACTATCAAGAGAACGTAAGCAAGAGGGCTCAGATCACCCAGTCCAGTGGATCAGGCCATAGAGGAGCCAGCTCGGAGTAGGCAGGCTACAGCAGGTGGAAGGGAAAGAAAGAAAACAAGAGCAATATATAAGAGAGATGAAAGCTATGAGAAATAAGCTTCAACAGATAACAAAGGATGGGAACTGAAATGAAAAAGTGTTGGGTACGAGAACAAGCTATGGATAAAAAAACACAAGAATCACCAAGAGAGAAAACAGCAGCTGCTGCGGGGAAGCCAACTCAAAAACCCCTTCATCATAGAGTATTGAATATCCTCATTACAACATACAATTTTGGAAATGAATGTTGTAATGAGGCCACTGTCACCTCCGTCAGACAAAAACAAAGTAATGACTGGAAAAATGCCTATTTTATAAAACAAAATAAAAAATGAGGAGGTTGCACTGAAGTAAGTAAGTAACTCATTGCTGAACAGCCAAGACCTTGGTCTATAATGACATACCTTCATGTTTTGGAATTTAACTGACTTTTTATTTTCAAAATGAAAACCTGTTTTATCCTAATTCCCAAGAATCATTCAGAGACCAAAACAAAAAGGAATGAATGAAAGTTTGGAAAAGGTTTAGCAAAATGACCAACTTCTAATGTTGTAAGCAGCCATAAAGTGCTCAGTAGTGTGCTGGAACAGTATTTTACTGTATAGTCATTTATTATCTCTTTGTGCCCATAAGTGAAGATATACTTATGTGAAGATATACTGAAATATTGATAAACACTTATGTCTGCTTAAGGCCACGGTATATCTTGTGTGTTCTAAAAGGTGTATTAATTATTCATATTCTGCTTATGAATGAATAAATCTATCTTACAAGGATCAATTAACTGCCTGTGTTTGTCTGTCTGTATATATTAAATTGA
Organism: Echeneis naucrates; assembly: GCF_900963305.1. NCBI lineage: Eukaryota > Metazoa > Chordata > Actinopteri > Carangiformes > Echeneidae > Echeneis > Echeneis naucrates. The sequence goes on along the minus strand of NC_042531.1, from coordinate 4,798,900 downwards.
ACTTTCTTTATCACATTCACCTCTAAGAAGCAGGTTTAATCTAGACAATGGCAGTTTAATGATTGGCCCTCTGGTGACATGTGACCTGTAGCTGTTGACTTATTACCTGGAGGAGTCAACCTCTCTGTCCCTGGGACTTCACCGTGGCGGTTAGGCGGCAACTCTCTCTCTTGAACTAAGAGCATCAATTTCAGATTTCTTTGAATGGCTGCATGTTTTTATCCTCTTTCAGCCATGACAGCGCAGAGGCATCTTGGATGGGGAAAGATATTTCTGATACTCACAGGTAGGTTTGATATTTTTGTTCTTTCACTTCTACATTGAGAAAGCACCACACCTTAAAGTAGTCATTACTGGTGTTAATCATTAATCCAACGGTTCGCAACTCAACCGGAAGCAAGACTGGGTTTTGTCTGTGGAGAAAAACCATCTAGAACATGTGCGTGTATTCATTTATATTTATGTACGTGGTATTTAAAACCAGAAATATTTGCAGTTGGAGTGCGTCGGATTTAATAATGTACCTCACTTTTTACCCCATTTAGACGTTACGCAAAGAGATCAACTGCCTCTTAGTTTTGAAAATAGCTAATAAAGAGGTTAGGGATGAGACGGACTATATGTTGTTGTGTTTTTTGTCTCAGTGCTGACCTGCTGCAGGAGCTTGGACGTTTCTATTCCAAAGCAACTTTATGAGGTGGCTAGAGGAGGCGAAATCACCATGAGCTGTTCCTTCATCCCAGCCCTGACAGACTTCAAGACGCTGATCCTCACATGGGAGGCTTTCCCTGACAATCCTGATGCTGCAATGGTGAGACATTAAAGTGACTGCCTGCAAAAGTAGGATTGTAACTTTTTCCTATTTTTGTGTTATTGTAGTAAACTCGCCAAAGAAGAGCTCCACTGATTTTAGATCATTTTTCTTATCTTAACCAGTGGTGTGACGTAATAAACCTGTAAAAGAGCCACAGGTGAAAACTGGGAGGGTCAAATGGAAGACCTGCCTCTGAGCTTTGCTTGAGAGAAGCAATGCAACAAAACATTATCACTTGATTCATACCTTAACAATTTATCAACCTACAAAATGACTCAGCACAGTGTTGACCGACAGAATGAAAACTATATTATCGTTGTTTCTGTCAATAGTGGATTGGGTCCAAGAGGCAGTGTCGACTTATGATTAAGTCCCCTAACTTTATGAATTAACATTAGCATTAACCTACACTGATCCGACGTGTAGATTTTTAACGTGTCATATTTTCTCATCAAGGCTGTGACATTGTCACTTCCTGAAGTGGACAAAAGACACTTCCTGAAATAGGCAATGATTCACAGCAGCGACTAATACTTTCTGTCCAATAAATGGTATTGTCTCTGCTCATGTTTTATTTAATCAACCTTTGGCATGACAATGATTATTTTGACTGCTGAATGTTGAGCTGGCATTGTCATGAAATTATTTTATTGCACTCTGCTGAGCAGGTATCGTCGTAAAATATGCAGTTTGTTTTTAATTTCTTTAGGAAAGTGTGGCTACATACATTATGAACAATCCAGTTGACATTGCACCTGACTATGAAGGCCGAACAACTTTAGAGGTTAACCTTAACAGTAAGATGAGCACACTGCGCTTGACAAAGGTGACCATGCAGGACAACCGCCGCTACCAGTGCAGCGTCATTATCCCGAATGACATTGATGGAACTACAGCTGCCACCACTTCCCTTTTGGTCCTGGGTGAGAATTACGTGTCATATTCATACTTTGTGTCTCAAAATTGTTCACTTTTCTTGCAAGGAAATGATTTCTTATATTACACTGTTTGCTTTCCTTCAGTGGCTCCCTCTGTGCCGAGCTGCAGAATTGAGGGAACAGCAGAGTACTGGCACAACATCAGTCTCATCTGTATGTCTGAGGAAGGATCCCCAAAACCCACCTACAATTGGATGACCTACAGTGTTGAAAACGTTCACAGAGAATTTCCACCTAAGACAGCTATAAGTACGGATTATAACACACATTATTCAAAGTGCATATCGGTCTTCGCTACCGCTGCAAACAGTGCAAATCATCATGAAAGCATGGTTTAGTCTAACTATTGTCATTATGTTGCAGATGATGGCGTTGTATCCCTTTACAATATTTCAAAAGAGATGTCGGGGTTCTACATTTGCACATCAACAAATCGAGTCGGTTCTGCCAGCTGCAACATGACCTTAGCTGTGATGCCTGGTAAGTCTTATTACCTTCTGTCCTTTTGTGTGTTGCCTATTCCAGCAAGGAGGCTCTGACGAACTGATATAATATGAATGGATACACGCTACCATCTATACTACCTTGGAATAAGTATTGTGAGGAAACCCCATGTCTTTATTCCCTTCTCCCCAGGTAGTATAAATACGGGGTCCATTGCAGGTATAGCTATTGGAGTCATCGCAGGTCTTCTGGTTCTGGGAATTATCATCTTCTGTTGCTGCCGGAAAAAGGGCAAAAAGGACAAGTATGCTGAGGGGTATGTACTGTATTTCCTGTACACCGATCAGCCATGACAGTGTGACCAGTGACAGTTGCTGTGGATAACATTAGGAAACAGTGTTACAGTGGCACCCGACCGTGGGTGGGATGTTTTAGGAGTGTAAGGGTAAGGAGGAGGTGGGCCACTTTGGGACAAACTGTGACGGGTATGAGACTGGGTCAGACCATCAACTCTTATGGGGTGTCTCTGATTTCCAGTACCTACCAAAAACTTGCTGAACCCTGGTCCAGTGGCGAAAGAAAGGGTCAAGGGGAAGCAAAGGCTGGCCAATGTGGTCTGATCCAACAGAAGAGCTGGTTCAGACAGAACAGTATCAGGGTACCTTTGCTGCCTCCTGTTTACCTCCAAAAGTGCCTACAATGAGCATGAGAGCATCAGAACCGGACGACAGTACAATGGAAGAAGGTGGCCTGGTCTGATGAATCCTTTCTTTCTCTACCACCTACCAAAACCTATCCTTACAGACTAAGTACAACCCTTCGTGGAAAGGGTGATCCCTAATGGCAGAATAGGACTCTCCACCAAAGTGCAACAATACTTCATGAATGTTTTGAGGAACAACAACGAGTTCAAGGTTGTTATTGGCCTCCAAATTCCCCAGATCTAAGTCCAAACCAGCTTTTTTGGGACCTGCTGGACAAACAAGTCCGATCCATAGAGGCCCCACCTTGCAACTTTTCAAGGACAGTATCTGCTACGAACGCCTTCGTCCAGATAACACAGCTCACTTCAGAGGTCTGGAGGAGTCCAGGCCTCGATTATTCAGGCCTCTTATGGCAGCAATAGAGGGATCTAAGGAGGTGGCCGTGATGTGATGGCTGAGCTGTGTAAATCACCACCAATAATTGGTTTTGTTGGCGTTTTGATTAAAAGTATCCCTGTTTGTCTCTTAGGGCTCCCAATGATGTGCAGTTTTACGACAAAGATGCTCCAGAAACCGGAGAGAACTACTTAGATGACAAGTTGGACAACGAGACAGTGCAGCACTATCAGCATGAAGATAAAGCTGCTATTCCTGAGAACTACCAAAAAGAAGGACCGCCTGGACACAAGATGGAGGACGATCAGCAAAGTTACAACAGCAGTAAGGACAGGAATTATGGTAAGGGCAGTGACATTGACTCTCACCGTGACCAAGACATCAAGTATGATCACAAGGTCCGTGATCACCTTGACGATCAGCGTTATCGCCATGGTGGAAGTCGTGAACACCTTGATGACCAACGCGGTCGCAATGGTGGAAGTCGTGAGCATCTTGACGACCAACGCGGTCGCTATGGAGGAAGCCGTGAACATCTTGATGGCCAACGCGGTCGCTATGGTGGAAGTCGTGAACATCTTGACGACCAACGCGGTCGTTATGTTGGAAGTCGTGAACATCTTGACGACCAACGTGGTCGTTATGGTGGAAGTCGTGAACATCTTGAGGACCAACGCGGTCGCTATGGTGGTAGTCGTGAACATCTTGACGACCAACGTGGTCGTTATGGTGGAAGTCGTGAACATCTTGACGACCAACGTGGTCGCTATGGTGGAAGTCGTGATCGCCTTGATGACGAACACAACCGTTACTAACATTGATAATTTTGCGTTGACAGCTCTTTAAAAGGTCTTTTGCTCCTTTTTGTGATTCAGAAATATTTCAGTGTGTTAACGGATCGGGAAGAGCCTCATCGCATCATACACGTGACGCAAAATGCCATAAATTCTAATGCTAAAGCCAATATTCAAATAACAGGCCAGGTTTATCTTCTTCCTACTCCGGTTTACTTCCCTCCATCAACACTTCCTGATGCTTTTCCACATTAAAGGCTTCCCTATGAAGGGAATCCACAGCATCTTTAACTGAGGCCTCACATAGATGTTTGGGGAAAAAGGTATTTCTCATTATAACAGGAAATATGGTTGGTGTTTTCATAAACCAAAATGAACCTGGCATACCTAAAAAACAAAAATGAATTGATTGTGTAATGCATCATTGGAGGTACTTTATGTCTGCACATCACAGTCTGGCAGCATCAGTCAAACTGGGTTGACCTGTTTCTGCATCGGAGCCGCTTTGTTGCTTCAAGTGTTGACAGCAGCTTCGTGTTTGTAATTGAAATAAATCTCATATAGGTAAAGAACAAAATGTAATTCCTGATCAGCTGTGTTGTTTTTACTGCAGTCAGACATCATCTATGTTGTTTTCTGAGCATTCTTATAATTTTGCCATCTTAACTGTGTACAATATCTTAATTATTTTTTTTATCTTCATCTTTAGTTTTAAGTGCCTGTTAAGTTCTTAGATTATAATAAAAAAATAAGGATGTGCCTCTGTGTCTTAGTGTGCAGTAAAGCTTTGATGTTTTCGATTTAGGGGACAGTTTATACTGAAATCAATTTTACTTGACTTGTGCATTTGTGCATTTTTTATTACATTTTTTTGTGTTACAGTTGATTCCATTTGAATGTAAGATTAGCATTTTTCATAAAAAAAAAGTCAAATAAAATTTCAATAAAGAAAGTGTGTTTTAAAGAATTCATTCATCATTCATCTGCAATAGAATTTCCCCAAAACTCACAACATTGTCCTAATAGATGATGAAAAATAATCATAAATAAATAATACATTAAACTTATTATCATGTAAATAATGCTTATAAATATCCATAAATACATTTAGATAAGCTAAAAAAAAAATCCTGTGTGGTGTAGTGTGTGTTGTCCGGACACAGGAAGTTGTGAGTCTGTGGGCTGTGTTGTGTGTTGCCTGAAGTGGAACGGTCCCGTTAGTCAGTCCGTCTGCAGCAGCCGCAGTCAGCGGACGGCCAGATGAGCAACATGCGGACAAGCTGCACTTTACCTTTTTAAAACGGAGAAAACGGCGCCTATGATGGACTTTTACCGGCTGGCTGTTTTCCTCGGAGCGTCGAGTAAGTGTTTCATTCGCTTCTCTAAAATATTCTCTGCGACAGCAGCGCAACAGGTCGATCCGCAGCGAAGTTACTGCTGATCCAAACGAGCCCTTCACACCACAGAGTGACATAAAAGCCCCCCAAGAAGGAGAAGAAGAGTTGAGTTTGTAAAAATGAGGAATGAGTTGATGTTTTGCCTCCTTTTTTCTTAACATGTAATTACACATTTGTGTCATCATTTCTGCTTTGTGGATCAATGCTGGTAATCCCTCTGAGGTGTGTAGTGTGTGTTGGCCATTATTGGGATGCCTGTGCTTTATAGTGGAAGGTCTGTGTTCCTCTCCTCAGATATAATAATATTTCCTTTGGAGCTTTCCTGTTGCAGGCCTGTCTGCACAGGAAACCGCTCTGCTTTACTCAATAAAAGTGTGTATTTGAGAATACAGTGGTCAATTTTGGGGCTTTACTTTTATAGATCGGCTCGTTTAGAGCAGGAATTTTCTGTCAATCAACAGGAAAGTCATTTATTTTGACAAGGTATGGATCGTTTTAGTTATTTCCTGCTCTCTGCTTCTGTGAAGATTTCATTTTGGCTCATTTCAGTTCAGGCTTTTGAATACATCATCTGTGTTTGTAGACTTAAAATTGCAGGTTAAGTGAGGATGAGATTATAATTGTGAGTTGCAGACCTGAGAAGGTGTCACTAAGCTGACACTAGTTTCTGAAAATATACATTAACAGCCACGCACCCTGACAGTAACTCCAGGTTTCACTAAGACGTTATTCACTCTTATCTGTGTTCTTGTTGAGCTAATGAGTCAATCTGCAGGAATGCACAATGCACCAAAGGCAGGAAATGTGAAAGCTTTGGAGAGGAAACTTCTGATCGCGTTCAGGAAACATGCAGCTGCGGAGCGTTGACCTGGAATACATTCGTGTCCACACACTGGTCTAAAAAGTAAACTAATCTCCAAATGAGACCTTTAGTCCGCGCACAGGTGGAGGAGCAGAGTGCGTGCTCTCCCTGCAACTTCTTGTTCATTAACCTACAGTGAGTCACGCAAACAATAGTTAACAGTGACTGAGAGGTGATGCATCCAGCAGTATCTGTGTTTGCTTCTCCTCCTCTCACCTCAGACTGAGGCATTCATGCTGTAACGGTTTGGTTTAAATCTCTTGCTGATAATTGGTCAGTTCCCGACCAGCTGGATGAGGCCAGACATTCCCATTGGCTGAGAGTGCCCAGATCCTCAAGTGGGACAGGAGGAAGGGGGCAAACAATGGACTGGTCCATAAAAAAAGAAACAAAGGGACGGACATTTGTTGGCAGGAATTTAGAGCTTGGTTACTCCTTCTTCTCTTATCCTGTCAAATCGTTTAGAAATTGCCTTAGTCAGCGTCTGAAGCCTTTTTGTCTTGTTTGTGCTTTCTAAGTGTTTGAGATAAATTAAAAGCTAATGAGGCTCATGTCACTGGGCCCAGTGTGTCAGGCTGATGCAGCCAATTCATCAGTCAATACGGAGAAATGTAATCAGCAGCTGAACTGACAATATTTCATAGACTGAGCAGTTAATCCATGAATCCAGTGAAACATCGACTGTTCTTACCATCAATAATAATGTTGATGTTTTGATGTTGAGACATTTTTATTGGGACTCACTTATCAAAAGAGGTGGCATTTTTTTCTGTCTTGATGTATTAATGTATTTTAAAACAGTCTGACACTGGAAATGAAAGTTAGCTGTTGGAAATAAAAAGACGGACTCGAAGGAAGCAAAGAAGAGACCCATTTTAGATAAACAGGTTAAAGGCACACTGTATGCTGCTCTTACTGGTCCAGAGGAGAGGTGGGCTGGAGGACTTGGTTTTGCTTTGATTTCCTGTCTTCTGGGAAATGTTTAGAGCGAGTTCCTGCCCCACCTAGAGCTAATATGAGGAGAAGTGTCTGAGCTCCATCCCTTCCTTCTGTGATGACGACCCCCTGCCTCTCCACAGGCCTCCCAGCCCCCAACACACTCTGGAATTTGACCTTCCTGACCCCGGAGGAGCCCCCACGCACCTAATCTCTGCTGCTGTCTTTTCTCCTCTGCTGATATGACACAAATGACTGCATCGCCCCTCATTATGGATGATCTCTGCAAACAAACAAGACACAGCTGTCAACATCTTCATTTCCCTTTTCTGCTCTCGAAGCTGTTGTTTGTCTGCTCAGTTGACTCACCTGAAGCTAATGCAGTCTGATACTTCGGTCCTGTAATATTTTGCCAGCAGGGGCAGATCAAGGCTGTCCAAACTCTTTTGAATGCGCACCAGATGTGAGAATACCTGGGAGACAGCTGCTTCCTGTATCAAAATCCCCTCATCAAAAGGCTCACCATCATCACAAGTCTTTCATAATAGCGTCAGTCTTGAAGGCAACAGTTTTGGCTTTGGGTGAAAATAAATTAAATTCTCAGTGACAACTGTGGCCATGAATGCAACTTAGCAGCAGAGTCTGTTGCCTGCTAATGATCCATATTTGATCTAATGTGACATCTTCAGATTGTAGATGGTCCTCCCAGTGAGAGCTGAACAGGAAAATGCTCATACCTGTGGCATTAACCAGTATCGTGTGGCCTGAGGGCCAGACTTGGAATAGGAACACAACAGCACCACAAACTGAAACCACATTTTTCAAGTCGATCTTTGCACATTTGCCGTGAAACTGCTGTTGCGCCTGCTGGCTGAGAAAAGAAACCTACCTGGTGCTTACCATCCTGACTGCGTGAATGCAGGTCGAAGTGTTACCATCCTCCGTGACACCGCAGCAGGAAAACACCTCATAGAACCTCATATTGGCTTCAGCTCAAGTCATTATGGCACAGATGACGTAAAAGCCATCACATCAGAAAGGGATCACTCATAATTGCCAGGCAGGACGGAGTATGGCAACCAAAAACTGGTGACGTGACTGCACAGTGCGTTATCATTGCATTAAACACTTGAAGTCCTGAAAGCTGGAACCTTGTCAGCTTTACAAGCGCAGGATTTATTCCTACTGGATTTGTTTTACGGAATAGTGAAATTTGAAGAGTTAGACTTGAGAAATAATGTTTTTTTCTGTTTCACTTATCACTGTTTTCTTTCCCTGTTTGCTTCGTCTGTGTCAGTGTGCGTGTGTGATGGCATCCACGTCACAGTGGGGCCAAAGAAGCAGCACTTTGCCATGCTGTTCCAGTCCGTGGTGCTCCCGTGCCAGTACCGAACAACCTCCACGCAGACCCCCGTGGTGCAGTGGTGGTACAAGTCCTACTGCCGAGACCGCACGCGGGAGTCCTTCAACCTGCCGGAGGCTCTGGGCATCAAGGCGTCCGAGCTGGGAGCCAAGTCCCACCTGGAGTGCTCTGACAGCAGCCGCACGGTGCGGGTCGTGGCCTCGGCGCAGGGAGCCTCCATGACGCTGGCTGAGCACTACAAAGGCAGAGACATCACCATCATGAACAGTAATGTGCTCCTTCTCATCTTCTCTCAGAAAAACAGAACCTTAATGAGAAACAGTTCGTGCAGCTGTTTGACCGCTGCGCCCTGAAATTCATCCCTGAGCAGGAATCAGAGCTGAGGGCGCTTTGTATTTCCTGTTCTCTAAATAAACTTCTTTTGTTTTTGTCCTACAATAGAGCAGGCATCACACACTCATGTGGTCACCACCTCCTGCTTTCACTCCCATGCATTTATGCACTGACTCCTTTTAAACCTCGAGCCTTATCAACACCAAACACCCGTCTTCTAACCAAATGCATTATTGGAACAAACCACGTTCAACAATACACTTAAAAAAATACACACGTGACAAAATAAATTAATCGTTTGTCATCACTTAGTTCTTTCATACTTTTTTTCTGGTTGTTTACATGGAAATATTCTGGATTTAGTTTCTACGGGTTATTACTAGTGCTGAAGTCACTGACTGTGGAGCTGCTTCACAGCAGATGGGTGATTGGGTTTGATTCTGAGGCCGCTTTTATTCCAGAAAAATGGTGCGCATTTCCCGGTTTCGTCTTCTTGACTGTTCTTAAAGCGGAAAGAGACTTCCAAAAGGCCACATCAAGGTCACATCACCAGAAACTCTCCACCGAGCACCATACAGGAGCCACATAGGACAGAAAAAAAATAGTGTTTCAATCTACTCCAAGAGCAACTCTCTGCCCAGGATTTCTGAATGAACAAATAGAGTGATTAAACACTCACAGTGTGTGTGACCTTGTGTCTCGTCTGTGTGCAGAAGCTGACCTGAGGATTGGCGAGCTTCAGTGGGGCGACAGCGGAGTTTACTTCTGTAAAGTCATCATTGCTGATGACCTGGAGGGGCCCAACGAAGGCCAACTGGAGCTACTCGTGCTGGGTAAGGCTGCACTTTTCCTTGTTTAGACGTTTTGTTTGTTTGCACACTCAGCTCGGCGCAGTGTCCTGCTGTCGGTCGGTCAGCTTTGTGACGACTGCATTCCAAAGTGTCCGTACAACAGCTCCCATGGAGACGGCCGAATGGTGCTTTCCTCTTCACATGGTCTTGATCCTCCATGACTGACTCCATTGTTTCGCCACTTTAAAGGACTTGGCCGCAGTGTGCTTTAGGTACATCCCAGAACAGTTGGACACTGTTGTTGTCTGGGAGAGCACATATTCAGCTGCGTAACATCGCATGTTTGGGTGTGTTATATTGGTTATATTGGTTATATGGTGAGTTTGTATCGATGAACAGCTGATGATGATTCAGGTGCTGAAGGTCAGAGATTCCCCATCTCCTCTTAGTGAAACCTGAAGGAGCAAGTCCGCTCAGTGAGGGAGAAAATGTGGAGACCATTGTTGCCAAAGCCACTCCTTAAGCCGTTACCATAGTTACCATGTTCAGGGGAGTCGGGAGGGTTGATGGTTGCCGTTGGTGACGACATGGAGAGAGAGAGAGAGAGAGAGAGAGAGAGAGAGAGAGAGAGAGAGAGCCTGAAGTCTGACAACAATGTGACTTAAATGTTATCCAAAATGTGTTTTGTCCTGTTCCAGTATCAAAGTGTCATTCATACAGCTCTGCTCCGCTAATCTGATTATAACAAGCTCACAGGAGCGAAGAGGACGGGGGGAGGGTTAAACTTGTGAGAATAACAAGACCGTTCCGTGTTTTTGGTGCCAGATTTGATTTCATTTACATTGGCGTTAGAAAGTGCGTACAGCAACTTCAAATCAGCATATCCTGAAGTTTTCACTTCAGATCTGTCAAGCGTCCGGTTAGCTTTGATCAGTTCAGCACAGACTGGAAACAGGGAGAAAGTCAGCCTGCTTACATCAGAAAGTAATGGAATAATTCCAGTAATAAAAATGTTATATATATATATATATTTTTTTTTTTTTTTTTTTTTAATCTAATTCATACTGTAATTCCACTGCACATTACTGGTCAACCTGCGTTACAAAACAGCATTCAAGAACCAACTTGTGCTGTTTCTTCTTTCAACTTCTCACTGATCTCTTATATAATTTTATTTCTTGGATTTATTTTTCACCCCCTCAATTCTATTGCTTTTTTTTTTTTTTTTTGGTTTTGTTTGTGTTTTTTGCAAAGCTTTCACCCGCACTGCTCCATTACTCATTCTCCAGCCTTGCATGATCTCCCTGGGCCTTTCCCCGTCTCCCTCCTTCCTCTCAGGTTACTTCGTGTGTCTGATGGTATGTAGCTGAGTGTGCCAGGCCAGCGTAGCAAGAATGCTTATTTTATCAGGGAAGGGCTGATTTTCTCACCACGCCACAGAAACAGCACACTCAGCACATTCTGGGGCCGGTGAGTTTCTCTCTCGCTGTAGAGTCACACAGGTCAGATAGTAACCAGTGTTTAACTTAATTACAGTCTTTTGCCACCTTGTGATAAACACACAGCAGACACATGAGCACCTGCAGCGGATGTGTCAGTCTCAAGAAATTGTTTGTTTTTTCCCTTCCAGCTATCTTAATTTTTTGTTTCCTGCATGTCGACCTCTTTATCTTTGATTTGATGCACAAAAGAGGCATTGTCTCACAACTATGCAACTTTTGTGAGCTTTTTTTGTGGAGCGTCCATGGCAAATTGTTGCCCTAGAATCTCTATGTGCCCCAGTTTTCATTCATCCTCACACGCTGGTCGCTATAGAGTTATTTGTGCGGCATTTTAATGTGGCTTGTCAGGATGCTAACAATTACAAATTTGTGCTAAACTCAAACGAGGCTGCTGAGGATTTCAATGAAGTTTCAAACAGATAAGAATTATGCCAAAGACAGAAATTGATACGTGACAGAAGTCCTGAGGGAGACATGAAAATGAGAAGCAAATTTTGAGATGTCCCATCTGCTGGTTGTTCAGAAAAAAAAAAAAAAAATCACCATTATGGCTCTGGACTTTGGAGCTCCAAAGTTTTTACGTATTCATCCATGAATGTCTGCACAAGATGGACTGGACAGCAAACAACTGTTTGGTGAGACGGTTCATTTTATTTTAAAGGAAAGACCATACATATGATGGATAGTGATGGATAGTAGACATTTAATATTCATGAATTAAACATGGATGCGTTGTGTTTGCTGATGATGTAAAAAGTTTGCCCTTTCATCGCGGCATCACCGTCAGTCGTCCCCTCTGCTGCCTTTTGACTCTTGCTTCCTGCTTCCTCTGCGGGCCTTCACCTGTGCTCTCCCTCTCTCTGCAGGCAGGACAGGTGAGCGGGACGATATCCTACCTGAGTTTGATGTGGCGTTTATGCCAGGTACGGCACCTTACCTGCACTTTCATCTCACTGCCTGGCATCTTCCGGCTTCCCTAATGCTGCCTGATGTTTAATTCTAACCGAACAATCGAAACTCTCTTTGACTAACAACTGGGCAATCAGAGACTGTTGACGCTGAACTTTAATTCAACGTTTGTGACCGTCACACTGACAAAGCGCCACCTGAATGTAAAGTAAAACTCAGAGTCTTATCCTTGTTAGCTCTGGTCATGATTTGAATTCCACAGGGAGCGTTGCCTTCACATACTGAGGGATTTTGAGTGGATTTTGCTGTTGGGCACACCCAGAGGAAGTGTGTAGTTAGAGTCGGGATGCTTATGATGTGCAGATGGATAAGAGTCACTTGGACTTCTCTGGAGATCCCCCGATGTTTCCTTTTATAGCGCTCTGAGGTTTATGATAATTGTTCAGGAAGACACAGAAATAACATGGTTTTAAAAGAAGACTGGAATTAATGATGGTGTTGTTTTTTTAAAGCTGGGTTCTAGCTGTGAGGACATAATACACAAAAAAGCCACTTTCAGTATTGGCAAATATCAGGAGTGGACAGTAACCTAAATTTAAAGTAAATTTACTGTAGTACTGTACTTAAGCACAGTTTTTGAGTATCTTTTGGGGGATACTTTTACTTTCACTTCACTACATTTTATGGACAAATATTGTACCTTTTACTTCACTACATTTCTATTGATGCCCTCGTTACTTGCTAGTTTTGAGCTAGTGTAACATTACTCGTTCATTGTTTTTATTGGTAATGTTTTTTTGTAACGGCAGCTGTAGCCGCTGTAAGCTTTACAGTCAGTGTGATGAAACTCATGGAAATACTGTGTTGTGATGTTGAAGGAAGTAAAGAGCTGAATAAAGCCGGTCCATGTGTTCAGCCTGGACTGCTAGTTACCATGGTTACCAGCGTCAATGGGCCAAGCTAAGATGAAACAGAGTTAGCTTTATAGCTAGCTACACTAGCATACGCTGAGCTAGCTACATTGTGGAGCTGCGACTCTGATTCACTAATTCTGGCCTCCATTTCTGCCGTCATCCTGAATCTATGACGAGAAGTACGATAATGAACTAGACATGGAACACACAGGAAGTCTATTTATCAATGTGAACAGCAGAGACCTCCGAATCCGGTCCTGGATTTTTCCTGATTCAAATGAGTGACTCCTGATCCGACTTCAGCATCCCTCCAGAGACCGGTTCTTGTAGGGCCTCTTTAACTGAAGGTGTTTTTGAGCAGAATCAAATCAGTGTATTGTATAATGAAAATAAAGCTACTTTCCTTTCCTGTATGTCCTGAGGTATTTTTTTTAATATACTTAAGTAATTTTTTAAGCAAATACTTTTGTACTTTTACTTAAGTAATATTTTGACAAAGCTACTTTTACTTGTATTGGAGTAATACAAGGAGAATCTGTACTTTGACTCAGGTAGTGAAATTGTCTGCTCTGTCCACCTCTGGCAAATATTCAGCTTAAAAAAAAGTTCAACACCTGGAGAGAACAAAATCTTCAGGGTCTGCTAAGTAAACCTTCAGTGTCAGTTATTAATAAACACATTTAACTGGTATATGTTTGTGGGAGCCAAGTTTACATTTTCAGAAATATTTTAAATATATGTTGTTTTTTTTCATATCTTATTCTGACGTTTGTTGAAGCCTTGTGTTTTGACACTATGACATTTATAGTGATGTCACCTTGTTTCTCTCGTCAGAGGGAACAACACTGTGTCATTTTTGAATTATCCCTTAAAGGTCTGTTTTGGCTTTTCACTGACCTCCAGTGGTTTAGCTTGTCAGTACACCGTGATACGATTTAAATTGAGTTTAAAGCTCCTGTTTGGCTTTGGATTTTGTTGTATAGTTTCTTTTTTATTTCACGTGTGAATATTTTGGTGTGTGTCTTATCTAGAGTGGGCGTTTGTGGGCTCTGTCGTCCTGGGCAGCGTCATTTTCCTGCTGTTGTTGGGGATCTGTTGGTGTCAGTGCTGTCCTCACTCCTGCTGCTGCTACGTCCGCTGCTGCTGCTGCCCCGACACCTGCTGCTGCCCCCGACACTGTGAGTGACAGAAACAAAACGCCACTCTTCACTTCATTTGCATTCAAAATCGCCTTTCCCTGCGATGTGTATGTGAGCTTCACTCTTTTGGTGGTCTCCCGTACAGTGTATGAGGCAGGGAAGATGGCAAAGAGCGGACAAGCTGCCCAGGTTCCTGTTTATCCCTACTACATCCCTGCTGTCCCTACTGTGGTCCCTCTCGCCCCCTCTAGCCTTGTGGACCCTAAAATTTCCTCTTTACCCTCCTTGGAGAATAACTTGGCTGGAGGTGAGTGTCAGAAGGTCAGAAGGTACAAAGATGTTCGCCTATTTAACTTGACTAATTCATTTCATCTGTCACCCCTCATCCTCAAGTCTGCCTCCCATCTAACAGAACAGAAAACATTTGTTTGTTGTTTAAACATATTTGAGTTTGGGTATTACACTATACATATATATATATATACATATATATATACGTTGATATATGTATACATATATATGTGTATATATATATATATATGTATATATGCATGTGTTGCATGATTACTGTATGTCGCTATCTGTGTCTGGGTGTGTGTTTGTGTGTGTGCATCCGCAGTGCACAGTGGTTATCGACTGAAAGCCAGTCCAGACAAGGACTCAATGAAAGTCCTGTACTACATAGAGAAGGAGCTGGCTCAGCTTCCCTCTGCCAAGATGGCTGCTCTCAAACGTAAGCCTGGACAGATTAGGGCAGTTTTTGTCGTTCGTGTGTCAGTGTGTGCGCACGTGTCGTGTGGGTTTCTGTTCTTGCATATGTGTGTGTGTCTAATAGTTTTTCTTTTTTTTTTTTGGCATGATTTGTCTGGTTTCCATTTAATCCTGACATTTGCTCATAATCACCTTCATCACCATTTGACACACATGAAACATGTCTGTCCTCAGTCAGTTGTGGTCACCTGTAATCAGTTCCTGATTAGATAATACTGCCAAGTTTTTACCCAAGACGCCTACACACTTGACCTTTGACCCAAACACATCTTTTTCTGAAATGTGTCACTTTAACATTTCGTAAAATGCTGCATTTCAGTGAAAAAATATAAAACATTTGATTGCTGTATGTGTCATCACAGCCAGTAGCCTTTCAGAGCTGAGCTCGCTGCACGACGGAGGGACGACCGACTTCAGACACACGTACCAGACGGTCCAGATGAAGGCTCTCCCGCCAATCGCAGATCTCGATGACCAATCGGTGGTGAGAGCAGCTCCGCCTGCACAGAGCCGGAGGCCCAGACGGGACAGAGGACACCTCTCAGACGATGAACTAGACAGACGGTAAATACTTTATGTCTGTTTGACATGAACATCTGGAAAAGGTTCAGCTGTTTAATGGACCATAAGATCAGCAGTCAGGATGCACAAAGTGGCAGTTTGTGGCAGCGGATCCCATTTCAGTCGCTTGAACATGTGACTTTCCAATTAGATGGATTTATGTTCAAAATTTTCCCCATCAGCTTCTATGTCAGTGATGCACGGTGCTACATGTCCAATAAATCTATTGCTACGGCATCTCACTGAAACTAAATCATGGGTACAAGACAAATTTCTGAAACTGATCTGGACTAATGTCATCACTGGTCCCAAATCCCTGACGCTCCAAATACACGCAAACTGGCGTTTTCCTCTTCTGGTCCAAATACCACACAGTATCAAATCAACAGTGAAACTGCCAACACACTGCTCACCATCTCTGCTGCTGATGAGATACTCCCCAAATATTTTTGTGTGTGCTCATCACACACTCCCAGCAGCTCCCTGTTACACAATCATCCCCTTCTGTTCATTCAGACACCCGTCAATAACTGAGCCCCTTCATTTTCCTTAAATGGGGCATCTCTGTGTTCACGTGACTAAAAATGTTTTCATTGTTCTTTTGAGTCTCATTTTTAACTGTCACATTTGTCATTTGATTGTAAATCAGATTTTGTGTTCATTTCCCTTCTGTAGGTGGAACCCCCGGTCGGAGCACCTGAAGAGGAAGACGTTGAGCAGAAGGGGACGCACTGGCTCCCTGGATGAGCTGGAGGAATTTGCCCGCTCTTATGACTCCCGTGGCCGACGAGCTGAGCCTCCAGACCACTTCTACGACCGGGATTACAGCCCCCCCAGGCGTTTCTATAGAGACAACGATGACGACTGGGAGCGCCGCAGCCCCTCACCTTTACTGCAAAAGAGAAGGGACACGTGGGACAGCGATCGCCCCTCTCGGCCGCCGCAAAGCCGAGGATACGACGACGCCTTCCTCAACAGCGTGCTGGAGAGCAAGGCGAGGGGGCAGGGCAGGGACAGGGGTGCTGAGAGGATGGACGTGGACAGTGACACCCCCTCCAAAAGCAGCTCAAGAGGAAAGGGTAGCAATAGCTACTACAGCCGGTCGCCAAGCAACCGTCCAGAGGAGGATGACCCTTTGCCCCCCTACTCTGAGCTGGAGGCGGAGCGGCACCGCAGGGCCGAACTGACCACCGACCGGTACCGCACCGCAGAACCACACAGGTCTGATCGATACAGGACCACTGAACCAGCCGCGAGGCCTTTCTCTTACACCCGCCCACACGGAGTGTCCCATACACTACAGGGGGGCCGAGAGGACAGGGACAGGAACCGAAACCTGGTGAGTTACTTGTAGGAGGAACAAAGTCCTCCTTCCTCCTCGGTCCTTCAGGACAGGATTCTCTAAATCCTGTAAAAATTGTCAGGATAAGGCTGCTGGTATTCTAGACTTCTCATGTCGTCAACAAATCCCAGGAACTGACCCAAACCAAGAATAACGTATTCAAAGGCTGACTTTACTTTATTTGCTCCATATTTATTCACGGCATGAATAATATAATCTAATGTAATATAGACACTCAAACATATTTTGAACATTGACGGCTAAAAAAAAAGGGTGTCAAAAGGAATAGCTCACAAAATGTAATATTTTTATTCAGTTTTACTGCAAATTCTTCACCAACTGGTAGGCTGATGATCCACAGCCCACAAGTTAAAGTAAACCGCTCTAATCCACCGAATATGTATTAATCCAAGGCTAAGACAGTCTCCAACAAAAGCACAAACTTTTGGTTTGAACTCCTTTGGTGTTTAAAAAAAAAAGTGACCCTTTAAGGATAAAAGGAGTAAGCTTGTTGAAAAGATGGAAATATGAGACGTTGTGTTATCCAAGAAAGTTGAACTGAGGGCAACTGGACTTGGTCGGAAATATTTCACCTCTTGTTGTGAGGTTTAAGCGTTTACAACTGATTGTGCGACTGCAACGTTCAGCTGAAGTGAATCGTTGTTGCTGAGAAGACAGAATGGGATTTGTTGACGGTAAGAATACAGCAGAACAGCGACAGCCTTATACTTTAGTGTTGTTACATGTTTTACAGTATTATGTACATAATCTGATTGTCTCTTGTGCAATTTCCATACAAGGTCTTAACACTGAATCATTCTAACTTTTCTTCATGATTTTATACAAGTAGCTGTAACATGTTTTATATAAATCTGCAATGAATGAAAGAGAGTGATTGAAACTATTGAATCGAATCTGCCCATGCTTGCTTGGCTTATTAAATATCCCAAAAAAGCACATGTGCAATCAGCATTTCAGTCGATATTAACACATTTGAAGCTGCATGATTTCTGTTGATTTAGCTTTGTAACCCGAGACATCCGGCTGGACTAACCCTGCATGTGCACCAATACTAAAGTCTCTAACGTGTGGCTCTCGGTGTTTCCCTCGACAGAGCACCGCACTGAGCAGGGACTCTCTCATAGTGTGACAAAGTTTCCCGCCTCCACCTGCACGGCACTGCTAGCCCGTACAGTTTAAGCCGTCCCGTGACTGCGCAGGAGGGGGGGAGGGGGGGGGTAAGTGGTCTGCCATCGGCCACGTGAAGTCTTACTCATCTCACTGAAATAACTGCATGTTAGTGGATGGAAAAGGAAGCAGCACGTTCAGGCCTTTGTGTATTTCTGCTCCATGAACTACACCTGTGTGGCCTACAAATGGCTCATGAGTCTGTTGACTGGACTTACTTTACACCAGTGCCAAGATGTGTGTGTTTTTTTTATTATTATTATTATTTGCCAATTTCAGAAATAGTTTTTTGTATATTAAGCAGATCACCCCAGTTTTTCTCTTCCTACAGTCTTCATACTCAGTACACTGCAACTCTCAGGTTCACTTTGTATTTGTGTTTTTGTCTGGTGTTGATGTTGTACTGTATGCAAGTGCTGTAGCTTGAATTTGTTCTGCAGATTTTTTCATTGCACTGCTTCGATACTTTTTGAATAAAGAAAACTGCGCTGAAGTCTTGTCTGTCTGACGTGAATACATTTCAATGACACATGCGGCTGAAATGACTCATCATTAGCAGATAAGTCGCTGCATTTCATTCTCTGTCATGTGAATCAGCTATCAGGAGGAGGTTTATTGAAAACAGCCAAATATTTAGTTGGTGAAAAACAACCCTCGATGGTTTTAATATTTATTTGAAGTGTAGAATTGAATTTTGATATTTCCTGATGGTTTTATATTTATTTCTCTCCATTGTGAAGAACAAAACTAATGTAAGTATGTGAACATGATTACAGTTCAATTAATTTGATAAGATTGTCTTTGATATAAAAATATAGTTGTCCATCACAGAGTTCGATCTTCAGGTGGCTGTTGTGTGATAAAGTGTACGATAATACGTGTGTATCTTGGACAAAGTCTTAGTTATTTTTATCGTTGCTTATCAAATATACACAGTTGAATAAACACTAAGGCTTTTGTGAAACTTCCACATCGACACAATCAGCACGTTACCACTGTGTGCTGTGCAAGTTTGTGTTGTCCTGCAGATGTTTATGGAGGGGTAGTAGTTTACAAAGTATTATAAGTATAACTGGATGAAAATGAGCCAAATGGTGCAACATCTCTGGAAGTTGGAAACAGAAAAAGAAAGGTGAGGGAAAGTTCTCCACTCTTTCTGGAGACTCACAACTCAAACTTTAAAAAGTGACACAGATGCTTTTCGTCCATGCAGCATTTTTGTTTTTGTTTTTTTTTACAGCACTTCAGGCAGCTGAGATCAGCACTTGAGTTCAGCTCAGGCGGGCTTGTTTTGTGTCAACAATGAGGCTCGGTGGGGTCTGAGTCCTGGACAGGGTCCAGACCGGGGATGTAAACGCGCTCTCACAAAGAGCTCCAACTCTGAGATTGGACTTTACACTCGGGCTGTTTGTCACAGACGAGACGCACTTCAACTGCACTCCATTTCCATTCACATTGATAAGTTTCACCCCCCCTGTAATGTCAGCGCTTTACTGAGGCCCAGACCAACCTGAAGGTTAATCCTGTGGGCGGTACATTCACATGAAACGTGTATACATCTGCCATGAAAACAGCATTTGAGTGAACTCACCGCAACAGCAAGGAGGTGGATGAAATATTTACTAATTAATAATGTTTTTATTTTGATTCATTTCTCTTAAACTATCACTGCACAGAGCTGTGAGGTAGAGGAAAAAATAAAACAAACTGTGCTTTATCAAACTAAATCTATGGATGAAACTTTAACATGCAGCATTTCACTGTCTGTAAGTCTTTTTCATATGAAACTTATTCTCCAGCGAAGTAAAAACACTTTTCTTATAATTAAATTCATGCCACACCTTCACGTTTGTAGACAAAGTTGCTGAGATTGTTTCTGGTCAGGTGAAAATGACGGATTTGGAGAAAAGACATCCCGCTCTCTGCTCCCTCCTCCATGTTGTACCTGTCCGAGGGGGCGGAGTCAGTGATGTCACCTGGAGCCGGAGGGGCTCCGACACGGACGGGAACCGGCTGCTGGTTTTTGGTCTGTCCCGGTCGGTACCGATCCACATGCGGCTTTAGGAGAACAGCCGGCTTCGTCGGCCTTTTCGGGGTTGTGGGCGGATTGTGAGTCGGCCATAAAACAAAAAAAAAAAAAAAAGCGGGACGCTTCCGCGGAAGGAAAAAGATCGACGCGATGGGAAATGTGATACTGACGGTGCTGCTGCTGGTTCACCTGCCGACAGGTGAGTCTGAACACAAAGTACGATCTCCGCTTCATGGCCGTTTTCTTTTTATTTAACATATCTGCCGCTTTGTGTTTGCTGGAAATGTCCGAAGAAGCCTCCAAAGCAAACAGTCGAAACTCGTTTTTTTTTTTTTTTTTTGTGTCAAAGTTAATTATCGACACGGAACAAACAGCTCGAGGCCGAGTCACGTGACCACACGGCATTAGTCCTGTTCACGTTTATTTTGGATCACCTGGATCATTCCCTTAAATAGTTCAATAGGATTTTCTTTTTCATGCCAAAGCTGATAACTAACTAACTAACTAAATAAATAAATAAAGATAAAAGCGTAGGCCTGTTGAGTATTTGTAGATATCTGGACCAGCACCGGACCCACAAAGGTCTGACAAAAGTTCATTCCTCTAAACGGTGTGGAAAACTTTCCTTCTTAAATTTTATTAGTGGGATAATATTTGTGTAATAGCTCACATGTGTGTTAAATAACGTTTGAGTTACATAATTAACTGAAGTCTGACAATATTTCAAAACAACCATTAAGAGGCCCCGCTGAAATGAAAATCATTAATCAGATTAACCAGATAATTAATTTGTTGACTCAGTTTTTGTTGTTATTTTTTAAACCAAACCCCCCAAAAAACGCCCAAAAAGAGAAAAGCAGTTTAAGAGTTTGACACAAGTAAATTCACACTTTTCTTGAGTTTTTAATAAATGATCAAATTGGAGAATTGCCTGTTGATTTAACTGATTAAATAACTGATTATTCCACAGCGCAATGCTCAACGTAATTCATATTCAAGGCACTTTGGTTGAGATTTAAAATGGCCTAATTATAATTTTTCATAATTTAATACACCATGCATGTTGAATGATCTGCTCATGAACACGGATGTTAACCAGCTCCATTGATTCCTTTAAGTTTAATAATCTCCATTACACACAGTTCTCTGTGACCCGATGAACATCTAAACTCTTGGAGAGCTCTCTTGGACTTAAGTCTGAGATTTTAATTTTTGTTGTGGCAGGGATCACATTAGCGGATGCTTGTTTTGACACCAGACTGGATTTCAGATTTCAATTAGCTTTAGTTGATGCCAGTAGGTGAAGAGTTCACGTACTTTTTTCTTCCTACACAGTGTGAATGTTTGAATGGTGAAAAACAATTCAATGATTTGTGCTTTTAGTTTAAATGATTGTTAGTTAATAGATGTAATATAGATAATGACATGGCCTGACATTTTAGGTCCTATTCGCACTTAATTCAACAAGTTTAAAACTTCCTGTTGCAGCTGTATATTCATTCTGTTCATGGCTGCTTTATCATTTCAATTCTCCCTTGAGATTAAAATTTCTCATAGTTACTGATCAAGTATTGTATTATACTGTCAGAAGTTAACTAGTTCTTTTCAGTAAGTCAGAATATCATGTTGAGAACCAGCGATCTCAGGTTTTGGACCTGGCTGTAGATAATTCATAATAATTATTATTTGAGCACATTCTTATGATAGATCCAGCTTCTCAAACATCCTCTAAATGATTAAACTGAGCTCCTTTAGGATTGGAACTTTTGGACA
This sequence comes from Echeneis naucrates, assembly GCF_900963305.1. NCBI lineage: Eukaryota > Metazoa > Chordata > Actinopteri > Carangiformes > Echeneidae > Echeneis > Echeneis naucrates. Next base: position 4,777,000 of record NC_042531.1, on the reverse strand, counting down.
GGCAGAGTAAAGCAATTTGTACATATCAACTCAAGCGTTGGCAAATTGTCGTTTTTGCCTCACTTCCAATGAATGAATTGGCCTTAAATACTTGAACAGTTGATCAATTGAGACCTTAGAAAACACTTTTCTCAGTTGCCTGTCATCAGCTTGTTTTCTCTCTCTCTCTAATTATGACTGACGGGCGTTTTCTAATGAAATAGTACACCTGTTGTGCACAGGGGAAGAGTAAACTTTTAACCTGTCTGGTCAGATTCTTTTCCGAAGAGCCGACCTTTAACAAAAACACGCAGCAGTGTTTTTGTTTGTAAAGTTACACTGAGAGTCGTGTGTCGTGTAGAGTGTTATTTCACGTTTTCTCCTCTTTGGATCAGAGCTTCTGTCCATCCAGGTGATCGTTCCCGAGACAGAAAGGCGAACCACTCTGTTTGCCTCAGTGATTCTGCGCTGTGATTATACAACCTCAGCACCTGCTCAGGATGTCCTGCTCACCTGGAGATACAAGTCCTTCTGTAAAGACCCAGTGCTGGAGTACTACTCCACAGGTGAGACTGCAGGGGTGCTTTAATGGGCCATAATGTAGCAAACTTTAAACCATTTATTTTAATGAAATGAAATGAAAATGTCTGGTTACATTAGTGATTGCTGTGTAAAAATGGTCCAGATTCAGCAGTGTAATCATAGAAGTTTTTAGACTCTATTTTATATAAAAATATGCCACCATAAAGAAAATATCCTAAAGCGTCAGCAAGAAACATTTGTATGTGCTGTTATTATTAACTAACATATATATATAGCCGTCTTGAGTCAAACTGACTCTGATATGAAAGAAAAGCTACAATGAATTGAACCCTTTTTGCTCTTTTCCTGTTTCTGAAGGATTTCAAGCTGCTCTGCAGCTGGGTCAGGACCCCTCCAATGACTGCCCCGACCGCCAGCGCACAGTCCGCACAGTGATCCAGAAGAGAGGCCTCAATGAGCCCATACTGGGTGCAGATTACAGAGAACGCAAAATTACCATTCAAAACAGTGAGTTTGATCCTTAATCCATAATAACAGCGCTGGTATTCCTGATTTCTTCAGCAGAACTGGAGAAGCTTCAGAGCCGGCAGATACAGATACCCAAAATACAAGATACACGTCTATCTATGAAGAGTTTTTCTTTCACGTTGCATTTTGTATGAAAAACCGTGCGTGTCGCTGTTTTGTTTGACTTCCACCTCACACTGTCGGTCAACAGAGGCTGACCTGGTCATCAATGAGGTGATGTGGTGGGATAATGGTGTGTATTTCTGCGCCGTCGATGCTGCCGGCGACACGACAGGAGACTCCGATCGTGAAGTCAAGCTCATTGTGTATCGTACGTCTCTCCAGCCGATAAGATGATTTGGTTTAAAAAGCAGACGTTTGGAGTGCAACAGTCAAAGTCAGTGACCGTGTTTCTCTTTGTTCCAGATTGGCTGACAGTCCTGCTTATCATCCTCGGTGCCCTGCTGCTTATCATGCTTTTGTGCATATGTTGCTGTCAGTGCTGCCCGCAGAAGTGCTGCTGCTACGTCCGCTGTCCGTGTTGTCCGCAGACATGCTGCTGCCCAGAAGAAGGTAGAGAGGCAAATTTACCCGAGCCAGTCAGGAGCCACACGTCTAAATACAGTGGAGGAAGAATTATTGTTTTATTTTTTTTTTATTAAAGTAACTTCGAGATGTCGCTTGAGTAGAAGTATGGATGTGTTACAGACTGTGTGTGCTGAAACTTTGCTGTTCAGTAGAATACGTACCAGTATAGTTATCGTTATCGTCTAAGCCTAACCCTAATGTTAGAGCAGTTCTGATGTTAACTTCTTTATATGCAAATGAGTCAAGTAATCTAAACAACACATCATGTTTTATGAGCAAATGAAAGGTTTTGCATTTTTGTTGTTGAAATGGACAGGTATCAGTGATTTGAATTTTAAATTAGCTATAAACCAGAAGTGCTCAAACAAACTATTTATATATGAAAGTAATTCTAGTTCTAAGTATCTTACTTGAGTAAAAGCTCTAGGTCGTTCATATCATTTTTCATTGATCCTAATGTTGTTGTGGTTTTTATTAGTCCTGCTAAAATCCTACAACTCACAAGTTCAAGCCCAAAAAGCAACATTTAGCCAGTCAACCACCGCTCTTGTCTTCTCTGCTGTGATTTCAGTTGTGATGCAGCACAGGAGGCTGCGGGAGGCTCAGAAGGCTATGGCTCCCTGGATGAATGGCCAACCCATCTACGCTCCCATCAGCTCCAATGCCTCCTCCAAGGGCGTCCCCATACTGTACTCAGGTGAGGGAGACAAAAGCACAATAACAACTCTTGTGATCCTTTGTTGCATGCTTGCTCATATTCAAGGGTGTGTTGTTTGAGTTGGTTTCATGAGCGGGTGGAAAGGTGCTGTCTTTGATGTTTAGCTCTCATAGTTATGTCACCTAAAGGGTAAAACTCTGGGCTAAAAAAAAGAGCCAAACCTTATCTTTAGATCTTTTTTATTTACTAGTCATCTGGATTCATTTCATGTAAAAGACATTTTTGTCATTAATCAAAAATATAGAAGAATATTAGAGATTAATCCCCTTTTCTAGATTTAAGCACCACAAAACAGCAGATACACAAACGCGTGACTGACAAACATGATTTACACTTTTAGAAGTGTAAATACTGGGAACAGGTAGCCACAAACACAATGCCAAATGAGAGCTAATGTTTCTCATCATCTGTCAAGAATCAATTCAATTCACAGAATCTTCTTTTGGTGACAAGGTGATATGTTTGACTTCCATTGATCCAACGTGCAGCTTTCTTGAGAGAATTGTCAATAAACTAGTTTCATAAATAAAACTGCAAAACCAATCAAATGAGCTTTTGACAGGAAAACAATAAATAGATGGACAGCTGAGGCTCCTCCAGTTACAGTTAGATAGAATTAGTTATAATCCTTGTTTTTCCTGTCCCCTGGTGGCCATTAAACGTGGGGTTAAAGGTCATCTCTCCAGCTTATTTCATAAACTCTGAACATTTTCTTTACTTTTTTTTCCAGGTTCCTTGTCAGAATATCCCACCAAAGAAAACTTTGCCATGGCTCCCATGCAGCTGTCTCCTATGGTCCTGCAGCAGCAGCCCCCTCCTCCTCCACACCATATGAACGGCAGCGTGCATGGCAACACTCAAGGCCATAACCAGATGCTGGACTACCTGGAGAACCAGGTTCGGGGGTTGGATGTGGCACCCCAAATGGCGCCACCTGCAGTCCAGAATATACATCCGTTACAACTGCAGCCTCAAATTCAGCCCCAACTGGCTCCTCCAGCAGTTCCCTACACACCCGGACCCCCAAGTATGCTTTCCGCTTTGGATGAAATGGGGGTGAGAGGCGTGGAGAGAAGGGTGATCACTCTGCCTCCGATCATCCAACGTGTGGCCAGCTTTTCCTCTCGGAGGGGGCCTGGAGGTGGAGGTGCAGCCCGGAGTGCCCCCAGAATCTCTAGTCAGTCCAGTGGGAGTACAAATCGCTCTGGAGGAGGTGCCTCCCAGGACAGTCGTAGGTACAGAGACAGAGCTGTCCCACCTTCCCGGCGGGAAGTCATGTTTGATTACAGCGATGACTCCAACTCAGACAACAGGCGAGGAAGAGCGCCATACAGCGGCTCGAGAAATGAGGGAGGAGGCTCCGGAGGGAGGCGATCGGGTGGATCCAGACCTCAAAACCGAAGTCGCAATGGTCTGATGGAGGAGCTCCGCAGCAAAGCGTCTCGGAGGGAGAGAAGCTATTCCCCTCCTGAGCGTCACAACGGATCCTGGAGCTCAGACGAAGAGTACAGCAGGAGACCTACTGGAGGGAAGGGGAACGGCTGGCCAGAGAAGCCCCCCAGCTACTTCTCCATTGACATCGGGGCTGGAAACAGCAACGGCCGGAGGAACCAGAACCGCCTTTCTGTAAGAAACCACATACACAGACAGTGACAAACAGAACCTAAAACTCTGAACTGGACATCTGCTCCAAGCGATTCTATGTGTGTCGCTGCTGAGACTTCTGTCCTTCATCACTTTTTAACCATATTAGTAGCATTTAAACAATAAGGTTGACATTTGTGGGTTTCCTGAAATGTCTTAAAAGCTATTAGATGATTTGCCCTGAAATGTGGTGAAGACCATCATGGTCCCCTCAGGGGAAACTTTAATAACGTTAGACATTTCTTAACCTTTCTTGTAGCACCATCATCAGGTCAATAATTGATGTTGTCCAATACTTTGGGTTGTGATCACTTTTATCTCCCTCTTTAATTTAACTTTGTCACTTTTCTCTTGCAGGATAGAAGCTCCCGTAGTGGACCCAGTGTAGTCATCTAAAGCATTTCCATTTTTCAAAGTTTAATTTAATTTTTTATTTTATTTTTTTTACATTTTCCTAAATGTTTCCAGAATGGTGAAAATGAAGATAAATTGCAGGTAACTTCTGTTGCCTGTTCCATCAACATGGAAGGACATTTTTTTTGCTGTACTCTAAACCTTTTGTATGGAAAAATATTTCATTTGAAGGAGTTCTTCGTAAGGCAACAATTTTTATGTATAAATGAAAACTGCTCAGTTGTGGCTGTACGCTTCAAATGAGGTGCAGCTATATTAAGTCTGGTTTTCTCGTTATCAAGGTGATTAATATGACTTTTATTCTAGTTGCATTAATTGTAATTTGTATTTCTTTTCATCTGGTGATGGATAAAATTATCCTTTTTAGTGCTTGTGCAGTAAACGTCAAACAGTTTGAAGTACGTTTTTATCTTTATTTATCTCTCTCAGTCAGAACATGCCATGTGTGCTTTTGTAGACAGATGCAGTGTATTTGCTTTTTTATATAGAATTTCCTATTTTTGCTGAATTTCTTGTACTACTTAAAGTAATTTTTTTCTTAATCCATAAGATATTAGACTAACAGCTTTGGAAAGTACACTGCAAGTACAAATGTAGAACAATGGACAGAGTCAGGGGAGACTTGTGAAGGTTTGCTGTATGCTTTGAATGAAGACCAAAATATTGGCATATAAATACAATTATGATTTTCTGGAATGTCCATTAAGCATGAATAGACATGCCATGACATGTTTTTAATAAACCTTTTTAGATACAGCTACCAACGGAGTGGGTCATTTTCTTATGTTTTATTTTAAAGATATTAAAATGTACATATGTGGGCCTTGTGGTTTTACTCATTAATATTTTATACATGTCAAATAATATTAACATCAGGAGCTTTGAGCATGTCTCTCTCCACCTTGTTACATGTAGTGGTAATAAATAACCACTTATATTTACTCAAGGGTTCAATGTAAGTAGTTTTGGGGTACTTCTTCTCTGCCGAAGTATAATGTACTTTTACCCCCATATCTGTTGAACAATTGTAGTTACTTGTTACTTTAAAGTCCAAGATTTTACCCCACAAAAAATGTTTGTCATAAAATATGCTGCATTGTGATATGACTACTACTACTACTCAACAATATCGAAACATTAAATCAGCTCCACCTCAACCAAACACTACATTAAAGCAGAACTTGTGAAAAAAAAAACAGGACAGTAATGATGATACAGTAATATGACTAACAGGCTGCGTAAAGAATACTTTCATGAACTTCAGGTGTTTTTCTGACGACACAGTGTACTTTTACTTGACACTACTTTAACTTAAATTTTAAAGAATGAATGAATGAATTTCTCTTGGCAGGTTTTATAGTTATAGACCTGTTACTCCAAATAAATGATGCACTGTTAACTATCATAAGAGGCCTGTCTGATCTTTAGTTTTAGGCTTTTATTGTCCTATTCCAGTGACTCTGACTGGGAGAAGCTGGTCAATCCAGCAGAGGGAGCTACAAACTGTAATGCATTTATGGACAGAGGTCCAGAGATCTTCTGTGCATGACTAAGATTTAAACTATGTTTTTTTTTCTCTAAGCTGGATGTTATGGAACAATGTTAATCCATGGAAATCTCACCATAGCAACAATGGCACACAGTGCATGATGATTTAAGAGAAGTGTTGTTGTGTTAGTGAAGGTTTGTGTTTACGTTGTAGGAACCGGAAGTGGGCCGGGTGTGGGGGGGGGGGGGGGGCGTGGTCTCCAGATGCTGCTCTGTGATTGGCTGCCCCGTCGCTCTGAAGGGCTGGGGCTGGCCGGCGGAAGTGAAGACGCCGAAGTGAAGGGCTGCCGGACCAGCTGTTTCCCAACGATCCTCCGCAACATCCACACAGCTACAGCCGAGCAGCACCTCAGGGAGCATCTCCTGTGAAGGTCCAAGTCCGGTTCGGCAGCTTCACCTCACGTCCTGGGTTTTTTTTTTTATTTATCTCAGGTAAAACGGCACCGACGTCTCTTTAGCGTCTAAGCTAGCTAGCGTTAGCCGCGACCGTTGCTGCATAAAGAAAACAGTGAATTGTGATAAAAACCCGCCGGCTGAGAATTACACTTATCTGCTGTCGTGATGCCTCACACGGCAGCAAATAAGTGTGAGGACGCTGAACACATCGGCTGGAGATTTAAAGTCCACAATCCTACTGTGTCTGCGTTGTTGTAGTGTTTTCATCAGTGTAATGAATGGCTGCAGGTTGTTTACCGGAGGACAGACCTGCTGACTGAGCGGTATGCTCGGCACGTCTCCGGGTCGAGCTAGGACTTAAAAACAGCCCTGCCACCTAAACCCCAAAATATCGTGTTGGTTGTGTTTTTGCAGCATGAACTCCCTCTCGGGAAGAGCCGCCCTGGGTCTGTGCAGGCGGACGGTAGCTGGCGGGGTGAGGGTCTTCACCGGGCCCGCCGGGCCCCCAGCGGGGATCCCGGCGGCAGACAGGGCCTCTCTCCGGGCTGTGCGGCTCTGCCACTCCGGGACGAACCGCAAGGTCAGCGTCAGCACCAAGAAGCGGGGCTATGACATCACCAGAAACCCGCACCTCAACAAGGTGAGCCCTGCCGTTTCCTCACAGCCACCAAAACAAATGATTTTTCTTAAAACTCAAAATATCAAGGCCATTAAGGACATGAGGTGCCGTCAGTTTGTCACATATGAATATAATGCAGTAGACATAAGGCCTGTCCGTTTTTCTATCAAGGCTGTATCTCTATAATGATTATCCACATTTCTGCTTTATCTACCGACTGCTTCCTTGATTGAATAATTATCTTCTGCTCTATAAAATGTTATGACAGTTCACAAGGTGTGTTATCTTTTGTCTAACAGACAGCAACACCCAAAAATATGCACTTAATCATCATAATGGACTGAGATTCACATTTCACCACTGCAGTTATTCACATTTTGTCAGGTTTACTTAATTTTTGTGCACAATCCTGCATCAAAATACGTATGAAAAGTATTAATAATAACCACTAGGAAAAAAATAATTACACAGTCATACTAACTGTATATGTATGTATAGAAAGTGGGCTAATTCATGCCTTCTTTAACAAATATGCTCACCTGAACCTGCACCGCATTCACATGACTGTGTCTACATACAACACAACGCCCACATCCTATAGTGGTGGAACATATATAAACATGGAATACCATACAAGTGCCATATTTACACATTAGGAGTGCTATGTGGATGTCACAGCTCCTATCTGCATTGAGATAGTCTCCCTTTGGATTCCTCCAGCATTATTGGACCACTCTGCCTCCTCTCAGTCTCAAGAAAGCACAAGAAATATCATCACGTAGCCTGAAGGGGAATTGGTGGCCTACTATGATTATCCTGCTTTTATAGTTCATATTCTTTGAGACATCCTGATGTCATTGAATGACAAATAGTACTGCAACACCACGGAATGTCCTGCTTTCAAAGTCACCGCATGGAAATAATAGTATTTTTGAAGTTAGACAGACAACATGTTTCTCCTCAAGATCAGGCTGCAGCCTTGACGGCGCTAGAGCTGATCTAAAAATGAACATCCACCATGTGACTCACCAGGGGTTTTACAGAAGGGTTCCAAAGTCTGCTTAAACAGGGAATTCTTTTTTTCCCTGCATGGCTGTTCTGCGAGGATAGATAGTGAAGCTTCAGCTGGTTTTACTGCTTTGATTTAGGCTGATAGAAGGTCAGCCACAGTTCCTTCCCTGATGTATAGTCAGCAGTTACATGCTGTCTCACAGGTCAGTTTTGTGCATGCAATCAGAAAACAGAGCCATAGTCTTTAGCAAAAGTTAAACATAATTGTTTTGTTTTGTGTATTCTTCGTTTTATGAAATTCACTGCTGTTAAACAACTCTTAGCTGTGGTCTCATGTGGCTTTTATAACGTTTGTGTGATAGTACCCCCTCTGTTTTCATTATATTTTGCTCTGTATATTATATAATGCATCCCGGTACCTATATTTGCACAACCAGAACACAAGCTGTCATTCTCTCCCAAATTACACACTGATTGCAATAACTTGTGTACAGACTATAAAAGAGCTCATAATTAAATAATTAATTTTGTCATAACACAGTAAATCAGGATAAGGTTTGACCTGGGCTCATTTGGAAAGTTTATCTCATACTTTGACTCCATTCCTTGTGTATTGAAGTAGCTTGTAGTCCATAAATCCTGGTTAGTGGCACTTAAATTTGATGCTTCTTTACCTGCTCACTCTAATAGGTTTAGGTTAATCCTGTTAACTCAGTAATGTTAGTGTTAGTAGATCTACTGTGCACAGGCTCAGGGGTGCCTGAAGACCATAGCCTCTGTGTCAGTTGACTCTTAGTCTTGTAAGAAAGTTACACAACTGACACACAATTATAAAATACAAACACAAAAGAACTACAAAAGGAAAAGACAATGATAAAAAAAAAAACTATAATTGTTTGAAGGCGACCCAACACAACTAATGCAAAAATGACACAAATGGCTAGAAAGAGATTTGAAATGGGACAAGGCCTTTTACATGTGAGTGCTCCGGGGCCTGTTGCTTTAAAATCCACCTGTTGTATGTGTGAACAGTTTTCCATCCACATTGATGGCTTTTACTTGATCTTTTTTTAAATGTCCTCCACGTTGACTTTGTCTTGTGTCTGGTATTTTAGGCATGTGTGTATCGACATATCTCCTCTGAATGGCTTCTGTGAAACAGACCATGTGCTCTACAGGGTATTGTTGTTTGCAGCTACAGTAAGAGTTGCTATAAAGTATGCAACTTAAAGCTGTGCAGTGTCGTTCAGCTGTTCATCAGAACTCTTGAATGGGAGGCGTCACAGGCGAATGTGATGATATTCTGAGTGTACGCTGTGGTTGCTGTTGGTAACCAAACAATAAATGGAGTATCACATTTCACACCCGACTCCACTGGTATGAATAATTTACCTGGAGAATGGGTGTGTTCACAAAAACACAGCAACACACTGAAACCAACATACTCCCATTTAGGTCAGTGTTTCCGCTGACATGCAACAATCAAGGAAACAGAGAGAGTGATAAAGCAGAGAGGAAGAAAGAAGCTGAGCTGACTGGGGAGTGAGGTCAGGCTCCCACACTATTGGGCAGAATAAATAGATTAAACCTCCCCTCTAATCACTGCCAATGACAAGACAAGAGCAGAGATGTTATCCATAGTCAGACAGCATGCCTGAGTAAAAGTATATCTTATTCACTGCCCTCACTTATGTTCACACTGTAAGACTTTTCAGAGTGGCCTTTCACCACCACTGTTTCCATTTGGATTAGAGACATGCATAATTTTGAGGGAAAGACCAAGCAGACCACTCCATTTTGTTGTAGTTGTGAGTCACACCGTGATGACTAACACATGAGTCACTGTGGTTTGGGTTGTATGACTTCTTATTTGGTTTGTAGACTTCATGTTGCGTAACCTCATTCCTTCCACCATGCAGGGAATGGCATTCACCCTGGAAGAGCGCTTACAACTGGGCATCCATGGCCTGCTGCCCCCCTGTTTCCTCTCACAGGATGTGCAAGTCCTGCGTGTCATGAAGAGCTATGAAACACGCACCAATACCCTCGACAAGTAAGAGCGCAGGCTGAAGAAAGTACGCTGATGTCTTGTTCGATACATTCACACTGCAGCAGCAGATTAAGTTAAATGAGCACTTAAACAGTCCCCGTGGAAAAATGTTTGTTTGAGCGACTTCTCTCTGCCTGTCTCAGGTACATCCTGTTGATGGCGCTACAGGACAGGAACGAGAAGCTGTTCTACCATTTGTTGACATCCGACATTGAGGAGTTCATGCCCATCGTGTACACCCCCACCGTTGGCTTGGCTTGCCAACAGTACGGACTCGCCTTCAGGAGACCACGGTGAGAATTTACAGAGGACCTTTTGTTGAGCCGTTACCTAATTCACACCTGTTCAAATGTCCTTTTCACAAGCAAAGGATGACACTTTTCATATTTTGAGCCATTAAAAAACATTTTTTTTATCAGAAAAAATATTTCAACAATGTATTTTTAAAAAAGTATAAAAAGTGCTCTCAATAAAACTCTGCAGGTTTGTCAGAAATTTTGTTTCATCAAAGGAATCAAATCTTTAATCACAGCTCTGCAGTGCTGCCACTATTAACATTTCATTAATACAAATGACTTGATTACAGAGGACTCTTCATTACTATTCATGATAGAGGCCACGTCGCCACCATGCTCAACTCCTGGCCGGAAGAAAACATAAAGGTGTGTGTACAGACACATGCTGCAGTTTGTCCCAGTGTCCCAGACAAGTTGATAGTGCATCATTACAATGGTGATGTGTGTCTGTGTAGGCTATTGTGGTGACAGATGGGGAGCGTATCCTCGGCCTGGGTGACCTGGGCAGCTATGGGATGGGGATACCTGTTGGGAAACTGGCTCTCTACACGGCCTGCGGAGGTGTTCAGCCACAGCAGTGTCTCCCAGTGCTGCTGGATGTTGGCACAGACAACCAGGTGATCTTCAGACGGGGTGTTATCAGTGTTTATGAGCTGTAGCAGCACTTTGTTATCTGTCTCTCTTCAGCCGTCCTCGAGTCCGTATCTGATAAGTTTAGAAAACTACAGATTACTTGTGTGGTCACTGGAGATTCACAGACATGATCAGAGCTTAACGGCTCCCATTCTTTTACTGATTAAGTGTAATATTTTTGGTCCAGACGCTGCTCGATGATCCCCTGTACATTGGACTCAAGCACAAGAGAATCAGAGGGAAGGAGTATGATGACCTGATTGACGAGTTTATGCAGGCTGTGACGGACAAGTGAGTGGAAACATGAATGAACAGAAAATGTGAACGTGATTGGTGTCTGACTGTTCACTGTCACATCGAAGGTACGGGATGAACTGTCTGATTCAGTTTGAGGATTTCGCCAACAGCAACGCCTTTCGCATCCTTAACAAATACAGGAATCGATACTGTACCTTCAACGACGACATCCAAGGTACAACACCACTTTCAGGACCTTTTTACTCTAATGTCTTTAGCCATCAAGCAACCAGTGTATGTATATAGTAATTGGTCATCTGTTTCCCAGAATTTCCACCAATCACAGGAGGAAGATTTAAAAATAGGCCACATTCAAATGGGATAGTTGGTTGATAAAGTTGTTTCCAGATTTAACCACTCTAACACCAAGTATAAACCATATGTGACTCCCAAGTCATATTTTTTTTTTTTTTTTATTAAAAGCTGCATCTTGCTGGTATGGAGTTGATGATTAAACTTTAATAGTACAGGTCAGTACAGTACAGTCAAGTTTGCTGCTATTTTTATTCTTTTATCTATTTATTTTTTTGGGGGTGGAAAGATAGCTGAAACTGATGGGGGCAGCATTGTGGTTAGAGCGGTTAGAGAGGCCTTTCTATGTGGAGTTTGCATGTTCTCCCCGTGCCTGCATGGGTTTCCTCCAGGTAGTCCGGCTTCTTCTCAAAGACATGCGTTTCGGTTCACTATTGCAGCTCTAAGTTGGAGTTACTCTAAATAAGATGCAGTATATGTATGTATGAATGAATAAATAAATGAATGAATGAATGATGAACTGAAACTTAAAAATTCACTTAAATGCAGAATTATGAAACCTGCACTTTCTGTCAGATTTTGTGATGTAAATCAGTGTCTGCCTGACCACAAGGGGTCACTAGATAGATTTTGAACGTAGTAATGGAGGGAAAAATCTGAGTGGATTTCTGGCCTCCGCTAAAAGAATTTGCCACTTTAGATGGTCCTAAACTAATTCTGCGTCATTCTAAATGACAGTCCTATCATATATATCCTGCTATTTAATTGAATTTCTTTTTCTTTCAGGCACTGCCTCAGTAGCTGTTGCTGGAGTCTTAGCAGCTTTGAAGATCACCAAGAATAAGCTGTCTGACCACACTTTTGTGTTCCAGGGAGCAGGCGAGGTGAGAAGATCTAATAATCAGGATTTTGCTGTGTTTCAAAATGAAATTAAATGGACTTAATCGCAGAGAGAGTGTATTTTAGATTCAAAGCTAGCTGAGGTAGGAAACTCTTTGACTTTTTTTTTTTATTATTATTATTTTTTTTTTTCTTTTCCCTCCCAGGCTGCTCTGGGTATTGCTCATCTCCTTATAATGGCCATGGCCAAAGAGGGGTTAACTAAAGAAGAGGCAGCCAAAAGGATCTGGATGGTGGACTCGAAGGGTCTCATTGTGAAGGTAATGTGGACCTCTCGCTTCTTAGTCCTCTCAGATAATTCCTTGTTTGTGAATCACCAAACTGCTCCATGTGTAGTTTAAATAAAAGGTAGTTTTTTTTTTTTTTTTTAGGGACGGAGCCACCTGAACCACGAGAAGGAAGAGTTTGCTCATGAGCACCCACACCTGAAAACTCTGGAGGAGGTTGTGCACACCCTCAAACCCACGGCTATTATAGGTGAGCTTACCTGAATGTGAGGTGTGTACGAGAAGTGGGCCATAGCACTAAATATCCTGAGGTATCCCTCAACAGACGTTTTCACTGTCATATCTAAAACCCTTTTGTAACCTGCATTGTTTCTCTCACCCGTTTATGGTATTACCTGGCCAAGTTGAGGAAAAACAGAGAAACCTGTTAAAGGTGAATTTCTTTCCATCCAACTCAACAAAATAACAACTCGGTAATCTGCTATAAATCAACTAATTCCCCCGGTTTATTTAATTTAATTGAATATCTCCAAGTTTACAGCGCTTGTTAGAACTGTTATTTTCAGATTCAAAATCATAACATGTGGTTCAATTTAACATCATCTGTGTTTTGAGACTGAAGAAGAAATCATGAGAAAGTTATTAATGTTCAGGTTAGATATTATAATTTTAAATCGATCTTGATAATAATTATCCCACGTGATCTGAATCCCACAAATGTCGCCATTGTTCACATCATCTCATCAGCGCTTGTTAAAGTTAACACATTTCTTTTGGATCAATTCTCTTTCTGTTCTGTGTGAAGGAGTGGCTGCTATTGGAGGAGCATTTACTGAGAAGATTATCAAAGACATGGCGTCCTTCAACGAAAGGCCGATCATCTTTGCCCTGAGTAATCCTACCAGCAAGGCAGAGTGCACAGCAGAGCAGTGCTACAAACTCACTGAGGTAATGTGCTGATTACAGATATATGTTTCTCGTTGGTTTAAAATTCAGTAGAGATACTGAATAATTATGTAGTTGACGGACATGGCCAGAATTGGTTTAGTTGGATCAAATACCAGCTTCGCATAACTGAACACCACTGTCAGGTCAGTTAAGTTAGATTTAACTGACCTGACACTTTAAGTCACCATGATCTCGCTCTCTTCCTCATCTCATCTGTGATCAGGGTCGTGGTATTTTTGCCAGCGGAAGCCCGTTTGACAAGGTGACGCTGGCTGATGGACGCACCTTCTACCCCGGGCAGGGAAACAACGCCTACGTCTTCCCTGGGGTGGCGTTGGGTGTGATAGCCTGCAGGGTGCGGCACATATCTGACGACATCTTCCTCACCACAGCAGAGGTACAGTAGTTCAGTCACTTACTTACTTACTTACTTATTTATTTATTGATTGATTGATTGATTGATTGATTGATTGCAACAGCATTGTAATGAACTTCCTGATCACATCTATTATGAGAAACAGTTTCTGCTTCAAATCAAAGAAATTTTATGCTGTCACTCTCAGGCGATAGCTGACATGGTGACAGAAGAGCACTTGGCTGAGGGAAGACTTTATCCTCCTCTGAGCACCATAAGAGAGGTGTCCTTCAAGATCGCAGTGAAGGTAGGTGTACGTTCAACCACAGTGCCAGTCTCACATTCAAAGTATAATGATATAATGTGCATTATCACTCCTGACGTACAGTATACACTCTTCCTTACCACCTCTGCTTCTCTGCCAGGTTGTCAACTATGCATATAAACACAACATTGCTTCACTGTACCCAGAGCCTAAAGACAAGGAGGCATTTGTGCTGTCCCATGTCTACAGTCCTGAATATGACTCCTTCATTCTGGACACATACAACTGGCCACAGGAGGCTATGAATGTCCAAGATGTGTGATCCTGACTTCCTTATTAATGTGTAAACTTAAAGGGGATCTATTATGCTTTTCCTAAATTTCCGTCATTTATATGAAGTTGAATGTCATATTAAACATGGCCAAAGCTCAACTAATGAGGTAAAAGTCATCAGACAAAAGCTCAGAGATACTCTGAACACTGATTTTCTGACATCAGTTCATCGTGGATGTCTTTGTACAGCCACAGCTCGTCCTCCCAGAACAGCACACTTGAAGTGAGACACTAAGGAGATGATGACTAACATTTCCTTGAGAGATGTCCTGCTGCAGATGTCTGATGTTGTTCACTGTACAGACAGATGCTACTTTCATTATTTTTAGTGAGTTAGTGGCACAGTTTGCTTCAGTAAGCTTGGGGAGATGCTAAGAAGCACTGGGTGTGCTGCCCCTCAGATGTTCAGCCAATTAGAGGAAAGTGTGAAGACGTCAAGTCATTCAAAGTTACTCCAGAGTAATCCCAGAATAAAACTAGAGCCAGAAATAATCATAGTAGGTCCCCTTTAATCTGCTGCCTCAACATCGCATCTAAGTTCTGCACAGAGAGTCTGCCAATAAGTCTCGCATTTCTATTTTTTTTTTCTTAAAAAACAATTCTTCAAATTTCAGTATGTCCCAGGTTTGTTCAGTTCAACACATACTACTCATTATGAGTTAGTTGATATTAAACCAACCACATAGTGTATACAATACTGTATATTGTTAGGGTTCTATGTCAGCCTTTCATGTATATGTTTGTTTTTATTTTCAAGTGCTGTATGCTTAAATTATTTTAATCTTTTCTGCTTTAAGCTCTGACCAAGGGAAATATTTTACGTCTGTACAACAGCATATCGAAAATCATAAGCATGTTCTCTGTGACTCCTCACTAGATTTCCCAGCTAAAATGTAGTGCGTGTGCAGTGGCTCAGTCTGTTTCTGAGAGGAATCTGATGTGGTGCATGAAAACAGTGGCGGCTCACAATTATGCACACTGCTCTATGTTGTCCTCTCAAAAATCACCAGAGGACTCATTATGAAGTATAGTCTAAAAAATGAAGTGAAACTCTTAGTGCCTCTTCCTGTGTGAACTCAGGACATCACTGCTCCAGAATATGAATTTGTCCGTTGGTTATTCTCACAGCTGCTGCTTCACATTTTGTACTCCTGTCAATGTATGCACAAATTTAAAACCTGCAGAAAGTACTCAAAACACTCCAGGATCTGTATTTCTGTTTTAACATCTTTAGACAGTCATGATAAGAAAAAAAAAAAAAGGTTTTGCTGTTGTGTTATGCGTTGTTTGGCATTGAACGTGAGTATCAGGATGGTTTTCTTGTTGCTTTAGTTGTGTACAGAGTTCTGTATGTTGTGTTTTTTCCAAAGTTACTGACAAACTGTATCTTTTATTTGTGGAGAACATAATTCTCAGCAAGCTTTTGTACTGAGGGGCACTTAAAGATTTCAAATGAAGAATGAAACTTTTTAAATAAAATTATTAGAAAAATGAGTTATTTGTTACATTTAATCAGTTTTCAAAGAGCAATTTCATTTAGTAGCTACAATTCGAGCACTTCAGTGATTTATGCACACTTAATTTGAATTTTATTACATTTTTTTTTCTTGAAGTTGACACATTGAACCTGAGATGTGTTACTGTCTTTGCTTGGGCTACACTGCTCCCTGCAAGTGGAAGAGGAGAGTGAGTGACAGGAAACAGAGCAATGCAAGGAAGAAACTACATCAGCTAATATTTTAAGAATTTTAAGAATACCAAGTGCTGGTGAAGAGTGTATGATTGTATAAATATCTTGTGGCCAGAAAACAATCACGATTTTGATGTACACTAACATTTCTTGTCTTTTTGGTGAGATGTAATATTATTCAGCGGTTTAAGATACTGTGCACAGTTACTGCTTGTATGATACACACAAAAGTGAATTGTGCAGGCCAGCACTATAGTGTGCTTCTTTCACACAAAGCAGATGAAATTCAGTCACTGAGCCTTTGCATAATGTTTCCTTTAATACCGATCATTTCATGGGGCTTTGAAGTTCTCCGCATTTCCAACATAATACTGATGAATACATGGGCGGAGAAGGACATTTTCCATTTGAATGAACAAAAAACAAACAACAAAGAGAGTGTTCCCTTCGATTTGGACAGAAAGACATCCAAAAATACTGTCAGGACATTTTACAGTTGACTTGTGAGCTCCCTCTGCTGGAAAAAGCATGTGATTGTGATCTTGGAACAGATTTTCAGGCTTCGATCGACATGACTTCAACTGACAGTGAACATCTTACATAACATAATGTGTAAATTTTACATTAAAACTTGTATTAACCCTTGTAAGTATTAATTTCCTTTGAAAGTCATCACTGAATCTGATAAGTTTTTTTTTGTTTTTTTTTATAACAAAGATTTGTAAAGTGCTGTTCTTCATACTCAGAATGTACTCAGAGTGAAAGCTAAAGAGGTATTTTAGGTACAGTGTTAAAATGAACAGATGACTAGAAGAGAAAAACTAATAATAACACCACAGTGAAAAAAGTTACAGAACAGAGAACAACTGCAACAAAAAAATCACAACCAAGAGTAAAGAAGATAAAGAAAAAATAAATATGAGTAAATAAACAAAATAATCACATAGGAGCAGCACTGACATCACTTATTGTGTACTTCATGCACTTCTGACAGAGTCTTTGTCTCTCTGCCCGTTTGGTGCCCACTTAGTGTATCCAGTGTCCAATATAATGTTCAGATCTCCTCACTGTTTGGGCCCCAGGACCTCATTTTTCACTTTCAACGCAGAGGATGAGCATCTGGTTGTATTGTGGACCAAAGAAACGAAACCTCTCTCTGTCAACAGAGGTGCAAATACTGCTGCCTTTCTTCTGCAGTATGGACTTCACTTCAAACTTGAGTTTACTCGAATGTGTGACTTCTTGGCTCAATCTTTTTGAAATCGTCGGATGTTTTCCAAACAGCAACAAACTGTGTTGCATGCAGTGACAATAATCAGTGGGATCTTTTTAATTTCAGCTGAATTGTGCATTATGGGGGAAAGTGTATAAGAGCCACTGTGGGGAAACCCTTTGTTTGTTTGTTTTTGTGAGTCATATGGATGGAAATCAAAACATCCATCCTGCTGACAGCAAAGAAAACTGAAGAAGACGCTTGATACAGCTGCAACGTGAGAAAAAGTTGGCTGTGACTATTTACCACCATCAGTATCTTGGCACCTTGAAAACAGTGTTAGAATAAACAGTTTATAAAGTCTCCATCCGGCCCTGTGCACCAGTGGAGGTGTGAGTCAGAGGAGCCGTGTAGGAGGAGTCAAAGCAAGATGGCTGCGGGAGAAGGGAAGAGTGTCTGAGAGAGCGTCAGATGGGATGTTTATCCGTCGCTAACAGGATGCACGGCGGCTCCGGCGAAGGAGTGGTCAGTTCGTCAGCTCCCCGGGCTCGGTGTGCTCAGACACGGCGGCCCTCTTCGGGTCCATCTTCGTCCGCTGGCCGCGCTGACATTGTGGCTTTTTCGTTAGCGGCTAGCCGTTAGCAACCGAGCGGCGCTAACTCACTTAGCAACCAGCTAGGTAGCTAGCTAGCTAGGATCCCCGAGGACGGCAGGTCGGAGCAACTGTTGAGACAAAAAAACCCAAAAAACATTAAAATCCAAGGTAAGAAACCTCACCATTAGGTGGCATTAAAGAGCTCCACCGTCTCCACTGGACTGGTTAGAAAACATACGCTGGTGACACTTATTTTATTTAATTTTTCTGCGGGGAGCTAGCTTGTTATCTTTGCACTATCAACTAGCCTGCTACATCATCTCTCCCCATTGAAATGCACTGATTTCCCACCTAAGCCGCTTCGGCCGGCTCATGTGAGATCTGGAGCAGGTGTACGCCCCCCCCCCCCAAAAAAAAAAAAAATGGGACAGTAATAATAATAACAACAACAACAAAAACAATAATAATAATTATGGGATAACGACAACAAGTCGAGCAGTGTTGAGGGCAAGGTCGTGCTATTTGATGGCTGCAATGAAAGCTAAACTAGCTGGGCTAACAGCCAGCCAGTCAACCCAAAACACTGCACAATGATGGATAAACTGATTCATTGTTTGCTTTTTTTTTTAGTAGAGGATGTTTTCCACTTCTTGTAATGTGTCAGAATGAGTCAACTCCTCATTAGTCTCTAATCTAAAGGCACTTAAAGGATTGAGTGGATCGGATCTCTTGATCGAAACCAAACGCCTGACTTTGTAGGCGAGTGAAGTGCACAATACATCAGGATCATGATGGGAATATAAATCCAGAGAATAAAAATACAGTTTGAACATTCACTTTTCGGGGGGGCAGAAAGCATAAAAACCTTGAAGTATCAACAAGTCTTATGTCAGACTCAAGTAATCTTTAATCTCGCATTTCTTTATCAACCTGAGGTCCATTTTCAGTAGTATCACTTCACTGGTCATTACATTTTGGTCCCTACATTTGATAAAATAACTGAAATTAGTCAGTCAGTCCATGGACCAAGTTATTTTTCACTAACAAAGCTGCAAGAGGTTGTACTGACTACGGCCCAGCTTGTCAGATTGTTTTTGTTTCTTAGTCTCTGTGATATTAGTAATTCTTCTTAAACTGATTGTGAAAATAAGCTGCTGTCTGTCTATTAGGACAAAATATAAACCTTCGAGCGCTTTGAAAGTTTGATGTACCAGTGAATACAAGGAAGATGTTTGTGACTAAGAACATGCAAAAAGTTTTCGTATTAGATCTGAGACTCGCATGTAGAATATGACAATGTTTTTTTGTGTGTTACTTCCTGTTTCGCAATTGCAGCGCACTTTGATGCAGTTGTACATCTACAACTAACTTTTGAAGGTGCGTTGAGAAGCAGGTTGTCATGGTGAGAGATGCAGGTTATATACCAGAAGTGCTGGTTGGTACAGGAGGTCAGCACAGCTTTACCACAGTGTTTCTGAAACGTATGATGGCGGTGTCTGTATCAGCACACGACGCTTAGACCTGTTGTTCTCAACAGATTTCTGATGCAGTCGCCCTGTCACTGCCTGTGTCACTGCAAGCGTTAATGTGTTTAGTGTGTTTCAGTGCTTAAAGACATAATGACAGATGTAGAAATGTGAGGAATGTGGAAGAGACAATTATGAGTGACCAGGAAGGCTACGTCTGTTTTCACACATGTACACACCTGTACATTTTCTACAGAAAGCAGGTGTGATTTTTTTTTTTTTTTTGCTTTGTCTGTTGGGGAATCACAGAAACTTCGGAAAGGAGCTTTTATCAACATGAAGTCTGTGTAACATCTGAGGGAGTGTAGACTTTGCACTCTGAGATTATAACAGTCAAGAAGAACTCTGCTATAGTGTGTTTGATCGCTAATCTTTGACAAACTCACAGGCAGCCTCCCCTTAGTGCAATCTGCTGCTGAACTTTGAACTAATTTTATGGGTGGGTTTTTTTATAATGCTCTAGTGTTTGACTTGAGAGTAAAACAAATTCTCGGTTTAGGAATTTAGTTTAGCTCATTAGCTTGAAATGCTGAGGCAGACTGGTTGACAGACATTTAAGGTAATTGCATTTGTGATGATTTATAGGCAGCCTGTGTTTTCAGTGGGATTATGTTATGGGGTTCTCTTGCTGTAGATTTCTTCCCGCTTTCTTGTCTGGCTATAGATTTGTTTAGTGTTTGTAAGAAAAAGGCAGAATTTTCTCACAATAAAATGAGTATCATTAGCTTTGACTCACCTACTGATGTTTGTGAAGTGCTAAAAGATAGTATGGATGTTATGTTTCACCAGGCTTTGTCTGTGCTGTTGTATAGATCATATAGCTGCTGTATGAGAAATTTAAAAAAGGAAAAGCGTAGTTCCTTATTGATTCAGGTAAGTTAAATCCAGAGTAATCTAATTTTGTTACTTCCGCCTGAGCCAATGTGACTTAGGTCCACTTTATATAGCCACAAATAATAACAAGCGCATTTGTCAGCTACTTAAATATTGACTTAATCTGCACGCCCATTTTCACACCCTGACTGTGAACTCTAAACCTACTGAACCTTGCTGGATTCACCAGAGGGGTCCTATGGATGATGTTTTATTCAAACGCTTGTGAGATGAAAGTAAACTGTTTCACACACAAAGATGATATAAACCGGGTTGTGTTTTTGGTATTCATTTCAAACTAAATACATTTGGGTGAAATTAGGTTTATCCTGCTTCTCATAAAGGAATAAACTATTGAAAATGAATATTTTGAGTATGAAATAGGCTTGGATCAGACTGCCACCACTGCAAAATAACCCCTGTTGATCCATCTGTTTACCCGTTTCTGAACAGTCCCATATTAAATTACGATGCACGCAACTTGTGGCAGATATTTTTGGAGATGAAGGTCTGATATTTCAAAATGGAGGTAGTGTATTTAGTAACTGTATGTCATGGAAAACCTAAATGTTTGTAAAGCTTACTGGAGGTTTGATACATGCTGGCATCTTTAATAGATAAAGACTTTCTTAACATGTCACTTCACTCTGACAAAGTTTAGGAAAGTAAATTGTTGTCAATGTTCAAATATTCTCTGCATTTGATTTTAATATTTTGTTAATTATTGAAATGCTTTTCGGGGGTAAAGTTACAGTTCCAATATTTACAACAAGTTTGTAAAATCACAAGCTGATGCAATTTTATTGAAGCAAGTAAGCCTCAAAACATCGCAAGTTTTGACACAAATTTTCGAAATCAGGCAATTTGGGCTGCAACAATTATAAAAAAAAAAAAAAGCCAGCAAAATCCTTCAGGGACTGGTTGAATATCAACTAAGACTTAAATCCTAACATAATTGACTCGTTATATTCAAGATCTAATTCACTCAGTTAACTTCCCATAGTTGTGGGACAAAAAACTCATGTCAGATGTCTAAGTAAAGATAAGTTGACGCTGCTCATCACACAGTTCATGGTTAATGTCATTATCTTGGCTGGTGCATAAAGAAACAGAAGTGGTTGAAGTATGCTTTTCTAATGGAGGATGACTTCCTCGCTGAGTAGACGGGGGACTGGGTGTAGGTGGACTAACATACTGTGGGGGGAGAAAATGGAGATGCTTTTGTATAACGGGGTGTTTAGGTGTGATCTGACATATTTAGCCCTACACTTGACTCTAAGGAAGCAATCACTTTAATATCTCTGCCTGTATGATACCAGTTAGTGCTCTTTGTGCTTTCTGTAAATAATAGATAGAAACGTTTTTCCCATAAAATGTGTCCTGTGAAGTGTAATTCATTAATAATACAGAGCTTTATCGACCTTATAGGCCTGAGACCTGTATAATTGCAGTGAAAATTGCTACAGTAGACCAGACTCAGACTAGTCCAGACTCTGATGAGGTTTAGGTTTGAAGTGCCTCGTGTTACTGCCGCTGTAAATGAATTCCACTGTGCATTTATTCAAAGTGCTCCAATCCTATTTCCTTTCCTTTGGCCAAGCCACTGCAAACAATTAGAGTTCAGCATCTTGCTGAGTCACATCCACCCTTCACATGTTAAGTGTATGTGAAACCGCTGCAGACGTTCCATACGCAGCCCAGTTACAGTAGCTGATCAGTTACATTTTCAGCGCAGACAAAAGGAAATGCATAACTTAAAATGTCAATACATTATTAATTGTGTTTTGGAGTTTGCAAGTTGACGTGCTTGTTTTGTGTTGTTGTTTGTTTACACAGCACAGAGAGCCTGTCCTGACTGGCTATGGAGTGGTGTTGGCTTCAGACTGGATGACAGGGTCTAGAGGGAGGACAGGGTCACTCAGCCTCTGAAGCAGCAGTGGGCTTCTCCTGGATGTACACTGAGTGGCTGTGACAGCCCGTTCGCCGCCTCCTCTCTGTTTTGACTCACTTTCCCTTCCCTCTCTCTCTCCTCCCCTTCTCATCCTCCTCCCACATCACCTTTAAAGTTTCCTCTTCTTTTCCCTTCTTCTATTTTTCATCTTTTCTCCTGGAACCCCCGTCTCCCTCACCTTTTGAGTTTTTGCCTTTTTGACCTGCCTCACACTGGGTCCAGTATGAGCTGGCTGAGCAGGTTGAACCCACGGGGTCCTGGGAGTCGGTCCGCCCGCAGTGCTGCCCCCTCCAGTCCCTGCACTGCTGACCCGGAGACTTGCCTCATGGTGTTTGAGAACCACTGGAGACAGGTGAGCTGGAAATATACATCTTCTCTTGAATACTTTTGCTTAATAAGTAACACTTAACACTTTAACTGGTAATTGAATTGTTTTTTGACGAATCAAAAAAGCTTGAGCAGCAGCACACAAATAGAGACCAGTTGGTTTAGTTTAGTTTATGCTAAAAACATTTCAACTTAACAATTAAACACTGTACATGTTCATTTGCATACAGAGCACAGAAGTGAGATCTAATCGCAAGTCGCATGTGGAGAAATATGTGCCAAGTCAGGTGTGAAGTGATGTGCTTAGAGCTGTGAAATTTAATTGGATCACCTGAAATGCATAATAACGGGGGGCCTGAATAGGGCTTAATGAATGACACCACAACACCAAGTGTGAAAGTGCATTCATTCAGTGGACTGTGCCAGTTCTGCTGACAGAAATCACTCCGTCTACTCTAACTGTGTGACTGGCTCATGTCCCAGTTACCGTCAGAAAGTTTATAAATTACACAGCCCTGTCACTGTCTGGCTGGTGAATATACTCCGATGTAGAAAGAGTCCAGAGATGAGACGAGAGTGTCTTCTGTTGTCTCAGACGACACTTGAGTGTCATCTGTGAACTCTTTCTACACCAGATACTCTGCAAAGAAACTTGCTTACAGTTCAGTGGAAGGTTATGCTGTAGGACCAGCAAATGGAAGTCACAATATGGTTCAGTTCTGTTGCAACATATCCACACCGCAATAACCTACTCATGCATGCAGGTTAAGTCCTAGTACTGTACAAAACATGGGTGTCTCTTATGGAGGTAAACAACACACACTAATTTTTTTTTTTTTTTTTTTTTTTTAATTCATTGTGTTTAATACAAGGATACCTTGATTACATAGTAACATGCAGATGCACATGAGAAAATATAACAAACATTCACCAAATGCAGATGAACCTCAGTTATCTGCAGCTCTGTGCAGAACTGCAAACCATATGATAAAGGTTATGACACCATGGCCCACCAATCGGCCTTTTTTTTTTTTTTTTTTTAAACACAGAAATTGTCAACACTGAATTTCCCCTCTGTGGAATAAATAAAGGCTAATCTTATCAAATATACCAGTAACAAGTTCTTATGTAATGTGCAATTATGCTTTTGCATTTGATATTTTATATAAATATGTGACAATAGACCTTTTTAAAGTCAAACTGTTTGATTTGTCATAGCAGGAAAAGCACAGCGTCAGTGATATTACCAGAGGCCATGTTCTATAAGTGTCAGTGTATTCCATGCTGGCCATGTCCCAAATTCCCTGTTCACTCATTCTCTGCTCCCCATATCGATTTGTGCACACAGCTGCTGTGGCAGTGAGCCATGCACATTACCAGGAGCTTCACCAAAGAAGCTGAATGACAATCGTCCATTTGTTTTTATTTACACCTGGGGTTTTCCTAGTCATCAGGATGTCTACTGTGTATTAAAAAAAAAGAAAAAGAAAAAAGAATTAAGTCATTAAAAGGTAGAATGATGACATTATGATTTTAAAGATCCCACTAATTTCAAAATGTTTTCATAATAAAATCCATTTCAAAAGCCATTATTCAGGTTTTTGGTTTTTTTCCCCCATTCTTTTTTTAGACTCCTCATCAATGTCAGAGTTGAATGTTATGCTGAAACTGTGTCCCTTTATTTAGGTCTCTTGGGTTCTTGAGCAGCATGAGCCTTCATCCTCCAGTGACGACCTGACAGCGGTGAGGAATCACACAGACCAGATGTTATGTCTCCTGGCAGAGGAGAGGCCCGCTGACAGCTCAGAGGGCGGCGCCAACGTGCCACCAATGGGCCCCATACTGGAGCTGGTGGTCACTGAGAATATTCTGGAGTGCCTGGTGCAGTGGCACCTCCGCCGGGGCCTGGACCCGGACAGCCAGGGGGCATTGCTCAAGCTGTTCGAAATGCTAATCGGTCAGTCCCAGCAGCCTCTGCTGCAGCACACAGCCATTCTCCACCCCCTGCTGAGGCTGCTAGGAGCCTGTGCTGACCCAGAACTTGGTTGTCCTTCAGCGCTGGAGAACAGCCTTGTGCTGCTTCTAAATCAGGTATACTCATCATGTATTCGTACTTCTCTGGTGGCTGTACACGTTGAATAGGAATGCATTTATTGTTGACTTTCCACACAACAATTTCAACTAATATTGTGCACATTGTCTAGTCTCAACAGCCAGAAAGGGACAATAAATGGAAAAGGTGGGATAGCTTTTGTTTTTTAGTTTATAGTAGTCACAGTTTTAATGTTACTTTTAATAGCCTAGTTGGGAATCATACCTGGCAAGCCTGCCCTCACTGTTTGATCAATATTTGGGCCATAGTTGTTTTTAATTGAGACTCTTTAAATCCCCAACAGATCTGCGTAACCATGGCCCGGCAGCCGGTTGTTTTAGAGATGTTGTTCAGGGCAGCACCAGCTCATCAGGGCTCTACCAATCTTCTCATCTTCTCCCTCCTTGTGCCATTCATCCACCGGGATGGAGCCATTGGACAACAGGCCCGAGACGCACTGCTGCTGGTCATGGCGGCCTCGGCCAGCCACGAGGCTGTGGCTCGCTACATCTCTGAGAACTCCTACTTCTGCCCGGTGAGTCATTCTGTCCGGTAGATGAATATCCTTGTTATTTTACAGGATGATGACCTAAATACTGAATATAAATATTTCTAACACTCATCATTATTGTGGGGATTTTCATTATCAGAGATAGAATTACTGTCCATTCTGAACGCCGTTTAAGTGAGAGCTTTGTCACTTTCGTAAAAAGTCTTTTTTTTTTTGTAAAAAGAAAGTAAAATCATTACTCCTTACAAAGCTGGTGATTAAGAAGGTTGCATATTCAACACATCAATTTTCTTGTTCCATTGCAATTTAACTCCAAAGAAAAATCCAATCATCTTTGTTTAACGGTTTAATGTTGTCATTAACCACCCCCAGAAGTTGGAAAAATCCAAACACCTTTTCTTTAGTGCTGTGAAAGTTTACCGTTCACAGGTTAGCTGACTTCACTGTAATCCACTTTACTGTGCATATCCAACTTCAATCTATTATTTATTGTCAATTTGGGTACTTATAGTAAGTGGGCCATCGGAGATAAGCATGACTCCTGCCTTCTCTTCAATGATGTGATAGTTCAGGACATTTTATAAGGTGAGACCCTGGCCTGTTTCTGCTTTCAAGAAAATGTGTGTGCATATATGGATATATGTGTGATTTGTCTCATTCTGATGCATCAGTGATGCTGTGTCATAATGGAAGGGGAAGGAGATGACAGTCCATTCATCCTTATCTACATCCTATCATCTGTTTCACTACTTGGAGGGCTTCCTGTTAACAGAACCACCAAGAAATAACTACCTCAGCTGACATCCCTTGACATCCCCGTTTACAGTGTTTAAGAGAAATACCTTGAAATGTATGTCTGTATGATACAAACTTCATACTTCTGCTTTGCTACACAAGGACTTCCAGGACGCCTCACCAACTAATTTAACTGAGGCTTAATGACATTATTTTACATGGCAGTTCAGAGCCAGGCGCTTCAAAAAACCAATCCAGATGAAAACAAAAATGTTTTGTCTTGGAGCTTGAATTTTGATCAATTTAAAAGATTAACTTAAGGCTGAACTTGGATTTTATTGGTTTACCTTGTGTGGGAACAGGCTGAGGTATAGGCCCCTTCCTCAGGAAACTCTTGTTAGAACTATTGTGGATCTTCCGTAAACTGCTCTAATGACGTGCTAGAAACTGTTTGTGCCATATAATTTTAACATCGTGATGGCCTTTCGAAAAAGTCCAGCACTTAGCTGGCTGATCGATCGTGCAATTTAATGGAGTAGCTGCTCACACTCTCATTGACATTTACAAATGTTGGCCTGTAGCTGGTCCAGCCAAAAGTTAAGTTGTGTTTACAAAGAGCAAAGCTGGTGGACTGCATCTGCCTGTGTCTGTGTAGTTTGTCATAGCTGCCACTAGATGTAATTAAAGAGCCATATTCGCTTATTACCTTTATGGATACCTATATTTAGGAAATACCAACCCACTTGATTTCACTCTGATTATGACTCGGTGCGAGCCTACATTTGAACTTCAGTATCAGGGTTGTCTGCCTAAATCTGGTCATAAATAAACAAGTCAGTGACATCTTAGTTTTTAGCTGTACTATGAGAGTGAACAGTGCTGCATGATGTTTACGTCTTATTCCTGTGAGTTAATGCTGCGGTTAGGGTTCACTGCACTGCTAAAGCGCTAGCTCGGCTATTTTCTGCTTGTCCTACTTCCAGCAGTGTCAGTGTGACCCACTTACTGGTTATGAGGAACAGTGGAGGTGTCGTCAAAGACCAAATGTTCCTTTCTGCCGGAGTCTCAATATTTGCAGCTCATTCTCTAAGCCTTGCCTGGCATTTTTTCATGTAGCAGTTTATAGAAAACTGCAACAACTCTCTTACCTGTTAGCGGTGTTCGCAAACTCTTCCCATCCCAACAGTTTTTGTGTAGTGTACATGGGGCGAGCAGTTCCAGGTTTCTCCAGGGGCACTCATTTTTATTGGTCAAGGAAGCAAAATTGACAACATACAGTCTCACAAACATCAAGACATGATAGAAAAATAAAACTTTTCCATGGGAAACCATTTTTTAATATTACAGCACTTTAATTAGTTATTTTACATATATGAAGAGTCAAGCAGATTAATTCTCGTAATGACAAAAAATAAATTGTTTTGGTCTCATTTACTTTTAGCTGACACAAGTCTCACAGTGGTATTGGCAGTATGGGGGATATGGGGGGCAATGAGCTGCCTCAATGTGGCACCATGTTAGCTCATATTGTGCGATCATTAAATTAGGTGATGCAATAAGGTGGCCTCCTGCCTATTCCACTTTCAGGGAACATGTTAAACACTACTTTAAATCAAACCAGACCGTTTTTTTTTTCTTCCTCACCCTTGTATTGTATATTGGTATGTTGTGTATTGTAGTAGCATTCATGCTACAGTCCCAGCAAGTTTATATCTGGTATTTATGCTGATCTCCATTTATGTGCCCCAAACTATCAAATAACATAAAAGTAAGAGTTAATGAAGAGACGCTGTGTGTAAAATAACTTAAATTGTGTGTTTATTATAAAAATAGATGCTGCTTTATTTTGTGCTAATTTAGTAATTGATTAATCAGATTATAGTTTCGACCATACG
Organism: Echeneis naucrates; assembly: GCF_900963305.1. NCBI lineage: Eukaryota > Metazoa > Chordata > Actinopteri > Carangiformes > Echeneidae > Echeneis > Echeneis naucrates. The sequence continues at coordinate 4,749,069 of NC_042531.1, read as the reverse complement.
CTTTCCCAGAGAGCTGCCAAGCTCCCCAGTCACTTACCAGCCCACTGGAGCTCAGGCTTATGTGAAGCCTCTCTGTCCCTCCTCAGGTGCTGGCGACGGGCCTCAGCGCTCTCTATTCCTCTCTGCCCAGGAAGATTGAGGTCAGAGGAGACGACTGGCACGCCCTGCGGCGAGAGGACTGGATGGGGGTGTCGTCACTTGTGTTGTTCATGAACTCACTGGAGTTCTGCAATGCTGTAGTGCAAGTTGCTCATCCTCTGGTCCGCTACCAGCTTCTGGACTACCTCCACAACGGTTTCCTCGTACCTGTCATGGGCCCAGCTCTGCATAAGGTAGAAAAGGGATGGATGACAGAAACATCTTGGGATAAATGCAAAACTCCCTCTGTATTTTCTTTGATTTGGGTAAATTGACCCTTTTTAAATAAAGCAGCCACCCAAGAGTTACTGGAAGACATTTAGCAAGAGAAGTGTGCTTATGGATTTGCTTGCTCAACTTCCCTCAACAGATGAGTCAGTCAAAGAAAAATAATTTCATTACCTGCTCTTAATCACAATCAGTTGTAACATTGGTTTCATTTACAGTTTGTGATACAAATTTCTCTGTGTGTCGGTAGTCATCGGTGGATGAGATGATTGCCAGCACCGCCTACCTGGACCTATTCCTGCGCAGTGTGACTGAGACTTCCCTCCTCAAAACCTTCCTGCGTTTCATCCTGCTGCATTGCCACGACAATGACACCATCCTGGATACACTACTCACACGCATCAGCAGCAATTCAAGGGTCAGTACAATTAAATATTTGTCTGTGTGTGTGTGTGTGTGTGTGTGTGTGTGTGACCTTGCGGCCCTCATACGATACCAATGGCGTGGGTAGCGAGTGGGCTGTCATCAAAAATTGACTGAGAATGCCTCCAGCAGAAAACAGAATAATTTGTGTTTCCAGAACCAATTTGCAGAGTAAACGTCATGAAGTGTGCTTCATGTCCTGGCTGTTGAACTTTGTTGGAAGTTGGTAAAGCAAAGAGTGAGCTGTGCTTTTATAATTTTCAGCTTCATACATTCTGATCCCTCAAACTAAAACACTTTCTATTTTCTGGGACACGATTACTGTGAGTAAAAGGAACAAGAACTCCATTGTATCATGTTGAGGAGTTTAAAAACCGCAGCCTTTCACAAATGCGGACGTTTGTTGGGAATTATTGCTGAAGATGAGAAGAATAAAAACAAAACTTTTGGCCTTCTTTCATAGTATCAGCCATCATTTGCATGATTTTCTTCACAATTTGGCAACACCTCTGGACACAAGCAGCCTGCGGCCCCTGGAAAACTGACTTTCACAACAAGAACACACCAATTAAGGGAAAAAAATGTGTCCCATTTTTATTCATGTGTCTACATTATCCTGACTGTGAGACCACTACAGGAAATACAATTTTAGTGTTTAACTGAGAACAACTTCTCTGCAGGAGTCCTGCCTCTGTTTATCCTGTAAAATGCTCTCAACAAACTTGCATGTTAGCTGTTGCGCGCACACTTTACAGAGATAAAATACTTCATCGGAAGTATCGCTGCATTTAAACAGAAATAAAATGGAATAGCAATGTATTTGTCCATTGTTATTTGAACATGGCATTGTTAAACAGTAAACCGAGACCCAAGTTTTTTTAAACAAACAACAAAGTGTGTGACTTCCCAGTGATTGAGTGTCTCTTCATAAAGATATTTGTGTTGCAGCTCTGTATGGTTTCGTTGAGCCTCTTCAGAACTCTCCTTTCCCTGCACTGTGAAGACATCATGCTGCAGCTCGTTCTCAGGTGTGTCGGCAGATTTCAGCCCAGCTCTTATATCTTCCATATGCAAAGCACAGATGTAGCGTTAGGCATTTTCTCCAAACCCAGTTTATTTATGCCACATACAATCACTGTGACCAGTGATCTTAGGAGGATAAAGCACATAATTTTTTTTCTTGTCCTCACCTGTTATTCAAATTAGCATTTTTGTTAATCTCATAATACATTTACATGTTGGCAAAGTTTTTCAAAGACTCCGAGAACATCCAAAGCCAATTTTGCCCCGGTCTGTCTTCAGGCTAAAATAGCACATCCAGCTGCCTGTGCCTATGAATCTCTTGATACTAGACGAGTAGCATCATTTGAAGCTTTACTCCAAAAACCAATTGGAGTATCTAAGTAGCTAATCACAGATGACATACACATCACTGCCAAAGACATGTAGTTGTTTAACAAAAGCATCAGTCTTAAGATTTTATGGCCTGAACTGGCATTAACTGTGTAAATGCAAGTTAAGTGGTGTGTGTTCCTTCCCAGGTATTTACTGCCCTGTACCCATGTAATGCTGAGTCAGCGTCGTGCTATCAGGGAGACAGACATTTATGGAAAGTCAGCAGACAAGTTCCTGTCTCTGATCCCAGAGTGCTGCCGGCTGACAGCAGCACCCTCTGCTGAGCGGGACGAGGACAATGCATTCTGGGGAAAAGGTGAACAACAAAAATCGCTAGAAAAGGACCACACAGCCAGTAAGCCAGTTTGAATGAGCTGCTTCTAATTTTGCAGCTCGGTGAGATGAGACTGCTGCCTATTAAACAAGAATGTGTTATTTTTGACAGCTCTTTAACATATGTAATTACTAAAGTTGGGCCCTGTTAATTCACGCACACAAATGAAGCATTTCAAGAATTTCACAAATCAGAAATTCAAGTGTTTTGTCTTGACAACTGTTGGGTTCTGTGATTGAAATAAAAAATAAAAAAAATGGAAAAAGACCACTCTTTGAGTGTGAGAACTTACTAATGTTGTTACAAAGTCAACATCTGTGTTTTTGTTTTTCTACAGTGTTGAACAGTCCAAGCACAGAGTCTCCAGCCCCCCCCAGACCCAGCACCCCATCCCGTTTAGCTTTCTTCATCCGCCAACAGAGCAGTGGAGGAGGAACAGGAGGAGGGGGCCCCTCTACCCCCACCAGCATGGAGTCACTGCAGTCGGGGCCGACCACCTCTCACCAGTCGTCCCCTGACAGCCCGATGCATCAGCAGCAGAATTTCACTGAGTGTCTGGAGTGGGACTCGGGTTACCTGGAGTACCTAAAGGATGCTCGGCGGGGCATTGAGTTCTGCTCCTGGGCCTGCCGTGATTGGTCGGCACCCTATGATGGAGAAAACCCATCCCCAAACACAGCCCCGCCTCCTCCACCTCCCCCTAGCTCCAATCCCTCCATGACCTTGTTTCCAGAGCACTTCTCTTTGCACCAGGGAGGAAGCAGCAAAACTCCGCCCAGCCAGCAGAGGGCAGCCATTGTGGCTGCTGCACGGTCTGAATGGAGCAGCTCAGAGCGGGACAGCGGAGAGTGGGATGTTACGATTGGCAAAAACAGCTGCATCAGCCTCACGCCACGCTCCAAGAAGCGCAGCCTGCAGAGAGAAGAGCTCTTGCCCAAACCTGTGCCTCCTCTCGTCCCGTCCTCCTCATCTTCAGCCACCCCTCTAGCAACGTCCCACGGCACCTTGTCCACAGCGCCTCACATTCCCACCTCTGCCATCACAGTGAGCTACCAGGCCATGTATAACGGAACAATGGGACAGGGGGAGGGCTGCTCTGACAATCGGGACAGAGGGCTGGAAGTGAAGAAAGTGAAGAGAGACTTGGGGGAGCAACAGTATTTGGATGAAAATGCAAATCAAAATGGATCCATTGTCACACGTCCCTCACAAAGCTGCACCACTCTACCACAGTCCATTTTTACCAACAATGACATCAGTGATGCAAAATCTCTTTGCCCTAACCAGATTCCCTCACAGAGCTCCATTCCCCTACCAACGTCTGACACCAAACTGCTAACCAGCGACACCTCAAACCAACACAATGCATCCTCAGAGCTTCCAGAGGCCAACCAGACTCAACAGTCTGTAGAGAGTCTCATTGAGGAGCTGCTGGAGCAGGCACCAGGAGACCAACTCTCCGGGGACTCCAACGGTCAGGGCATCAGCATCGAGGCCTTTACGCAGGAACTGAGGGAGCTGGAGGACCGCGTGAAGGAGCGCTGCAGAGCAGTCTGCCTGCAGGAGGAAACGACCAGAGACTCCCTGACCGCTGAGCGGCAGGAGGAGGAGCAACAACTGTCCGCAGCCCTGGAGATGAAGCCGACAGGTGACACAAAAGGAGAGGGGCCTGTAGTGGGCCTCTGCAGTCCAGCCAGACCACTAAACCAGCCTGCCCCTCAGCCATACACAGGTGAGGCTCACTTTGTTGATACTGTGTGACTTAAATGCACAAATATTTTAACCATATTTGCCTCTAATTCAAGCATAAAAGAATACAATTATCAGTGTTGTAGTATTTTCACTACATCAAACACTGAATCAGAAATTGCACAGTAATTGATGTCTTCTCCATCTCTCCAAACTGAGGCAATGACACATTGGAAAATGTTTTTGCTACAAGCAGGTGGCAAGCAGTCCACACAAAGTTGAAGCAGGTGTGTTGGGGGAACACAGTGAGGCAGCAATTTCTGTATAATTAATTTTATGTAGATTTTGGGTTTTTCGAATATCAGTTTTTCCGACTCACACTGTTTTGATATTTAAATTTTCCATATTTAATAGTTAAATATCAATATAATTATATAAAATCTACTACACTAATCAATCTTTTAAAATCCTGCCATAACAGAAATTGCTTTGTGACTAATTCTAACCTCACACAAACCTAATTGAAGTACTATTTTCCAGTTTCCATTTGCGAAATTACTTAAACCATCAGTTAAAATTGGCCTTTTCAATTGATTAAGTTTCATCATGTCAAATCTCTGAAGTAGTGAGCAGCACAAAATTTTCCAGTCATCAATGTCACGCCAAGAAGACCAAGCCATTCTTCTTTGTAATGGCAGGCACAATTGTCTATTAATTCCAACATTCATCTGAGATATATCACATTTTTCTTTCATTTTTTTTTTTTACTCAGTGTGGCATCAGTGCAAAAGACTGACGGCAGATCAAATTGTCCTCATCTAACCTCTACAAACTGTAAAAACACCTCGCTGCCTATTATCATCCTCTGACAGCTTCCTCCTTTGTTATTTAAAAAGCTGTCAGAGACACGTCTGATTTCATTGTGACGACGTTCACATACAGTTCAGCTCAAGCTGCGTGCAGCGTATTTCCATCCTATGCTCCATTAATCTTTCTCTCAACAGGTCCGTTCATGGTGGTTCTGTTTGGCAAGCTGGAGAACATGCTGCAAAACTCGTTGTACGTCAACATCCTGCTCACGGGTATTGTGGCCCAGCTGGCCTGCTATCCTCAGCCCCTCCTACGTTCCTTCCTGCTTAACACCAACATGGTCTTCCAGCCAAGTGTCAAGTCACTGATCCAGGTACACTGCGTTCTGTAACACCTGGGATGTTAATGGACTAGGCGATTCTTATATGTTTTTTTGAACTTGAAGCACCTGTACATTTCACAACCAGTCACTCAGCACAGAGTGTGGAAGGTGGTTTTTACATTTTGCTCTTGAAGTGATGACAGTTTTTAGCTTACTGCTTTCAGGCATCAGTGTCAATTTCCAGCCCACCTCACTTCTGTCCTCGCTCCTGTTCCAAAAGCATCAGACCCACGTTGATGTTTGCATAGACAATTTCTTCCCATATTCTATTTCTGTCCACACTTTAAGATACTGCGAATTACGCGCATTGTATGAATGCAGTCAGAAGGAAGTAAAACCTTCAGTTTAACCAACCACAATGATTGAACCTCCATAATTATATTATTGAGCATCAGTGTGAAGCGTAAAGCTTTGTTCCTGTTCTCCTCAGGTTCTAGGTTCTGTGAAGAACCGCATCGAGGCATTTGCTGCCTCCCACGAGGACTTCCCTGCCATGCTGAGGAAAGCCCAGCAATACCTCGTGGCGCGGGGCAAAGTGGATTGGAGTGACTCGCCTGCAGCTGTTCCCCCCCTGCGGCGCTCTGATTCACTGGGTGAGTGTTTGGGGAAAAAAACCAAAAGCAAGTCCCTTTGCATATGTGTGATGTAGTTAGTTATTGAAGCCCATCAAGGAGTTTGTTTGTATGTTTAAAAAAACTATGTAACAGCTTTTTCATTAATTACAGTCAAATCTTTACCTTGAACACATATTATTTAATTTGAAATACACTTGGGACTTGGCTCCAGAGCCAGACTTCACACAGCAAATGTTGTACTATCTGAAAGCTCGCAGCCTCAGGCAGGGGTCACAGTCATGTGATTGTTCCTTTTATGATGCCTTTTTCATCACTAAACAACCATCAGGAATTTCTTAGATTTGTCACTTGTGAAATACAGATGGACTTAATTTGTCTTCGTTGATGCTGATATTCATGTCACAAAAAAGAGGAAGCAGTAATTATTTAACTGCATTACTTTGGAACATAAAATTGTAGAGCAAAAGAGTTAAAATGATTCATCAATGTAACGTTTTGTTCTTCCAGTGAAGAGTCGTAAACCATCTCTGGGAGACCTGATCCTTCGTCACACCAACAGCCCAACCCGAGCTCGCCAGGCCGCTCAGCTCGCTCTCGCACACGTACGAGACGGCGGCCAGTCGCTGCACAGCGCTCTGTTCAGGGGTGGCGGAGGGGGAGGGGCGTCTGGCCTGGAAAAGCAAGCTGAAGCACTGCGAGTGAAGAACGCCGTCTACTGTGCTGTCATCTTCTGTGAGTTCCTCAAGGAGCTGGCTGCCCTGGCCCAAGAGCACGCCGTCACTCTGCCCTTTCCTCACAGCCAAGAGGCGGAGGAGTAAACGGGAAAGACAGTCCTCAAATCTAGCTCTTAGCCTCCATCTCTCTCTGTTTAGGCCGTAAGAAGAGTTCTGTAGGATTCTCCCATCACCTGAGGACAGACTGGAGCACTGACGCCTTTCTGTCACTGAAGTACGTCGTCTGTGATGACACAGACAAAAGCACGAGGCAAACAGTGGCGTTTTTGTACCAAACTCATTATAGGATACCTATAGGACTGGGAGACTTTCCCTCATCTGTAAATTTATATGATGTTGTGCATATCATGTATTATATTTACATTCTATACACAGAGAATCTCAGTTAACGCTTGAGATTTGGGAGCTTGTACATACACATACCATGCCATGGTATAATGTGACACAGTAAAGTCACAGATATAAGAAATAAATGCACATGTTGGTGCTAGATGATTCACCTTTATGTTGAAAGGGTGCTTTCAGACGGCACAGAGGTAAAGAAGGTTTTACCCTCAACAAAATTAAGACAAACACTAAAAACCTTTGGGCGGGAAAACATTGAATGAGCAGTCTCGTCAGATAAACACAAAGGGATCCAGTCAGATTTGGCCGTCTCTGTACGACAACCTCATCTCAGCTCTGCTTTGTCCTCTGGCCGATAGAAAAACAGCTCCCGGTAACATTTGACCACCTGAATTGTACATTTAGTTTTCAAAAGGCTCCGCTGCTGCAAATACAAGGCACCAACAAATGAGATAACTGGAATAGTGTGAGATTAGAGTGCTGCGTTCTATGAATCAATCCGACTGCCGCAGTTGTACTGGAAACGTTTGAGTAAATCATGCTTCTTCTCTTTTTTTTTTTTTTTTTTTTTGGAGGGGTTGTTGGTTTTTCTCTTTTTGTTGCATTTGCACCACTTTCCAGACATATCAGCAACGCATGGGAGCAGGTGTGTCTGTGGTTGTGTATGTGAGTTTTGTTTTTTTAAATGACTCCTTTCTAAAAGGTGACGTTGGTAAGCCTTTGTCCTGTTGCCATAAAAGAGGCTGTGGGATTGAAAAGGCAGCACTGCTTTACAATTTTGTTTTTTTTTTTTTTAAGACCAGAGTCTGCAATGAGGAAAGGAGGAAATAATTTTTTTTTTTTTCTACAGATCTTTGCATGAGCTACAAATGAAGTGATTTCCCTTTTAGTTTGTAGATTTTTTTTTTTTTATTATTATTATTTTTAATTAAGCTTCAAAACTTGGTGTCTTTTGGGTGGGACAGGCCAAACTGAACACACAACCGTTCATCTTGGAACTTAACATGCTGCTATTTTTTAACACCCGCCTCTATTAGTGTAACAGCTACTATCTCTTCATTTCATCGTTAGGTACCAAGTATTACATGTTGTGGAGGAGACAGTGCCAGTGTTGTCATCGGCATTTAATTTATTTTTTTGTTTGAGGTTGAATGAAATTGCCGTCAAAGTGTTAAGAGTTTGCCAAGACAAAATATTCACTTTAAACATCAGATGACCTTGTGAGGCCAGAAATTCTTGTGTGTTGGTAGATTTTTCTATGATGGTCATTCTTCATTTCACAGGACTGCAAGTCCTTAAATAAACTCAGAGAAAATGATGAGGAGCAGCAGCTGTGAAATGAAGCGTTACCTGTATGAGTGCAGTGTGAAATCCATCTGTGGCCCAGTTTTTTGCACATACTAGCCATTTTCAATCAACTGCCATCCTGCAAAGTCTTATTCGCTGATATTGAAAAGCATATCTCTTTTTTTTTTTGGGGGGGGAGGGGGGCAACGCTCATCTTTCTTAACAAGTTGGAGCCTCCTCAACTTGTCAAAGCCATAGTCACGGTCATCCTGTTTGTAAATGTAATTCATCACTGCTGTAACTCACTTTTCTACAGTTTCTAAAAAGGTTTTGTACAAATTCCCACCTTTTTTTTTTTTTTTTTTTTTTTTTTTTGTTTGTTTGCTTTTTAGGGTACCATTAGTACAACTCTGCATGCCCGTTGGGATCAGGTTTATTATGAAATAGTGCAGTTTTGTTTGTGCAATAGTGCTGAACTTCAGTTAGCTTCCATGCAGTAGGTTTTAGTGATTTCAACAAGTCATCCGTGCACCTGCAGAGATCAGCAGTCACATGTTTCACACTGAATTTTTGCTTTCGACTAATTAAATTGGTAGAGAAGTCACTTCTGTAATTTACCCATTGCCTTCCATCCATCCATCTGTTCACCAAGTCTGTTTTTCACTCAGAAAAAGATTAATGTTTCTTCTGTGGAGAAACAAAGGCCAAAGGGTCTCTCTGCACTCCTCCACCTTCACACACTCAAGATTGTGTGAATTTGTTGTTACCTAACCTGTGATTAAGATTGGATGGACTTGAGCTTGATGGTAAATGTTCAGCTCCTCTGCAGTGTCACTGACTTGTGGCCAGATATACAGCAGATGTTTCTATTCTATACATTTGTTGGACACCAAAGACAATCTCTCCAAAACTAAAATGTTACACAGTCTGAACACTTTATGTAGCACTTATTAAGGATTAAAAGTGCTTTTAAATAACTCCCCAAAAAGTACTCACATTAATAATCTGTTGTGTTGTACAGTCACTGTTAAATGGACAAATGAATTACTCACCAAGTTCTCTGGTGCTACAACATTGTCTGATAAATCTCATGAAGCTCTGAAAAGACTTTTTCTAAGTGAAGCTGGAACACTCCACATTTAGGACAAAAAAGGGAAATGCTTCGTGAACCTGAGTTACAGAACTCGCAAAGTGCATTGATCACTTTAAATGAAAATTTGACCCCATGCTCACATCTTAACATCCCACAGTCATTTTTCACCGCCTACAGTTTTGATTCAGTACAGTATTCAATACAGTTTTTCATTCTGAAGAATACAAAAGACATAATTGTTTGTAATGGGCTGGTTATTTTATTATTATTTTTATTTTATTTTTTTTAAATAAGAGATTATTTCTAACACGGGACTTTGTCTGACATCATCTGGCAACTCCAGAAAGAAGTCTGGTTGAAAGCAGAGCTTGATGTAGAGCAACGCTGATGGGGGATGGGGGGGGGGTGTACAATGAAAGAGGGAGATTGATAAAGAAGGCTTCATTGTTACTGTGATAAGTTACCTCACATTATGGAAATAGTTTTTCATATTCTTCAAGAAGACACGACTGTAAATGGCTTCCTCTGTTGGTAGAGAAGCAAGTTCTGCTGTTCAGGCACCAAAATGGATGTAAAAACAAACACCAACACTTGTTTTAATTTGCATTTGGAAAAAGGATTTACATTTTTTTGACAACTACCAGCATTGCAGGAAGCTGAAGCCAATACAGAAATTTCTAACCACAGAAACTGTCACCAAACAAACGTTACTGTGATGAAGTGCCCAAACCAAATTAAGAAACCAAATTCGTTGCAGTGGTTACATGTTGAATTTACACATCATAACACTCAAAATCTATAGTCTTATGTTTATGAATGTGTCGGCTTGATAAACAGGCACTTCAGCCACAGTGTTTGGGCTTTTGTTTGTTTGCTTGTTTGTTTATTTTGGACTGTAAACTGACAGAAGGTTTTTTTGCCAAAGCTAAGCTGCAATATGTTTGTGCAATTTCATGTTTTTTGGTTTCTCTCTCTGCTGTCTGCTTCACACAAAGTACTTGAACACTACGATTACAATTACTGCTAAAATATGATCTTGCAAATGAATATCCAGAGTTTATTAGTTTTGGCTAAATTCAGCTTTTGTTCAGTCCTGAGTTTGTGCGTTTTATATATTCAAGGGTAAATGCAAACAACAAACCAAAGTCTTCAAATGTCACAAGACTTCCATTTGAATTGGAAATGCAGCTCCCCCTTTTTGTTTGTGGGTTACAGCTGGCTGTTTGTCACAGCACTACACAAAAATGGGTAAGAACGGTTCATATTTTCACATTGATGAGCCGAGCTGAGCATCACATGGCCGAAGCTGTGTGAGACAGATGAAGCTTGCACGCTAACTTCCTCACAGGCACATACATTCACACCGTTTATTTCTGCAAATGATTTTGAGGATGAATTACGTCACCATCTTTGCACACTTTATCCGGCGGCCTCCGTATGAAGCTAGAATTTGTTTTTGCGGCCGATTTAACACATCATTTACACTTTGTGCCATTCTTTTTTTTTTTTTTTCCTTGATTCATTTTAATGTTTTGATTTTTATTGGTTATCATGAATGTGCAGTATCAATTTCACTTCTTTCTTTTGGAAAGTTTTTGACTTATTCGCTAACATTTTTCCCCTGTGATCTATGCAACACATGCTCTAATTGTTCCCTGTATGAAGCTGAAAAGATGGTGTGGACTGATTTAATGTGTAAATACTGTATAAAAAAACAGAAAAGAAAAAAAAAACAAAAACAATGGGTCAGATATGCAGAGGAAGTATGTGAAATAATCACCAGGACAGAATGGAAATCATGCTAAAATAATGTAATGATGAATGTTGTCAGAAATATTTTTCTATATTTTGAAATCATTAGAAAAAGGGAGAAAAATACAAAGTGGGAAAAAGCTGTCAGAAGAACACTACAAAGGGAATGTTTTTATTAATTTATAAATTCTTTGCCTAGCAATATCGCTTTTGTGCTGGTCTCTTTCTTGTTTTCTGACTGTATGAGTTTAATTCCTGATGGTGATGAATGTTCATTCATGTTAACATATCAGCAGTGAGGAGATCATTTCATATAATTCTGGAGACATGTTGTCCCTCACCTTATACAATTCCCCATGTGGGATAGTTAGTAAATCAATTTTTCAATCAACAGAAAATGAACTGAAAACAAGTCAGATCGTTGGTTATTTGTTAAAATCATTTTTTAGTGATCAAAATTATTTTGTTTCCAGCTTTTAAAATGTCAATAAAGCCGGTTTCCTCTGTGACTTGGCTTTGGGATTAGTAGAGTTATATTTTCAGACAACTTGCGGATGAAATTATGAGTAACGCGTCAGTGAACTGATAATGTTAATAATCGTTGCTCACTGGTCCGTTACAGAAACAAGGCTGAGGACCCAAAGAGTCTCTGCAGAAGGAACCTGAATCTGAGCCAAACACTAAGATGACAACTCTGAACAACACCTGATGTTTGATTTGCACAAAACCAAACATCTACCCAAAATGCCCAGTGTAGTGTGTGTGTGTGTGTGTGTCTGACAGAGACACACACACACACGCTCACTCTTGAGTTTGCATACATAGGAAACTGGAGTCAGCTTGGCAGTATCCTAGCAACAGCTAACAAGATGGGAAGCAGCAGAGAGTAAAAGTGGTGAGATATAGTAAAGAGGACTGGAGCAGCACCGGCAACTGACCACAGGTAAGACAGCCATGTTTGTTTGTTTGTTGGTTTTTTAAATCACTACAAAAGCAGGTTTTCTGAAAAGTATCCTTAGATTTAGATTTGACTTTGATTTCAGGTGTATTTAGTATCAAAGTGCCAAACAAAGAACAATATAATAATTTCTAACTCATAACTCATTAAAAATTTGAACTGCGGCTGTCTGTTTATTAGTTCATTTTAATAAATTGAGACAGACATGCATTAGTAATATTTGGTTGCTCTGTGACTCTATTCCAGACATGACCCATTTATCCAGAGCACTCGGACTTCCTCATCTATAATGTAGTTTTGTAATTTGAGTTGCAACCTGGCCACTGATGCAGAGAGATGAGACCTCAGATACGCCTGCCGTTTGTCCTCTGTATAAATAACTTAATAGTAAAGTTCTGCTGCGTCAATAATGAAGGAAGGAAACGGTCGTTCACAAGCAGAAATTCAGCATTCGTGACTTTAGCCAAGTTCAAATCAATAAAAATGTTCTCAGACAGAGACAAGAGTGCAAGTAACATGAAAGACTAAAGAATGGATTCTTTCACAGCACTGAATCATTAAAATGTTTGGTAACTTATACTTCCAGACGTAAACTTCAGCTCTTCATTTTCGTGATAGAAAAACCAAGCCTGCTTAAATAAACTCAATGCACTGAAGTTCCACAGCAGCAGCTACTTTGACAGGTTCCTCATCTTTGTGTTATTACATCATGCTCAGATTCAAACTGCTGCACAAATGATGAAACTCCACTTATTCATTTAAAAACACTGCTCTTAAGTTAACCCTTGTGTTTTTTTTGTTTTTTTTTTTTGTTAATTGGCTAAAACTAATTAAATATTTAAAGCAAGATGATAAAATGTAGCTTCTAAGTTTGCAACAGTCTGATATTATGATGTAATAATAGGCAGTCGGATGGTGCAGGTGAGTGAGTGAACAGAAATATCGGACAGCGTCCACTCAGCATGGAGTAACATGTTGTGTGCAATGGTATGAATGTTTAACATTATTATCTTTTTTTTTTTTTTTTATTTGCTTTCTTTGCTTTTGTAAGTTTGGCCATCCAAAAGCTAATGCTGAAATAAACAGTGTCAGTAACAAACAAAAAAAAGGTTCGACAACAAGCACAATAAGGGCACAAACACTAAAAAGCTGTGATGGTGCAGTCAATTACTTTCCTTAATTGATCCGTGGAGGGAATATTAAAAATATTTATTAGATTACAAAATGTCAATCAAATTGTAAAAAAGTAAGAATAAGAAAAACATTTGGACACATTGCTCCTCAGGTTTAGATTGGGTTTCGGGTTAATGTTGAGTTTAACAGGAGAATCAGATAATACGGGATCGAGTGGGGGGTTCAGTAGAAAATAATACCTTCTTCCTTTGACGTCTTCTGGTAGCTGAATATAGCTGGTTGACGAAGCCTTTGTGTGGGGAGGCAGCCAACAGGGTGCACCATAACACTAAAAGAATCTCCCAAAGCTTTCAGTCTGGTAACCTTCACCTTACCTTCCTAACAGAAACAGGAGAGAGACAGCAGGTAGACCAGTAAAAATATTTCATTGTATTTACAGCCAGGAGCTGCTGAGCTTTATAGACCAACTAGTGCATTTTAATGAACTGACCGCTGTAAAGTAAGAGTTGATTGAAGATTATATGACACATCGACACCAATCACTCTCCTTTTTCACCTGATTATACAGCCACGACGATTTCTTAACCGCATGTCTAAAATATGACTGATGTCTTTCCATTTAGCTTTCTTCACCTTCCAAATGACAGCAGTCACTCTTTCAACATGAAGTCCTCATCAGTAATGTATTCTCTCTTTAGTTTCAGGAAACACAAACAAAACTCTTCAAACTTGTTGGAGTTGTATGACTGTTCGACACACAGATTGAAAGCACCTCAGTCCTCAGTAGTCTGGAAATGGATACCAAGAAATTTCTTTAATGCTTTCTTTAAAGTAGCTTGTTTTTTATTTGGAATTATAAAGTACTATAAAAAGTAATATACGGTGTTGGCGGGACTGATGTCATCGCCCTTTTTTCTCTTGCTGTGTGGAAACGTTGCAGTGCTTTGGGCCGTATATTTCCTGATGTATTCCCTGGAAGAAGGCTCCTTTCTGTTTATTATATGACGGCTCCCTGGGGTTCTAGTGTTACCATAACACATCACACGGAGGACAGTCATCTTTCACTAGCATTTCACTTTGTACCGCTCATGAATAAAATATCATAAGCGGAGTCTGTTTGCAGAACTGGGGAGATGAGAACTATTGTTGCGCTGACACTCCAGCTGTCTCTTTACCTCCCACTCTTGCCCTCACTCTGGATGCTTCTGGCTGTCCGCCGCCATTTGAAATGCTAATGGATTTTCTCGGTACAAACCTCAAAACTTTCCTCTTCTATGCTGTTTTCATTCTGCATGGCCTTCCTCCTCACCTGTGTCTCCTTTCATTAAGCAGCTGTTCACTTGGTGAGTCTAACAAAAGACCTATTTGGTTAAAAAAAAATAAAATGGAATCCGCTGAATTACAATGTCAGGTCAAGTGTCTGCTACACTTTCACCCATGAAGGAAATCCCGTCTGATAACAGTTTCACTGTAGTAAAATAATTCGTATAAATATTTATTTGAAGGTTAGCACATCTACAGCAGACAAAACAATGTGTACCAATCACAAGATCAAAAAGACTAAATGAGGCTCCCGGTTCGTCAATCACTCAGTTTTGAAATCCCAAAAAATAAAAACATTAACACACAAAAGAACATTTTATATGAATATCATTTTGATTTAACTTGATAGTTTCACTCAATCTGTTGATGCAAATGTTAGCTCGACGACTGCCTATGTGACTGTAAAGAAAAAAACCTAATGGCTTCTTAATAAATGTTGCTCATGATATATTCTCCCATAATTCCTCCCAGTATGTGTTGAGCATGTGTCATGTTTATGTAATACAGTTTTAGATGGACAGCTGCTGTTGAAAACTTTACACTCATCAGAGACCATCCACAATATTTATCCCTCTTCATGATATTATCTTTATATATTGTGTTTATTAATATCACCATCACCTTTTTTGTGTCTTTCTGCAGGAACTCAAATTGAACAGAAATATCCGTCCAGCTGTTGTGATGTTTGTGGGAACTCCTTTAGGTAGCACCTCTCCTAACTCAGCCCACAGTTCATCCGATCGTCAGTCAGATGATCCTTCTCCGTCCCCTCCATGCTGGGCAGCACAGGCGCGCTGTGACCTCGCCCAGGCGGAGGCGGAGCTGCGTCGCCTGCAAGAGCGTCATGCAACCGAGACTGAATCCGTTAAGCGGGGCATAGAGCGGGCCATCCTGGGGGCACGCCGAGAAGAGCGGCGCCTGCTGGAGAGGGTGGAGCAAGACCACCGAGATACTCAGCAGCGCCTGGAGCAGGTCCAGAGGGAGAACATGGCAGCAGCCCGGGTTAGTCAGTCGCTGCTCGACCAAAGGCTCCGCAAACTGGCCCAACTTCAGCAGCAGATCCAGGACGTGGGTCATCAGTCAGGCCTGGATCGAAGCGGGCCGAATCAGAAGCTGCTGCTGAAGGCGGTGACGGACTTCCTACAACCTTGGGAAGTCTCTGTTTCACTTAAGAAGGTGAACTTCAAACCCAGCTCCCAGCCGAACGCCGTCACCTTCGGAGATGTCCGTGTGCAGGAGCAAAGCCTGTGCTTGCATCTCGGGGGCTGCGGGCCACAGGGGCAGATGTGTGCTCTCCATTCGCAGGAGATGGATGGTGAAGACACAAACCATCAAGGTGCTGGAGGAGCAAAAATACCCCATGAAGAGGGGTGGACCTCACCAACAGGCAGGGTTGTCAGAAAGATAAGCCTCTCGACCCGGCGTGATCTGGAATCAGAGGAGGCGCCAAAGCTCTCCTCAACAACAATGTGCCGCTGGCTCCCCAAGTGTGAACAGTCCGACTGGGATTCATCCCATGATGAGATGGATTCAGCCTCCTTTCAGCCGCAGGGAGAGGAAGTTTTTCTGGCCGTCCCCGCTGTCCTCGAGAGCAAGGAGCAGGTGTACAAGATGAACAGCAATGGGAAACACTACGCTCCCAGGAACCCGAGGAGCCCGAGGAGGTCCCTGTCTGCAGTCTCAGCTAGGAGGCCATCCCCCTCCCCAGAGCGAAGATGGGAGCACAGCAAGATGAGCCACTGCTTGAGCTTAGACAGCCAGGACGGCCACAAAGGGAAAGTTAGTCCAGATTCCAGTAGAAGACTTTTGAGGTATGGCAACAGCGTCCTAAATTCTCCCAGGATGACTTCAAGAGAGCCTCTGACAAGCCAGAGCTGCTTAGACCTCACCTGCAGGGGCCGGCCTCCCTCCCGCCTCAGCCAGTCCTCCGACGAACACTCTTTGGGGACTCTTGGCGACTCTGGCCGAGCCCCCTCGCCGACCGACAGCCTCGATTCCAGCTATACCTTCATCGTTAGCCCGTCTCATGACCACGGCACGAACAAAGGATCTCTGAGCCACAACTACCGTCTGTCAAAGTCTGCCGTGGACTTGACGCACAGGACGCGCCCTCACATTGGCGGCGGGTCGAATGAGCAGGTCGGGGTGTGGAGGACGAAGTGTGGCAGCTTCAGTTCCATGTCAAGCTCAACATCAGCATCATCAGTTCTCGCTGGGGGCTCTAGAGTCTCTGACGTGGGACAGGCCTTTTCTCACGCAGCATATAAAGGTCATAACAGAAAGATCACAATAGCTGGTTCCAAACACCCCCTGGTGTCCAGGTCTTTGTCCACGTCTTTCATAGATGGTTGCTCTCTAGAGTCCAAGAGGAGAGGAGACAGAGGAGAGCCGGCCCTGGTTGAGCTGGAGAAGGAGGGAGATCAGTCCTTCACGGTGTTCAACCCCAGAGGAGTTCCTCTGATCAGGCAGTTTGGGAAACAGGGTTCAGGACGGGCTGACCTCACCCTGCCCAGTGGTATCCACGCCACACGGCAGGGCCAGCTCTTTATCGTTGACTGCGGCAACGCACGAGTTCAGGTATGTGTTGGCATCTGTCATGCAGCACCAACTACAGCTGCTGTAACGCATGAAGCTGCCAATTATGTTCAGGTTTAATTTAACTTTCTGGAACAGGTGACTGACCCCCGGGGGAACGTCCTCCAGCAGGTGACCTCTCCAACTTCAGACGGGTCTGCCAGACGATGCCGGAACTACTTTGACATCGCCGTCAACTCCAAAGGTTTGATAGCACTGAGCTGCGCTGCAGAGCGAGCCCTGCTGGTCTTCAGCCGGCACGGTCGCCTGCTTCAGACCTTTGGCGGTTCAGGGTGGGGCTCTGCAAAAGACGACCTGGAAGCTCCCAGGGGCGTTACGGTGACCAGGCCGGATGAATTCTTGGTAGCCGACATCCGGAAAGGTAGCCTCATCGCCCTGAAGCTTGACCCGAAGACAGGCTCCCGTCTCGAGCGCACGGTGGTCACCGGCTTCCACCGGCCCTACTTGGTGGCGGCTTGCTTGAGCTCAGGCATGATGGCTGTATCTGAGAGAGGCAACGAAACGGGCCGCGTGCCCTGCATCAAAGTCCTGGAGCCGGGCTGGAACACGGTGAGAGTTCTGGGCGTCTGTGCTGGACTGGGACCGGTGCTGGTCTGCCCCTGGGGTATCTGTATAGATAAAGATGGTAGTGTGCTGGTGGCAGACTGGGGGGAGGATCACAGAGTCCTGTTGTACCCGGCACAGGGAGCGGGTCGGGCCATCGTGACGCAGGGTCTGAGTAGTCCACGTGGGCTGACCTTACTCCCCGAGGGCCAGCTGGCAGTGTCAGACAGCATGCACCACTGCATTAAGATATATCAGTACAAAGCTCCGCAGGACTAGAGCAGATATTAAAGTACACTCATCCACCCTGAAAACGTATCACTGTCAAAGAGACAATTTCAAGAGGAACAGCGGAGATTATTTTCCTCTGCCAGCGGGCCATTTGTATTTCCATGTGCTGAAATGAGGGTGAATTGACTGTTTCAGTGGCATCTTGTCACGATTGGCTTCAGTAATTCCTGCAAATTCTACAATTTTTCACGCTGTCACTGCTCTTTACTGACGAGTGAAGCTTTTTCTTTTTTTTTTTTTTTTCCCCAGTCCTCCCACTCTCTTCTTACACCAACAGTGTGTGTCTTGTACATCCTATACTCTGCGATGGATTCTGCATTGAACAGGACAGACAGACTGATGCCAGAAAGTACAGGGTGTTTAAATTATTGGCAGTGAAACCAGACTGCCATCCAAATTCCCTTCTGTCAAATGTGTCTGTAAATAGCAGCTGCTTTACTGCTTACTTGGGGCCAGACAAGGCCGTGAGGATTTTAAATACATCGACACAGAAAAATGTCCCACTTGTGGTTCCTCGTTACTTTACAGATTTGAGGATTTTAAGAAGAGAATGAGACAAAGGGGGAATTACAGTGTGCTGCTTTTCCCCTCAATTATGCAATTTCTGCTAATTTTAGAAATGAGAAAAAGTCTGACAGTTTTGAGCCTCTGGAAGAACGTGATCCAGCAGTATGACATTCTGCTGTAGCTTCGCTCCCGACAGGAAAACAGAACAGTCAGATCTGCTTTAAGTATTGTTTTGATGTCCACGCATCAGTTATTTAACAGTGTGTGACTTTCTGTTTTCATTGCTTTCTTTTCTACATTTCCATTTAGATTTCTTTTATGATTGTACATTTGATTCCCTCTCCCACACTGTAGCATTGTTGCTTTGACATGGATTACATCCAAAATATCCTGGCGCTTTCATGCCCTCGTAGAAGTCAAAGCATCCGCCGTTTTAGCGAGGCGGAAGTTTGTGGGTGTGAGCCATTATTAGTAAAGTCGAGCACTTTTCTTTTATCACTTTTATTGTTCAAGACTTCAGTATAGATTTTGTTCTGAATATAATTTAACCCTGTAAAATCTGTGATTGTGATAACAGTAAATTCAAAAGAAAGCAAAATGTTGTCAGAAGCTTTATCTGTTCATTGTCACATTTATCTCTTAGATTTGTTTTATTTGACCCAAAAAAAAAAAAATGCTTGAATATTCCACCTCCAAATGAAACTACTGAATGGAGAAAAAATTTAATTTGTTAATAAATTAGAATTGGCAATTGGTATGAATAACATTTGTTTGTTTGTTTTTTTTTTTTTATTGGACCCAGTAAACCAGCTAAGTGGTCGAACACGAGTTGAATTCTCAAGTACACCGTTTCCAATTAGAACTTAACGAAGTTGAAATTTAATAAGCACACAGAAAGGACGGAAGCAGAAGTCTCTGGGGTCCAACTCCATTTGCTGTGAGGCGAATAATAACGTAAGAGCTTTGTTTGCATTTTAAGTCAATTTCCTGCACATCTCAGGGAGTAACACTCTTCACTGATCGAGCCAGCATTTAATCAGCAGTTCGACGTCCCCTCTCAGCTCAGACTGCACAGCTTGAAAATGTGTCTTGATTGCCTTGTGGAACGTGACAATTACTGTCCAATATCATTTTCAGACAACCGTGGAGTTCTTAGTCTGCACAGTGAAATTCAGCGGTGTAACTTAGGCGGCACAGTTGCTGTTGTCACTGCGTAGTTATGTGCCGAAGGTTGAGCAGGCATTTCTGATGAAGCCCAGTGTAGATAAGTTACTTTCATGTTTAGTTTGGCTCCAGGAATCAGACTTATCAGGCTATTTAAGACGCCCTCTCTGCAGCTCTCAGCGGCCGAACTGCATCTTGTTTTAACAGCTTTGGTCTGAAAAGTCCAGCTGTCGGCCCCAATCCAGTACGAAGAGATATTCTGAACTTCTCCATACCATTCTCTGTTTTAAAGTATCCTTGATGAGAATCAGCACATCTGAAATAATTGAATTTGATTTCAGGTTATCATTGTGGCTTCTCTCAGAGTCATGAACATGCCAGGAATTGTACATTTCAGGATGTTCCTGCCTTGTCCACTAAAAGTGCTCGACACTCATGGTACCTCGCGGACCGGCTTCCTGGACCTCCACTTGACCCTGGTCCTCATTCTTGTCTCTGTAATGTGAGCTTTATTTCCTTCTCCGTGCAGTAAAGCTTCCTGTTTCCATCTCAGCAGGCCCACCTGTTTCCCATCAGCTGCTTCCTCTCCTGTCTCCTCATTGTTCTTCACTCCGCGAATCTCCTTGTCTCCTCGGCAGCTGCTCTGTCTGTCAGTCAGTTTTCCTGTCAAGGCCCCCCCTCCCCACCCACCCCCCCACCCCCAACAGGCCTCTCTTCCAACTTTTACATGCCTAATTTTATTTACAGTTGCTTCCCACATGTTTCTGGGAAATGGTTTTTGTTGTTGTTGTTTTTTTTTTTTTTATCTGCCAACATCATCCAGAATCATTATCATTCATTAGACTCAATCAAATAAAAATTGAAAACATTCATTTGGCTTCTCCCCCCATCTGTGACTCATCACAGCTGCAGCACTCCTGGAGAAAATGTAAAAAAAAAATACCAACAACACTCTCACAAGCTGCCTGACATTCAAACCATCTTAAATACAATTATCAAACCAAGTGTATGTTGGTCTGCGATCGCGTATTTTTAGAAATATGAGCTGGATCCTTTTATGCTGTGCATCCATTGATGCTGCTTTAATATCCACCGGAGGAAGAATTATGGAAATGATTGGGCTCCTACGCTCAGCACACCAACATCAATACCAGATTGTGCACAAAGTGAGTATTTTTGCAATATAACAAGCTGTAATAGTCTGCGTCTGATGTCAAGTAAATAAAGAATATCACTGTTTTTCATCCAGTAACTGTGCCAGAGTCTCCGTGCACCTGGAGTTTACCTTTCAGCAGCCCTCAGCATGTGATCCTTTCTGCAAATATTACACACGTTTCCAAAACAGGTTAGTGTTTGCACTTCACTGTGGATAATGTTAGAGACATTAGGAAGAGGTAGGGCAGATGAAAGCGACGGCTGCTGTAGCTGTCAGCAGACTGGCCCCACTCACCAGGCACTTAATGAGGAACAGACATACCTGAACGCCTGCTAATTCATTCAACTCTCCGATGAGCCAGTCAGGCTGCACGAAGCTGGAGCGATGACGACCGAGTCTGGATTTCACAGACGGCAGGGTCAGAGTTTGCCTTCAGCAGCATGAATCCAAGGGCCCGACCTGCCCCGTGTCACCCGTACAGGCCCAACGATGGTGTAATCTGAGAAGAATGTGTTGTTGGTCAGAATGCCAACGTGTCAGTGTCGCTGCTGACTATAATCATACTCAGCCCGTCTTCGAATGGCTCCGCTCACATTTAGTTTTCATTGAAAGCTCTTTTTATTACGCAGGCAGTGTCAATTTAGATATTTTCTGTCTCTTGCTTTGTTTTTATGCTCGACTGATATTCATTTTCAGCATTTTTCTTAGGTTTACCGCTGAGCAGAAGCTCACGGAGGTCCGCATAAAGAAATGCTCAGTAAAGAAATGTTACAAGGCAAAAGTCATCTCAGACTGGTTTCACAAACCAGTTCAGTTCAATTCAGATCTGAATTCACATTCTCCAAATGCTGAATTCTCTTCCATCACTGAAAACTGAGCTTTTAAAAGATTTGTTTTTATATATATGTATAAAATAAACAGATGAATGGCTGTCAATCACCGCAGACATGATCAAGAATTCAGTCCAACAAATAGCGTCATTGAGCCTCGGAGCCTTTGTGCAAGCTCATTTCTGCATTTGTCTGACAGCGAAAAAAGGAAATGTATGTCAGTGAAAGCACAACACAACAGAATTGTGCGCTCTTTGGCAGTTGAGCCCAAGTCCCACACAACATCTGTCTTAGCTTTGTTCCCCTACATTTGGCTTTCTCACAAAACAAGTAAAAAAAAAAAATAAAAATAAAAATCCACACTGAGTTTAACAGGTTTTTGGTGCAGCACTGGAGAGAAAAATATTCTTCACATCCAACAGCAGAGAAGATTAACAAGTGCTGGCACTCCTGAGGAACAACAGCTCAAAATGAATGAAAATCAATGTGAATTAAAACGACAAAGATTTCAAATTTTACCGGCCAGCAATTTAGGATTTGAATGAGGAGCCCAAAAAAAAAAAAAAAAAACCTGCATCAGTAAATGCATTGAATCACATATGGTACAGTTCATAGCTGAGGATTATAAATAAGAGGTTTAACCTGCTTAGTTATCGGGTCATATATGTACATTTGAGTCTGCCAACTCTTCCATGTGGTTACTTATGCAGGAGATCGAAGTAAATCAATTAAGTAAGTCTCTAAGAAAAAACAAAAAACGCTGAAGTGCAAAAAAACCCAAAACACATATGGAGGAAAAGAGACTGCACACACTGGAAGGATTCATCAAGCAAGTATCTGCAATCCAATTAAGCACACTCAGAAATAATTCCCGCGGCCCAGAATACCTAAAAGGCTTCCCAAATACAACTAATCACCATCAGATCTCTGTGCAGAGCGCTCCTCTCCGTCTTAAAGCGCCCGGCTCTGTAATCCCTCTGGGCGCCATGAGAGGGCTGCCGGACTTTCATCTCTGCACGATGCTGCCACATCAGAAGCTTAGCCTGACATTTAGATCTGGGCGCACGAGTGCATGAAATACAACTACACAAATGAGAAGACACAGCAGATGTAGACAATTTCATGGCAGAGTCTGCCATTTTAATGGATGAACGTAATTAATCACGAATCCAACGAAAGATGGCAAAGACGACAACAGTTCTGGAGGCCGCGTACAAGTTTGGAATTGCATCCATCCCTCCCACATCCACCGTCGGTTTTTATGGTACATTTTTAATGACGCTTCCTGCTTGTCGACAGACACACTGTTAGCTCAGTAAACTTGGCTGTCCTTTGTAGTTGGCATCATAAACCCCCCGCCTGGGTCAGGCGTTTATGCAAACTGTTGGTTTGGTTGTGGGGGATGTAGGCCAGTTTATAGTAAATATAAAAAGCTTCCATAAAGATCAAGGCCACAAGCGTAAAGCTCTTAAATAAGGTTGTTTACGGTTTCAAAAAGGGATCCTTAATTGGAAAAAATAATTTAAAACACAACCCAACAAAGACACTTTTGCATTGAGTGTACGTCTTTCAGTGTACAGCAGATAAAGCCATGTTAACCTACGAACAACTGAAGATTCAGTCCCATAAGGAAAAAGACGTTTTGTTAAAAATAAAAATTATGATTACGAGTACGATATGAAAAGGTCAAAGTTGAAAACTAACAATTATCAAATGAAATTGTGCTCGTCTGTGAGAGCCCTGCTCAACACACACACAAAATGAAAGGAAAAAAAAAAAACAAACACAAAACACAAAAACAACCAAAATCAGACTTCGAAAAAGGTAAGAAACTTTAATGTTATTTAGTTTTTTTCTTCCTCTGGCCTTCTAAAGGGGGGGGGGGTGTGTGGAGAAACATCATTTTGCTTTTCATCTGAACCAAGAAATTGTTTTGTACACGGTGAAAACTGCCTTTTGCTTGAACTACAAAAAATGTCCAACAAATTTTAGTTGATTCTGGCACTGTATTGCACCAGAGATTATCTTCTTTACTACTGATACCACTAAATAACCTGGTCGGTCATCTAAATAATGAAAACCTAATGTATTATTTTATAAGTGATAGAAAACAGAAAAGGAGCATATCCTCACATTTGAGATGCTACAATCGGACTATTTTAGCGTGATAAACAACTCTAAATGACTGAAAACCTGCTGTTAATGAACTAACCATTTTAGACAAGTAGGTCTGTGAAGACGGTGTAGCGACAGTTTGTTTTAAGCTCTTACTGGAGCACCAGTCACAGAGGTGTCTCTCTCTTGTATAAGGCGGCACTGGTGGGACCCTCAAACTGAAGTTTGATGGCCTGTTTCAGATTGAGTTGTGGGTCTGTGGTTGTCATTGTGACCATTACATCTTCCGGCAAGGCACTGCAGTGTGGGAGTGGGCTAAAACTGTAGCAAGCAGGTGACAAAATGTTTTTCTGGGGTAGAGATTCCCAAGCTTCCCCTTGAAGTGGGCTCTGCAGTCTATATGGGTAGCCCAGAGGGGGGCTCTCTCTGTTTTTAGCACCTACTGCAGGACCATCTTGCCCTGGCATGATGCCCAGGGAAGCCATGACTGAGTGCCATTTACCAGCAGCATAATGAGTCCTTTCTGTTTTTATTAATTGGGAATTTTGCTGGATCATTTTATTGTGACAATCAAGTCCAGGTGATAAGCTCTTCTGAGGCAGCTCGCAGTTGTGCACCATAGCAGTGACTGTGCAAACGGTGGGGGGAGGGGTGCCTTTGGGATACCGCCGAACGCTTCCATGGGCGCTGCCCGTGCCCGAGCTCCCCGGCGGTGGAAGGGTGGAGGGACGGCTACGGCTGCGGGGCAGCGAGTGTTGTTGGATCTGCTGGATAAAGCTGAGACTGTCAGCGGGCACCGTCTGCACTGTGGCCAGTGAGTGGCAGGTAGATGAGGTCTGGGAGCTCTGCATGGAGTGGAACCGTTCTGCAGTGGAGCCAGGAGAAGATACTGAAGAGGAAGAGGTTCCGGCTGCGACTTCACCTCCGTTACTCTGTGATACTTCTGAGGAGAGCATCTTGTTGGCTTTTGCAAGGTGGACAGCACTAGAGTTTGGCAGTGGGCCCAGGTATGGCTTGGCTCCGAAGCTCTCCAGGAGCCTGACGATGTCAAAGTGTCTGTGTTTTCCAGCCACTTTGACAGGACTACGACCGTATTTGTCCATGTGATGGGGATTTGCACCTCTTTCCAAAAGCATTGCAACAATATTAGCGTGTCCCTCCTGAGCAGCTATGCTCAAGGCTGTTGCCCCTTGGTGGCAAGCCAGGTCGATGTTGACACCGCTGGCCTCTAAGAGCCGATGACCTACTTCAGTATGTCCAGTCCAAGCCACCGAATGCATTGGGGGTCTCCCTTCTGCATCCTGTGCGTTACGATTAGCTCCATGCTTTAAAAGTAGGTCTACCATCTCTACACTTCCTTGCCAGGAAGCCACATGGAGTGCCGTACGACCTTCAGAGTCCCGGGACTCAAGGGGAACCCCGCCTTTCTCTATTAGGAGAGTAGCCATCTCGAGGTTACCCTCTAACACCAAGAGGTAGAGCAGAGGTCTTCCCTCTGCGTCCCGGACATCAGTGTCAGCCCCTCGCCTCATGAGCAGCTCTGCCACCTCAGCGTGGCCTTCCAGGAGGGTGGCACTCAAGGCAGAATGTCCATCGTAGGCCCTGTGGTCAATGGGAGACCGTCTGTCTAACAAGAGCCTGACTGTGCTCCAATGTCCCTCCTGGGCGGCCAGTATGAGAGGGGTGCGTCCTTCAATGTCCATCTCGCCAACACGTGCCATGCTTCCTCGTTCTGTCAAAGCAGCACAGACAGCCCGATGTCCTTCACAAGCAGCAGCATGCAACGGAGTCCAGCCAAGGTCATCCTTATGGTTCTCGTCCAGTCCTCGGTCCAACAGAGCACGGACGACCTCGATGCTGCCTCTTGCTGCTGCCAGGCAGAGCGCCGTTCTGCCCTCACAATCAATGGCATCCACAGCCGCTCCCCAGAAAAGAAGACGAGACACTGTCCTCATGTGGCCCATCGCTGCAGCTGCCAGCAGGGGGGTAACAGCTGCTGCGGCGGGGGCGCTACCATCCGGTCCGGCAGTCTCGTCTACATCAGCACCGGCTTCTAGCAAAAGCTCGACTACCTCGTCATGGCCCTCATAGGCCGCAAGAAGCAGTGGAGTCATGCCATCGTGGTCTCTGTGCCCTGGATCGGCTCCACGATCCAGTAGAAGACTTGCTACCTCCCCATAACCTTTGACCCCTGCTGCTGTGGGGACACAGAGGGCCGTGACCGACAGAGCAGTGCGTCCGTCCCCATCAGCCAAGTCAACTTGTGCGTTGTGGTCCAGCAATATCTCCACAGCCTCGTGATGTCCCATATAGGCAGCAGCAATGAGAGGCGTGCGTCCCTTGCTGTCGGCTTTGTCAACACGTGCCCCGTAGTCAAGCAGGGTCAGGACAATCGCCTCATGACCGCCCCATGCAGCAGCTCTGAGAGCAGTCCGCCCCTCACCATCACATCCATCCACATCTGCTCCTGCATCCAGAAGAAGCTGAACGGCCTCCCCGTGGCCTCCCCAAGCTGCAGAACGCAACGCCGTCCAGCCTTCATTGTCAATGTGCTCCATCATCTCTACCGCAGTCTCTGGCGCTTGGCTCTTGGCCCAGTGCAGGAGCACAGACAGCACTTTGACGTGACCCTGCCTGGAAGCCAAAGACAGCGGGGTTTGACCCTGATGGTCACTGATCAGCGGATCAGATCCATGCGCCAGGAGAAGTTCAACTACATTTGAAGAACCCTCGTGGGCTGCACTGGTGAGCAAGGTCTGACCATCTGTAGAACGGAGCTGATTTACAGATACTCCGCTGTCGAGCATCTTCTTTACGGACACCTCCCTTTCAAAGGCTGGCCGTAAATCAGCTTCCTCTTCAACAATACAATGCACTCCAACACTTTGGTCTTCATCTGAGAAGCAGGCTGCTGGAACAAGCCCAGTCCTCATTAACAGCTGAAGGACTTCCTGACTGACCAGAACTGGAGGCTGGCTCAAGGATGTGGTGAGGGCCGGGCTGCAGTTCGGACTAAGTGCCGGCACGCCTGCCCACAGCATCCACAGAGCCAGTAATGAAGGGTTATCTTTATGGTGGCCAGAACAAACCAGATGTGTGGCCAGCTGGCAAATGTCCTCAATGTCCAAGTTGGGTCCTTGCACAGTCAAAGCCATGGCGAGCATGCTGTGACCTTCTATTTTGCTACACAGGTACTTCTGTGTGCAATACTTGACGTCCATCAGCCACTCAGCAAAGCTGGCATGAAAAAGCAGTTTGGTTCCCCCGGGGCCATCGATCAGGAGCGGAGAGAGAGTTCGGAGCTTGTTCTGAAAGTCCTGGAGGCTGATCAGCGTATCATGAGTCCAGACCGCCGCAAAGAGCTGCCGGGGCGTCAGGGGCCTCGGGGCAGCTAAAAGCACGTTAAGCAGGGGCCGGATGTAAGTGAAGAGGCCCCTTGGAAACAGTCTTTGGCATAGCCACAGGTAGAGGCCGTTGAGAGTCCCGGGGATGTCCCGGATCTCCCGCAGACCTACCAGTGCAGCCGCCACGCCATCCAGCACCCGCTCGAGGAAGAGAACGCAGCCGCCGCTCTTGATGTGCAGTAAATTCAGCATGTCAGCCGTGTCCGGGGTGAGCTGGCGGCGAAGCGACGCTTCCTCGTCGAGCCGGCAGAGGATGTACTGCTGCACATCGTGGACTGGAGGAGGCTTCCGCAGATCGTCCAGACAAAGCTTTCGAAAACCTGCAACGCAGAAAGAGACGATTCAGGTTTTTCACTGACTGGGACAGGCAATCAATCAAACATATGGAGCAGATGGAAACTGATGAACTGATGTAAAGACACTTTCTTATTTGCTCTCTCCTTACTTCCTCTCCCTGCCCGTCCCGCCTCTCTGCAGCTGTGCAGATAACACAGCACGTCCTTCTTACATTTTTATTGACAGAGTTAAAAACAAAACAGAACTTTTAATTTTGAATAGAAATCACAGCTGCTTGTCCTACTTTATTTTTGAGTTGGTCAGCAGGTTCCGCTGCTACAAAACACCACCTCCCTCCTTCATTTATCATTTGCTAATAAAATGAAGATAGGAACATACAACCAAAACACTCAAAATGGTGCCAACTTTAAACAAAAGCTACAGTCAAAGATCTCTTTTGTAATAGTTACATAAAAATCTTGGCTGAGATTCTTCCCAATCGAGCCATTTCAATCTCAGCAGCCAAGAGACCAGCAATGCCTTTTATTTCCTATTCCGCACTTACACGGCCACTAGATGTGGACTTAATGCACACGCTAAGCCGACAATATTCATTTTGTTATCGTAATTAAGTCATGGCTGTGAATACAGATTATATGATTAGGGGGATGACAATATGCTGTTAATTGATTATCAAAAAAAAATAAAATAAAAAAATCTCCGGTCTTGCAAACTGACTTCATGTCTTTGCGTGCTATCATGGACATTTTTCAAATGATCAGGGAACTGAAAACAATATGAAGACTTTGGCTAAAGATAATTATTTCTCAGTGTTGACAGGTCCATGAAGGTTCGAATTTCACCAAATCTCTTTTAGAAACTCGCTGGCAGGTCACCCTTCCTTCGTACCTGAGAACATCTTGCAGACCGCCTTGTTGTTTCGGTGGACGGAGCAGACCAGCAGCAGCCAGCCGGGCAGCAGGTGTTGGTTGGTGGCCAGGAGCTCCGCCACGGAGCTGCTCTTTTCACCTCCTGCAGACGCCCCATGATCCACATCCAGCGAGTCCACCACCAGCATTAGAGTCTGGGCAGGAGGGGGGAGGTCTAACAGGGGTCCCAACACTGCTCTGAGACGGAAACAGAGACAGACGCACAAAAGAAGAGACAACGATCAAAAACGGGAGTGGTGGGCGGACGAGGACCTTGAAGCCAGCAACAATGTTGACTGCAGTGTAGTTACATCACAGATCACAACACATCAGATCAATTTTTTCCATAATAAGTCAGCGAGATTAAATAAAATAACTTGCATCAGTATGCAGGCAGCTATTTTGCAATGACTCGAGGCGCTTTCAGTTCCACTGTGGGGAAAGGTTTTATTGAATTTTTCTTTCTTTCTTTTTTTAATTTCACACATTTCACTGTCACCTCGGCTCTCAGGATTTTGCACTCCCAGTCAAATCGAAACAACAAACAAAAAAAAAAAAACAACTTGATGTGTCTGCTCCAAAGGAATCACATCAAGATCGAGACGAAGCACTAAAAATCTCACACTGAAGTGAGCGACGTCTTTCCATCTGTTCCTTCGAAATGAAAACCCAGATGCTGCTCTCTATTCAACTGTTTTAACTCTGAAACACTGCAACGATTAGCTGAAAACACTGCTGTGATTAAACACCGCTACACATTGTAAAACTGTAAAATAATTGAGCCTAAATTACAGTGTAAGTGTCCTTCAAAGAGCACAGTCAGCACACACACACCCTGCTGTGATCCGAAGGTGACTCAGGTTCGTGGCAGCTTTCCTGCTCCACCCCGGGCACGATAAACACACACTCCTGACGTACGTTTATATCTCTGCTGCTGGCTCAAATAATATCCTGACCCTTACAGCTTCCTGCTCAAACATTCTCCAACTTGGATTCAAGTTTTCATGTAAGGTTTAGTGTTGCCAGCAATAGTTCACAGACCTTTAAACAATTACAGTTATATACAACACACACAGTGACAGCAAAGGGGTTTGTTTTTTTTTTTTTGTTTTTTTGAGGAGGGGGATTTGATCTCTTACTCCACAATCTAGACTTTAGACCTGAGGCAGGTTTATGTGAGGAGAATGAAATGAGGAACAGAGCTGCTGGAGAATAAAAACTTAATAATGAAAGTGAAAGTTGCATGAGGGAAACCAGGGCATTTAAGAATAAATATCATGCTCCAGATGGCTCCAGATGGAAGTAAAAATAAGCCTGAGAAGCAACAAAAAAAATGTAAGTTTTACCAACTATAATGTTATTGTAGTTTAACAACCACAAAGTCAACATATTTTAAAGTTCTGCTTAATTCTGTTTTTGTACTTTACAGAGATTTGTTCAGAGCTAACACAGCTACAGGGGTCTTATTGTGAAGGTGACAAACAGCCATTAACCTCCGACAGCAGCCTGTTATAAAAGGGTCACACAAAGACTTAACTCAAGTCAGCAGCAGTGTGCGTTTGTGTGTGCAAGTTGTTATTACAGCAAATGTCTGTATTTATCAATGACCAGAAGGTCTGGTCAGTTTTCTTTAGGAACCAAAATTTAAAAAGAATAAAAAAAAAAAACAACAACAAAGCAACAAAAAACTTTTCAGCCTGAAAATGACAGCGTTGAAGCACATGGAGTGATGTGTTTGCAAAATATGCTGCCGCCAGGACGGAAACAGGAAACTGTTTATGAAACACAGGCAAGAGGTGGTCCACGCTGCAAACAGAGCTGCTGCATGACAATTTCAGTTTACTATGGCCAATGCAGAAGCTTGGCAAATCGACCAAACGGAGTCCTGTGAGGCTAAACAGACAGCTGAGTTTTTAAAGTGAGAGTGTTGAGGTTGACAGTAAAATATCAGCTGCAGGATTAACATATGCGTGGGGAGAGAGGGCGCAGAAATGAGTCACTCACGCCGATGCTTCAAAGCGAGCACTTCCCAGTGATAACATGAGCCACGTCCTGAAACACTTCAGTTGCTCCTCCGGGAAATAAATGAATACATTTTCCTCAAATAATGGACATTTTAACGAGTGTCACTTATGAGAAGTATGAATGTAAAACATGTGCATGAATTAACTGCCTACAGGAGACGTCTGCTCAGGGTTAGCATATGTCAGGAAGAATCTGAATCTTTATGATCTAAGTTGAGGAAATCTTTTCAGCAAGGCAGCCAAATTTCTACTGCAAAGAAAACTGACTGACTCTGGCAGTCGTCTCACACCTGGGTCAGATCGCACATTCCCAGCTCCAAAGGTGTCACGATCGACTGCCAAAAAATGTTTTGTCTTATATATGAACACATGAATGAGCCTGTCTGTAACTTTTATCTACAGACCAAGCCTTAATGTGTGTGAATCATCTCTTTAACGTCACTGCACGGTAGCCTTGACTTTTATATCACTGAGGATATCCTGTAATCAAAAGTAAAATGCGACCGTGCTCGGAGTGATAGCGGCATGTAGATTACGACAAGTTTATCATTCCTTTGTGTGTCATCTGATTAAAGCAGGAGTGCAGGAGGAAGTGTAATGAACCTTTTATCTCTGCTTATGACTTTCAGCCCGCTGTAGTCTGAGCGTGACCTCACCCCGCCACGCCCCGCCCCTCTCCGCTCCGCTTTGACTGTAGACGGTTAAATAATTTGGATGCTGCCTTTCTGCGGTCGTGTTACTTAAATCACTTCGCTGGCTTCCTGACTTTCTCTCAGGCCTCTGGAGAGGGTGAGTGTGGTCACTCTGGACATTTTCTCCCACTCAAAAGCAAAGTGAAGACTACTCCCTCCAAAAGTTTGTGGCGTGAAAGCGAAGTGGGCGAGCTGCAGGACGTTTAGCATGAATTCAAACGCCGTCTCCACATTTCGTCCGTCTGCTGACTGTTAACCGTGGAGAGTACCATCAGTTGAATATGTTCGTGTGTACATGGTGGCAGGTCAGATTTTCCCCTCATGTGTCACAACACTGAGAAGCAGCTTATTGTTTTTGTGTCCTCCTCCCTGTGATTCTGAAATCTCTCATTAAAAAGTCAGCTGAGTTCAGCACCCACACAACAACTATCCTCGCACTTCCACACGCGCTGCCTCTTTTTCATCCTGTTTGCTCCTGCTGTTTACGCCACAGAAATGCTCCTAATCAGTCATTTTCTTACGAGCTTTGTGACCCCAGCGAAGGCTCACTGCGGTGAAGCGCGACCACAAACGCTCGGTGAATGAGAGACCTGTCAGTCCACATGACTCAGGACTTCTCCGCTCGCTGAGTTTGAGGTAAACAGCTTGCGGGCGTGAGGGGGGTGAATTTCTATTCAACTTCCCAGTTTAAATGTTATTAAACCTTAAAAGTTACGATTGAGGTCGTGGCCAAGGTGAGTGAGTTAATTCAAACCACTGAATGTGACCTCCCAGCCATGTTTGTAGCGTTGGGCGTGCAGATTTTGGAGAAGCTGCTGATTGTTGGCAGTGAGACGGTGCTCCTGTTTTTTTCAGGTGAGTTTGTTTTATTAGCGGGCATCAGCTGTGTAAGCCTTGAGCTGGCCTTTATCGGGGGCCAAGCTCTGTCGAGGTGGCATCACTTTCCTGAAACATGCAGGTGATGTCATGGCGGCTCCCGCCATCTCGATTAGCCACCTGTGATTTCAAATAATCCGCTGTGAGCATAAACCTGACCAGGATTAAATTGGAACAATGTGTTTATTTCTTTTTTTTTTTTCAAATAAAAACAAACTAAACCATCAGAATGACCTGAAACAAAAATTTATATCCAAATCATCAATTAGCATCAGAGGCTTTTTTTAAAGCTTTCAATCGAAGTGCAGGAGGCTCCAGGCAGAGGGAGGAGCAGCACATCAAAGTTCAGCAAAGAGCTACAGACTTTCTGACTACACCGAGCTGCCAGCTGGTCCGACACACACACACACACATCCAATGCCGGCACTTTCACCGCCAATTCAGGCCCACATTTCATCAGTTTGTCAGCCACCGCGCTCACATGGTGGCGTTTTTTTTTGCCCGCAGCCACTTTCTCTCACAGGAGCTCCAAACACAAACAGCCTCTGGCCCAGAGCCAGACGGAGGGGGGATGTGGAATCCAGCTCGGTGCTTCACACCAGAGGAGAGCAAACACACCGGGGAGAGCTAAAGGGCTCCGACTCTTCGCAGAGTAAACACACCAGAACCCTAAGCCGAGTGAAAAAAGGGCCCGGAGAGCAGAGTGACCTCGCTGACTGGTGCTGCGATGGTCACCAGGGTACTGGAGGCATTTTTCCTTTTTTACCACTTTGTTCTTTTTTTTACCCCCCTTCTCTGAAAGGATGTTGTGTCGTAAATAACACTGTAGTATTCATTCACACTGGAGGCCCATTGTGTGTTGTGTGAATGGGCCACATTATGAGAAGAGAAATAAATATAAGGCGAGGAACAATGGCCGCTGCCGTCTTTTTCCTGCGACTGTCCCGGTTTCTCTTCTTTGACTCATGATTTTACATTTACAGGCTCTGAGCTACTTCTTGTTGACAGTTTAAACACATAAAGAGAAATCACTTCTGCTTAGAGAAAATAATAGGTGCAGCTTTAAAACTTTCATGGATCTTTTTCCCACAAGCCTCAGGAAGATGTTTCAGCCACCGAAGCTAAATCTATTATTTATCACTTTATGATGAAACTATTTCCATTTTTACATCATGTTGATGCCTTAGTGTTTGACATGTGCAACACAAATGTGTCTGAATATACAGTGAGTAAGGTGGCAAAAACTAAAGTGCCTATCAAGGCTTAAATAATTTAATCCGCTGATAATTTGGATTGTGTCACAGTGTTTTTTTACTGTGCAGAAATTGAAATATCTAGATTTTTGAGCTAGTGAGGCATTTCTGGTGGACGACAGAGCGATGGGCTACAAATCCATCTGATAGGATTCATGTCGAGATCGTCAGGTTAAAACACAAAATGTGAAATCTGTTTGTCACTGATAAAAAAAAATAAATCAGCATTTCCAACAACAGACCAGACGACATCACCATAAACAAGAGCTTATCACTGCAGCAGATGCTTTTGGTGACAACAACCACGTATTGAAACTGACCTTTAGTAAAACAAGAAACCTGTGGTACAGGTTTTCACCACGCTGATGTTTGGAGCTGATAAGCTGCTTTTGTTTTTGGCCCTCTTCCTTTCCTTCTCCCATCAACAGTTTGTGATGCCCCACATAAAGTTCTTTGGGTTGAGCTGGGAATGAGCCACGCTCTCCAACATGCACACACACGCCGGGCGCCTGGAAAGGCTCCATGCTTGTTACCTTTCGGCAACTTTTCCGCCCCCACTCATTTGACAACCTTGAAACTTCCCTTCAATCTGGTTGAGTAAAAAGAGCCCCTCAGTTCAAAAGCGTGTGACTGTCACATAAAAGGAAGATAGCGCCGTGACATCCAAAAACTTTCAAAATGAAAAGAATGCAAATGCAATTATGTGACACAAACCTCCTGAAGGTGTCGTCAGGGTCTCTCTGACAGGCGAGAGGCTCCAGTGCGGAGGACACAGTCGGCCTGCTGATGATCTCTTTGTACCCCGGGGAGAGATGAGGCGAAGCCCTCAGCTGCTCCACCAAGCCCAGGACGAACCTCCACGGCACCGTGCTCCTCTGGTCCTCCCTCTGGCAGAAGTGGTAGGCCAGGCAGCGTGGTGCGAGCCCGGCCGCCACGCCTGCCTTCGAGGTGGGCCACACCACCTCGGTGCACAGGGCGGTCTTCCCGGCGCCGGGACCCCCCATCACCAGCAGCCCCGGCGGTTGTCCCGGCACGGAGCGGGCGTCCAGGCAGCGCCGCAGCTTGTCCAGGGCCCATCCCCGGCAGTAGAACTGCCGGCCCCGGAGCAAGCTAGAGCTGCTGCCAAATCCACTGCTGCTCATTTGCTCCTGGCTGTCTGACATCCAGGGGACGACTCGCTGCTCCAAACTCCACGTCCCATGCTCCTCTCAGCTAACTTTAAGGCTGAGCTGCAGCCGGTGACAGCTCTGGGCAATGCCTGGGTTATTTTATCACACCGGCAGCTCCTGCAAGTGTTGCATCAGGCTGACATCAGATTATTATTAGTTTCCGTCCTTCCTCTGCAGGTCTTGATGTGCACCACTAAGAGTAGGAGGAGCCGAAGAAAGGTCAAGTCAGCTAATGGTTCACCTCCTCATCTTTGTGCTGCTGGGTTTGAAACCCAAATGCAAGGAAGAGGATCCATGGTTACCACCGCTCATCATGCCTGAGCTGGAGATAGTGGAGCAGTTCTCTGGGAAAAAAAAATACAAAAAAATAAATAAATTAGAAGCAGAAGAAAAGAAATCAGACAGAGGGAGAGGAAATGAATGAAGAGAGGAAGTGACAGCATGTTTCACAAATATAATCACACTGTACCTCACCCCACCCCCTCTGAGTCGTCGTCTGCCGTCCACTTACAGCCACAGACTTCCCTCCTTCCCCCTCAGTTGATTTCGAGCATCGATATCAAACTGCAGCTTCAACCATAAAAATTCTCTTTCCCTTTCTCACGCTCCTTCCAGCCCTCTGCTCATGCCTCACACCTCCCTCCACCATACTGTGTCTCTGTCTCTCATGCTCTCCGGTTTTTCTTGTTTTTTTTTTTTTTTTTTTTTTTGTCTCCTCCCTCCCCTGGTGTTTCTCGGCATGTAAAGACATGCCCAGGAAAGATAGAGGGAGAGGGAGAGCAGAGGGGGGAGGACTCTTGTGGCTTTTCTGTCTGATTCCAAAGTTGACAGGTGGGAGGGGTTACCTGGGGTCAAGGTTCAGTCGCGGGGCAGAGCTACACCTCCAGCTTTGGTTTTTCAGGTGATTGATCCGCGGGAGGATTTTCAACTCGTCTCAACTCTGATCTTAAAGAAACAGAGGCCAGAGACGTGCGGACGGATTTACCTGACTTGATATTTTAAATCAAGCGCACGTTCAGTAAAGATCATACACTTTGAGCTTCTCCTGGAAAATATCAGTTCAGGGGCCGCTTCAATGCAAAACAAGGAAGTCGCTCATCAGCTGTGCTTTGTTTTGCACCAATAAATGATCTAAATATGTTTTAATCATTTAAAATCTTTTTCTTTTGTTATAATTACAAGAAAGGAAAGCAGTGGCTGAAGTCCTGGCTGCGGAGGCAGAATCAGCATGGCTGTGAGAAATAAAGTTTAATTTGGCTCTCGGCTGGTTCTCATTGGCTAACCGCAGACTTCTGTCGTCGCTGTTCTTTTCCACGAACGTCCACTCGGTGAGTAAATGCCTCATTAATTCGGACCAGCTTCCAATTGAGAACAACCTTTTGAATGTGCAGAGGCGGCAAAACTGAGCCTCAAGCTGTCCAATCATCCTCTACAAGTTAAAAAAAAACAAAAAAACACTGTGCCTGTAGCTTCTGAAACGTTAAGCTTTTCTCTGGTACATATCAAATATGTTAGTTATCCTGGAGAAAATTTTAAATGTGTCCATGGAAAGAAGGAAACATTAATGAGTTTTATTTCCTAATATTATGAGAGATTAATGTGAAAAGACCTTTCCATTTTTAAGTATAATCACTAACGTCTATCTGTCAAAACAAGTTTATTCATAATTATTTCAAATTGTCATAATGCATCATGAATCTGCTTTGTTCAAACAAATCCAAATGATTTAAATAGTTTCAGTCATCTTTTCATTTGTCAGTCATTATTTTGCTTATTTTCTAAAAATCATTCTCAAGTTTCTCTCTGACTCAGACGAAGTGATGTCATTGAGCCGCGTTAACCCAACTGTGGCTTTCATTAAAGTTAAACGGCGCGAGGACATTAATGCCAATAGAAATCCAGACAGCCTCTGCCAGCGTGAAAGCAAGTCACAAAATTGTTAGCAAAACTTCCAAACAAAGACACGCAATGACTTGTCGGTTTGACAAGTTGTCACTCCACTGTCCACATTTTCCTCGCTGTCAGAGTCACAGTGGGCAAAAAGCACCATGTGCTGCATTATGATCAGTTTTAGGGCACATAAATACATTAAATACGGTATATTAATATTATCTTCCATACAGCAAACACAAGTACAGTGAAGCAGCGCTGTACATGAATCGTCTGAGCCAGATTGGGGAAAAAACAAATAAAATACAGCCGGTTGGACCTTCAATTATGTTAAATGAAAACCGTAGAGGAACCCAGATAAGATATGTCAGAGGTTTGTAGCAAAGTTAACATGATAACAACACACTGCACTTAAAGTCAGTCAGCTACAAAAAGATGAATCTGTAAGATTATAACTGGGGGAACAAAAAAAAAAAAAAAAAAAAAACATACTGTGCATTTCATCTACAACACGACAGCTCGACGGTTTGGAAAGTGAAATGGAAACTGGCTAAGAACAGCCAGCTGATGCTCTGATAAGCCCATTGTGTTTATATTACCTCCGTGGTTTTGCTGCTCCCGCAGGGAAGGGGGGGGCGACACATGTTGTACATTTACACTGCCGTCAGCTGACAAGTGCCGAAACTGAAAAATGAGGAGAGAATGAAGAGATGTGTGTTTTAGCAAGTCACTGATGACAGTAATGAGAAGTGGCACCAAACCCTGAAGTTGTTCACATTCTAGTCATTACTTTGGGTATTTACGAAGCCCTCCAAAGCAGGCGTGCAGTCTTCCAGGACAGCGGAGCAGCAGCATGTTCGCCTGTGTAAAACTGAATCCATTAAACGAAATTATTATTAAGCGTTGAGTAATCCTCAAAGGAAACAACAGTTGTGTTAAGCAGGAAATCAGACAGCTCATCTCTGCGCTGCTCACCAAAGTCGCTCCCCAGAGTCTAATCTGGGAGCATTATTCATTTCACCAGAGTTCACAGTTTTCAGCACAAAGCCGCCTGAATTTAACAAACATTCAAATGAGGCGCACAAAGATTTATTCAAACAACACAGTTTGCATTCAGGTCCGATTTAAGATTAAATTAACTTGAAAGACGCACAGAAGGTGACGTGATGCTGCTCGATCTCGCCGTCCTCAAAAGGAGGAAAACAGCTTTCTCTCTCACATGATGTTCAAGAAAAATCTGCTTCCTGACTGACTGACTGACTGCGAACGGATCTAAATTAAGTTACTAGGCAACCAGGAGAGATACTGTATGGAGGTACTGAGCGATTCAATGTATGTTCATCATCATCATCATCATCATCAGGACGCAGTTACACCAGCTAACCCCCCACCGCAGTTTTTAACAGATACGACTGATGAAACAGGCTTTAGCTTAGCACGAGGCTGGGAACAGGAAGGGGGGGGGGGGTCTGTCCTCTAAAGATCACTGATATGTAATATTGTGCTTTTTTTTTTTATTGGTCTGTAGGAAAACAGAAGTGAGAAAAGAAAATGTACCAGACTGCTCCACAGTCAGGACAGCTAACTTCCTTGAGTTTGGGGATGCCGGTTCAATATTCCCAGACGAGCCATTTCCTCTCTTTTCAGAAAATAGGATGTGCTAATCACTTTCTAGCTGTGGTTGGATAGTCAGACGAAAGAAAACACAAAAGAAAGCTAACAAATTTGTCTCTTTTTGAAAGTGAAAATGCTTGAAGCCAAAGCTGTGCTGAGAATTTTAAGTTTTTGTTTTTTTAACTTTTCCATAATTTATGAATGAAATGACCAACTAGGAGCAACTAGTGCAAATGTGCACCACCTAAATTCATCAGGCACTTGGCATGCAATCTCAGCAACAGCAGGCCCCCGGTGGCTACAGAGGCAGACAGAAATGGGCTTCATTCAGCATTAAACAGCTCCAATTCTGCCCCATAAACACAACCCATCAGAGAAGAGCCGTAAAAGTTTCAACTTCTGTTTGTGTTGATGAAAACACTCAAAGTATTTCTGAGGCGTCTGAGGTCACACACCCTTCGAAGACAATGGACAGGATGAAGGCTGCATCTCAAGAATGCAATGTTGTTATTCAAAGAACTCCAATAAAAACATGACAAAAGGAGGCATTTACACTGACACACTGAATCTGTGGGGTGAACTGAGCACATCTGCTCCACAGGTGATCCTCCCTCCACCTGCCTTCATCTTATTCCTCTACAGGAATTAAAAAAAAAAATAAATAAAAAAAAACTGAGCTCATTCATCAGGAGCGCTGCTCGACGCCATCACAAAACAAAAACACAAAAGCTCTGCACAAACACTTTGTCAGTTTGTTTTCCTGGATAGTATTTATTTCTCCTCCTCATCCTCCCAA
Organism: Echeneis naucrates; assembly: GCF_900963305.1. NCBI lineage: Eukaryota > Metazoa > Chordata > Actinopteri > Carangiformes > Echeneidae > Echeneis > Echeneis naucrates. Next base: position 4,710,345 of record NC_042531.1, on the reverse strand, counting down.
ATGTGGCGACTCCAATAACCCAACAGCATCCTACCTGAGGGGGAAAAGGCGCTCCGTCCTCGACTCCTCACCGAAAACAGGAGCGCCACTTTCTCCGGCTTTAATCACGTGGCTCTTCTCCCACAATCCTCCAGGTCGTCACATCTGCTGCGAACTTCATCTCGTTTGTGCTGCAGCCCACATATGGCAGATTTTCCCCAGCAGATCTCCTGTCAGCTCCTCAGGCGCACTGACAGACTGAGTCCTGCAGGGACATCCGTCCTCACACACACGTGTCAGACCGGACTACAGGTGAGGACATGGTCTCTGTTTTTTTTTTTTTTTTTTTTTTTTTTTTATTGGGAGACCATCTATGGAAGCTCAAACATGCAAAAAAAAAAAAAAAATCTACGAAATAAAACATCCAAAGACATCCCGCATCTTAGAAAAAACAAACCGACCTAAATTTTATTCTAACAGGTAAAGTTGTTAAGATTAAAAAGTCACTTTTAAAGAGGACGACCCCCCCTCCCCCCAAAAAAAAAAGTTTTTCTAATTCTTCCCTATTTTTCCAAAAGTATACCTTTTACCGTCAATGTTTGATTATGATCTGCAATTTTTAATTCATGTCTTGTATGTTTCACTTTTTAAAAATGTTGATTTATGAAACAAAACTATGAATCTCTGAGTTTTGAATCAACATCGTTTTAAAAACTTCTGCGTTCAGTGAAAAATTTCACCTGTCACAAAGATATATGGAGTCAAAATGTCCAATTAGTGTCCCATCATTTCCATTTATAATGTCATTATAATCCTTAATGCCATTCTTTTCTACTTCTTCATCGTACAACCCACAACCCAAAGCATTCTGCCTCCCTTCGCTATTTTAATAAATGTGCATTTAAATCTATTTACCTTTCTTGTGTCTTTCTGTAGGTTTGCAGTATAAATAAACAACAACAGTGAAGTCTGCTTGTATTTATATTGCTTTGGTCACTTGAGCAACACAAAAATAAGAACTAAATAAAAACTTCAAAAAGTCAAAGTGCTTCAAATGTTTTCTAATCAGGACTGTGTTTTGAAAACGTTATTCAGGGATATTAAATCACTGACACCTGCTGCCCTAAAAGGGAAATTGAAGCTTGGTTTGTGACTTAAAATGTCTTATGGGACGTGAAATATTTAGTCCTTCCTGATGTTTTCCTGTAAGATGTCCTGTTTAATGTTGACTGGTTGGGGGACATGATGTGTTTGGTCCGAAACAAATGAGCTCCGCTTTAACGTGCAACTGTCCCACAATCCCGTCTGAACTCACAGTGACGCGAGAAATGACCTTTTCACCCCGAACTGCAATTCTCTACATTCTAACATACAGACCAATAAATACCAAAAAAAACTCCTCTCTTCAATCACAGCTGTAATATTTCTCACTAAAGCTTTTGTCATTTAAGTGTATTTGTACTTGATTAAATGCTGAATTGTTTTGTTTTGTTTAGTTTTTTTGTGCAAACACACAAGAAAGAAATGACAAAGAAACATCTGAGGAAAAGCACAACACCCACTTAATCAGTCTTGTTCATTTGAAAAACTGCAGCGGTCTTCTAAAAGAAGTAATGAAATGTGACTAAAACTATTAATAACCTTTTGTTTCTCCTCAGCTGGAGGTTTTAAAATAACTTCAGCTTCTTTGTGCTGCTATTTAACTTTACATAGACTTTATTAATGTCTCTTCACTTTGTAAAGTCAGATACAGATTCTTCATGTTTCATTTGTAGGAGGGACCTCTGCTGGATGTTTGTGGTAACCGCAGACACAATATATTCACAGTTTTAGTCAATGAATCAACCAAAGAAACAAACAAACAAACACCTGTTAGCTATCACAGCAATCACACGACGACTGATGTAAATAACCATAATCGACTGAGAAAACTGAACATTTCATTTGATCCAGCTGTTCTGGAGCTTTCACTCACTTTGCCTGGTCTTCATCGGCAGATTTCACAGATTTAAGCCACAACAGGAAGGATCAGCTCCACGAATAACCAACCATCACATGTTCATTATTCAATCCCAGAGGAGCAGGACTGGTTTCCTTTCTGAATCTTTTAGATTCAGATTCCGACTTTATTTATTTATTTAATTTTTTTTTTCAGATTCAACACTTTACTGTCATTCAAAGTGCACAGAGAACAAAATTAACATTCATATGCTATCAAAGTCAGTATTTCAGCTGACTTAAAAGCTGACTTAAGTCTAGATGATGCGTGCTGAACAAAATGAAACCGTTCTCGAACATCAACACGAAGGCCTGCAGGCGTCGGACACACGGGCAGATAAGCTCCTGTTAGTTAACTCTTCTGTTTGTTCATGGAGGTCAACGATTCGGGGCCAACTTCAGGAATGATCATTGTTTTCATTACACCAGAGCAGTCACAGAGAGAGCACACTCATTTGTTGTCTGCTCTTTGTGATCTTAAAACTTTGGATTTAATGTGGTACTCTTTGTGACTAAATACATTTTAGAGGTGTGGGGGTGCAAAATGGCGTGTAAATAAAGTTTATACAATAACTTTGTCATCAGATTCTTAACATCTTCATTTAAATAGCACAATTAATTCAACACAAATTCCACTTTCAGCGTGTTTCTGATGCAATCTGGAGGCTTCTGGTTTGGTTTGCAGAGGCCGTCAGCTGTGAGCTCTGTGTGCAGGATTGATTTTGTGTGGACAGCAGTGTCGATTAGATCTTCTGTAATTTATAAGCTGTGATTTCATAACCCTGCGTCTGTGTGTCTGAGTGAGATGAGAGAAGAAAACACATCTGATTCCTTTTTTCTTCTTTTCAACTCCTTATTTAGATAGATTTTTAAAAATTGTTCTAAATTACATACCAAAATCGAGATATATTGATTCAAAAATAAAACTTTATCATTGACATTTCACATTTCCAATGGCCCTGTATTTTTCAAATTTACTGCTGATCGTTAACATTTTATGGGGGTTTTCTAAGCAGTGCATGATCTCTGCTGCAAGTGAAGCGTGACTGCGCATAGGATATTACGTTTGTGCCTGTCATTGTAAGATACAGTATAATGAGAGGAAACCCTGAATTACTCAAACTTTGCTCAGTTTGGCTCGTTAGCCAGTTTCTTCCACCAGCCGATAACGTCCTGCTGCCCTTCATGGGGAGAACCTACCAAACTACAGATGGCACGTCAACGCTGGCATTGCACTTTATACCTCCGTGGTTCAGCCAAAAAAAAAAAGTTTAAAACCCTGAGAGGAGCTGGACGGAGGTCAAATGACTCCTCCCAGTGAGGTCATGAAAAGTGCCTTCTGCTCACATTTGGCCACAGATCTCTGTTTTTGTGGGCAGATATTATTATCTCTGCACACATCGTTATTTTATTTTATTTGTACAGTGAGTCAGCGTTATGCTCATTCTTCTCCAGACTCAGGGAGAGAGAGACAAAGCCAGAAAAACAGTAACAAAAATGGTTTCCTCATATTGGATCATGCTGCAGATCAACTTCAGGTTGTGTGTGACAAACATTAAAATCAAAAGCTGTGCAAATATAAACCTGATTTTTACAATCCACTTCTCTGACACTGATCTTTTTGGGGGGTTTTTTATATCAATAATGAACATTTTGTTCTCAGAAAAAAAAAAAAAATAGACAGCCTGAGTCCTGCCGTGACTTTTCAAATATGAACAAAAAGAGAAAAACAGAGTTGTTGTTTTTTGAAATTCATCCAGTGGGTGCTGCACGTGATTGTGTGCATGCCTGCGTCATGCCGTATATCGTTGCTCAGCAGGGGGCTCGTGAATGCCTGTGTGGCTTTGTTTCTGTCAACATGGCCGCCTGTAACCATTGGTAACTGTCGTGAATAGAAACACATCCATGTGCGGCGCGGGCAATATGGGGTTTGAAATATTCAGCACACCAAGTATATGGAACTGCTGCCTTTTCTCTTCAGGTCCTGTATTTCCTGTTTTTACTGTTCGTCAGAAAAAGCAGCTATAAAGCACTGAGTCTACCTCACTCTTCTAACGTAGTGATAAAAAATTCTATTTTTGCTTTATATAACATAACATAGTTATATTATACATTATCTTTCTGTCCATTAGTTTGTAGTTTGCATACATTTTTTCTGTATTTTTGGACTCGTGTTGTCTGTGGACTGAATATTTTAGATCGTTTATACCTACTAGGAAGCACACTTTTTTTTTTTTTTTTAACGCAGACTGGAGCACTTTTAATTTCACTGGTAACAGCCCGCTGTTCTGTTAATGTTTACCATACATTAGTGCAGTGCTCAGCAGTTTTTATTTATTTTTGATGGCTCTTTGGGTTAGTTACCTCTCCAAGTTGAAGTAGTTCCATCATGTTGGCCTCATTTTGATTGTTCTGCAGAAACATCTGGAACATTTTGGATGATATCTGTTTCATCATGGACTGAACATTTCCTTTAGCATATTTCATTCATTTCATTTATACTAAAAAAAAAATATATATATATACAGCCCGAAACGGGAGATTTATAAAATAATTACAGCTAAATTTGTTAGTTATAACTTTGGTTCATCTTTGAAAAGCAAATAGACTCACATCCAGACAGCAGCTCTTTTTACAGCTGCAGATGTATTAAACGTTTCGGTGAAAAGTTCTAATGCATTAAGAGCTACTGCAGATTTGGTGCAAATGTATTTCAGTGTGAATTGAATTGAGAGATTTAGTCTGCTTGCAATCAATAACAGCGACAAATACAGTGACTCATGTGAGGGACAAAATACACAGCTATTGATCAGCTCTTTCTGTGACCCCCCCCAACCTCATGACTTATTTTCCTAGGAATGGGTGGTCTGAGCGTTGGGGTACGTCAAACAATGTGGGCGTCTTTGATTAACCCTGGACATGATCTGCTCCTCCTCCTGCGATGCCCAATGCAATGTGCTTTGTGGAAAACAAGTCTGTGATATAAGCGGCTCTGCAGCAGCATCAGCGTACCTTTAGCCCAGCTCTCTCGTGGACCAGAGGACGGCTCACCATGAAGCTGCTCGCCCACCTCCTGTGTCTCTGCCTGGCTCTGGCATGGTCGTAAGTATCCTGAGGAATACAGACGTACGATTTTTCCTTTTAAACATTAAAGGCATGCCTGCTTTTCACTGGAGATTATCCCAACATGCACTGGTCAGTAAAATCATCACACATTAGCAGTTAGTAAATGCAGGCTGCAAAGGGCTGCATCACTTTTTAAACACAAGCCAGCCAGAGCAGCTGCAGAGACTTTCGTCTAACTATCTGTGTCTGTCTCGTTCCTGCAGGGACGCCCATCACCATGGTGAGTCCGTGTTTTAACGTACTGGCCATTTCTCACTGACACTCTCGGCATTTTCATCATCACTGACAACTTTTGTCTCCAATGTCTCGTGTTCAGTCCACCATGACCGTTGTGAAGGCCTTGAGATGGATGCTGTCGCGGTGAACGAAGATGGAATCCCGTACTTTTTCAAGGGTAAGTCCCTCCATAATGCAGAGCTGCTGGCAGGATTCCTCAACGTGTCGCCAAGTGTTGCTTTTTTTTATGCCTTCTGAATTTACTGCATAAAGTTTCAACACAGAACTTTGTGTATTTCCTATCAGGTGACCATCTGTACAAGGGCTTCCACGGCAAAGCAGAGCTTTCCAACGAGACCTTCGCCGAGCTGGATGACCTTCACCACGTGGGTCACGTAGACGCTGCTTTCCGCCTGCACTGCGTAAACAGCCCCGAACACGAAGACTACGACTTCATATTCTTCTTCCTGGTAAGGTCCAGGATTTGGGTGGCGCAAACACGAACTCACAGTTGGAAGATCGTTTATAAAATGGTACTTGTGATGTTGTGCAGGACGACAAGGTGTTCAAGTATACCAAAGGCAAGCTGGATGACGGATACCCCAAGGACATCTCCGAGGTCTTCCCTGGAATCCCTGACCACCTCGATGCGGCCGTGTGGTGTCCCGTTCCAGAATGTGATGTGCCCACCGTAATTTTCTTCAAGGGTCCGTAACCTGATTTTTTTGTTTGTTTATAAAACAGGTCGTGTTTCTTCTCATCACTTACTGCACATTCATGAATGAATGTTGAGTTGGAAACCGGCCTGAGGACACATTTAACATTTACAATAACAGCAAGTATGGAGGATTAGCAGCCCCCAGAAAAATGACATTCATTTTCATCGTCACACATCTCATACATGACATTCACTCAGACTTCGACACCTTAAACAGCCTGAATGCTCAGAAGCTGTATTTCACAGCCTCAAGGCCAGACCTCAGTATCTCCAGGTATCTGAGGATTATTTCAAATTGATCTATGATATTCTGTGTAACTTTTTCCCTGCAGGAAACGAAATCTACCACTTCAATTTCAAATCCAAGGCTGTGGAGGAGAAGGAGTTCCAGTCAATGCCAAACTGCACGTCGGCCCTGCGCTTCATGGAGCACTATTACTGCTTCCACGGACACATGTTCTCAAAGTTTGACCCAAAGACCGGCGAGGTGCACGGCAAATACCCCAAGGAGGCACGCGACTTCTTCATGAGGTGCTCCAAGTTCAGTGAGTGAAAAACCAGCCACAGTATATCAACGCTGATGCGCCATTAAAGGATAATTAACTCCATGCTTGTTCCCTGTTCAGGCGACGACAGCAACCATGTGGAGAGAGAGCGCTGCAGCCGCGTTCACCTCGACGCCATCACAACCGACAATGCTGGAAACATGTACGCCTTCAGAGGTGAAATCTGACAGAGAGGCTTCGTTATCAGACCGATTGATATTCAGTTTGAGGGCGGCGCTGTGTGATTCAGTAAATGTGGTGAAGTCTGACTGGCTCATCAATGCAGAACATAAACGGCCAATCCCACAATGAGCAGATGAAATCAAGCTTATTCTTCACCAACCACAGTGGCAGAAAACATGCTGTTGAGGGAACTGCTGGATCTAAGTAGTCCCGGTTCTTCCAGCAGTCTTCCCACTGGCGGCCTCTCTGAGCAGTCACTTTGTTTTGCAGGACACCATTTCCTTCACAAAGATGAGGGCAACGACACGCTAACGGCCGACACCATTGAGAACGCCTTCAAGGAGCTGCACAGCGAAGTGGACGCCGTCTTCTCTCACGATGGCCATCTTTACATGATCAAGGTGAACTACAGAAGCGAGTGCACACACACACACACACACACACACACACACACACTGAATCATCTGGTCCTAAAGACTAAAACAGGTGATTTATTTGTATTTGTTTCCTCCTCGCAGGATGACCAAGTGTTCCTCTACAAGGAGAGCGAGCCCCGCACTCACCTGGAAGGTTACCCTAAGCCTGTGAAGGAGGAGCTGGGCATCGAGGGTCCTATTGATGCTGCTTTTGTCTGCCAAGATCATCACATCGCTCACATCGTCAAAGGTAAGGACACACATGACATCTCAAATAACACGCAATCCATAAGAATATTAGCCTGCAAAGCAAATCGCAACCAACCAAGTCAGTGAATCCCCTCTGGATGAATACTGATTCACTCACCTCTTCCTGCCTGCTGTCTTCCAGGTCACAGCTTGTACGATGTGGATCTGAACGCCAGCCCTCGTGTTGCCGCCAACGAGCGTCCACTTGCAGTGTTCAAAAAGGTCGACGCTGCCATGTGCGGCCCCCAAGGAATCAGAGTGTTTGTAGGCAACCATTTCTACGAATTTGAAAGCACCATGATCTTGACTGGTGCCAGGCTTCTGCCCGAGCAGCACAGAGTCTCCATGGAGCTGTTTGGCTGTGATCACTAAGAGGCTCGGGTGGCGGGACTGAGGCGTCTCCCTCCGGCGGTTTACTTCAAAATAACAACTTTCCCCATCGTTTCTCTGTTCATGGAAAGGTTCTCACTTTTCTCACTGGTCCTCTGGTCCTTAAACGTCTCCACATGTTTTTCCCTCATTCATTTTGGTGTGTTGTTGTGAATAAAGAAGGGAAGAAACAAACTCCCAGAAAACACCAAAGCACTGCTTCACCATTATTTCTAAGACTGCTGTGACTTATCTGACATTTTTTGGATTTGAAATTAGATCATGTAAAAATGGCAATTGGTTCGATCTCACACTGACACATTTAACAAGAGACGGCATACAAAAAATAAAGTTCTCAATAGTCACTTTCAGCTCTATCTTACTGCTCCGGTTCACGATGGGAAACGGAAACAGAAGAGACTTACATTCATCCAAAGGAATGTTGGTTTTTAATCAAAGTGTAAAGAAGTATCGATTTCTTTTTACTTTTTTATCCACTTTCCTACTGCCACTGTTTTACGGCCAATTAGAATCAAAATAAACTGACACCAAAATCAATATTTTCAAAAACTAAAAACTAAAAGCTGTAGATGGATAAATTAGTGCTGTGATGATTGTGGTCTCCCCCTGAAGTCCAGTTGTTGATGCGGGTCGTGTTTTTATGACTCAGTTTGGCCTTTCACCACTAGACGGCAGAGGAGCTCCACAATAGGAGCCAAACCAACTTGTCAAGACAGAGAAACTTCTGGTTTCCCTCTCTGTCCTGTTTCCTCTCCAGCAGCGCACACAGCACACAGATAAGTCAGTGCAGGTGTGATATCTTGTTCTTCAGAGACTGAAGTTCGAGCGAACCGCAGGAAGCTTCAACTTTCAGTGAACCCCCACAGACACAGACGCATTTGGCAGGAACACAAAATCTGGTTGACAGAAACCTGGAGTTTTCCATCTGGTTGAAGGATCAAGAGCAACTCAAATATTCTGTGCATGTTTCCTCAAAATGCTAATTATTTAGCTTTACTTACTTATTATACTCTCAAGCATCCGTCAGCGGCTCTTTCATGTCGCAGTAATCGACAGTGCAGTTCTCGTTTCAGATGCCAATAACGCCACGTCTTCCTAAATTGTTGGAAAAATATTGAGTGGTCAAATTGCAAGTAATGAATTCTTCAGGTCTTCCAAATTTTAGAATGTTTACTGATAAAATTTAATTAAACGTTCAGTTTAATCACATTCATTCATTTGAACCGTTACTTCAGTGTTTTTGCTTCCAAGTCAAGTCTTTGGAGAGTTAATCAATTCTCAAAGCAAGTTCGATCTGAAATATTTGTTTCCCCACAAGTGGACTCTTCAGTCATCATATTCACACAAAGTGGACTGTGCACATCCACACACCTGAGAAGAGTCAACAACAACTCGACAAACAAAACACATTCAGCATAAAAACTGTGACTAACGTGCCATCATTTCCTACCAAGGCGTTATTTCTTAGAAAAGCCAAGCCTGCAGAAAAAGACTGTGATTGACAACACAGACTTTACAACGATTTCAGGGTTTTCCCTCCTGTCCTCAGCGACCTTTTGTGCATCATTCATCTCAAAACTGAGGCAATGGGATGATGTCAGCTTCACGGCCGCGGCTGAAGTCTCTGATAACAGCACGCTTCATTGGATCACACAATCCCTTACTTCACCCCACAGCCTGCTGCGATGACAATGGAGGGGGAAACACTGAGGCCCTTCAGCAGCCCCGATATGATGCCACAGTCACCCACAGAGGCCGCCTGCCCAGCAACACGGGCCTCACAAACTGCTTTTGTGAAACAGACCCTAGTAGCGCATGTTTCCACCAACTACTTTCACAAAGAATGTGTCAGATGAACCTGATTTAAATGCAGAGCCCAAACAGTTGTCCTTTATTGAAGGGGAATAGGAGCCGACAGGTAAGAGGGCAGCAGTCAGTAAGGCAAAAGGCAAAAAAACACAGAGGCGAAACGACCAAAGTCCAAAAACAGGCAATTATTATAATAAAATAAAAAAAAAAGGCTATGACCGCCGCTGTTTGAGCGTGAGTGGACTGGTTGGTTTTATTTGCTGTAAGGAGCTAATGGGGGGGTGGAGAACAGGTGAGCATGTGGCCGTGGGGGCAAAGTAGCTGAGTGAAGAGGGCGCTCAGGCAGAGGATGAATGAAGAACTGAGTAAACTGACAATAATTCAAATATTCAAGCTGTAAAATATTATTAAACAACAACTCCTTAAAATCCAACTGAACATGGGAACGAGTCAAACCTTAAAATGATACCTGTGTCCAAAACTTTTTTCAGTGATGTTAGCTAAATGGCTTCAAAAATTACAAATAGCTCCTTTGAATCATCCATCACATCAGTATTTTTAGCTCATTATCTCTGAATCTGTCAGTCTGAGAAACAACAACAAATATGGATCGATCACACATAAATCGTATGACATCTGGGTGAAATCCAGATTTATAGCTTCATGGTAAATGTGTCGTCTCAGACCTGGTTTGTCAATTTGGTTACAGCTTCTGTGTGACGAAATATTTCACGTGAACACACTTTTGTGACGATGTCTCTCTCCTTCCCTCCACTAAGGACAAACAACCGTTGGTCTCTTTAGGCGTGTACATTATGCATGTGTGTGTGTGTGTGTGTGTGTGTGTGTTTGTGGTGCTTAATTAACTGGACTGGGAGGGATGACAGACATCTGCTCTCAGCCTGTCGTTTCGGGTAGCTTGTCCCCCAGTTTGTGTGTGTGCGTGTGTGTGTGCACGTGTTTGCGTACCTATCCAACAGTGGCCCTTCCAGATGTTACACAATCACCAACAGTGAGGCCACACGGTAGATTCTGGAGGTCCACTGCCTGACAGCACGAGGCCACGACTGCATCTGAAAGTTAAACTTTGTGTGTTTAAAACATCTCGGCCACGTTGGAGGGTTAGGGTTAGGGTGTGCACTCAGCAGTGAGCCAAACTTGTGATGAACGGTACCAAAACCAGATCTACCAGATTTTCAATGTCTCTCTTCAGGAAAGAGACGAACAAAACAACTTTATGGTTTTGTAATGAACTTTAAATAATCAACTGACTAGAAATGGGAGATCCCCACTTCAACGGCACAGTCTAAAGGTCCACTGTTGGTAAGGTAGTTGTGTGTGTGTGTGTGTGTGGAACACGCAGGTATGGACACTGGCCAAGAGCGTGCCAGACAAACGTTAGATCTCATGACCAGATGGTGCCAGCTAGCGTCCCCTCTGTGGACTGGTGACCGCTAAAAACACTCCCTCAGATCTAACCCCGGTGCCCCGCATCAAACTGTCAGAGGGAGAGATGAGGGCCAGTCCAGTAAAGACACACCAGGAGAAACAACACACACACACGCCTACACAACAAGATGATGCGGGCCGAGCTCGGGGAAGAGGTTGTTGTCCTTCACGTGTCTGATGGCACGAACTGCTTCCTTTTTCACATTTGTTGTGATGAACACACATCAAATACAAGTTTATCTGTGTAGCATTTTTAACACACATTTAAAAGATCAGCCGAACAGAGATTATTAAAAGTGATAAAAGATGAAATGAAGTCAGCTGATGAGCTGATGAACAGAGAGCAGCAGGAAGATATTTCAGTCTCTTTGACCTGAGACTTTTACCTGCAAAGCAAGAAAAAGAAGAACACAACTTCCACACCCCCTCCTAACACCTGAATCCTGTCGTGTGTTTCCTCCCCCTCTTTCTCCTCCTCCTCCTCCTCCTCCTCCTCCTTGGCGTCTTGTGGATTGGGTTGTGCGGAGCTGTCAGACTTTGCTGGGCCTGCCAAGCTGCACGTCCTGGTCAGAGGGGAGGCCGGGGCAAATGGTCGGGGCGTTGTTGAGGGTCCGGCCGACCTCCCACCACTGAGCAGTGGACCCCCTCAACAGATTGAGCCTCCAGCTGGCCGGCACGGGGCCCGCCAGGGCCCCATGCTGAGGGCACACATGCCACAAAGCACAAATTCCCACTTGCAGAAAAACACACACACACACACACACACTTTCATGTGCATGGGTGGAGACACAAACATCAATACGGACAAACAAACTGAAAATCTAAACTGTACTCACTCGATTCATTGAACTTTAAAGAAGTTTGAAAAATACTTGAGCTGCATTTCAATTCATTTCAGTGGTGGCAGCACACAGCAGGGGGCACATCCAGGAGAAGAGCTGTTCACAATCACTCAATATCACACTGGGATTCTTCTTACATTGTGTAGTTTTTTTGTTGTTTTTTTAAATACTGTAGTGACATGATGCACTCCCATGGCTCTGAGACTCATTTTTCAATTTGTCGATGTCAAACACATTTGATGGAAGCAGCAAAGAGCAAAAACAAAAGATCGGGGTGTGGGGACAGAACAGGTTTTTGAGTTTCATGGAAATACAGGCAGCTGGGATGATTCCTGAGACAATCTGCTGAGGAGTGACGGGAATGTGGCCTTTATGCTAACTGTGTCACTGCGGGATCGTCTCGTGATAAACTTAGTCGTATCTTTGTTAGGCAGCCACCGTCCCTCTCTGCCCTTCTTCTCATTTACCGTTAATTCCCAGTTTGTCCTTGTTGGGTTCACTACCTGTCTCTCTCTGTGCCAGGTAAAATTCTCATCCTGTCTTCATTAGCTACACTTGCAGAGGGAGGCTTCCTGCCTGCCAAGGTCCTCTGGGCCCCCCAGACACCGGAGCAGAGGCCTCCAGGGGCCAGAGGAGCCAGGCTGCACACTGTCGGTCTGCAGTCTGTTCTCCAGTTGTGACAGCGAGCGCATCCTTATGATGACAATTAGTGTCTGTTAGAGTGCACAGATGAGCAGGGGAGGCATGGGAGAGGGAGAGAGAGAGAGAGACGGGGGAGGAGGACGAGAAGGAGGCAAAGAGAGGTGGGGGAGGGGGCAGGTGATGCAAAAAGCAGGACACAATTAACAAACATGGGAAAAATACTCGCTAATGAGGACGGGCAAAGCTCAGGGGACCTGGTGAGATGGAGGGGTGGGGGGGGGGAGGGATTATGACTTTAACTCTTTATCAGGGGAGCAGGGGGGAGAAAGGGGGACAGAGCAGGAGCAACTTTGTGACAACACGTGTGAGGCTGAAAGACTAGAAGAGGACAAATATCATCAGCTGACTTGCTCACGTAGCTCTTACCTGTGACGGTCCACCTGATCTGGGACTCGGACTCGGACTGGGTCTAATTAGGCTGGGCTCAGTGTGCTGCACCACGTCTGGGCCCATATGTCAGGTGTTTGAGTGGATCCGACCGAACCTTTGTGTTGTTCAGCTCTGAGGTGTCATCATCATCTTCACAGGAGAGAGACGATATAAACAGAACTGTGAAGTGCAGACATAAAGTTAATTTATTCATAAAGTTATGAACGCGTTGAGCAGTTTCCGGCGGGAACGTGACGAGTCTCATTTCTAACAAACTGACAGAAAAAGACGTTTTTCCAAACAAAGCTAAGTCATGTAGGACCCACAATGTGGCCGTAGTCTTTTCCTTTTCCTGCCTAACAAATGCAGTGAAAGCTGAAGAACGGGAGAAAAAGCTTCGAGGTGCTGATACATAAATCGTGTTGTTGGGAAAATGGTAGATGTGTCTTCCTCTGCCTCATAAATTCAAACTCTCGAATCAGCAAAAAAACAGACAACTTTTCTAGCTCCAGTGAGAAAGGCGCTTTGTACTGACCCAAAATTAGAAATACCAAGACTGACTGATGTTCTCACTCATCCCTCTGAAGTTTTAATGACTCATTCAGGCCTTAGCCGACGACCGGCGTCATTAGCTGGTGCGGCTTAATGACACTGGCAGAGCGACTCATTACTCAAACTGTTGGAGGACCCTCTGAGCATTAACACACATAATTATACAACAGGTTGACAACAGCCACCGCTCCATTAACACACAACTAATCGTCATTAAGAAATGTGTCCTTTCCACGACTAATCCCCCACCGGAGACCGAGTTCGACCAGGTTTAAATGCGTACATATTTATTTTCTTAAATTTGTCTTTGTTCGCATTGTTTCATTGACTATATGCTTTTTTTTTTTGCACTTTTCAGTGACGTCATTATGATCCAAATGTTTTTATTGGGAGAACTCAAGTATGAAGTCTTAATAAAACTGCAGCAACGTTTGAATGCAACTAAATGTTGATAAAGTCACGTCTACATTTATTTCCTAACTGAAAGCCAAAGAGCCTACATTTAGTTTGAACAACTACAGGATTATAGAAAATACTTAAATTCAGGGCAATAATAGATTAGGTAGGAACATGTTTTAGTTTGTGATGTCACTGATAAAAGCATTTAAGGTTTGCCATTTGTGGTACCAGAACTGAACATGTGTGTGTAGAACTGAAGTTGTAGTTTCCGTATTTATTTAACTTTTCCTACGAGAGGAAGAGTTTCTTATTTCCTTTCAAAAGTTGCAGTCTCAGTTGAAGCGTCCAGCTCTGGTTTGGCTGTACTGACCCGGTTTGCCATCACTGGAGCGCACACTCTCTCCTCCATCTCTTTCCCATGACCCATATCCAATTCACATACAAACCGCGCATCATCACGCACTGCATCTATTGTCTCCAAGCCAACAATACAAGGGTTAATAACTGGCTAACCTTGAAAGAGACGAGGACCTGGAACAACAATAACAAAACAACAGAACAACAACAACAACAACAACAACAACAACAAAAACAACTCTCACAAAGGCCTCTACGCTCCCCCCCCCCAAAAAAAAAAAAAAAAAAAAAAGAAATACTGTGACAATGATGCCATCCAGGGAGCACAAGTCGTCCATTGTTGAGGGGCTGACGCGCCGTATTGTGCCTGGCAGACTACATTGCCTCATGGCAGCTGGGATGTGCTGGCAGGGGAAACAGGCCTGACTGTCATCAGCTGGGGGAGATACAGTGTGATGCAAGCAGCATTACATCACACATGTGATCCTGCAGCCGATGGCTTCTGCACCGCTTTGTGCTGCTTGTTGACCTCTGATGGGCTGCGAGAGATTCTATGAGCCGGAAAATCAAACGAAGCTGTGAGTGTGTGGGGCTGAGCTAAAAGTTATTCAGTGTGATGGGATAAAATCACCTTCATGTCCTTTTCTCTTGGAATAAAAATGTTCCAGAAGACCACTCCACAAAGGATATATTAAGCTGCATCATCTTAATATTAAATGATTCCAGGGCATCTATAGCTTGTAATCGATGAAAAGGCCATCTGCATGACAGAAACGTCACGCTGGTATCCGTAAAAGTGTTTCCATAGATACCTGTCCTGCTCACAAGTCTTGTAACATACGCAGAATTTAATGTGTACAAGTCAGGATGCAATTAATAGAATGTATCCCCATTATCTGCATGCAAACAAAATTAGCTTCAGGGCTGTTGTGTCACTTTTGAACTGATGAAAATGTTGACCTAACCGCTGCACTGCACCACTTACACACACACACACACACACACCAACATGCACAGATGCACACGGACAAAAAAAAAGGCACACACTTTTTCTCAGGCAGGTCCTAATTGCCTATAAATGTCAGTGTGAGTCAGTGTGCGATTGTCTTCTGGTAAATTAACTGTTGGGACTGGCACCTCCTCATTAGACAAGAGATACACGACCCGGCGAGAACACAACACACCGGTCAGCACTCAGTTTGCAGGCACCGGGTTTAAACCTCACCTCCCCTGGGGTTTTATCAAAGACAGAAAGAGGTGGTGTGTGTGGCTGAATGCATGCCTGTGTGCATATGTCTGTATGTGCGTATGCATTTGGTATTCATGTGTGTGTGTGTGTCTGAGTCCTCCTGAGGGAAATTAGTCGTCTCTAGCCCGCTCTGTCTCCAGGTTCATCCCTGATGTTGCTCTCTGTGCCAGGACACTCCCTCTCCCATCGGGACACGCTGCAGCTAATTGCTAAATACACTGGCTGTTGTTTCAGATGTTGGCAACAGTCTCTGTAGAAAAGGCTGCCGTTCTGGCTAATTGGGAAACAATATCCAGACACAGGTCTCGATAGTTTTACAGAAGAAGTGATGATCTGTCATTTACAAGGTGAGATAATCACACAAACTTCACAAAGTCGGACAAAAGATAATTTTGTTGGTTTGTCAACACAATATGTGAAAGTAAAACTGCCAAAAGAGTCTGTTTTAGTGGAAAGTTCAGCCAAGACGAACAGAGTTTCCATTTTTAACCCACAATCCACCATTTTCTCCCGGACGACAGAATTTAGTTGATTGGGGCTCCGTCCACATTCAAAAACATCACGTTTGCTGTTTATGCCCGAAAAGTACAAGCTAGCTGACTAACTTGTACTCCGACTGGACTGACATCTTTTGGAGACACAGACATCACGTTCGCTGCCTTACTGGGTTTTATCAGTCTCAGCGTTGGCTGTAAATTATAAGTGTTACTGTTGCCGTCGCGGGTCAGTTCTGTATTTTGATGCTCCAGCTGCCTTTGTTGTTGCACGTTTCTTGGTCTTTTGTGCAACTAAACAACTGCAACGCAGACAATCTACTTCCTGTTTAGACAAGCATGTGTGTGTTACTATGGATCGCACCAGCAGCAGCATGGATGACGATGATGATGATTATTATTATTATTAATGTTGTTGTTCCAATATTTTTGACAAACTTCTTCAAATTGAAATACATTTAATCTGGGATACATGCAATGAAGATTAAATTGTATGTATTGGTGCTTTAACAGTAAATGACTGGACTTTAGTTCATTAATAGGAAACACTCCAGTGAAAGGTTGGATCTGTAGTTTTTCTCCTTGACCAGCATCACTTTGTGAGAGCTCACACGGAGCACAGCGCCGCTCCTCACAGCAACTGGCTGAACTTTAGTCTGTTGAATCTGTTGTTATTCATCCCTCAGCAGTGGTGAGCACCCGAAGGTCTGGAACATGGAGAGAAAGAGAGGGACGGAAGCAGCAACGGCAGCGAAACAACAGAGAGGCGATAAAGACAGAAAAACAGGCAGCATCCGCAAACTTTCCTCCGCCAAGTTCTGACAGAGCTGGAAACTGGCTGGAAAAGTGAATTCATGGCCAGTTTCACTCAGCTTTAATCTTACTGGGTCAAGTATATAGTATATAATCGATCTGTCCACCCTTTTCACATTATTCACACCGTTTTCCTTGAACTGAAGTGATCTATCCAACATCTATCTAACAGCCAGCACCGATGTCTTTGAACCACAAACACAATTTGTCAGAGGACCAGAAAAGAAGGTCGAGTTTGTGTTGAAACTGTAGATAATTCAACTGTCAAAAAATAAATAAATAAATAAAATCCACCATCAAATGAAAAACGAAGGGCAGGAAACTCATTTGGATATTCTTTTTTTTTTTTTTTTGTATCCAAACTGTTCATATTCATGAAAGAAGATTTATTCAGCGCTCATCTGACACAACTTTCCAGCTGACAGTGTGTTTTCTGTCATTTCTGCGCGAGACAAACAAACATCGAAACAGTTGCTGCTCCTCGAAACATCTGAGAGTGAGAGTAGAAGGTTTTCGGGCTCAGCAGCATGTATGAGCCATCTGTTGGACAGTGAATGTGTCTCTGCTTCCCTCGCTGTGACAGCACTCACTGTGAATTACACTGTTAACGCCAACTGTCTCTCAAACCGCACACAGGGCCGTCTTTGTGTACTGTACACCGATGGTACACAGATTATAGTGGTCAGCCTGTTGCTTATAGTCCGACAAAGATGGGAAGACGACGGGGGAAAAAAAAAAGGATAAATAAAAGACGCAGAAAGAAAATAAAATAAAAGAGAGGGACAGACAGAAAGAAGCGGCACCATTCAGGATGTGACATGAGAGTCTCCTCTGTGGGCTGGATGCAGGTGTGTGTTTGGTCTCCTAGGCTGTGTTTGTCTGTTGTTGTCTTTGTATGACACATTGAAAGGACAAACCACACACACACACAAACACACAAACAGCCTGTGCTTCGATTCCTGTGAGCAGTAAGATGTTTTGGTCCATTTGGCTGAACTTTTTTGATTGTTTTTCTCCTCATGCACTGATGCACCTATTTTTTTTCCCTGTTGTTTTAGCATATTTTCCTGTAAAGGAGCATATAAGTGGTCAATTGGTTGAATATCGAGGCAATCAGTAACAACTTTGGGCTCAAAGCAGGTTAAGAGGTGATATTTGGTGATATTCTGTAGCCTAATTCAGATAAACTCCTCACTGTGCAGCCAGATCAGACAAATAAAGGAGAGTACTGGCTTTCATCGGGCAAACAAATACCTCTAAATGCTTGAAAGTGTCTCTGAGCTTTTGTGTTTACAGGCTGCCAAACTGAAGTGTGATTTTTGTAATCGCATATTTTATACGGCAACAGCACGAATTCACTGACGAATCATTTGCTGTTAAAGTGTACCAACTATTCACCCGTCCGTTTGTTTGTCTTTGGAGGCACAAAAACTCCAACCAGGTTGGAGTGAGCTCAGCCGAGGGACGTCATCTGAGGAGCCGTCGAACTTTGGGAAACGTTTCCCGTGAATCTGAGGAGGACACAACGAGAACAAGAAAACAAAAATGAAGCAAATGTGTTCAATGTTGTGAAAGAAAACAGCGCACCGTGCACACAGTGATGTCTCAGACAGACAGGGAGGATGTGTCTGAAATCCACACACACTCTTTCTTTATTCCCTGCGCACACACACACACACACACACACACACAGAGGCGACTCTCTTCTTGCAGCAGCCTTTCAATACTCAACTGTCACTGAGACTGTATGGTGACCCGATCTTATTCTGCCGGTCCACACACGCGTGCGTACACAAACACACACACCCTTTGTCTCTGCTCCTTATATAGTCTCTTTAGATTTCAAACTGTGTGTCAATAGGAGAGTACAGAGATGCCCCCTGACAGTGCTGTTAGTCGATGCTGGCCATGTCACTGCTGATAGAATTAGTTCGTGTTACAATGGGTCACTGGGTCATTGTTATAATGTCAAACTCTGAATGTGATTAAGCTGCAGTGAATTAATTTTGGCTTGATCAATTAATCCCGTCATTATGGATAGCTTGTCTTTTGGTGTTTGTTTTTTTTTTTTTTTACATAAAACAGAGATCAAGAAACAGTCGATTTTTGTCACAAATCAGCCATCATTATTCTGCGTTTCTGGTAAACTTTGTGGACAAACGTGGATAACACACATTGAAGTTGTGTATTTTATTTTCTGCGGTTATATTTTCGATGACGCAATGAAGATAAAGCTGCTTATGGTTTAACTTTGTTCAACATTTTTATTTTTAAAATGAGCATTTCTGCATTGTGTGACTTAGCACATGTATGACAGTCGGTTAGCTGTGTGTTTTGGGGGTGGTAGCAGTGTGTGTGTGTGTGTGTGTAGGACAATGTTTGTACTGTGGGGGTATGCAGACAGATGGCTGGGACACTTGTATGTCTGTGGAGGAACAGTCCCACCATTGTCTGTGTCACAGTGAAAGCGGATTGTTGTGGCGGCCCGTCACACTGTAGTGTCTGTAAATCTCACATGTTCAGAGCAGCAGCACTCACTGCTGCCTCCGGATCCGCCAGGTCGACCCAGGAAAGACGTGGCATCTCCACTGATAGTGAATGTTATTTCCAACTTTAACCCTTTCTGACAGTGTTCTTCGTGGATTCCTTTTGGTTTGGTAATATTTGCCGTGAAATACTTGAAATCTTTTGTCCTCCACCTCTCCAGCATTACTTACCTTCCATCGTGCTTTCACAGCATCCAGACTTGATGACTGCAACATGACTTCAGTGTTAAAAAAGAAAAACATCTCTGCATCAGTCCTTCACTTTCTTGTGCATCAGCTTAAGCGATGCCACACATAATCTGAGCGTCTGGCAGATCGGAGGCTACATGAGCTCAGGCCCAGGCTAGCTGGTGAGCATCCAGGCTAGCTGGTGAGCATCCATCGCCAGAAGAAGAGGTCCGATAGAGACGCGTCACCTTTCCACTTCTGGAGACGCCGCTTGGTGAGTCAAGGAGTCAAGTTTGATGCTGAACTTGTAACATTTCCTCTGGCGTTCGTGCCAATATCAACAATGAGGCGACAGCAAAACTTCCAAGTCAAAATCATTCGTTTCTTCCAACAACCTAAAAAAAATTTGAAGGCACAATCTTCATCATGTTTGTTTGCACGGAAAGAGAAGAGACAGACATGTTGAAAGTGACACCCTTATTCTGAAAGTGTACAGATGGGATCCAACACAAAAGAACTTTGAACCAATTATCATAATCTCTCTCTCTCCCTCTCCCTCCGTTTCCCCTCATGATTAAACATGGGAGAGTTAAATCAGACGATTAGCATGCTGTCAGGGAGAAGTCTAACTGCTGTTGTGTTTCACAGTGTGAGGGACAAAGCGCTGGCCTGCACACCGACAAGCCTCCCCGGCCAGCTACAGTAAACTGGTAAACACACGTCTGTTTGGCTCAGCGGGGTATGACAAACACCCGCCGAGGAGGCAGAGATGAGAGGGAGGGAGGAACTGAAGAGAGAGCTCCTTTTTGACTCTTTGGCTTCTGTGTCTCTTGGCGCCCAATGTCCAGAAATCTGGGGCCAAAACAAGTCGTTCTGAAAGGTCCCGGCACGACTGCCAAAAGCAGGGAGGATGGAGACAGAAGGGGGGAGGGAGGAGGAGGTGGGGGGTTAACGGCAGTTGTTGTTGTGGTTTGTTGTTTTTTTTTTTCATGTGAGGGCGACTGGACAGTGGACTCACCTTCAGTTTTTTTTTTTTTTTAAGGTTGAAAGGAGGGAGGCAGCAGGAAGATGAAGAAACAGCTCTGACTTAATTCATTCTCAGTAGAGAAATCAAACGCTGAATTAAGTTTCAGGCGACATGAAAGGCCGGGGTTATATAAGAAGGAGCCAAGTTGAGGGAAAATGTCTCCAGAGGTTTTTTTGGTATGTCTGAAAATAATAGATTAGAGGGAAAAATGTTGCTTCTGTGCGTTTATATGTTGATCCCAGGACATCTCTCTCTGTAAAGGAACTGTCAGGTGTGGGTGGGATCCTTCGATTCACGCATCAAAGTTCCTGTTTGAGCCAAATACTTCCTAAAGACGCGGATGAGTTTTCTGCTCTGTCACTGCCTGGACATTTCTTTAAATATCTGTGGAGCAAGTGTTGGAGTGGGAAATATCTGGGAGTGATGTGTTATGGTAGAATTATACAAAATCTGTATATTTAGTGATGGTTGGAACTGTTCTCCATCACGGAGCGGTCAGGAATACTCTCCTCGGTAATTCAGGAGCGCCGTGGTTGGAGATAACATACTGCTTCATATTTCAGGACTTGATGGCCTTTCTGGGTTTTCAGCTTCAGTATCTCTCCTTTCAAACGTACAATAAAAGAAAAACCACAGACAGGAACATACAAAAAGGACTTCTAGCAGGACAGTTTAGTTGGAAAGGGTCAAACGCGTCGATGCGTTGCTGTGTACCAACCAGTGTACACGCATCCATCTGATTTTCTCTGCCCTCACTCAGTGACGTTTAGAGGTCATTGGAGTTGATGGCTGTCCACTGAAAGACATCTCAGTGAAGCCCTCGTCGAGGCTGATCGGCCTGGCCCCGAGCCCGCCGCGCCACGTTTCGCCATCCCTTGTAACCATGCCGACAGGATTGGGCCGGGGTCCAGGAAGACAGTCGGCTCTGGAAGCTGTCAGCAGCAGCTCCGTTTGACAGCATGCAAATATATGCAAATGAAGAGGTCCAGCCATGACACCTGCACACAGGAGGAATGGGCCGTGCCCTTCCCAACAGAGGACTCAGGATGGCGGGTACGCTGCCCAACAGACACACACACACAGCCATTGGGTAGCCATCAGTTCCTGTCTTAACACTGAGCTGTTAATTTGTTAAATCAGTTTCAGAACTGTGGTCCAAAGTATAATGTTAATATCGTCAGTCTCACTCCACCAGACTATGAAAACCTGTCCAAGCTTTTTTTTTTTTTTCCATACTTAAACACTGCTTAATTTCTGCTCTCACCAAAGAGAGTGACGCTACAAGACAATTTTATCCAAAGGTGACGCTGTCGTTGGTTGAGCAGAATGTGCTGGTTATGTTTTTTAGGTGAGACTGGAGTTAAACGTAAATGAACACGTGTCTGAAGTCGCTGTGAACTTTCTCTGTATGAAGCCCAACGTCAACCAAAAGCTGTGTTTTCATGGAAGAGAGGAAATTCTAAAATGATTTGGTCACCTCAGACTGACCAAACTGATGAGCTGATCTCAGGTTTTAGCCGGACTGAAGACTTTACCAATCAGTTAACAGGCACCAGAGCAATGTTTTCCATCTCAGATAATCTTCATTTCAACACACGTTCTTCTCTAATCAGAATTAGTCCAGGACATATCCAGTCTCTGGTCCCGAGTCACTCTTTTGTTTTTTTTCTCTCCATGTAGTTGAAACATGAGCTAAACTCTCCAGAATCTGATTTATTCAGTGCGAAGAATTAATGTGATGATTTCTTTGAATCTTATATTTAATGCAGGAGCGCTTTCTTGCTTGAAAGACAAACACACTCTCGGCGGAGGTCATGTTGAATTCGACACAGAAAAGTCCACTTAAAATATAAATGCACTGTTTATCTGTGTTCAAGTGCACAGAGGTGAGTTTTTCCCGCATTATTGACTTCTGAGGCAGAGCAGCCAACACACGTTCTCCACCTTTTAACTTACGGTGGAGGTTTCTCCAGACTTCAGAGTAAAGTCATTCTGATTTATTGTTCAATAGGTCAAAATCATGTACCTGTGTGATAAAAATGCACAACGCCGCTTGGCCTCTCCTCGTTCCTCTGAAGTGTTTTGACTCCTGCGTTGACCCTGCCGGCTGGTTTTGGCATTCCAGCAGGCTGGAAGAGCGGGGCAGTGAGTTGTGGCCCCCAGCAACCCCTGCAGACACACCCACACACACACACACAGAGACACAGACACACACAGACACACAGACACACACACACACACACACACACACACAGACTGTCCTTGGGTTGAGGTTTCTGCTGGTCAGCAGAAAGCAAACGGCTGTGTGATGGCACAAGTGGGTCTGTGTGTGTGTTTGGTGGTGGTGGGGGGGTGGTTGTAGCTGTCAGTGTGGAGTTTTGCGTGTGTGTGTGTGTGTGTGCACGCATATGTGATTTAAAAGCAAGGAGAGGTGGGGCAACCTCAGGGAGGGAGCTAAAATCTAATGGCTCCAGTCCAGACCTTGTATCATGTAAACTGACTACACACACAACCCTTCAAAAATCTCATATTTACACACACACACACACACACACACACAGACCCTTTGCCCTTGGTTGTCTGTTTTGGTGTGTGTTTGAGCAGATGGACAGACTCGTGGACCCTGAGGGAAGAGAAGAGTCCGCAAAACACACAACAGGATAAAAGAAGAGCAACACAATAAAGCAGTGGAGGCTGGCCTCAGATTTGTTGCGATGTGAGCCTCACTAGAAGCTGCAGTCTGAGGACAATACGTTCACACTGCTGACTTACAAGTCAACAATAACATTTCTCCTCTTTTGGGTTTTAATGAAAACAGAGAAACATCAGCGCCATGTGAATTATTTTACACCTGCACACAGTGTGTTCCATCTTACTATCGTTTAAATATTTAAGAAATGACACTGACCTGATTGTCCTCAATACAGAGCTGGTTACGTGATCACATGACTAACCTCTTCTTCCTCTCGCTCTGTCGCAGCCCCGTCCTGATGATTGATGACTCCACACATTCACTGTTTGCCTTCTTCAGGACACGCTGCTCCTGCGTATGGAGATGATATTTATAGGTTTGCTTAGCACTTAATATGGAGAAGACTCTTGATTCTTAATGGGCCAAATGTCAATAATGGACTTGCTACGTTTTAAAATATAAAATCTAATAAATGACATGAAGATTTATCATCATAAAATGTGTACTTATCTGCATTTGTAAATCATAGTGGATTGTTGAAAAGGAAACTTTAATCTAATAATATTTTTTATGAAGCACTGATCATTAAAAGTATAAAAAGGAGCACATTTTTCTTTTACATAATAATAATAATAAATTTCGAAATTCACCACAATCCTATTATATTTCATAAATTTCCCTCCAGCTCCCCCCTCGGTCCTAATCTGGGCCATGCTCACTCATGCAGGAGTAACAGTGAAAAACTAACCCGTCTCTGGGAGCACAATGGCTGGTGCCCCCCCACCCCACAGACTCCCCACATAGACGGTGCTGTCTGACAAGCCCGCCTGCCAAACAACTCAATTAAGCAGAAAAGGAGGCAAAAAAGAGAAGCCCAAACAGAAGAGCGAGAGAAAGGAAGGGAAGAAAGAGGACAGGAAAACAGAGGAGGGAGAGGGCCGGTGGCTGTCAGGCCTCGGCGACACCCGGCCGACTGTTTGGTGAGAAGCAACAAAAACACAAAACAACAAGAAAAGAAAACTCATCTGTGATGTGTTAACTGGAATTCCTGCTTCCAAGGCCACCGTGGGTTCAGAGGGCAAACCGAGGGCCAGGGGTTCATTACCACAGGGACACACACTCTCACACACTCTCACACACTATTATACGGACCGGACCGGTGTCTTTTCATGTTTCAGCCTATTTATAACTTCTGTCCTATTTTACAAAGACGGGGTTTAAGTTTTTGAACAATGGTTCAAACTCCATGTGTTGTAAGTCTCTGTATATTAGCAAAGATTTTAAAACTTGTGCTGACTCAAGATAGCGACACGCTATTGTAGATTATTATAGTTTATAGTTGAATCTTAAATTTCCTTTGGGGTTAATAATGCATTTCTCTATCAAACCAGCTATTAGATTAAAAGCATAATCATCCTTTAAAGCTAAAATGACGGTAATCAACTCTAACAAAACTAACACATGCTTTAAAAACAATAAAGCAAATGAACGTAATTAGTTTTTCTTTTTATTTCTTTTCTCTTTACCAGAAACAGAAAATCAGAGCCAAAGCGTAACAACAGAACAACACAGTATGTTGTATCACATACAACACAATACAACAACAGGAACAGATTCAGTATCGGATTTTTGTCTTTGGAGTGAAAATCAGCAAAATGAATGTGTCGCCAAAACACCAAAAAATAATCTGTCTAATCATCAGAATTCGATTTCTAAAACACGCACACACTGAAATAGATGAGCACTGACCCATTATTGGATTTTTTTCACAACAGCAGCACTTTGTTATCAGAAGAGCCCTAAAAATGACTGTTTCACCACACTGCTGTTAAACTACACTGATCAGTCATTTTCAAATGAGGAGCCTCTGATTCGTTGGCACTAAAACTCACATCTACAGCGTCCATGTAAAGATTTTATTTTCATGTGGCGGAGAAAGACTGCGCTTTTCTGTCATCCTGTTTTCATTTTATATTTCTGACAGTTAAATATGGAAGTCTTGAGGAATGAACAGCTGTCTGTAAACAGGATTTATTATCTGGACAAGAACTTCAGATGATCGTGCTTCATATCAGACTTTTGTGCCAACATGATGTTTATGATGAAAATGAATTTAAAAATTTAAATTTTCTTTGCTTATATATTGTGCTTTATCCATCTATTAAAAATGAAAACTGAAATTTGAGAAACATTTAAACTACAACAGATGTTGAAGTTGCAGCATATGAGATGGTTAAACTTATTTTTTCCTCCTGTACCAGCTCAACCTAAAGATTTTGGGGTGAGGGGCCGAACCTCTCTTCATATGTTCAGCAGTGTCATTGTATATTTCATATCAACCAATAACTCTCTCAGTTCACTAGATACCTACATTTTAGAAATAATAAGTAATGGAGATCAGGGATTATTTACCATCATGCCAGTGTGAAGTGCTGCTCCGGGTTAACACGTGAACACAAATAATTCAACCTCTTCAACTTAAAAGCAGCCCGATATCTCCCCAAAACCAAATCATTTGCAAAGCTTTGGAGATAATTTTAGATTCTGTGACCACACACCATCTCGGCCCATCTTTTAGCTGGTCCATCGGGGTAATGAGGTGACGACTGATGGTGGCCTGTAAAGTTGTAATGAGGGCCGTGGCGTGAATAGGACGGAGGGCTGGAATGGGTGGGAGAGAACACGGTGCTTAATGAGCGGGCCGGCGGGCTCAGCGGTAACCCCGTTGTATCGGCTCGTTCTGAGACAGAAGGGGTGACATGGGGGATCAGGAATTTCAGGGTGGGACAGCACAGGAGGGACTGATGTTATTTAGGGAGGGAATGAATAAAAGCTGGGTTCGAAAGTAAATGGGGGTCCTGACCAGCCCCTGCGGTCTGCTCATTGTGGAGATGAAATTTATGGCTCAGGACTTCCTAAGCCAAGGACTCCCCACGTTGACTGGTTAAGTGCTGTGAAACAGTACGACAAAGGCCGGAGGCAAACAGCACTCTGAGATGAGAGGCTGCAGGAGAGGGGACAGTGGAAGACAATGTGTGTGATTCACATTAGAGACTGATGGGACTGGTTGGACATGCAGGCCTGGACACATTACCTAAAGCTGTAACAGTCAAAGGGCAAGCAAATTCTGCACTGTAAAAGCAACGTGGAAGTAAGTGTCAGCCTGAAAAACAGAACTTTTTGAAGGAGGTTTGGCAGCGAGCGTGACGACAAAGCTCCGGAAACCTGCATGGAAAGACCAAACATGAGCTCTTTTTAAAAAGTGCTTAGTGATTCAGATTAGGTGGAAGCAAAGAACAACTACAGTGTTTTATATTCGTTTTATATCGGATGATTCTGCAGATCTCAGGTTCCATTCAGGATCACAAGAAGAGCATTTGGT
Source organism: Echeneis naucrates (assembly GCF_900963305.1). Lineage (NCBI taxonomy): Eukaryota > Metazoa > Chordata > Actinopteri > Carangiformes > Echeneidae > Echeneis > Echeneis naucrates. The sequence goes on along the minus strand of NC_042531.1, from coordinate 4,683,675 downwards.
TAAAGTGGCTATTTTTAAAATGTGGGTGGTGGTGATTGTTGGTTGACAAGAGCTTCACCCTCCATTGACTTTATAGTATACAACTATAAAGTGTAGACCCTTCGGAGGCTAACTGGTTAGCATGCTAACTTTATTTAAGGAAAATATGTTATAGAGTTAACATTGGACGGAGACAGCTCTTATTGTTGGTAAAGGAAAGACATTTGATGCTTAACTCGCAAAATGTAATCTGAAGTGGTGACTAAATGGCTACTAATGCTAATGGTAACTATTTAGCAACACAAAAATGTACAAATACTGTGGCTGACGCAAAAGTTTTAGGTTTGTTGAGGTTTAGCCACAAACATCTAACTTAGGAAGGGTCAGAATTTGCATCTTGGCTTGGGATAAAGTGAAGACTTCAACAACATTAACCTTCCACAGTTTGTGAGAACCAGGAAGAGCAACAGTGACCAGAAGGAGTCGACCGCTGTGCTGCTGCTGTTTTCATTCTCCACCATGAGAAGAAACCATGAAGAGTTTTCATTAAACTCCTCTGAGATTTGTTGGGTCTCTTTAAGAGTTTGGTCTCGGCCTGCTTGATGCGTAAAGTGCCTTGATGTAAACCTGTTTGATTTGGCGCTATATAAATACATTTGATTTGATTTGATTTGAGGAGGACTGCAGATCAATGCAGGGCTTCCACTGACAAAGTTCACTTCTACTTTACATATACTGAGTTTACCGAGACTCACTTTTACCGATAACGATAATTATCACCATTTCATTGTTGCCTCTGTTTTTGTTTGTGCTGTTTTTATACCTAAAAGTTCCTAAAAGGATTTTAATCTCGCTGAAACATTTTAAATAGAAGAACAAGTATCATTTCTAGAAAACAGAGACACAGGTTCTGATTCTGTGTCCTCAATGAGAGTGCGGACCATTCAGGGGTAAATCTGCTTTTCTGGTCGTTGTCCGCAGTGAACAGTGTGTGTGTGTGATTCTCTTATGAGCTCTCCTCGCCTCATTGAACAACAGTGATGAAATGGAGATGAGTTAAAGTGCTGACACAAAGACTGACCAGACCCCTGCGTCGCTCCAACAATGAAACCACCAAACGCGAGAAAGTGAGAGGCTCTTGGAAAAACAGAGAGAAAGAGCAGTGAATGAGAGGGGGGAGAAATTAAGGAGTCCCCCCAACCAACACCCCCCCCCCCACAAAAAAAAAAAAAAAAACGAGGAGAAGAAGAAGGGCTGAACCATCCTGAGAGCAGGAGGAAATGGATGATGGGAAGAGGTGGCAGAATAGAGAACAACCCGGAGAAAATAGCAAGGTGGCTAATCCCTCCGCAGACATAAAGCAGCTATATGTAAATGAAAGACGTGAAGTTTGGCCATCTTACTTTGATCTATGAATCAGGCTCGCCCTCCCACCCCCCCACTCCTCTCTCCTCCTTCACACTCACCCTCTTCTCCTTCCTCCTTTCTTCCTTGTAAGAAAATCAAGCCTTATTTGGCTTAATCTCACTTAATGGCATCCAGCTCTCCCTTTGTCCTCCCTGATGCTAACAGATTCCCGTCCTTTCACCGGCCACCATTCACATATCTACCCACTATAATCCTCTTATTCCAGGGTAGCAATTATTTTGAGTATTTTATCAGTATTATGATTATGATTATTTTCATTATTATTATTCATGCGGGCCGTGCTAAGGGCCAGGTTGTGGCGGAGAATATCCTCCCCTCCTACCGGCGCCCTCTTATTCTCGCTCAGAATGAGGCTGCCTGCTTTCTTCCAGAGGGGTGGCGAGTTTGCGGGAGTGAACCCCATTCAGGGAGACACATTTTCTGGGCGTTTGAACATATTGTGGAGTGAGTGTAATGAGTAGCACCAAATCACCCGTCCTGGCTCCTTAACACAGAGAAACATCAAGAATTTGAGGATGGAGGAGAAAGAGGGGGCTAATAATCAAAAGGCCTCCTTTCTGCAGAGCAGTAATTACACGGGTGGGTTTTGATCTTTTGCTTGTTGGAGCAATGAATGGGGGTGGGGTGTTGGGGGGCACAGATGAGGACTGTTTCACTATTTTAAGGAGGGGTTTACGGAGCTTTTCAGCTCAGCATCTTGTCAGAGCCTTGAGTATATCAGAAATTATAACGGTAAAGATCCGATGGGGGTGAAAAGGTGTGTTTGCCCTAATTCAGCACCCTGTGGGACGAAGGTGAAGAAGTGGATGATGAACGTTGTAATAAATTTGAAAGCTTCAAGTAAATATGGGTTAACTCTACCAGAATGATCCAAACTGGTGGAGTTTATTCTTCAGTTATCGGTGTCTATATTTTTAGGTTTTGATTTACCTTGCTGTCTATTTAACTGTCTCCCATTAGCGGGTTGTTTTAATTGCGTGTTTGTTGCCAAGAACAGTTTCACCCAAAGAATTTAATTTAGCTCCATTTTTTGTTTTGTTTATTGACAGTTATGTGGAGGGCCGACTACAGCACATATCAAACAGTACTACATAAACTGATGCGTTCATGAAGGACTTTTCAGAGCCTTTTACTTCAATTTTTATTTCATCATTTCAGCCCTTTATTTGGACCCACTCCATCTTTTGACCCCTAAAATGAGCACTCGTTGTCAGCCAGCAGTCAAAGGCAGACAGCCATTACATTCATTTATGTTTATGTTTCATTTATGCAACAAACTTCAAAGTAGTTCATTATTGGATTAACAATAAGAGCCTGTCTTATCAAATACAGTATAGTTGTGTAATGTTTAAAAATAGCAAAGGATAATTGTGAGTATGTAATGTAGTAAAATACTATAAACATGTTAAAAATGTTAGAAAAATAACAATTCATATAAAAAATGTTTCATACATGTAACAGTCATCAAGTCCATTCTTCAGATATCTTCTTTAGCATCAAGGTGTCACTTTGGGAATCTGGGAACCGGAGTGGAGTGGTTGAATCTGGGCAGTCTGCAGACTCCACAGGGACACAGTGGCCCTGCTGAGGCCCCTGCAGAGCTCCACTGCACGGGGGCCAGGGAGGCCTCCATGGGGCCAGGAGACAGCAGGGGGCATTTAGCTGCAGAAGAGGAGGAAGTGGAGGAGGAAGAGGAGGAGGAGGAGGAAGAGGCTGCTGAGGTGAGGAGGGATTCCTGGGTGAGTAGGAGCTGGCCGGGACCAGAGATAAGGGGCCAACCTCCAGTGAGCAACAGCCGGGGGACCGGCCCCGTGTTCACCCCCATCCCGATGCTCACCTCCCCCAGCAGCCGCCGCATCTCCTGCAGAGACGAGCCGAGGAGGAGGATGTAGTTCCTGGCCAGCACCAGAGTGGAGATCTTGGAGAGCCGGCGGCCCGGAGGGGCCCCCGGCTGGTGGGACTGGGAGGAGGAGGCGGAAGAAGGCGAGGAGGCGTAGGGCACCATGACCTCCCTCAGGGCATCCATGGCAATGTTCAAGTCCTGCATCCGCTTCCTCTCCCTGCTGTTGATCTTCCTCCTGAGCTCCTGCTGCTCCTCGGGGCTCAGCTCCCTTTGAGGTTTGGTCGATCTCTGGCCACTCTGGAGGCCGAGCATCGGTGCAGGATGGAGGCGAGAGCTCAGGTTGAACCCTGGAGGGCAGTGGGCTAAGTCCTGGACCGACCCTGGGCCACACAGAGGAAGGGACTGGTCCTGGGCCCTGATCACTGGGTTTGACAGCACATTCATAGTCCCCTCAGAGGTGCTCCAGTCTTCAGAGTTATAGTTCACAACAGCTTTCTTCAGAAAAAGGAGACGTTTGAGTGTAAGCAAAAAAAAATAAATAAATATAAAGCCACACTCTTAAAAAATCCACGAAACGAAAAGTGTCCCCTCCACCTGCTGCTCTGCTGTTGGCTTGCAGAAAACAGAAGCCATCCAGCACAATGACGAGCCACCAAACGTTTTCACTTTTGGCTTCAAAGGTTTCTGTGAGTGACTGAGAGCTTTCCAAAGTGGCAGTGCAGTTTTATCTCATTTCCACAGCTGCGTGTGGTGAGAATGACAGCTCACACAGTGGAAACGTGAGCTAAATGCTCCCCTCACAGACCCCCACCTCGCCTCAACTCCTCCCCGACACATGATGTGCTCTTTAGAGATATGTGACCGTGAAATGAGGAACAACTGGTGGATGTTGACAACACCTGCAGAATCCACACTAAACTGCATCAATTTATGGCAAAACGTTATAAGAAAGAAAATCATTTCATTTAAGTTTCCATTTAAAGAAAAAACAGTGCTAAAGAAGACACAGGAGGGATCAGAACTGAAACACTTACTCAACATTTGCTGTTGACTATTAAGACCTTACTGTTATGAAAGTTATTAAATGGCATCAGTATTAAAGCTGTAAACTTTTATCATGTGATAGTAATCTTTCGTATGGGAGGAGACTTATGTATGATAAATGAATGAAAATGAGTGAACACGGACGCTGTCACAGCAAAGAGAACGTGGATAATATTTACCTTCCGGCATTTTGGTCAGAATTGACTAATCTAATTTATTTTTAGCTGTAAAGGTTTTGCTGACTGCAGTTTGGCTTTATGAACAAATTCCAAATTGCAAAGCTTTGACTTTATTTTATTTAATTTTTTTTGGAATCCATGTTAACACACAAAATAAATTACTGAACTTTAGCTGCTGCACATTAACGTGTTAGCATTGTTTCAGTGCTGTTGTTAGCATTTAGCCTGGATGGAGTCTACGCGGGCCAGCAGCACGAGTGTTGTCTCTGCTTTTCCTTTATGTGACGTTAATTGGAAAGACAAACACTGAGAGCTTAATGGAATTTACCCCCACAGCCATTTAACAACTTGGAAGCCATTAAAATCCTTCAGCACTTTTGTTATGCGCCAGAGAGCAGGTATTAGCAGTATTAACATCAGTATTAATTGTGTCAGAGGATAGTTTTTGGCAAACAGTCAATGGACGCGTCATTGTGTGTGGTGAGTTAATTGATGGTGTTGAGGTGGAGGTTATTGTTGCTCAGTTCTGAGCGGCCACGCTGCCCAAATTGGCTGGCGGAGAGCTGGGCATGGTTCCAGGCAGCCAGACAACAGGCCAATTGACTCCAACCACAGGTGAAGCTGGCTTGGGGCACCAAGCAAGGCTGGAAACCTCAGATGTGCCATTCATGAGCCACAAAAAGACCTCAGCATCACTGTGTTGCATGACGGGCCTGGCCGTCCTCTCTTTGCCCCCCCCCCACACACACACACCCTCCATCCTCCTTGTAAAGCCCATCTGAGTGATAGAAAAGGAAGGCAGGGGGAAGAGGGGAAGGACCGCACCGTTACACACAGAAAGCAAGTTGTTTACGATGAAAGCAGAAGGAGATGCAGAGGAGGAAGACCCTTTCTTTCTTCCCCGGGCCGCTCTTCTTCTTGTCGTTCAACAAGTGAAAGATGTATGTGGAGGCGCTTCCCTTCCCTGCCAGTGGTCCGGTGGCGTCCGCCTGGTGCTGTGATTGAAGCTGAATGGACAGACTCCAGACGGACAGGAAAGGGAGGGGCCCCATGAAAAGGGCCAGGCGGATGGCCCTCGCACCTGCAGGAGAACAGAGTGCAGGCAGCCAGGATGAATGTGTGTGTGTCTATGTGTGTGAGTGTTTGTGTGGGAGCCTGTGAGCTCAATTTAATTTCTAGTGCCCGTCTGACAATGAGAGGTAATAAACGGAGTAGTGAAAGAAAGCGAGCTGTGATGCTTTTGACTGTATTTCGGGATGTGGTCTCTGTCGGGAGAAAAAAAAAAAAAAAAGGACACCTGCAAGGAGCCACACATACAGAAGTCAGAAAGGAGGAGAAAGAAAGAAGCTGGTGTCTCGCAGAAAAGTGCACCTCCCCCACTTTTTTTATCCACAAGGGAAAGAAAAGTGAGCTTGATTTGGGGCTGATGCCCAGCATATCCGCCTCCCAGCTTCCAGGCTCCTTTTGATGAGGCTGGACCAGGGCAGGAGCACCGGTGGCTTCAGGGCAGGGGGAAGACTAGTGTCTTTATGGTGGAAGGACAACTGTCCATCTGGGTAAGGCCGTCCAATGGTGGGTCTGCACCTGGGGGCTAAATGCCTCGTCTGTGTGGAGCCACTTCCTGCAGCCGACAGACAGGAAGACACCTCGGCCAAACCTCCTGGGTCGATTTATCCACCGATACAACAATGATAAATACACCCAGAGTGACAGAACTGAAGAACAAACAAACAAAACAAAACAAAAAAAATAAAACGTTCATGAATTCTTTTCTGGGAGCTTCTGCAGATCGAAGAATTCACACAGCAGAACGTCGAACGTCATAAGACACAAACCTACACATACACACACACACACACACACACACATATATATATATATACATGTTTCTCTCTTCTCTTCTTCTTTTATATGATTAGTAGTCATTAATTATAACATTATAATTCCTTTTTTTTTATTTTAAGTGCAGATTGTTATATTATATGTATAAACCATATTGACTGCTATATCTGGTTTAACATTATATGGTTTAGCAACTTTGACTGTTGAAGGAATTTGCATTTACAAAAAAAAAAAACAAACGTGAATGAACTTCGGATAAGGAATCATTAACCTTTAGAGGCTTTGGACTGTGAAATGACACATAAAAAATAACGACATTTCAAAGCATTAACCTGGATTGAACCCGCATATTATTTTGGCAAGAAAAATAATACTGAACTGTCCATTTGGACCACCCACATGTAATAGCATTTTTTTTTTCTTCTTAAAGAGCACAATAGAGATTTCCTCGCTGAAAATGGACTAAACAACCTCATCTGGCTCATTAATTGACCACAAATTGGCATAATTATATCCCCACCTCACTTGATATAAAGAGACAGTTTCACAAATGAAGTCAAGCCACAGACTGGCTGCTGCTGGTCTTCACACAATCTTGACTTAATGGAGTCAATTTACATCAGGTGTCTGATTGAGCTCTTTTGTGTGTCACTCTTCTGCTGTGTCCCTGTATTTTTTTTTTTTTTTAATCATGTTTGTTAATGTCTGAAAGAGGCGATCTAATTCTTCCAATTGGCACAATTACGTGGCCGTTTCAGGTGTCCTCATCTAGTCATCAAGGTCGTCGTGAAAAAAGCCGTTTGAGTTATTTCAATCATAGTTCTGATCGATACAGCAGGTTATTTGAAATGACTGTAGGTATAGCGACAACACTGACGCGTGTACAAAATGTTGTTTTTTTGTTTATACAGATGATAGATAAGTCGCATGATCCTATCGAGAGGTTGGTAAATGAAGTAGAGAGACTGCAGAGTTTTTGACTTCAAGTGCTGCATTTACAAGTTTGGGAATGAGTAAATAAAGATATAAATAAAGATCAATAAAGATCAAAAAGGTCAAACTACCTTCAACTTCAAAGTTTGAAAATTGCATCAGACTCACTCAAAGTGTAAAACTGCTAATGCATTCGTTTTTGGCTGCAAAAATCACATCACAAGTCTGCAAACTGCTCTCTGGGTAAATAAACAGCATTTGTGATCATGTTTTTGACAGAATGACGAATCAGAACGTCAAACCAGAAGGTGCACCTGCTGTATAGGCTTCACATCCTGAACTGTCCTCTGTTTACAGACACTAATGAGAAATTAACAGTTGCCAGTGACTGATTTTGTCCATTTGTCCCTGCAGGCAAACAGGTGCAGCAGCAACAATGGAAATATAACAGAGCAGGACTTTTCAGATGGGAAAGGCAGCGCTGCATCAAAGCGGAGGACAGAGGACGCACTCGTCTATTGGCCCTAACTCCTGCTCTGTGAGGCCCGACCAAAGACATGAGAAGATTACAAGCTGTTAATAAGGTGGAACCGATCGGCTGAAGGTCTGCTTTTGTCCCTTCCCAGCATGCTTTGTGAGGGCCGGCCTGGGATAGTCAGCATTTGGTGCTGATCACAGTGTGACGGGGATAATGAAGGTGGGAGGGGTGTAAAGTTTTAGCCCTCAGGCCCTTTGTGAAAGAGAGCCTAAATGCTTCTCTCTCAATAGCTGCACACGCTCAGTTGGTCATGGTTGTTTAAATACAGATGGACATTTGTCACATTCATATTTCACAGCGCTAACTGCTCCGCCAACGCTTTCTGTCATTTTGTTTTTGGCTTGTTTATGTTTCTGCTGATCCCTGATGTCAGTTCTGAATTAAAAGCCGGAAAATCCCACAATATTAAAAAAAAAAAAAACTCTCCTTGAGTGTTTTCTTTTACATGGGCGTGTTTGCAAAAGTCAAACTGAAGCGCTCATTGTGGTCATTTAATAGCCTGAACATAACCTGACTCTGATTACTTATTGTTATAGCAGGTGTTCCTCTCTGAAACAATGCTACCAGGGATTTGTAGGCTGGCTGCTAATAGCTAAAGCGTTAGTTAACCCGTCCCCCACAAAGTACCCTTAAAACCTCCCAATCCTATTTAACCGTGACAATGATGGATTCAGAGACACTAAACTTCTGCAGGAATCCTGATCCAAAGTCAAACACAGAGCTTCTTCTTCTCACCGAGCGATCGAGGCCGGGGGCAGCCCAGTTAAAGTCTGAACGTCGTGGGGGCGGGATGAGATGTTTCTTTTTGGGTTTTATTAGCAGTACAAGGCCAAGGGTGGGTTTTCAGAGGTTATCCCCCCTCTCTATGGAGGGCGGTGCAGCGAGACCAAAGTCACTGTTAAAGTGAAAGCCGGCAGCAGTATGATGGATGGGGATACACGTCCCAGAAATTAGACTTCTTGTGGTGAAGCAATTGACTGGGTGAAAGGAGAAACAGGTCGAAACGAGCACCGACAACTCTGAAGAACCGCTTTTCAGAAAATAAACGAGTTATTTTCTTATTTTTTCAATGCACTTGCCGGGTTTTACACAGACCTGTCGTGTGTGTCTTTAAATCTGTCCACTCCGGTGTGGACTTGGGTTAGGGTTAGAAGCAGAACAGGGACACGCTGCAGGGATCACATCTCCCAGCTGACAGGGGCGGGCTGTGGGATCCACCAGGATCCTGCTGGGTGTCCTGGGGCTGCCCCGTTTCCTCCATCATGAATGGAGGGCCGCTCATTCGATCGGTGAAACATTAAAACTTAACTCAGCAGAAAACACAGTTTTCGGGGTGGTGGATTTTTCCAACAGTCCACCTGCTGACCACGAAGTTTGGATGTTAACCAAACTTTAAATCTGCTCTGATCTTGAATGCATGTGCAGCATTTTCCAAACAGTTTCATAAATGTCAGCCCGACATGAGCTTCATGAGCTTTTCTTGTTTGTGGTTGCAGGTCATGAGTTTGCAGATGAATCTTGTGTCAGTATTTAAAGTTTAAAAATAAGTTAAAGGGTCCATTATCCACTCATTTTGTATTTTAACACAAAATTGGTGCCATCCTTGTGGCAGATGGATGCAGTGGATGTAAGATGATTCTTTCAGGCCTTGATGGACACATCTGCCAGCCTACACCCTTTATGACACACAGTTAGCTCCCCCTCCCCCTCGAGACGGCCCTGGATCTCTCTTCTGCAGCCTCCTCCTTCTCCTCAGCTCATTTGCCTCCCACTGTGCTCCTGCTCCTCGCAACACATTCAAATCCACATAAGACCGGAGAGATCAGCCTGAAGCAGCCAGCGCTCTGTCGCTCCATTCAGCTCCCACTCTGATCAAGCTGCAGCAGGTTTATCACAGATGTTGCCTAAACCCACGACCGGCCTCCCACCGTGGTCTGTTCACCGCCCGGATCACAGCACAGAGAAACCGACTCTGAGCCTAAAGCTTGGATTTATATATATAAGTGTATTGCACATCAGATGATAGCCGATCTGAGTGTGGTGCTAATTTGATTTATGAAACTGCCAACCCCAGGGAAGCAACAACTCAGAGAGGGAACATATGCTGCGGCGCAACATGATAGCGGGCCTCAGTGACTTGACAAATTGCGGTTGTCGTTATTAAAACATCACATCTCACGGTGGTCGTCGCTCCTGCAGAGTCAGAGTCAAGCGTGGACGTGGTTAGACATGAACCCAAAGAAAGTTGTAACAATCCTTTAGAAAGTACATTTGATAAGACAGACTAACTCTGCAGCACCTTGTGGCTGTATGACAGATTTTCCAGAAGCAGATCTGTGTCTGACTCTGTGACCTGAGGTAGAATACTTTCATCATGTTTTATCGATTGTTTGCTCCTGGTCAACATTCACATAACAGTTATGGATGCAAAGAAATATAAATTCACACTTTCTCCCGTTAGATTTCCTGCAGACTCTGCTGTGTGTAGCGGTGTATGTATTGTTTTTCTTGGTTGTAATCAGCATGCTAAAACGTGCAGACATTTCAGGAGATAGTTGAGTGAAATGATCTTTATCCAGCCTGACAATCAAACTTCAGATATTTCTCTCTCACAGTAAAACAAGGTTTTAATCACTGAGAGTTTTGATCTGGATCTTGATTAGATTCAAACTGTCGTTGACAACTGCAGGACACCCAGTGCATGTATGTGTGTGTTTCCCTGAGTCCGGTCAGGGCGAGTGTCTTTGTCCAAGCGTCCCAGCTGCCTGCAGCAGGCCGAGCTGGCAGGCACCAGCATGACATGGTCAACAAACCATATGGGACGTCACTCACAGCGCATCCGATGACACACACACACACACAGATATCAAGATGACCATCTTATGATGGCAACCTGAGCAGAATCAGAACTATTTATTTAGATTCTGCAGAAAATGTGATTTTTATTTTTTGCTCAAAATCAAACTGTTAACATTGAAAACCAGGATATTACACCATGACCAGGATTCTGCTGCCATAACGTCCTCCACTCTTCTGAGCGTCCACCAGACTTTGGAAACTGGTTATTTTTATGTTCAGCTATAAGAGCCTAGTCTAGATCGCAGTTGGCTGAGATCGGGTCTCCATTCAGGCCAGTCTAATTCTTCCATGTCAAATAGGGGAAATGAGTTGTGTCCAAACTGAAACAAGCTCAGAGTAAATCTGGAGATTGGGATTGTCTAACCTCTGCAGCTCAGCAGACTTCAATCTGACAATGATGAAACTTAAAAGTATGCTTGAATGGGCAGATTTCTCAGATTGGGGGGCAGGTGCACCCATCGCAGAATTTAGGAAGCTTTCATCTTGGAGTCAAAATACCGTGCACCCACCAGACAACTGGTCTTGACCAGCCCCCCCAGCATCCCCCAGCACCCCCCTGTGATACCTCTGTGTTTCTGCGTTGGGTGATCGATGTCCCGGTTTTTGCTCCTCAGATGCACTTTGATGTTTAATCCCATCCTGACTGTGTCCTCCTTCAGTCCGCTGAGCCGCTCGGCCGGTCATGAATATCCAAAGGTCTGCTTACTTGACAGGATTATCCCTCCTTTCAAAGCCACTGGGGACGATTCTGCAGCCCCCCAAAAAAAGAAAAGAAAAAACACTCAATGGATCTTCTGCTCTCTCGCTTTGTTTCTCTCATTCTCCTTCACTCTCTCTTTCTTACTCCCTTCTGTCTTTGTCCCTTTGGGATTTTACTAAACACGTTGATCCACCCGATCGAGTAGTTCATCTGCTGCTCTTCATAGATTATTAGGCACACACACACACACAAACACACACAGACACCACTCAGAGATGTTTAACTTCAGTTTGCATTAATCTCCTGATATATTTTTAAATGCTTTCACCTCTGTATTTACTCCTCACTCCTTCTAAGTTAAAACTAAAGTTAGTTCAAATGAATTCAGAAAACCAGAGTATTTATGAAATTCTGCAGTTTTTGTGGCAACTTCAGTTTCCTGATCTAGCACAAATCACACCAAGACTGCCGGTCTAAAGTTTGGCACAAATTGCAAACACCCTCATCAATTCTGCACCCGACCTGTAGATGTGCAAGCTAACTCGTAGTATTAATGAAACAGTCTCAGAGCTCACTGTGGATGGAAACAGAATGGACAAAAGCCTGCAGACTACGCTGCTCTGCTGCAGATCTCCCAGAAAACTGCTGCTTGTCTTCTCTTCTGCTCCCTCAAACTTCTCCACACCGCTCTGCTTGCTTGCTCACTCTCTGAGTTCTCGTTGTAACCGTGCAGGGGAGACAAAGATGGTGGAACGGTTAAGTATCTACACAAATACAACAACAACAAAATAGCACACTAACTATAAAAAGCGGGTGTGGGGCAGCAGAAGTCATGTGAGCCAACACTGCTAACAATGTAAACTGAATTATTTGCTTCAGCCGTTATCATTAGTTTACGTTAAACAGCTACAGATTGTTTTCCTGTAAAAAGCTTTCAGGAATTACCCGTTGTGATGATAACTTGGTTGCTGATGTGAGCATTATTTATTGGTCATTACGGTCAGTCCCACACAGCTGGGGCGAGGTTTGACTGTTGCCCTCCACCAGCGGAAGGTTTAAGGCAACCGTGTTGTGAGACGAGCTCCCAAAACATGCATGAAAAACTGCATCGCATTACTCTGAGGAAATGGAAGAGCGGCTAAGACGCCACTTGTTGCAGATCTATACAACACAGACAGCGTTTCTTTCTCTGTGTGTGTTGGAGTACATCGCAGTGTTTCAAGTCTTTAAAGGGCGGGCAGATGAGCCGCGTTGATATAAACACCGGTCCCATGGGAAAGAGTGACCTCCGAGGCCTCATATTCACCTTAGAGCTCCATCTATTCCCCTGTAAGTGTTAAATCCTGCCTTTGTCTCTGACAGCTCCTCTGTTTGTTTATCTTCTCTTGCTTATTCCTCCTTTGCTCCATCATAGACTCTGTTTCTCTTTCTGTTATTCCGCCACCTTTGATGCGTCCCACCAATCTTTAATCCCTTCAGCTAACACAACACGATGCGTGGAGCTGAAAGGGTGTACATCTGTGCTGTTTTCGGGAAGGTTTAAACCCAGTTACAACTGTGTAAGTCCGATGCCCCCCTTCTGTCCTCAGTTATGAATATTTAAACTGTCACAAAAACCAAACTCTCTCAGCGTCAGCGGATAAGTCAGCCCGCCACCAACAGTGGACCAGAAGCTGTTTGCTCACATCCAGTCAGAGGGACGTGAAGCCCAGCTGCTGTTGGCCAGACCACGCAGGCAGAGCTGAAAAGATGCTGCACGCTCACTTTCTCTTTTAACTTCGGGACCATGTTGATCAGGGGGGTGAGGCACAAAAACTTTCTCACGAGTGTCACATTTCATCGTGGCCACATGTCCTCAATATTCACTGATAATCCAACCACAAATAAACAGTTTCATATACTGTAACTTCATCTTGATAAATGTGATGTAAAGTGAATAGATTTATGTATATTTCCTTCTCATCTCTCTTCTTGTTGTTGAACATTCCTGAAATCATCAAAAGTGACTTTTGCAACCACAGCATTTTCTCTCAGATTTAATTTCCCCTCACTGTGGATCTTCCCGCACAGATTTCATCTCTGTGCGTCTCTGCACTGACTTTAAATGCACAAGCGCCTTTTCTCTTTGGTCAGCTTAAACGGTTCTGCTCCTGCATTTGTAATGTATCAGGAAGGGGAATCATTGTGGAGAGGGAGCTCTAATTATTTTTGCAAGATGATACTTAGTGATCCATGTTAACTGCATTTTGCGCCAACAAATGGTGCCCGGGTGCCTCTGGGGAAAAGATACCTGAGGTAAAGCAGATGTTCTAAGACAAATAATCCTACAACTTATCCCTTTATGACCCATCAAACTGTTATGTTAATTCTCAAAGCAGCTGTTTGCCAAAATCTGAGGTGAAGGTGACAGTGGGCTGCAGATGGAGCACATGATGAAATTCACTATCAGACTTTCTCAACGATTTTTTATTTTGTCTTTTTTCACTCTGTGTGATGTTTTGCTTTTTTTTTTGTTGCTTCTGTAGTTCTTTGCCCCTAAAATAGCTTTGATTATCAGACAGATAGCATTCATCTTCGTGGGACTTTAGGTTAATCAGTGCCGTCAGAGGTGACTAGAAGAAGGGCTGAGAACTGGTTCCCATTTAATTCAAGTTTCCTGGAGGGTCTTTTGAATAACTGGCCAATTGCTCTGTGACGGGCTTTGAAATACAGTGCACACCATATAGCACACCTGAATACATTTCTTTTTATTATTTATTTTCTGTGCACTGTGTGTTAATTTGTGTTTAAGATGGCTTTAGCAAAGACAATGAATATTTCTTATATGAGTATAAATTATATTATGAATAGTAAAACATTTAAAGTAGCTTAAAGCTAAAAAGAGTAAAACTTTCAGCTTCAGTAAAAGTGAATTTGTTTATTACAACTGCTCTGAATTATGTACCGCCAAGGCTTCTGTAAGGTGATTAACTCAGGTCCTCAACAGGGGACATTTCTGTGGATGCATAATATTTCTTTGATGTTGGTGCAATGATTTCTTTTTGTTTGTTTTGTTTTACTGTGATGTTTTAAACAGCTGAAAACTCCCTGTTGTCAAAAAACAAGCATAGCTCCAAGTAGCAGGCACAGGAAAGCTTATTAACGAGGCGATGGAGGTTTTCTGTCCATATCATCTGGCCTAAAATCTGACAGATATGCCCTAGAATCTAAAACAAATGTATTCTGCACTGATTTGTTCTACTTTCTCTGTCTCAAAACTGAAAAATGTGTGTTTCCGGGTTTGGGTCGGCTTCTAGAGGCTCATTTTACATCACATTAATGAAGAAGAGACAGAGTCTCACGACAACAAAGCAGTTAAACCAATTTGTTATATCATCTGATTTCACCCCAAGGAAGCTCAACAAGACAGAACAGCCGACACAACTTGTATGAAGAGCACTATATATAACTTAAATATTCACAATTTATGCATAATTTTTTATTAAAAAAAAGGTCCAAACTGTCCTCGTAATGCCTCAAGTCAGATCAAACTAAAGTGATGAGGTCAGAATCTGATATTCACTGGGAAACACATACGCAGCAGCTTATCAGCTTATCAGGAATCACCTGATTAAACAAAGTTAAAAAGAGAATAAATAGTGAGATGAAGGTGGCATGACAAAGCTGTGTGTACACATGTAAAATATTCATATGACGGAATGCCAGGATTTTATCTTAGCTCATATGAAACTTGTTTCCACCGGCCGAGGGGTCTATGAAAGATTCTGTTCTTATTGCTCACCTGAACACAAATTGTATTTTTGCTGTGTTGCACCGATGACCTCCTCCTCTTTGAAACGTCCTACAAAATTGCTGAAGGACTTTGAATAATTCAATTCCAGTAATGAGACGAATAAACAAATGCGTGCATGAATATTCAGAGATTTTGTTCATATCGTTCCAGCTTCAAAAGCCTTTGGAAAACATTGCAACAGCATGCACAATCTGCTATGCAGCTGCTACCTTTTCCTAAAGTGTATACTGGCCTTTACTCATCACTGGCTGCTTTCTGCTATGGCACAACTTTCTTTTTTTTTTCTTTTTTTCTTTCCCGCGTGCACGTCCTTGGTGGCTGTTTGCACCCATATTTTCTGCAAAAGATGATGATTCTAAACACAGTTTTTCATGGACACCCTCTCCTTAGACATTTTAGGAAATAGACAATCGTATCAGTCATCAGTTTCAGCCAGCTGAGCTCACCGTGCGCTGCAGGTGTGAGGGGTCAGATTTATGGTTGTGTTGGGATCCGAGCGAAAGTTTGTGTGTTTTATCTGAGCACAAATGCCACTCTGTTATAAAATCTTTACAAAGAAAGGAAACATATTTTATCCATAAAAACTACACTTATTGACAGAATGGTCTTTTTCAGGTGGACATCATCACTATGCATAAAATCATTATCAGTCCTACATGGATATAGGAGACATAATTATAATCTTTTTGTGTTTTTAATAACTGTAAAGTTATTAAAAAGACTGTAATAACTGTTCCTTTTGTCTTTTTCTTAACTGTAAAGTTATGAAAAAGACCAAGGAACCAAATGTTTGATATTTATATTTTCTGGTTGAGAAGACGAAGATCATTGAAAGCAAATTATTCTAATATTTTTTATTTATTGTAGCTGGGTTCTTTATATGGTGGGGAAAAATATGTATGCCATCCTCAGATATATTTAAATATAAAGTCTGTGTGTATGGTCTGGTTGTGTCAATAATCATGATCACCTTTTTCAGGTTAGTCTTTGTATTGAGGAAAAATATACCCAGGATGTTTTTTATCATATAAGAAAAAAAAAGAACAAATATGTAAGATTTTCAGTTTGTCTCTTGTAAATGTTTTTCTCTGTATTAAAGTTGGCAGTGATATGTGAGTCTGTTGATGTGCATTAGTGTTCCTTCCCTTGTGTAAGATAAAAAGAAAAAGCACCGATGACATTTGCCCTTTTTTTTTCCAATTAATCATCTTTATTTTACATTTCAAACCCCAACATAATCAGAGCTTCATCTGAAATTCCCACTCAAAATAAGTAAATAAATATCATTTTCTTTTTCGTTTTTTGTTTTAATAAAAAAATAAAGAAGTGGTCATTGTGTGGGTCGGGCAGTGACTGACAGCCTGGGCAGAAAATAGAGAGATGGACAGAATAAAGCAGGTGCAACATGTGAGGGGTGGGGGAGTCTTCCCACTCTAATATATAATATCTCAGACTATTTAAACAGAATAATCCATCTACATATTTACACTCTATATTTGTGGTTTTGATTCAAGTTGGGACCTTTTGTTTCGCCTCTGCAGGCCCACAGAGCAGAAAATAAATGTGAGCTTTAAATAACAGAGGCCTGCGTCCTGAAATCAGATGGAGCTCTGTGAAGAAACCACTGAGGTTAATAACCATCAATCAAACACTAAGTTAGTCGCAAACCCGCGAAGTCCCGGTGAGGAAAATCAACGCACTGGTCTTTATCGGTTCCGTCAGCAACAGAGATAAATTAAAAGCATAACAATGTAGGAAAAGAGTCTGTGACAACCCCCTGCCCCCCTCCCCCCCCAAAAAGAGTCCGTCTCCCAGCAGTCTGGAGTCACTTGGAGTCGCTGGCCAGCCTCGGCATGGTGACGGTGCTCATGCTGGACACATGCGGAGGCGGGACTTGGCACATGCTGCACGGGCAGGGCATGCCGGTGCCGACGCCCCAGTGCTGGAAGCTGCTGCCCAGCGGCCCCGCGCCGGCGGCGGGGGCTTTGAGGAGTCCGTGGTGGGGTCTGACGGAGGTGACGGCGGAGATACCGGGCGCGGACAGAGAGGCGGTGGAGACGGCGGCCGGCGGGAGGAGCGGGTGGTGCACCGCCGGGTGCGAGGCGTGAGAGGCCGCCGGGTGTCCCGGAACGGGCCCCGCGTGCGCCATAGTCCCACAGGCCGACGGGTGGAAGCCGCCGTGGTGCCCGCTGCTGCCGTAGATCTCGCTGACCAGCCGCTTCATCTCCTCCAGAGAGTTGCTCAGCATCAGGATGTAGTTTCTGGCCAGCAGCAGGGTGGCGATTTTGGAGAGTTTGCGCACCGACGGTCCGTGCGCGTAGGGCATGACCTCCCGGAGCCCGTCCATGGCCACGTTCAGGTCGTGCATGCGTTTCCTCTCCCGGCTGTTGATCTTCAGGCGGATCGACTGCAGCTCGCTCTCCGACAGGAGCTTACGGTCTTTCTTGGAGGCCATCCGGAGGGAGAGGGCGTCCTCTTCGGCGGCGGAGAGGCCGCGCAGGCCGGGGATCTCCGACGGGGAGTCGCTCTGGGTGGACGACACGGCGCCGGAGAAGCCGTGCACGGACTTCTTCAGGGTGGACATGAAGATGTCGTCCACCTCCGGAGAGGACGGTCTGCTCGACACGCGGCTCGTATCGGAGTCCATGGTTCTGGTCCAGCACGGTGCTCTGCAGACAGAAAGTCAGACCGGTGAACCCCCCAAATCCAGATCCGAGACCAGCTGCTGTCATCCCGTCAGCTCACTTCACATTTACACCAATTCTATTTATCCTGAATGCACTCAACATAAAAATGTGTCTTAGAAGGATTTCTGACTAATTAATCGTTTTAAAGGATGGAGATAATCAAATAAGAGGTCAGAGTTCAGTAAACTCCCACAGTGGACATCCACAATGTCTGGTTAAAGAAAAAATTCTGAATATGAATCTCTGCAGAACTGATCACTTACCGAGTGTTTCCAGGGGTGAGACGGTGAGAAAAGCTAAATGCCAAATCCACTTGTTACTCCAAAGCGCATGTGACAGCCCATTTGGCACGGCAGCGTGTGACCGCGGGCTTTTATAGCGGGCTGGGGCCGCACACAGGCCGCCTCACCGGGACAACGCGGCGTCTGTCCCGGCGGCCACCCGGCGGCCAATCAGCGCCGAGCAGGGAGGAGGCTGGAGGAAGAGGGAGGATGAGGAGGGTGGAGGGCTCCTCCAGCCTGATGTGATTACCGACACACAGCATCACTATTAAGTGAAATCGGACACACTTCCTCCTGCATATGGCCCCTTCTTGGGAAAATGCTCGGCCCGCATGTGGACGGATTTTATTATAATCACTCACACAGCGTGACACATTTCGCCTTTGAGAAGTTCACTGTAGTCAGTCAGGGAGTTATAATAATAATTATTGTTAAATATCAATTACTATTATTTTTACACGGAACAAATAAATCAGACCTAGTTTGAATGATCTACACAAAATATAAATATTTTATTTTGTCTTTTTTTTTTTTTTTCAAATTCCTATTTTTATTTAATATCCTTAATATTTTAATTATCCAATATCTCCGGAATAATTTTATTTTAATTAGAAGTTCGTTGCTGGTTTCTCATTTTAACATTTTTTTTTTTTTTTTGTCACTGAACCATCTGAGCATGAAATGTCATATATAACAGTATTAACGGGTCGAGCAGCTCAATATGTTTCCCCCTTTCTGCTTTCTGGTGTTTTCCGTTGTTGTTTTTTTGCCTGCTGTCGATCAGCAGCTGTCGTTAAAGTGCATCTTCGACGTTAATTAATGAAGTGTGCAAAATAGTTTTTAACGGTTATGATCCGTAACATTTCAATTAGTCTGCAGGGAGCGATCTGAGTGCGGCCTGCTGCTGGAGCTCCGAGGGCCCCCGGCCGACAGAAGGGCCCGGAGCGGTGATGGGCTCCCGGACTAAGTGAAGCTGACAGCAGCTTTGTCACCAAACACGACGGACGGTATTGTGCCTTCAGACGCAATCAGCGCTAATTGCCTCTACAAGTTTATCTGTTTTCAAAAGGACCGAGCTCTAAATATCATCTCTGCACTGACTGTGGGTGAAATAAATCAAATTATATTCATTTCAATCAAAATAAAGGAATTTTGATTTACAATAATTTGACCCACCCCCTCAAATAACAAAAAAAAAAACGCTGCTCCCAGAAGTTATTATTATAATTATAATTACAATTATTATTAATAATTAATACTATTTCCAAAAGATGGACAAAGACTGAAGAATCGAAATAAAATAAAATATAAATTCAGCGGCTAAACTTAATATGTATGTTTGGGTTTTTTTTAGCAATTATATCTTTTTATAATTGTTATTTATTTATCAGATTAACTCATAATTAGTTCGATCTGTTTAATTTATTGCATTAAGACTGGGCGCTGTTGCCATGGTTACCCATAGTCAGTGGGCCTATAGGTAGGCTACAATGCGGACTGATTTAGTTGGGTGTGCTCACCTGGCAGCCAATCAGAAACGAGTATTTCACCGTCAGTCAGGTGTCGCGTTCACATCGGACCGTGTTAGAAAACACACACAGACATTTCTCCTTCCTTGTTATTATATTTGCTTGTTTTCTTCATCCGCCGCCTGTTTACTCCCGTTAAATAAGATTATGGTAATGAAGGCGGTTAAAGTGGCATTTAAATCAGGGGGTTTGTATCTGTGCCATCATTTGTTTCATTAGACTTTCCCACAGTGTCACTGACTCACAATGACACACACAGGGCCTTTCCTCTTCAACTATGTGCAGTTTCATCACAGTAAACTTCCTGACATGTCAGGAGATTAAATCTTACAGGATGTAAGAAATAAAACGTTTCTCAATCTTATTTGTTCTAATTTCAGTCAAAAGGATTATAAATGATGAGAGGCTATCAAATTAATTTCCAAACCAAAGTTGAGGGTGTGCTGTGATGGCGGTAATTTAAAATATATGTACTTATGCAGAGCTACGTTTATATATCACCTCTTTCATTGTTTTTTTTTCCCAATAAAAGAAAAATATATAAAAAGGGTGAATATATAAAGATTTCCAGAAAACAAATTCAATTCAAATTCAAACACAAAACAATTCATAATAACGGATGGTGATGATGAGGATTAATATATTTCAGAACTTGATCGGGTAGTTTGCAGTATATTTACAGCACATTTGGTTGAATTTATTTAGCCAATTTTAACTTCATACATCAAATTTTTTTAAAGAAGATGATGTATGTGAAACCACGAATTTCATCTAAATTGATTAAATATAGTCCCAAAAAGCATAAAGGACCTTTTTTTTTTTATACGTAGCATAATTCCTTTACTTGAACTTCGGAGCTTTAACTCCCTGACGGTTAGTCTGGATTAGTGAGGACCAACAATGACGTTGGGTTTGTCAGCAGTCTAGGTCATCCTCACGTTGTTGTACTGGATTGAGGTCAGGACCACTCAACTTCCACTACATCAAACTGGGGAATCTTTATGGGCCTGGTTGTGTGCACTGGGCCACTGTCCCACAGAAACAGGAACAGGATCTGCCACAAACAGTTCAATCCACTTGGAAGCACACAGTTCCATTTATTATCATCTCAAATTGACTGGAAATGGAAGTGCACGAAACCAAAAGTAGACAAAAGTATACAGACATTTCCTGTCCCCACTTCTTACTACCATCGTCTCCTCCTGTCTGTCTCTTTCTCTCTCTCTGAGTCCACCGGTCTGGGTGGCGGTAGGCCCGGTGCCGTGGTGAATACCAATGGTGAGGAGGAGCATATGTGAGCCATACTTAATCCTGCTAATCTGGCTCCATAATAAAAAAGAAAGGGAACAAAAAAGCAGAAAAGAGAGGAGGGTGGAAAAACACGAGAGAAGTTTTCTCTTTCTGTCTGGGGAGCTGACCGGCCTCAGCCAAATGAACTGAAAGACATGAATAACGTCCTAGTTCTCCCCCTCGATCCCTTTCTCTGAGAAATCTTGGAACGAAATGAAGCAAAATTCTCGCTTTTGTTGAAATCTGTAGAGAGGAACGTGAGATGCTGGCTGTCGCCACCACTGCTGTTACTGTGTTGGTTTGTGTACGTGTTGTCTCACAGTTAGATTCACATGTAGCTCTCCTGCCTTGTTCAGTTACAGCACATTTAAAGGCAAAGTTAAGTGCGTGTAAGAAGTGTTGTGAGTTTGCATGTTGTCTCAACAACAAAGAGATTGCTGTGTGCTTGACAGTGTTTCAAATTTCAAATTTAAAAAATTTATAAACGTAATAATCCAAACAGGGCCAGTTTACATCTGCTGAAGTAACAAAACAGAAAAATGTCAGATAATCGCAGAAAAACTGCTTCAGATAATAAGTCACAATGGGATGGCAACTAATCATTCAATGAGAGGAAGGCCACAAGAGTAATGTAATAAAAACCACAGGAAGTTATGTTTGTTAAATCTAACATGAGGAACCTGTAGAAGCAATGAGCCAAATCTGCTCTCCGAGTCCAAATGGGAGTTGAAGATAAAAATGTTTTTCTTGTTTTAATATGTCAGACCAAACAACACCGTAACGTCTCTCCTGCTCTGTCAGACTTCCGGCTTGTTTCTGGGACTTTTTGTCTCCACCAGGTAAAACATGAGCAATCAGATTAATGTCAGGTGCAAACACGGTCAGTAAGAGAACATGTTTCTTTGCCTCTATGTTTGGAAGCACTCCCCTGTCATATCATATCCATATATGCAAATAGCCCATAAATATTTAGTTAAGTGTCTGGTAGGTATACAAATGCATCTTATCTCAGCATGCTAACATACTCATAATGATGATAAGGTGCTGGTCTTAGTTATAATGCTTAGCATAGTCAGCACATTAGTGTATTACCATGCTAATAACTGCCACTACCACTTTGATTAAAATTTTAACTTGATGATGGTGCAAGAGGAAACATTTACGGTCCCCAAGGAGCAGAAGAGGGAGCAAAAGGAGGAGAATCCATTATCCATTTCATTCAAAACCACACGTGAACCACATGGAGGCACTAAAGGGAAAGTCAGGGGACGGCCAAAATCAGCAGGCTTTAAGAATGCCTGCGCCACCTTTCATTGGAGTGTACTGACTGACAGACAGCTGACACATGAACACATCAAGAGACAGAGTAAAAGCACACGATGGCAGGAAATTAATTAGAAATTTTTCCTTAGAAGTAAAAGTAGATCGAAAGGGTTTCAAATCTACCCAATCCTGTGAGCTCTTCCACAGTCTCTGACCAAATGTAAATCTGAATAGATCTGTACATGTAGGGATCACTAACGCAGTCAAGTCCACGCCATCCAGCACATGATAAACCATGTGGATCCTGGCTGCAGAGGGAGTCTTCAGGCCTCTGTGCCTCAGGGGCTGGACAGTGTTGGGTTATGCTGGCCGGGGGCTTTATCTCTACAACAGCTATTAGGAGGTAATTAAGTCCTAACACTGCAGAGCCTCCCATGGTTACTATAACATAACTGCAAATGGGAAGCTTACAAGCTCCTTTAGACGGCATGACAAATTGAATGGAACTCATTGGGCTTTAGCTATTATTCCAGCGTCCCCATCTGGCTGGGAAAAGATAAAGGGGATTTGCTGGAGGTTGTGAGGGGTTGAGCCTCCGTGCTCGGTGAAGGAGTGTGTGTGTGAGGGATAAGGCACGAGAGGGAGGGAGGGGTCCCGGTCCAGCGTAGGGAGTGTTTTGAGGGTTGCAGAGGGATTTTTTTTCCTCCTCTTTGGTCTGAGCCTCAATTCAACAGGCAGCCTGAGATTTGCTTTGGCCAAATGTTACAAATGTTTCGACAACCTGGTCTCTGATCCTCGGGGGTCACCCAGGAGGGCACGGGGGTACAACGGCTTTACGCCCAGAGATTTAACAAAGCAGCATGGGGATGAATATATTCACACTTGTATTCACCTCCAGGGCCTCCAGATGCTTGTTTTAGGGAGACAGAGACTAGACTGAGCCACACTCTGCCCAAAACAGGCCAGCTGGTAGTTTGTATGTCCAGGACCAAACTCTGTGTGGACAAAAAAAAAAAAGGCCACGTTCACTGAAGTGCTCTATCAATTGTTGTCAGGGGGAAAATATGTTGAAAGTTTCTAAAAGATGTTAAGAAAGTTCTGGAAATATGCAGACCGTGAAAATTCTCCGTTAATTTTCTGACTTTAATTAAAAGCAACAATAGGTCCACGTAATGATCTTAGCTCCTTTCCTTCACTATGTAATTTTAAGATTGGGTCATAAGTGGAGATCATAATGCATCGATTTGAATTGACTAATCCATGCAAGTGTTTCATTTCTAGAAATGAAAGAAACAAACTAGCTGCTTTTGATATTGCTAGAATTGTTGCAATTAAATTTGGTTTTTTAAACGTGTTGGGCAGGCAGACCTTATTGTGTCAAATTTCTGTACTTGAATATTGCACTAATATATGGATATACATACGAAATGAGGGTTAGACTGAAAGATTCTCTATGTGTCGTCCACACTGAACAAATGTGTTGTCCAATTTTACACATATCTGCTCTTGAGCACCTCGAGACGAGGAGGAACTTGCCGGCTTTGTGTGGATGGACGATCCAAACAAAAAGAAAATTTATCTGTGTTATTGAGGACGGCAGTTCAGTCCTGCTGAAAGTCACTGATAGCCCTACAGTATCCTCCGTGCTGCATCACAATGGCTGTAAAGGGGTCTAATGATGGGGATCTGCCAGGCTTAACAGGCTCTCATTCAGATGGCAATTGTCAGAAGGCCATAGACAATGGGCTGAGGAATAACAATGGCGTACACAAGCAGCCCAGGCCATCCCCGTTCTGCTGCAATTAGCGTCATATGGAGGGATTGAGAGGCTTGGTTACATTCCTTTACTCTCACTACCAGTCTCCTGATCCCATCACACACATCCACACAGGCTCATCATCCCTAACAAGGGGGCGGACTACTTTAGCTACTTTATTACCACCCCACTGCTAACCAGCTGTCACCCCCAAGCACATGCACAGACACACAGGCTCTTTAAAAATACCTTCTGTGGTTTCACATCTTCTGGGTTGACTCTGGAAGTAGCTGAAGGTTTTGTTTGGAGCAGTTAGTGTTTGGGTTCTCAACGTTAGCCCCAAACTAAGTGACACTAAATTGTTAAGACAATAAAACTGAAAGCTGTCCACCTGCACAGACATGCTTAGGCAGGTGGTGATTTCATTCTGGACATCATTTCTGCACACAGAGTTGTCACTGCCAACAGGCTATGACACTGACAGTCTGCTAAAAGTTCAGCCAGGGTAAACATTTGCGGAGCTCTACATTGTACCCCAACTCCCTACTGGGCATCACCAAACTGAACTCATATAAATGAAAGAGAGGGTTGTGTTTTTTCTCACTGGGCTAAATCCTGTCTGAATGTAGGAAATAAAGAAGCATAGGAGGCTGAGAAGGCACACAAAGTGGATGATGTTGACACCAAAGATTAGCGGGAGCATTGGAGCCCTCCATTTGAACCTGTAAACAAGGAATCCTGAGTTCCCAAATAGAGTTTTCAAACGCAACAACTCCAAAAGTCACATTTTCAACTCCAAAAGTTGGGGTAATCTTAAAAACCAAGATGGCTGCTCTGCATATCAACAGAAGTGAGACCTGTAGCAACACTATTTAGTAGCATCTGCATGGTAAAGTCCAACCTTTTCCTTGTGGACACGTGCTAGTGTTCCTTGCACTATTTAAAACATAATGTGCTGCTCTAAACGGCTTTGCGAATGCTAACAGCAATAAAATAACTCCAAACTTCTGAGGTAAATCTCATTTTCAACACCCATCCTGTCTTCACTGACTGTAAACATTAAGACTTTTTCACATCAGGCCAAGTAGCTTTAGTGCAAAGACCTGTTGCACTGACAGAGAACAGCCGTTTGATTGGGATGGGCTGAGCAGACGTTAACGAACTGAGGGGCAGAGAGAGTGGCCAGGTCTCCAGAAAGGGGCCACAGGGGCCACAGATCTGAACGGGTGGGGGGGGGGCCCCACTCTGCGCCCACTTGGCAACTCAACACACTAGCTCTCCTTCACTTCTTCAGCAATTATGCTGTCATCAAGCCATTTTGCCCCCCCACCCCCCTCAAAATGAAGAGAGGAACACAAATAAGGGCCACGCCGGTTTAATTAAACCAATACCAATTCATGCTCCTGCAAGATGCTTGAGTCGTCATTAAGAGAAAAAGGACAGAAAGGGTCTGTTCCTGTGTGTGTCTGTGCACGAGTATATGCATGTAAGGCTATTATGTATGTGAGAAATTTTAAGTATGCGTGTCTGTGTATGTGTGTGTGGGGGCGTGTGTCCCCCTCACTTCCAGTCCATTGAGCTGCGGTGCTGTTGCATGCGCTCTGATGCCCTGGTTTTGGTCCAACTGAACAGAATGTGTGGAGGGAACGAGGGAGGTGATGGGAGAAAGCAGAAAAGAGCTGGACAAGGAGGAGGTGGGGGTCTGCTTGGAGGGGGCTGTTTGTCACCGTGAATCGGCTCAGGGTGGTTCACATCATCTGGCCATTGAAGGCCGCCCCTCCCCTGTTGTAAAACAAGCTCCTGTGGGCCTGCCTGAACACTGGGGGCATTGTGTCCCACCCTCGCAGGAAACATACCACCCAAAGTGCTGCTACCCCCACCACCATCCACCCACCCACAGCATCCCCAGTCCTCTCTCTCTCTCTCCGTCCATCAACATCCAACAGCATTTCCAACCTTGCCCAGAGACAGCCTGAGGTTAACCTTGAGTTGATGGCGAATCAAAAGAAAACTGGAGGAAGTGGTCAGAGGATGAGAGAGTGACATTATTTGAAAGCAGCAGGTAGGACCACAGACACCGGACTGAAGGATGGAGGGAGAGAGGGAGTCAGCAACAAGTGGAGGAGGCTGAGGGAGGTGCAGAGAGCAAGCGATTTGGAGTGTAAAGGGGGCGTTCCCTGGGGTTTCCGTAATATGGAGCACTAATGGGAAGATTGATGGATTGAGACAGCAAAACAAAACAAGGGGTGGTGATAAAATGTAGAGTGGGGGATAGAGCAAGTAGGGACCGGGCTGAATGGTGTCTTGAAGCCTCAATTCTGAGGATGTGTGAGTGTGTGTGTCACAAGGCCAGGAGAAGGAGGAAAATTTACTGCCTTCGGGGGCAGGGAGTGGGTGTAACTCGTTCCCTAATTACCAGGGAGGTCTCAGGAGCTATGGGTACAAGACAAGTGTGAAGGGTGGGAGAATGAGACAGGATACAAGGGGTTAGTGCAGGTCAATGCTGACCACCTAAGATGCCCCTTGGAAAAGACACGCACCCCCATTCCATTTCAGCCCTCACCGAACGCTATAAATAAATATCATGTCTTCTCCTCGAAAAAGCTGATAATTTACTGCCCACCCATTCCATTCTGCCCATCTCTTCTCCATTTCTCAGTGCCGTTGCCAGGAGGTGAATGGAGATCATCCTTTGAGTTTGGAGGGCCAGGCCTGTGTTTTCTGGAAGGGCAGCCCTCAAAGTTTGGAGCACCCTGGAGTGGAAACACACACACACACATATGCTTATATGTTGAATGCCACACATGCTCCTTTATCAGCCACCTCTAAAACAGCTACCCACACGGCCATAATTTGAGGGATTCTGGGAGTAACCTGTTGTTCAATGCTGGTCGAAGAGAGCTCACTCTTTTCTTTCCTAATTAAAGTTGAGACTAACCATGCTTCAGGCTGATGCTTCTTAAGTCTGTCTCAGAGCTGAAGGCAGGAATGTCCACGTGTAAACTTTTTTCATCCATCACTGGAATTATTTTGTTTTGTTGTGAAAGTGATTTACATCATATGCATTTTATAAAAACTTTTATGTAGATTTGATAAAATTAAAATTAAACTCATACAAGCAGGAAGGACAAAACAATATAAAATGTATTTTTTTCAAAAATATCAGTGTGTCCTGATTCCTAGCTCAGATAGTTTAAGCATATATTTGTTTGATTTGAGGGCACAAAATGATGCCATGTCTTTGGTAGTTTGGTCCTGGAGACTGGTTGCGCCATCCCTTTCAGTGATTAGTACTCTGGGCAAGTAGAATCACTGCATCACAGTGTTCTTTTATTTTTTTTTTTTTTCCTACTCAAAGAGAAAGCAGACATCTGCTACTGCAGCATAAATGAGACAGATACAAGTCTTGAACTGGCAGCACTTGCCTTGCTGCTGTTCACTCAGCTACTGTAGCTCCTCAGAGGAAAGAGAGTAAAAGAACTTGGAAAAAAAAAAACAAAACAAAACAAAACACAAGAATCAAAGAGAGGGCGAGTGTGCTGGCAGCGTCGCTGTGCCTCTGCTACCACGGCAGAATCAAACAGACCCAGTGAAGAAATATCGGCCCTTACAGGGGGCACACAGAGGGCAGGCAGAAGCAGGAGAAATGGAGGGGAGACAGTCTGTGGAGGAAGAAAATAGTGCCTGTATTCGCCCTGTAAATCAGCGTTGTTGAGAAGCGCGGGCATCGCCAATGAAGTGAAGAAACGGCAGCGGCAGCTGCACCCAGTTCAGTGCCTGCTGACAGAGAGCAGGCTTTTGTTTGCAGCACAGGCGGCACAGTGAACCAGGGTAGGATAGGCATGGTCTGGAATGTGACATTATTGTTGTTTTTCTGGTTTTTTAAATAGAGACTGGGTCAAAACGGGGCACACTGAGGGGGCAATTAAGAGAGACATTTTGTTTGTGTGAGTACGTATGTGTGTGTATGGTGTGTGTGCATGTTCTGCCAGTACTGACCTAAAGTTGAGGCTTTTAAACTTAAAGTTTAGTTTTATTTAGTCGAAAAATCAAATGAATAAGTTACATCAAAAGAATAAATTCAACACTAACTAGTTTGTTTCACACTGGCGTTGGTGTGTGTGTGTGTTAGTCTCAGTTTGAGTATTTTGTGTGCATCATTTAGATGAAATAGGTGAAAATGTCACTCAAGTATGAAACACACCATAAATTGGAAGAGCTATTACCGTTTTTGAGTTTTTGGAAAACATTCATCCAAAATATCCAAAATAATTCTGTCATCAGAACCTCAAAGGGTAAAAAACAACAAAGAGATGGCAGCAAAAATAATGAGCAGTGGCTTAAGCTTAAGGCAAATATTCATGAACAACACCTGTTGATCACTTTGGACTAATATACCACGGTCAACGGAACATGCTTTTGCGCGCACACACACTCGCAGTTATTTTCCTCGATGAAACAGTTAACAAGTCAACACCTGACTTCAATCTGGGAGCACCTGCACTGTGCTCCGTGCTTGTGTGTTCACAAGTGCATGTTGACTTGTTTGCGTGTGTGTGTGTGTGCGTGTGTGTGTGTGTGTGTGTGTACCCTCCATGGATGCTTCTATATGAGTTTAACAGGCAGGTGGTAATGAGGCAGACTGTGCTGCGCTGCCTTCTATAATGAGGTGGCAGCCAGCGAGGGGCAGGGCCAGGGCCACTAATGGGCCCCTATAGCCTCTAATAAACAGTAATTATAGTGTGTGTTTACCAAGTGGCTCTAACATGGTTGAAAAAGGTTACCTTCACACATAGCTACTCCATTTCTGGTCCTCCCACCCATGAACACTCAGTGGCGTCGCTGGAAAGTGTTTTCGCCCCGTGTGTTGGAATTAGTATGTATGCTATCATTGGGAGCGTTACGGAGATTCTGCACCCCCCCTTAACCTGAGCCCTGGCCTGTTACAGCAGCCTTCTGTCCATACAGCCGACATAGTAATGAATAAGATATCATCAAGATACAACAGGGATTATTATGCTGGCATTTAACAAAAGCAGCATCTTGTGCAAAAAAAAGAAAAGAAAAGAAAAATGTCATTCAACATCAATAACAAAACTGAACTCCAGTTAAAGGAGAATAAGTATTTGTACAATCCAGCAGGCAGAGTTATTGCCAAATAAGTAATTCCAATTATGCAGGAATAAAAGAGGTTAGTTTCTGTGTTACACCACATTTACTCAGGTTCATACTCTGGTCTGACAAGTGATATGATCAAAGAGTTTGCATTTGGACTCACTATACCTGCATACTTACTGCCCTAAACTTCACTTACATATGTGGGACTTTCAGACTCTTACATCTTCCCTTTGGTTGCACTCTGACCTCCACCCAACCTCTGGCTGACCTTCTGAAGACACTTTGGGTTTTGGGGAGGCCCTTTCAGTGACCTCATCAATCACCACACCAGCAGCCAGGCAGCAGGTTCACCCTCTTTCTCTGGCTGTTGCTGCTGCTGCTTTGTTTTTTCCACTCTGCTTCTCCACATTGATCTAACACTCTTGTGCTGTTATTCCACTTTTCTTCCTCTTTTGTTTTTTCCTTCATCACGCCAAACCTGACAAATCACAGTGCAGCGCAGTGCTTCTGTTCAATAAATGAATATAATTGATGGTGAGTTCCTTTATCACCACCTCACACCCCCTTGTTCAGTTCCTCAGCTTGCAACAGCCCACTCCAAGTTGTTTTATTGTCCTCAAAGACAAGGGATGGGGACAGTTGAACAAACCCAGCATGACCACTATCTGCAAATTGGCCATCATATCTTGTTTTTTTTTTTTTGTTTTTTTTTTAACTATATTGGAATGAGAAGTTGGAGCTGAGGAGGAGTGAGGGTTGGCTAGCACATAACCAACTTCATGGTCAAGTTTCCTCTCCAGTGGACCATAAATCAAAAAATTAACATCATGTTGTACCTGAAGAAGACGAAACTGGAGTCTGAGACCATAAATTCATTCAGGTAATTAATCAAGTGAGCAGGAGGGTTATTTCCCATAGATTTCAATGCAATCTGATTTCTTTTTGCAACCAGTGGCGTCACCCCTGATGTTAGATAGAAAGCAGCTATAACACTAGGGATCCAAGTCTACTTTTATATACAGTCTACGGCACAATGTCAGGTTCATGAATAAACAGAAAATTTGGCAAGAACAGATAACAACAACAACAAACTGTAGTTACTGGAAACAAAGGGTTAAATTTCAATTCCACAAATGCACTGAGACACATTGTCTGGCATGAGTGTAGAATTATTCATTTTACTGATTTTAAGACACTGAAGTGCAGCAGTGGTAGAGCACAGTCAGCCAATATCACTGCTGCACTGCAGTGTGGTTAAAAAAAACCCAAAACAAAACAAACAAACAGAGGAATGGAGGCTTTTACAGATTAATGCTAATAGTTTTAGAATCAAGAATATCATTTACATAGGTTTAAAACACAGGCCACCTTCCCACATACTTAGTTGGTATAATCTCCGTATGTGACCTCTGTAGTGAAATGAAGTAAAAATAAAAAGTAAGGTGGTTGGGGGTGACACGACAGCAGTTTTAATGTAATATTTGCCTGTATTTGCCTTTATAGCAAGGATGAACTTGAATGCTTCACTGTGGCAGTGGGAGGGAGACAGCAGCCCAGCAAAACTCAGTCCTGATTATAAGAAAAGCCTGATCGGACATCAACAGTCACTCGTAAACACGATACGCCAGCTACTTTCTGCTCTTGGATCTCTAATCCAACATTAGTAGCAGCGTCTTTGCTCTCTTTCAGGGTGGTATTCCTCCAGCCGTTGGGCTCATCTTTGATGTGGAGATTAATGTGTAGGATAATGTTGGCCCACTATCTCACTGGCCATTCACATGTCATGAGAACAGCAAACCAGTAGAAAAACAGAGTGTCTAATCTGGTGTCCATGCTGGGACAGGGCCACAAGTTCACTCACAGCACGGCGGTAATGCTGTGTGTGCGCGTTTGTTTGTGTGCGTCTGTGACGTTTTTGTCAGGAGTGGAAGGACTATTCAAATTACTAACATAACATTGAACTGTGAAAAGTTTTAATAAAAAAAGAGCACTAACGTATGAGAGTTGTTTTGTTTTTCAATAAATGTTACAATACAAAGATTTTCGACTAAAATGTGTATAAAAAGCAGTGAATATGCTCAGCGGAACAACACCAGCATCAAGTCTCAATGACAAAGCCCTCTAGTGGCTGTGGGGGAAGTAAAGCACAAAGTGATGTAACGTCATCATGGAGGGACCACGTCTGCACAGTTTCATTCATTTCTCTTTTCACGATGACTGCAATTTATTAGTGGAATGCTAGTGGCGTGTCCTTTTAATTTCAAACATGATAACCAAGGCTGAGTTTTAAAGCTGTGACATGTCACAAATCCAATTATTGCCCAGAAGCATTCTTCGCATTCAATTTTCTGTCCTTCCCCTGATTGACTATTTGTAATTATAAAATGTACTAACTGTTGGGCTAAAGTTTTCATTTTAAATAGAAACTCCTCCCAGCAATTACTACTGCAGCATAAGGACAAGGCCAGACTGAATAATAAAGTGCATTGAAAATGTGGTAAATCAGCCATCGCTCCAAATAAAAGATATTTCTCTACCCAAACCTTGAGCACAATACTTGAGTTACTTTCCACCTCCAGTGTTTGGCCACATGTCCATGTCTTTTCCTGCATTTGTGAGGGAAAAAAAAAAAATAGGCTACATGTGACTAGTTATCACTTGGACCATCGCTGTTTTTCCATGACAATGAAAACAAATCCAGCTTACACTCATTTCTGTTTTTTCTCAGACTCTGTGTGTGTGAGAAAGCCTCCCTCTGTCCTCACTCTATAAAGGCTTGATCTCTGTCTCTGTTGAATATGTTAATCCATCTGGTGGTCCCCCTGCTCTTTCTCTCTGCCCACGAGACCCCCACTGCCCCGCTCTCCCTTCCCAAGTAGGGGAAAGGGGATCTGGGCTACTTCACTGGAGGCTTGGTGGGCCAGGACTTCATCCCCTGGTTGATTGTGTGCGGTGGAGAGAAGAGGGAGAAGGAGAGGTGCAGGACGTAATCCTATTGACCATCCCTGTCACATATGGTGAACGCACTGGCCTCTCCAGTGGTACAGTCAGTGGAGTGGCAGGGCCAGCTTGCCTCTCCAATCAGGGCACATTTTCACTAAAGCTCTCATGTGGGATCACTGGTGTAAAAAAGACGAGGATTGTTTTGTTTGTTGTCACAGAGATGGGAGTCCGCTGCCATCTGATTACACTTTGTACACATGCACAGTCAGCCTTTGATATGATATTTAGTTTAAAATGGTTATAGTTTCTAACTCTTTCTAAGTTCAAATGAATCATTTTATTTTGGTGGAAGAAAGTCTGCCTTTCCCTTGGAAAAGTGCTAACCAAAACAAACTGGTCTTAATAATAATATCTTACTAACATAATATCTTAACGTGTTAAACCCTGTTATCATTCTGTGTTTTCATTTGATTTACTCTATATCCCCTTATATCCCCTTTTCCCTCCATTAAGCACAATATAATTTTTTTCCTGATAAACTTTATTCATCTGATCAAATGTGCTTTTTTCATTAATAAATTTTGTAAATCTAATATAAGATGATGGTGGTCAAAAAGTTGGATGAACTTGCATATATTTATCTTTAAAACAACTGTAATGCCTCACAAACATGGATTATTCCTCTCCTCCATGTTATAATAATAAATAAATAATATTAAAAAAATCATTGGTTAAATCAAAAATATGGCGACTTCTCTGTGTTTCTGATTGTATATCCTAAAATATAATCTAATCAAAACAACAAATTAAACCGTTACATTTATTATATTCTGTATATCTGTATTCCCCACATCATGTTAAAAACATAAACATCAGAAGCCAATGGGGGACCAATATTATGTATGAGTGTGTTTCTGAGGGTGGGGGGGGTCCTGCCTTGTGTTTGTGGCAGCCTGAACGTCTGTTCAGTTCTGGTGGAGGTGTGGGAGCCTGCGGGGGGCTTTTTGTCCGAGGACCACTGTTACAATCCACGTTGGCCATTCAGCCCCAGCCATGTCAATTGGCATATGGTTGATCCACCTCTAATGGGTTCATGTAACCAGAAAATGCTGCTTTTCAGGGACCTGCATTCTCCTTCAAGCGGGTGAGATTAAGATGTAATGTTTCTCTCTCCCTCCACAACAGGGGGTCAGTAGAAGTGACGGGGAGAGAGAGACGATTAGGACACGTGAGCCTGCAGAAGAAGCCCTGCGGGCAAAGGAAAGCGAGACCGGAGGGGATGTTGGGCATGAAGGATTATTATACCATCCATTTTTTATTGTCATCCAACCATCAGTCAAAACATTGTTTCTGAATGAATAAATAATTTTAAGAAAATTATCAACTTTCAAATGAAACTACTGCATGAAACTACTCTTTGGGGGTCAAAGTTCATTCTTGACATCTGTTAACAACAGTCTCTTTCACATTTCACTTGATGGTAACTAATCCAACTTCAAGGGTGTTTCGCACAGATGGATATCCGCATTTCAATATAAAGTTGGAGGACATCTCCACTCGCAAAAATGAAACCGAAGTATCTCAGATACTCCCCAGGAATATTCCATGAGATGCAATATTGCATTGGCGGCATCTGTCATATCCATAATCTCTGTTATTTATGTAAAACCACCGAGTAAATGACAGGTAAATCAATCCACATCTGTAAAATTGATGGATTATCCTTGTAATGAGATGAGAAATGGACAATAATAACCTATCAACAATAATCGCCTTGTGGTTAGGCCTGGGAGAAAACTAATAATCATTCAAAGCTCCCCCCGTGCTTGTTTCCATCTCTGTTTGAATCTTTCTGTCACCATCCGCACTTCACCTCTAGTTCCCACAGCTCCATTTTCCCACCGATAAAGCCGATGTTGTTAGAGCAGCTTATCAGGAAGCCTCATACCCAAACCTGCACAGTCTATTGTCCAGCTCATACACAAAACTTCTTACCAGAACCTTTCGGACTGACATGCCCATACACGCACACACACACAAAAACTTGTCATTCCCCTGTCAACTTAATTTGCCTCTAACACGAAGCACGGACACGCCCTCCTCTAATGAGAACAAATCTCTCCTTTTTCCCCCGTGTCTCTCAGTTTCCCTTTCCTTCCTTATTCTCTCCATCCCCCCCCCCCAGTCCCTCCAACCTTTGCTTCCTGCCTTTTGATATTGTAGCCATCTCACTCATGCCACCAATTAGTGACACAATAGAGCAGTGGGCTGCTGGCTACTGCCAGTATGGACCCCAGTGATCCTCTGCTGCTGAACAGACACACGACAGGTGTGAAGGGAGGGAGGGAGGGGGGGTGAAATGGCCAACAAGGTGTAATGAAGTAGAACCGAAAAAAAGTCCCATCTCTACCCCCAAAGTCTGGGAAACAACTGAGGGAGAGCTGAAAATTTAAATTGGATTTAAAGAACAGTCAAATTTCCAAAGTAAACGGTAAATTAATGCATTACAAAAGTTTCAGTACCACTCAGCAAACCAGTAGATAGATCCAATGTGTGTTGTGAACAGTTTAGTCTAGTTTCATGGTTGTGGTCAGTTTGGTCTGCGTGCAGAGATCCGTTCTATGTAGGTTAATACCCATGCAGTGAAACAGCTTATTCAGACGCAACACACTTCAGATTGTCTGCAGGCCTGTCTCTGTATGTCTGTCAATATGTTTATCAAACAGGTGAGCAGTGACGTCTTCAGTTGTTTGCCTGTATTTTGTGTTTTTAAGAATCATCAAAAAAAAAAAAAAAAAGTTTGATTCTCATATGCTAGCAATTTAAATTTTACCTGGATAAAAAAAAAATGTTCCTACCATCATTTCATTTTTCGTTTTTGACAGTGAGAGGGTAAAATATTTGTGATACAACATGAAGGTTTGGATTATTTTATATTATACTCTCACTCACTCATACAGTAGTCTGTTGCCAACGGCAGCCACTGTGCCATTAAAGGAGGCCATTGTTAGTGATTAATTAATGAGTTTTTTTTTTTTTTGTTCATGCTAAACTGGGATTAGCATATTCATAAGGGTAGACATCTTTCAGACAGCTTTGAGTGAATCTGGAGGGTCTGTTTTTTCACCGTGTTCTTGTTTGTGCCCATACATAACCCCGTTTGTTGACCAGAGTCCTACCCCATTAACTCCCATGATCCTCCATGTCACAGACGCAGAGATAGAAACGCAAAAGAGAGAGAGAGGGAGAGAGAGAGAGAATCAACACACATACGGCCCCATTTTCACACTTGAGAGAGCACGCCCCCCGGATTACAGACTAAATTGGTCAGGGTTACAAACTCATTACCATGTTGTGTTACATCTTTACTCTCATACATAATAAACAATGAGCGACTATTAAAACATGTTGCACTTGGTGCCCCCCCACCTCCAACCCAATTGCACTGTTCAAATTAAAATGAAAACTGGAAAAAAAAAAAAACTGTAATCACACACTGTGAGTTCAGGAAGTGGTGCAGCAACAAGTTCAGATTAATTTATGCAAAGAGTCATATTAAGGCTGATATGGGCGCTTTAATGTTGACATGCAAACCAGACAGTTTGCATCCAATATTAACGTTTGTTACAGCTTAATGAAATTACTCCTTAAATCAGATTTCATTTGTTTTTATACATCATATTAATAGTGAAAATATAACATCAAGTATCATTATTAAAGACGACGAATATTTTCAGGTATCCAAAATATTAAAAAAAATTATCAATAAAATTTACAAATGAAACTGAGTGTCTGTTTCAACAAACTATTGTCACTTTTACTTCGTTGAAAATATGGTCGAGCAAACGAAATTATTCACCAAAAAGAAAAAGAAATTCAGTTTAACCTTAACAGGAGCAAAGCTGGTGGGGGAAAAAAAGAGCTGACTGTCTCTCATTATATTTTTGCGGAGGGTGAAATATTTCCTCATCCCCAGAAAACTCCAGCAATACAAATGACTGCCGTTTGTACCAATCATTGGGTTTAGTTGCGTCATATTGGATTATAGTTAAAGAGTCTATTTAAAGTGACTGCTAATTGATTTAAGTCGGCAGCATTATATTTGTATCTGTGCGATGATGTATCCTGATTTGTCAACATACACTGAGGTCACGGAGTTAAGCCAGCAGGACAGACCCAGAAGTGCTGTAGCTGTGCAGGATAATGACCTGTCTAGGCCAACGGCTTCAGCTGGGTTCATGGGAGTATCAAATTAACACAGATAAATAAATAAAGCCTAAATTTCCTCATACTTAGTTTGGGCATGGGGAACATTTAAATAATGTATACAGTAACTTGTGTCTTTGTGCACTTTTGGCTGTTTTTATTATAATTAGAGCATTACTCTATTCTTGTCCAGTTAATGACGCCAAGAACTTGACCGCTGGCAGCCTGATGGGACAGTTAAAGGCCAAGTTTCGGGGACTCATTTTTCCTTCCGTCCCATCTCCTCCCCGTCTCTCATCTTCTCTGATCACTGAGCCACATCTCTGCCTTATTAGTAACGTCCATCTACCTTTCTCTGACCTGTTCTTTCAACCTCCGGCCACACACACACAGAAACAGACACACACCCTGCATATATGCAGTCAAAATGGGCCAACAAACATTCATACATGTGCGCATGTGTGCACACACACACACACACACACAGAGTGACACACTCCCCTACTCACCAGCAATTTGTTGCCTGTGACATCACATTGTGTGTTAAAGCCGTACTGGCACCGGGCTGCAGCTTCGTTAACTTTCCTCTTTAATGAGCAGTTTAATTGAGCTGTCTAGCGGGCCACCTGTCGGCCTGCAGCCTCATTATCATACTAATGGACTGGGATTGTTGCTGCTCTGACAGCTCGAGCTGCACTGCCTTAACAGGCACTGAGGAGAGAGGGAGACCAAGCCGGAAAAAGGGGACAGGAGCCCACAGTGGAAGAGAGTGATTTCCAGAGGAGAGCATGAAAGGAAGGGAAGAGACTTTCGAACACTTTCAATGATAAAACTGCCAATGTTCAATATCTTCCTTATTGTCACACAACAGTAATGAACTGATACTAAAGTCACATATAAATTACTCCTCTGTGCCACATAGCTCCAAACAAACCAGTGAACTGATATTACATTATATAACATGTTTCTTCACGCCCATAACAACCCCCTGTCATTTATTTTGGCCTACAGAAAATGAACTTCAGCAACTTTAAAACAGTCCCGAACAAGCAACACTAAACTACTATATATATATATACACACACACACACACTACTGAGACTTTTAAATTTTAAATGAAATTGACTAAAATACAACAGGAATATTGCATCTTGTGTAGGAACCAAACAAGGAGTTTGGAAACTATTGCGAGACAACGAGCAGGGGCACTTGACATATTATACTTCATAATAACTGTAGTTACTACAAGTGGCTATTACACTGAAAGATGTATTAATGAAATCAGTTCGAACAATTCAGCATTTAAGTGTGTCAATTATATATTTGAGCAACACAAAATTACAACAGTGAAAATACCAACCCTGTTAATTCAATTTTCGAACAGTCCTCTGTGTTCAGTGTTGAATTAAACAAATGATGATTGTTGACTGTCAATTACCTGCAAAACTACCATAAAACACAAAAGTCCCAACTTGGTCTGTATGGAGTATAGAGTAGAAAGCGTGAAGACAAACTTCTATTCTGTATGGGATGTGTGTTGCTCAGTGTGTTGATGTGCGCTAATGTGACAGGAGAAAGCTGGTGTGAGGTGATCTCGGCACAATGGAGGAAAAGGCACCACACTGGGCCTACTACTTTGCTCTTTTCCAGGCTCATATAGCAGAGAGAATAAGCTGTGTGAAAGTCAGCTCCAACACAGGCTGTGTCAGGTCTTCAACAAAATGAAAGACTGATTGAAGGCAAAATGAGTTTTTAATGTGTCCCCATGCAGGAACCCCAGAGGAACTGCTGAGCTAACGTCCACACATTTTCAT
Organism: Echeneis naucrates; assembly: GCF_900963305.1. Classification (NCBI taxonomy): domain Eukaryota; kingdom Metazoa; phylum Chordata; class Actinopteri; order Carangiformes; family Echeneidae; genus Echeneis; species Echeneis naucrates. The sequence continues at coordinate 4,645,650 of NC_042531.1, read as the reverse complement.
TTGAACAAACAAGGAATCAAATGTATATCTGTAATACGGGAAAGATAAGCTCCTGCTCTTATTGGAATTAAGTTGGCCAGTGAGTATTTGACATTTCATTTGTTCCTACATCTAATTAAGGGGCTTAATTTGTTTTGATTTAGAGATTCTGGGGACCCTCGTCCAGTCAGCATGACAGCATAAAAAGATGAAGGCGACAGAAAAGCTGTGGAAGCTGAATGAAAAAGGAGGCCAAATAGGGTGATTACCAGTGAAAGGTGGCTGTGGGGATGATGGACAGACTGAGAAGAGAAGAGGTGGGGGTACGGCCGTGGTCATGAAGCAATATGCATTCAAGGATCCAATGAATAAACCCCAACTCCACACAGCCACATGCTAATGACGACCACTATTTAATGTGTCAAATTCACAATTCTCTTCGTTCTTCCCTCTTTATTTCCCTCTCCTCTGCTGGGCTAATTGCTCCATCCCCTCCTTTTTGACAGAGAGGCTGTTGGTCTGAATTAAAGACCATATTGTGTCGTGCATGCACGACCTGCAACTCTGTAGCACACACACATGGATCATACAGACACACACCAGACCACCTTCTACATGTCTTCGGCCCTGTCCACATTACTGGGTACAAAATGAGGTGAGTCTGTGCACGTTTGGCTTTTCCCAAATCAGCTTCTAGAAACATAGAGACCTGTCTGACAACTGCAGAAATATAATGTAGTGAATAGCTGCTCATAAATGAGGGTTGGCCTGTAGTAACTGCTCAGACAATTCAAGAAGTCCCAAATTTACTTTATTATTCACCTAATGCTTTTTTCCACTACGTGAACATAACAGAACACTGTTTATGCAGACTATGGCACACATTCTGAGGTCGTTTTTATTGCATTTTTATGAGTGTGAGAGCCACTTATCCCTTCTTCTCACAGTTTATTATGATTTAACAGCACCGGACCAAAATTATCTGTTTTGCAGGACAGCTGATGTGTTGGTAACATTGTTTAGCTTCTGTTAAACTGGTTCACATGCTAACTTCGGTAGGAGAAAAGACATGATATTGCAGTTGCTTTCTCTCTCTTGAACAGCTCATGGTGTTCAAGAGAGAGAACTTGTAATGATTCTTATGGGAACAGTTTGTTGTTAATGCTAAGGTCAGATATGTAGCAATGGCAAGACTTCTGTTAGGACGGGTTATAGGGTGTGGAAAAGGACTAAGGTCATATGGCTCTGTAAAGCCAGGGGATGAGGTCTGGAGTCATAAAACTTATAATTAAGGAAATCAAATAATGTTTTGACAGTCATTTTTTTATCAGGTTAAAATATGACCAGCCGCATGCTGGTGTGTTTTAGAAACGCTCCGCTGGTCCACACTACCACATTCAGTTTTTAAAATGCACCCACTGGGTGACTGCAGTCAGAGCAGAGGCCAGTGCCGGGCTTCCACTCAGCAAGAAGCCAACTTCTCCACCCTTTCATGGCTTCACGTTAAGCTGGAGCAGTTTGAGCTCTGTTGACCACCTGCCTCCAGATCGGTGGGCAGAACCCAACACACAAAACACAAATGGCTTGAATGGGCTGCAATTTTGTGGGAGGGAGCTTTTCTAATGACCCTGTTAAAAATTTCTAGAAACTCATTCTGAGGACCAGTTGTGTGGATGTTCTGGAAAGAACAGATTTCTGGAAAGGTGAGATATGTGATATCAAGCACAAATTTTAGAAATGTTTTGAAAGTGGGGGATAATTAGAAAATGCCATCAGGTGAAAACATTTTAGAAGGTAATGTCCTTAAATTGAGTTTAAGCCTTCAAGTAAAGATATTTACATAGTGTCAGAATTTGTTTTTTAATAAATCGGCAATGAGGATATTCAGACAGCTAAAGAAATGTGAATTGACTTTGTTTATACTTGTACTTATGACAGGCTGAAAATGAGCACTAATTTAGGAAGGGGGTTTACATTTGTAGCTACACAATGACTGATGTCCTGCTTTTCTGGGTTCAACTTGGGTTATGTATTGTGTTACAGGTACAAAAAGATTTTACTGAGATTTGAATCCCAGGCACAACATAATTTACATAGCAACAATAAAAATAGCACCAGAACAGTTTTTATAGTTGTTATTATTAATACTAATATCGCTCTGTGCTAATACTGTATAGTGGCACTGTAGTACCCTCTACTGACAAGCTGCCACGGGTGCAGGCAAGTGTGTGGTCTACATGATGCATGCCTGCTGGCCTTCTTGTGTGGGTTAGGGTGTATGTGAAACTGGCATGTACCTCATTTTTCTTGCATGCCTTTCTCTTTCTCCAGTGAGCTCTTGACTCAACACCAGATCTAATCCTCTGATCAGCATGCCAGGAGAGCCCAGAGGGGTCTGACTGGACTGGTTGAGGAGCTGGGCCTGAGGTGATGCCTGGCTCCAGCCACTTTCTCAGATTGTTTCAGCCACTTGTAGTGATGTAGTGTCGCCCCAACTCATTGTTGCCCAGGGGGCAGAGGGATAAGGGGACTAAACCCCCCCCCCAGTCCATCTGCTCCCCATCCATGCTCCTAATGTGACCCTTTCACGGCAAAGAACATCAGTGGGAAAAACGTGAGGCGAAAAAATATATGTACTTAATTCAATTTTTTTTTACATGATATGCCTGGACAATTAATTTATCCTTCAAAAGACATAACATTTTTGTTAACTAGGGGAAGAGGGTAACTTGAATGCCACTTTCTATGGTCCGATGTGTCAGGTTCAAGTTACTAACAAGACAAAGGCCAGGGTGAATAGAGTGACTTGAGAGACCAGGGGATTGAAGGGAGTTGCTTGGCACACAAACAATTAGCACTCATCCCTGCATAGCTTGCTGTGGCCCCAAATCCCCACATTTGTCCAGACAAATTGACTGGACCCTAGGTCTTGTTTGTCTAGCTCTGCTGGCCTACTGGAGAGGGCTTGAGGGCAGTGGGGAATGCCCCCTTCAAAGAGCCCAAGTCATGGGAAAAGAACAAATAATATGATCTGGTCAGAAAATGCGGCAACAAACACTTCATAAAACCAACCTGTGAAATTTATTTTGCGCTATATCAAGCATCTAGGGGCTGATTATATATGTTTGGTTTGTGCAAACCTGAAATTAGAGAATTGATATATATTTATATCCCCCCATTACTACTGTTGCTCTTTACATGCTACCTAATTCAGGTTACATAGAGCTACATCAACTTTAACAAATTTCATATGGGCTGAAGGAACTACTTTTAATACCAATTTAAAAATAGGTTCACATTGAAAAACAAAATCTAAAATTTTTAAAACTGGAGTGTACATGTTATATTGAGAGTTCACAAACATCATCCAATGCAAGTTTGACAAAAATAAAATCTGCCTTACTGCAACTCTGAAACGAAGAGACACACAAAGTAAATTTAATTGTACTTAGTATTTGTATTGTGATACCTCGAAATAATTTTCTGCTGTTTTTTTCTCTTCCTAACCCTAACTCTCCTTAAAAATAATGTATCATAAAAAAGGTCAGTCAAATCTTAAGATACATTGCTGATGAACAGGAACTTTGGTTCTTTACTGCCTTTGCTATGTGAAAGTGTGAAGTACACAGGCATCATGAGAGTCTGATCATCCCTTCGTGACTTTAGCTGACCACCCCCCACCCCCCCAGCAGAGTAGATACCGACCAAAATGGGCACTACTATTTATACAGCAACAACAAGTACTTAGGCAAAGCATGACAAGATCTGGTGAGGAGATAGTTGTCCTGTAATCATGTGATATAATTCCAGTTACAAATCTGTAGCCACTTATTAGCTCCAGTCATCCATTATTTCCTGAAATGCCACTCTTCAAACATTATACTGCAGTTCTTATATTGGACTGCCATCTAGTGTTTGCTCACTTTGTCATTCTGATGAGGCCATCATCTTCTGCAAGGCCAATGAAGCCTTAAGAGCACCATTTATGTGTCTCTAGTGGCCAGTATTGCACAATGCCATTCCTAAATGTGATTTCAGGCATAGCTTACATATATAAAAAAAAAAAAAAAAAACTAACAAAAAAAAGTTAATACTCTACTTTCTGGGATTTTTAATGGAACATTAAATGTTAAAACATGAAACTGGCCATTTGAAAAAACCAATAGTAAAATGATTAATTGGTTTCATTACATAGTATTAATTTTGTTGCAATTTCATTCATCATTTAACATCCCTCTGCAGGAGTATCATTTAACCTGACCAGCCCTGTCAAGTAGAAGAGAGATTGATCTGAACTGACAGGTTTGTCAGTGACAGCAAGACAGACTGGTGTAACATTTACAAAGCTTTGAGAAAGCACTACCAATATTTTCATGCTCATGTGTCATCTGACAGAACACAGCTGTTTCTTTAGCAGATGCCATAAAATGTCAAGGGTTGGTGGACATTACAGACAAATGATCAGTATGTCGATTTAAGGGAAACATGCCAACACAATGCAGCTATGAATCAGCTACTACTTTTTCCCTGGCAGAGCAGTAAAGTCTTAATGTCCTAACAAGAACACTCCACCATTCACAGCACCACTTAGATGAAAAGACTTAAGGCTTACTTTCATTGTTGCAGGCAGCCATCTTCTACTGACCTGAAGCGGAGCAAACAGTGACACCATGTAGTCAATGACAGCAACTGTAACCCATCTGCGAAAGAGGCACGAAGAAACATTAGGCCTCTAACAATTAATAGTAAATCATTTTAAAAGGTCAAAAAGCAAACATCCCTTCCAGACGCAAATTACAGCATCTGATGAGGAAATGAGCAGGGCAAGAGGCTGATTGAACTGGATAAGACAAAAGTGCAAACTCTAGAAAAGATGGCAACACCATCCTGATAACAGCATTCGTCTGTTTGGGGCTCCCTGCACACTGACAAACTCCAGAAATCCCACAGTGATATGATATCAAAATATTTCCTTGTCAGGAAACCAACCTTTTAATTTCGTATACTTTGGCATAAAACAATTAATCCACGTGCACAAAATGCACTCTTGGTAAACATTACATGCATCCGTTCACAGCAGGTTGTCATACGACTAAACTCCTGTTAATGGCTGATGTCAGACCAGCAAAAACACTCACTGTTGAATAACTCTGAAGGCTGAAGGCCGATGTAGGATGTGGACAGCTGGCCAGATGAAAAAGAGCCGGTTCAGCTGTGACTAGCGTTAGCCCAGATGATGAGGAGTTAGCCATTGGGTGCTAACTAGCGTCGTAGCAGGCGAACATCTCGTGACACCGTTGTAATAACTTTCGTTTCAACACGGGCACTGTGCTTACAGTACACACATAAGTTTCATTTAATTGTGTATGTAGCTCGAGGATTTTATTTATTTATTTATTTTTTTTGCCCCGCTTCTGATTCCCTGCCGCTGATGGACTCGAAGAAATAAACAGGAAGTGGAGAAACCCCGCCTGATTTGAACCTCTCATCCGATTGGCTGAGCGTGTCTTACGCGGTCTCTAATTGGCTGCTCAGGGGGCCGGTCGCTCCTGCCTAGCGGGGTTGAATGAACTAATTATTCCTTGGATTAAAACTGAAGATCAAATATTCAACATTTTAAACAGCCAAAAAATAAATAAAATAATTCTTTAATTTTTTAAGATGATTTTAAGCATAGCTAACCAGATTTTACATCCGGGTATGCAAGTGATAATTAAAAAGACCCCCCCCCCCCAAAAAAAAACAAAAAACATTTCAAAAGTGAGATTTTTTCCTTCACCGAGGTGTTGAGATAAACGTGTGGCATATCGTAGGAATGAAAGCTTGCTTCATTTTAGCAGACATGCTCTCATTGGTTCATTAGCAAGTGCTACACATATTTAACCTCCTGAGAGCCTGCACCCTCATTAGACTACATTTTGGGCTCTCTTCACCATTATGCTTCATTTATCTTAACTTAATCCTTTTTGCCTCATCCATGGACACTCGCATCATTCCAGAACTGGAAATTGGACAATTCCCAACAGCAGCAAATAAAAGCTCAGGTCCCAGCAGATTACAGTAGTAACTGGAAAAAATTTAATTTAAGGCGTTCACGAGATGTTTAACAATGGCTGAGGCACAAACGTGAAAAAGTTATGACTGAACGCAACTTTGTTGTGAAACATGTCACGTGTGCCTCAGAAATAAGTTCTTATAGTACAAGGAAGATTTGCATGACGGAGAACAGGTGGTGCAGTTTCAGAAGGATTCTGCTGTGGGACTGGATAGAATAGATAAATCAGGACAGTTTAAGATGTGGTGTTTGCAGCTTGGATTATTTCCCAGGTTGATAAGGCCACTAAAGACTAGTAAGCTTTTATGTTAGGAAGTGGCTAGGTATTCCAAGATGTTTAAGCACTGTGGCACGGTGTGGGAAAGGCATACTTCAGCTCCCAGTATCTAGTCTAGTTGAGGAGTTTAAATGTACTAAAGTTAGGACAGAGCTCCTGGTATCTGGGAGTAAAGATGCGGTTGTTAGCAAGGTGGTTCCAAACCCAACCAAGGGGAGAAAACAGAATCCAAGAATGGCAGTGCAGGAACAAAAGCAACTCTTCGGCACACAGAGGTAGAGGGTAATGTACAAGTAGGCTGGGGAGGCTTAGGGCTTGGCCCAGGCAAACCGGTGCAGAGCAGGGCAGGTCCCAAAGAGAAGAGGAAGCTAGTTGTGGAGCAGGGTTGTAGACAGGAGGCAATATTAAAGCATGCAAAGGCAGTGGCACAGGCTCAGCAGGGACAGTGGTTGAACTAGGAAGGTGTAGAAAAGAAAACGCTTAGTTGGAAAGAGCTGTGGAGTATGGAGGAAAGTAGTACACAGTATGTTTGCTCTGTTCAGGGACTCCGACGCGAAATCAGATCTTGTCAGGTTGGTCTGTCACAAGGACGGTATACGTGGTGTCATAACCAAGTTTAAAAAGTGTAGCTGCAGGCATTGAAGATAGTCCCTCAAAATTTGGAGACATTGCCATACAAACAATAAAGTGTGTCCAAACTTTTGACCTGTACTGTGCATATGTAAAGTTCTGGAAACTGTGAGCTTATGCCAAGAAATAATTAGCCAAATATAAAAGACAATAGGAAACTAACACCATCTCCAACATAAAAAAAAAAAAAAAAATTATACTAAAACTCTTTAATATACAAAAACATAATTGGTAATGCAATTTTTCATGTTCAGTCCTGAGCTGAGTGCTAATCTTCGTCTTCATCAGAGACCCTCCCTGTTGGGCCCATTGCCACAGTTGCCACTGCCACGGTTGTCTCTCCCACAGTTGCGGTCTCTGGTGGTCGGTGTGGTCGTGGGGGGCGGGGTGGTGGTAGTGGTCGTCGTCGTCGTGGGGGTGGTGGTGGTGGTGGGGGTGGTGGTCGTGGTGGTCGTTGTCGTGGGGGTCATTGTGGTTGTGGGGGTCGTGGTCGTCGTCGGGGTCGTCGTCGTGCAGGTGGTCTTGGTTGTCGGGGTGGTGGTAGTCGTGGTCGTTGGGGTCGCCGTCGTGGGGGTGGGGGGCGTGGTGGTAGTCGTGGGGGTCGCTTCTGGATCAAATGGGCCAATTGGAATATCATCAAAGCCCCACAGATCATAAAATTCCTCATTTGCTCCAGTCACGGCGGTCCCTATATCTACTTCAGAGCTCGCTGTAGTTGTCGTCACTGGTGTTTCTGGGTCAAAAATGTCATCAGGAATGTCATCAAAGCCCCACAGATCGAATACATCCGTTTCCTCTAGAGCTCTTTTAACGTGACGCCTCCCAGTTTTTGTCGGGTAACAAGCTGCCAGCGTCACACACCATCTCCCAGTGGCATCAGTGTAAACCAGTTCAAATCCAGAAACCTGTTAACGTACTTCATTAGTTTTAACAATCACAAAAAAGTACATTTAAATGTTGCACATTGTTACCTTTTCTGATATATTCAATATGTCCACTAATAATGCACTGGAGGTTCTCAGTTGTCTCACAGAGTACTCTTTATCAAAAGAAGAATCTGCCCAAAGAGAACAAAATTAATCTTACACATTTTACATACCGATCTCTGATCACAGGGTGCTTTAATAATTCCATTATTTTACTACAGCTCCCATTCTGACATCAAGTTGCTGCTTTCGCTGTGGGGATTATCACCCCAAATACCTTTTTAATTTCACAGCTCTTAATTACCTGAGGGGTATTCCAGGTAGGCGGTTCAACAAACTTTGAATCTATCCCTGAACTCTGAATTGACTTACCCTGAGTATCCGGTTCTAGAACAGCTGATGTGAGTTGGTTCAATCAATCAATCAGTATGTTCACTTTGAGTGGGTGCACAACCTCAATAAAAAGCCATCAATGGAGCCTAATACCACAAGTCACAATGAAAGCTGAGGAGGGAGAAAAAAAAAAAAAAAAGATCACGTTATTTCAACCCAATGGAGTTGTTCTTAATGCAGGCCGATGGATAGTATGAGCACTTTTCACCGTAAATGTACCACCGCTGCAGCAGCGAAGGAGAAACAGCAGGAGAAAAGAAAAAAAATTAATAAATTACTACCGAGTCAACGCGCAAGTTTGTACTATTCGATTGATTTTACATTTAACCATAAGAGATTGTAGCTTAGTCATAAATGGGAATAAAATAAGATTTTCATTTAGGTGCAGTCCATCAGGAGAGAAGCATACTTGGAAGCAGTAAAAAAAAAAAAAAAAAGGAAATATCAAAACATCATTCAAAAAGGTAAGACACACACACTGTGGATGGTATCACCTGACTCGTTCAGCCTCCAACTGAAACTATTGAACACCCAGCAGCTGCAAGTATTCCAGACTCAGATCTTGCCTCAGGTGGCTGTTCAAAGTATTCTGAAACAGAATCTTTTCCTGTATCACAAGAGGAGGAGGATGATGGTTGTGGTGATTAAGAAACGCTGTCTGCTGCCACAGGGAGAGCAGCAGAACGTAAATAATTTAAAATAGAATTTGATTTCTAAATAAGTCACCTGCAGTCCTGTTGAATTCCTCTTTAATGTTTCTTACATGTTTGTGTCCTGGGAACACTCCCATCATTGGGAACAGCCGTTTCAGTGCAAGAGTTACTTTTCTCACAGCTCTACACAATGTTACCTTTCCAAAGTGCTCTGCATCGCTGATGTTGTAAGGAAAATTACCATGGGGGGGGGGGGGGAGAATACTTAGCGCCACGCAAAAAAAAAAAAAAAATTAGCTGTGATGTGAGTGCATGTCCACATTGTGTGAGGTTGGTGATGTATGGGTGGAGAAAGTTATTGAGCTGAATGACAGATACTCCTCTGGAAATGCCAGGAAATCTAATCTCTCGCCCCATAAAGCAGTTTGAATTACTTGGCCTTCAATAATCAGATTGGGAATGAATGGGCAATCCATGTCCAACAACTGTCGTTGTGTGGGAGGAAACAGGGGTTTCTTAAAGAAAACCTGCCAGCGAGCAGGTTATATTCACAGAGTCTGTTACCATGGTGATTGACTCAGATACCCCTCTTTCTGGTACCGATAACTCAGTTTCCCTCATCTCAGGGTTAACATACTCAGTTTTCACGTAACCCGCTATCGGGAATACCCCTCTGTACTCCAGTCAAGTGTTGTTTAAATATACACAAGGTTTCTTACCGCTTACCCCCAGCTGTGGCCGTTATGTTCTGCTTCAGCAGACGGTCAAAATAATGCAGTTTCACCATGCGGGAACCAGTTTCATCTTCAGCCTGACGGTAGACAAAGGAGAGATTGTTTTTCACCCACGATATGTAGTTTGAATTACTTCAACGTGGCTCAAGAGCAGCAGCAGGAAAATTATATTCATTCACTTTGGATTTTGATCATTTTATCATGTTTGTTATTGTAAGGAAATAACATCAGTTTTTCCTGCATTACTTTCCCATATGTAAAGGAGGCACTAGATAGGCAGTAATCTAGAAAAGTCATTCCAATAGTCAAGACAAGCTAAGCCATGAACAGGTTTTCCTTTAATCAAAACAACATTTTACCTGTACTGCAGTGTCACACCCATTGTAGGGCAGCTTCACCAACCACCACCACCTATAACTCTGAACTGAACAGCGACATCTGTCTGGCAGCGACAACAAACGAGTTCCATCTGTGGAAAGGATTGGGGAAACGTCACACCTCTGACAAGGACAGTCAGCTTTCTGGAAGGCAAAAAAGGTACAACAGGTGGTTGAATCAAACACACCTTCCAGATGAAGATTTGTGTATCGGATTTGTGAAAGCCACAGTAAGATTGTTCTATTACTGCAGCGGTACTTTGGCAGGTTGAAATCTGATAATCCTGGACCCTTTTCATTCCCTGGAATCAGAAAAATAAGTTCAGCGGAGGAGCAACAAGTTAGCATGAATGATTTTGTTCAAAGGCAAGATGTTTTGAGATGAGCGATGATGTGACGACGCATGACAAGTCTGCCAATTCAAAAGGGGAACAACAGCATTGTTGAAATGTTTAAGAGTTTGCCCTGATTGCTATGAGGCATAAACTTCATAAAAGGAGAAGATTGATATTGAAAACTCTGAAATTAGTCCCATGGGTGAAATTGTCCAGATTAAAACACTAAATGGAAAAAGGGACAAAGGTTGATCTTCCAAAACAAAAACATAAAAAATAAAAAAAACTGTACACATTTTGACAGTAAATTAATCGGCAGAATTAATAAACAGGAAGTTAGGGCCGTAGGAAGTTGACTTCTTTGTCTTTTCATTTTTCATTTACTATTTTTAAAGTTAATGGTTCCAGCCTTACACAATGCTTAAAGAAAAACCTTTTTCTAAACCAAGCAGCAGAAATGTTTCGGACCGGTTGACAGAGTTCAACTTTAGGGCACCTTGAAGGAAAAACCAAACCGGCGCCGTGAAGCTCCGCCCGGTCCGGTCCTCTGGAGGCCGCTCCAGGGGCTGCTGCTCGGCTCCGCCGTAAAGCTGCTCGTCCTGGCCGGCTGGATGTTCGTGTTCGTACCGGTGGGTCCTCCCGTAGATGAGCTGAGCGACCATCAAACCGATCCAAACCCGAGCCATCAGTGCGGACGCCATGGGTGCGCTCCGGTCCGCTCACCTTCTCCCCGACAGCAGAGCCCAAAGAAGCGGGCTGAGAATCTGGACTGTCCGCAAAGCTGCGACTTAAATGCGCTTCATTTAGGAGCAGATGCTGCAGGTGTGTTCCCACGTGACCTGGGCGGGCAGGTCTGATCGTGGTATCGCGAGATCTGGGAGATGAACGCCATCTTTGTTTTGTCCCCACTGAGTGCTAACTAGCATGGTGGCAGATGAACATCGGTCTTGTCGAAAAATTGAAATGGAGATCATATTTTTGACATTTTAAATAACTCAAAAAGAAATGAAATACTTAATCTTTTCATTTATTTTTTAAGGTTTGAGTTTAAGCATATTATACCTTAACTGATTTTACATCCAGGTACTATTGGGATGATCAACTAAAACCTATTTCTGGCTGCACATGCCACACCCCCAGTCAGCTCCCACAAACCTATACAAAATGAGAAAAAACATTTTGTTCAAAAGTGGGATTTTTTTTCCCCCACCACCCCTTAGACAGCAAACATTTGGCATATGGTAGGCATGAAAGCTTGCCTACTACATTTTGGGCTCTTCACCATTATACTTCAATTACAGTAAATTGATCTTGTTAGCCTCTTTCATGGACACTTGCGTTTGTCCACGTGTGCAAAATGACCAACAATTCAACAGCAGCAAATAAAAGCTCAGGTCCCAGCAGAGTACAATATCTGTAAATTCACTTTAAGGCACAAGTGAGTTCATGATGTTTAACAGCCCAAGAGCAAATGTGAAAAGGTTTTGACTGAACAACAGTTGTGAAACATGTCAAGTGTGCCTGGAGTTTGTAAGAATGCGTTGGGCAAGAACGGAATTGGTTCTCTGCGTAGCTAAATGAAGTCCCACTCTATCAATAAGGCACCTTGAAGTGAATAATGTGGCGCCATGAATACATTTGTTTGTGAAAGGATGAAAAGGTTGAAGAGCAGCAGCTATATAGGAGCACTACTGTAATATCCCCAGAGTATGACACATTGTCATACACAAACAGATAAGTGTTCAAACTTGTGACTTTTACTGTGTGAGTGTCAAGTTCTGTAGACAGTGAGCTTATGCCCAAAAAAAAAAAAAAAAAAAAAAAAAAAAAACCCCACATTTGTCCAATTAAAACACTTTATTATTCAATCCATTCAGTTTTTTGTTTTTTTTTATAAATACATATAATTGGTACACTTTCATGGTCCCAGTCAGCGAAACACCAATCTTTGTCTACATTAGGGGAACTGCAATGGGGTCGTCGTGGTAGTCGGGGGTCGTCGTCGTGGGAGTGGTCGTCGTGGGCGTGGTGGTAGTCGGGGTCGTCGTCGTGGGAGTGGTCGTCGTGGGCGTGGTGGTAGTCGGGGTCGTCGTCGTGGGAGTGGTCGTCGTGGGCGTGGTGGTAGTCGGGGTCGTCGTCGTGGGAGTGGTCGTCGTGGGCGTGGTGGTAGTCGGGGTCGTCGTCGTGGGCGTGGTGGTAGTCGGGGTCGTCGTCGTGGGCGTGGTGGTAGTCGGGGTCGTCGTCGTGGGCGTGGTGGTAGTCGGGGTCGTCGTCGTGGGCGTGGTGGTAGTCGGGGTCGTCGTCGTGGGCGTGGTGGTAGTCGGGGTCGTCGTCGTGGGCGTGGTGGTAGTCGGGGTTGTCGTCGTGGGCGTGGTGGTAGTCGGGGTCGTCGTCGTGGGCGTGGTCGTCGTGGGCGTGGTGGTAGTCGGGGTCGTCGTCGTGGGCGTGGTCGTCGTGGGCGTGGTGGTAGTCGGGGTCGTCGTCGTGGGAGTGGTCGTCGTGGGCGTGGTGGTAGTCGGGGTCGTGGTGGTAGTCGGGGTCGTCGTCGTGGGCGTGGTGGTAGTCGGGTCGTCGTCGTGGGAGTGGTCGTCGTGGGCGTGGTGGTAGTCGGGGTCGTCGTCGTGGGAGTGGTCGTCGTGGGCGTGGTGGTAGTCGGGGTCGTCGTCGTGGGAGTGGTCGTCGTGGGCGTGGTGGTAGTCGGGGTCGTCGTCGTGGGAGTGGTGGTAGTCGGGGTCGTCGTCGGGGCGTGGTGGTAGTCGGGGTCGTCGTCGTGGGCGTGGTGGTAGTCGGGGTCGTCGTCGTGGGCGTGGTGGTAGTCGGGGTCGTCGTCGTGGGCGTGGTGGTAGTCGGGGTCGTCGTCGTGGGCGTGGTGGTAGTCGGGGTCGTCGTGGTGGGCGTGGTGGTCGTGGGCGTGGTGGTCGTCGTGGTGGGCGTGGTGGTCGTGGGCGTGGTGGTCGTGGTGGTCGTGGGCGTGGTGGTCGTCGTCGTGGGAGTGGTGGTCGTGGTGGTGGGGGTCGTCGTGGGAGTGGTGGTGGTGGGGGTCGTCGTCGGGGGCGTCGTCGTGGTGGTCGGGGGCGTGGTCGTCGTGGGCGTCGTGGGCGTCGGGGGCGTGGTCGTCGTGGGCGTCGTGGTAGTCGGGGTCGTCGTCGTGGGCGTCGTGGTAGTCGGGGTCGTCGTCGTGGGCGTCGTGGTAGTCGGGGTCGTCGTCGTGGGCGTCGTGGTAGTCGGGGTCGTCGTCGTGGGCGTCGTGGTAGTCGGGGTCGTCGTCGTCGTGGTGGTCGGGGTCGTCGTCGTCGTGGTGGTCGTCGTCGTGGTAGTCGGGGTAGTCGGGGTCGTCGTGGTAGTCGGGGTCGTCGTCGGGGTCGTGGTGGTGGTGGTGGTAGTCGGGGTCGTGGTGGTGGTGGTGGTAGTCGGGGTCGTGGTGGTGGTGGTGGTAGTCGGGGTCGTGGTGGTGGTGGTGGTAGTCGGGGTCGTCGTCGTGGTCGGGGTCATCGTCGGGGTCGTCGTCGTGGGCGTCGTGGTAGTCGTCGTGGGCGTCGTGGTAGGGGTGGTGGTCGTCGTGGGCGTCGTGGTAGGGGTGGTGGTCGTGGTGGTCGTCGTGGTCGTTGGGGGGGTGGTCGTGGTGGTCGTCGTGGTCGTTGGGGGGGTGGTCGTGGTGGTCGTCGTGGTCGTTGGGGGGGTGGTCGTCGTCGCTTCTGGATCAAATGGGCCAATTGGAATATCATCAAAGCCCCACAGATCATAAAATTCCTCCTCATTTGCTCCAGTCACAGCGGTCCCTATATCTACTTCAGAGCTCGCTGTAGTTGTCGTCACTGGTGTTTCTGGGTCAAAAATGTCATCAGGAATGTCATCAAAGCCCCACAGATCGAATACATCCGTTTCCTCTAGAGCTCTTTTAACGTGACGTCTCCCAGTTTTTGTCGGGTAACAAGCTGCCAGCGTCACACACCATCTCCCAGTGGCATCAGTGTAAACCAGTTCAAATCCAGAAACCTGTTAACGTACTTCATTAGTTTTAACAATCACACAAAAAAGTACATTTAAATGTTGCACATTGTTACCTTTTCTGATATATTCAATATGTCCACTAATAATGCACTGGAGGTTCTCAGTTGTCTCACAGAGTACTCTTTATCAAAAGAAGAATCTGCCCAAAGAGAACAAAATTAATCTTACACATTTTACATACCGATCTGATCACAGGGTGCTTTAATATACATTTCTTTAGCTCCCATTCTGACATCAAGTTGCTGCTTTCGCTGTGGGGATTATCACCCCAAATACCTTTTTAATTTCACAGCTCTTTCACAGCTCAAGTGTCCAAACTAGAACTAAAGTTGTGTGTTAACTGAACCACTGCAAGTGTTTTCTTCCCAATTAGCCGATCCTTACCGAGTTGCTTCACCTTCCTCAGTTTGGTTTCAGCAGGCAGCATAACGGTGATCTGTGCTTCTTTACAAGTCACCAGTGTTGGCACTGTTGGTGGTGATGTATCTGGATGGTCACAGACAGCTGTGGCCGTTATGTTCTGCTTCAGCAGACGGTCAAAATAATGCAGTTTCACCATGCGGGAACCAGTTTCATCTTCAGCCTGACGGTAGACAAAGGAGAGATTGTTTTTCACCCACGATATGTAGTTTGAATTACTTCAACGTGGCTCAAGAGCAGCAGCAGGAAAGTTATATTCATTCACTTTGGATTTTGATCATTTTATCATGTTTAAGTTTAAGGAAACTGTTTTTCCTACATTACTCTCCCATGTGCAGAGGAGGCACTAGATAGGCAGTAATCTATAAAATTCATTCCAATAATCAAGACAAGCTAAGCCATGAACAGGTTTCCCTTTAATCAAAATAATATTTTACCTGTACTGCAGTGTCACACCCATTGTAGGGCAGCTTCACCAACCACCACCACCTATAACTCTGAACTGAACAGCGACATCTGTCTGGCAGCGACAACAAACGAGTTCCATCTGTGGAAAGGATTGGGGAAACGTCACACCTCTGACAAGGACAGTCAATCAGCTTTCTGGAAGGCAAAAAAGGTACAACAGGTGGTTGAATCAAACACACCTTCCAGATGAAGATTTGTGTATCGGATTTGTGAAAGCCACAGTAAGATTGTTCTATTACTGCAGCGGTACTTTGGCAGGTTGAAATCTGATAATCCTGGACCCTTTTCATTCCCTGGAATCAGAAAAATAAGTTCAGCGGAGGAGCAACAAGTTAGCATGAATGATTTTGTTCAAAGGCAAGATGTTTTGAGATGAGCGATGATATGACGACGCATGACAAGTCTGCCAATTCAAAAGGGGAACAACAGCATTGTTGAAATGTTTAAGAGTTTGCCCTGATTGCTATGAGGCATAAACTTCATAAAAGGAGAAGATTGATATTGAAAACTCTGAAATTAGTCACATGGGTGAAATTGTCCAGATTAAAACACTAAATGGAAAAAGGGACAAAGGTTGATCTTCCAAGAAAAAAAAAAAGGAATAAAAACTGTACACATTTTGACAGTATATTAATCGGCAGAATTAATAAACAGGAAGTTAGGGCCGTAGGAAGTTGACTTCTTTGTCTTTTCATTTTTCATTTACTATTTTTAAAGTTAATGGTTCCAGCCTTACACAATGCTTAAAGAAAAACCTTTTTCTAAACCAAGCAGCAGAAATGTTTCGGACCGGTTGACAGAGTTCAACTTTAGGGCACCTTGAAGGAAAAACCAAACCGGCGCCGTGAAGCTCCGCCCGGTCCGGTCCTCTGGAGGCCGCTCCAGGGGCTGCTGCTCGGCTCCGCCGTAAAGCTGCTCGTCCTGGCCGGCTGGATGTTCGTGTTCGTACCGGTGGGTCCTCCCGTAGATGAGCTGAGCGACCATCAAACCGATCCAAACCCGAGCCATCAGTGCGGACGCCATGGGTGCGCTCCGGTCCGCTCACCTTCTCCCCGACAGCAGAGCCCAAAGAAGCGGGCTGAGAATCCGGACTGTCCGCACAGCTGCGACTTAAATGCGCTTCATTTAGGAGCAGATGCTGCAGGTGTGTTCCCACGTGACCTGGGCGGGCAGGTCTGATCGTGGTATCGCGAGATCTGGGAGATGAGCGCCATCTTTGTTTTGTATCCCATAGACATATTCATCGACGGGGCCATTGGATGCGGGGTCGAAAGTTTCCCCGTCAAACAACTTGAGGCTATGTGAATAGGCAGCCAGAATATGTGGAGATTTTATCGTTTTAATGGTAAAAAGGTGACTTTAACACATTAACACTTTGGCGCCAGGACTAATGCTCCGTGAAAAAGAGAAAAAGTTTCGCAAAACCGAGACGGTAAAAGTTTGAACGCAAGCTGGCCAACGGAAAGAAAGAAGATGCTGACGTGAGGGACTCTGAAAGGTCAGCGGAAATGAACGCACCAGGTGAGGAAAGCATAGAAACAACGGACCCACTTTCCTCTCAACATTTTGGGAAAGCTCTCCTCTGCAGTTGAGCAACTTGTGGTGGATATGAATCCCTGTCTTGTCTGTTTTGGATGAACATGGTCTTGTCCTCTCCCATGAGATTTTTGGCTTACTTAGTCGAATTAATAATAAGAATTAGACCAGAGGGCACATCTGCTTTGCTTTTGAATGGTATCAACATACAAGACAAGAAATGTAACAAACATATAAGAAAACATTTTCAAGATAAAGAGGTTATAGCCTCCAAGCCCACCTTTCCTCATTTTTTTGTCTGAATTTAATTCACTTTATAAATCCTAAGCCCTGGTTAAAAATAAAAAGAATACACAATTTTTAGATAACTATAAAAAGGCATTTGATGTACTGCCTGCCATTAAATTAAATTTATGCTTACAGAGATTGTTAAATATATTTCTGACTTGACATAACACTATTGTATTATGTTATTATTTATTTGGTTTGGTTTTTTTATATTATTTTTTATTGAATACAAACGTTTAACTAAGATTTTGTAAATGTATTTATTCTATGATTTTGTGTTTTTGTATGTGTGAAACAGCTCTCAAGTTGTGTTATGTGTTACTGTTTGACATAACTTGTAAATTGTGAATAATTAAAGTAAAAAATATATACATAGATGGGGCGTTGACTGCTGCTGCCGGTTGGAGCGACGTGCCTACATGGTGGCCATCTTGGTACAGTGCCACTCGCTCCTACAGCACATTACATCTATAGAGGAATGACGTGTTTGTACTATTTAAGTGATCATAAATCGCTCAGTTGTAATAAAACATATTGTCAACATATGTTCACACAGTTTGTTTGTGACAAACGTCAGACATGGGGGACAAACAGACAGACAAAGACATAAATTGAACAAAAGGAGCCCAGAAAACGTTCAGAGTGTTGAAGTCTTTATTTAGAAAATTGCTTAATTTGATTACTATTATATTATTATTATCATCACTACTGGCTAAAATGTAAGAAATAAAACAAGATCGGAAAGTGAACTATACTTTATTCCTTAGAAAAGTGTGGAATTAAGTTGTTATGAAATGCTTAGAGACATACAGTATGAATCATGGACATGAACAAATGAATTCTTCAGCCACAAGAATTCACAGCACACTTACCTTTTGTAAATGAGATGGGAAGTGAAAGACAGACGGTTTAAGTCCACGTCTCAGCCAGAAAATCTGCCCTGTCCTGAAAAATCCTTGAGGTGCCCACTGCAACACAAGGACCTCTCACTTGCCACAAAACCTTCACGTTTCACTGCCAGTTCCCATTGTCTCCTAAGAACATTGTCTTTAGGAAAGTTTAAAAATGTGAGAAAAGTAGCCAGAGATGTAAAGAATTTTTGTCCTTCACATTAAGGTGAAGTACATAATACCTATACTGTACATATCATTGATCTTCTAACTGGAGTCACTATAGTCTAAGGTCTGTTTTTTTCTTCAGACCAGGCAGTTTATAGATGAAATAACATTGCATTTTAACCCAAATTTTGTCTTTGAGACTAATTTAAAAAATGAGTGATTTCGCTAATAAGCAGCTGTGTAATACGCAGGGAAACGTAAGATGAGCTGGTTATACATCATGTCCTGTCGGAGTTCATTTCACCATTTTAACCACCTGCTCACTCAATACGGTCTCTTACGCACACCTTACCCATGAAAGGTGATTCCATGGCACCTGGTATTTATGTTCCGCTCATTGGAACAACCATAAGCGGCACCAAAGTCCAGCATCTTGTCAGGATTGTCTGCTGAAAACATTAAAGTAGAAGTTTTGTATATGGTAGGCATGAAATCTTGCTAAATTTTAGCAAACATGCTCCGATTGGTTCATCACAGATTCAACCTCCTGAGAGCCCTCATCGTGAGACTACATTTTGGGCTCTTCATTATACTTCATTTAGAGTAAATTGATCTTGTTAGCCTCTTTCATGGACACTTGCGTTTGTCCACGCGTGCAAGATGACCAATAAGTCAACAGCAGCAAATAAAAAGCTCAGGTCCCAGCAGAGTACAATATCTGTAAATTCACTTTAAGGCACAAGTGAGTTCATGATGTTTAACAGCCCAAGAGCAAATGTGAAAAGGTTTTGACTGAACAACAGTTGTGAAACATGTCAAGTGTGCCTGGAGTTTGTAAGAATGCGTTGGGCAAGAACGGAATTGGTTCTCTGCGTAGCTAAATGAAGTCCCACTCTATCAATAAGGCACCTTGAAGTGAATAATGTGGCGCCATGAATACATTTGTTTGTGAAAGGATGAAAAGGTTGAAGAGCAGCAGCTATATAGGAGCACTACTGTAATATCCCCAGAGTATGACACATTGTCATACACAGATAAGTGTTCAAACTTGTGACTTTTACTGTGTGAGTGTCAAGTTCTGTAGACAGTGAGCTTATGCCCAAAAAAAAAAAAAAAAACCCACATTTGTCCAATTAAAACACTTTATTATTCAATCCATTCAGTTTTTTTTTTGTTTTTTTTAAATACATATAATTGGTACACTTTCATGGTCCCAGTCAGCGAAACACCAATCTTTGTCTACATTAGGGGAACTGCAATGGGGTCGTCGTGGTAGTGGGGGTCGTCGTCGTGGGAGTGGTCGTCGTGGGCGTGGTGGTAGTCGGGGTCGTCGTCGTGGGAGTGGTCGTCGTGGGCGTGGTGGTAGTCGGGGTCGTCGTCGTGGGAGTGGTCGTCGTGGGCGTGGTGGTAGTCGGGGTCGTCGTCGTGGGAGTGGTCGTCGTGGGCGTGGTGGTAGTCGGGGTCGTCGTCGTGGGAGTGGTCGTCGTGGGCGTGGTGGTAGTCGGGGTCGTCGTCGTGGGAGTGGTCGTCGTGGGCGTGGTGGTAGTCGGGGTCGTCGTCGTGGGAGTGGTCGTCGTGGGCGTGGTGGTAGTCGGGGTCGTCGTCGTGGGAGTGGTCGTCGTGGGCGTGGTGGTAGTCGGGGTCGTCGTCGTGGGCGTGGTGGTAGTCGGGGTCGTCGTCGTGGGCGTGGTGGTAGTCGGGGTCGTCGTCGTGGGCGTGGTCGTCGTGGGCGTGGTGGTAGTCGGGGTCGTCGTCGTGGGCGTGGTGGTAGTCGGGGTCGTCGTCGTGGGCGTGGTGGTAGTCGGGGTCGTCGTCGTGGGCGTGGTGGTAGTCGGGGTCGTGGTGGTAGTCGGGGTCGTCGTCGTGGGAGTGGTCGTCGTGGGCGTGGTGGTAGTCGGGGTCGTCGTCGTGGGAGTGGTCGTCGTGGGGGTAGTCGGGGTCGTCGTCGTGGGAGTGGTCGTCGTGGGGGTAGTCGGGGTCGTCGTCGTGGGAGTGGTCGTCGTGGGAGTGGTGGTAGTCGGGTCGTCGTCGTGGGAGTGGTGGTAGTCGGGGTCGTCGTCGTGGGCGTGGTGGTAGTCGGGGTCGTCGTCGTGGGCGTGGTGGTCGTGGTGGTCGTCGTGGGCGTGGTGGTCGTCGTGGTCGTGGGCGTGGTGGTCGTCGTGGTGGTCGTCGTCGTGGGAGTGGTGGTCGTGGTAGTCGGGGTCGTCGTCGTGGGAGTGGTGGTGGTGGGGGTCGTCGTGGTGGGAGTGGTGGTGGTGGGGGTCGTCGTGGTGGGAGTGGTGGTGGTGGGGGTCGTCGTCGTGGTCGTCGGGGGCGTGGTCGTGGTGGGCGTCGTGGTCGTCGTCGGGGTCGTGGTCGTGGTGGGCGTCGTGGTCGTCGTCGGGGTCGTCGTCGTGGTGGGCGTCGTGGTCGTCGTCGGGGTCGTGGTCGTGGTGGGCGTCGGGGTCGTCGTCGGGGTCGTGGTCGTGGTGGGCGTCGTGGTCGTAGTCGGGGTCGTCGTCGTCGTGGGCGTCGTGGTAGTCGTGGTCGTCGTCGGCGTCGTGGTCGTCGTCGGCGTCGTGGTCGTCGTCGGCGTCGTGGGCGGCGTCGTCGTGGGCGGCGTCGTCGTGGGCGTCGTCGTCGTGGGCGTCGTCGTCGGGGTCGTCGTGGTAGTCGGGGTCGTCGTGGTAGTCGGGGTAGTCGGGGTCGTCGTGGTAGTCGTGGTAGTCGTGGTGGTGGTGGTAGTCGGGGTCGTCGTGGTGGTGGTGGTAGTCGGGGTCGTCGTCGTGGTGGTAGTCGGGGTGGGGGTCGTCGTCGGGGTGGGGGTCGTCGTCGGGGTGGGGGTCGTCGTCGTGGGCGTCGTGGTAGGGGTGGTGGTCGTCGTCGTGGGCGTCGTGGTAGGGGTGGTGGTCGTCGTGGGCGTCGTGGTAGGGGGGGTGGTCGTGGTGGTCGTCGTGGTCGTTGGGGGGGTGGTCGTGGTGGTCGTCGTGGTCGTTGGGGGGGTGGTCGTCGTCGCTTCTGGATCAAATGGGCCAATTGGAATATCATCAAAGCCCCACAGATCATAAAATTCCTCCTCATTTGCTCCAGTCACAGCGGTCCCTATATCTACTTCAGAGCTCGCTGTAGTTGTCGTCACTGGTGTTTCTGGGTCAAAAATGTCATCAGGAATGTCATCAAAGCCCCACAGATCGAATACATCCGTTTCCTCTAGAGCTCTTTTAACGTGACGCCTCCCAGTTTTTGTCGGGTAACAAGCTGCCAGCGTCACACACCATCTCCCAGTGGCATCAGTGTAAACCAGTTCAAATCCAGAAACCTGTTAACGTACTTCATTAGTTTTAACAATCACACAAAAAAGTACATTTAAATGTTGCACATTGTTACCTTTTCTGATATATTCAATATGTCCACTAATAATGCACTGGAGGTTCTCAGTTGTCTCACAGAGTACTCTTTATCAAAAGAAGAATCTGCCCAAAGAGAACAAAATTAATCTTACACATTTTACATACCGATCTGATCACAGGGTGCTTTAATATACATTTCTTTAGCTCCCATTCTGACATCAAGTTGCTGCTTTCGCTGTGGGGATTATCACCCCAAATACCTTTTTAATTTCACAGCTCTTTCACAGCTCAAGTGTCCAAACTAGAACTAAAGTTGTGTGTTAACTGAACCACTGCAAGTGTTTTCTTCCCAATTAGCCGATCCTTACCGAGTTGCTTCACCTTCCTCAGTTTGGTTTCAGCAGGCAGCATAACGGTGATCTGTGCTTCTTTACAGGTCACCAGTGTTGGCACTGTTGGTGGTGATGTATCTGGATGGTCACAGACAGCTGTGGCCGTTATGTTCTGCTTCAGCAGACGGTCAAAATAATGCAGTTTCACCATGCGGGAACCAGTTTCATCTTCAGCCTGACGGTAGACAAAGGAGAGATTGTTTTTCACCCACGATATGTAGTTTGAATTACTTCAACGTGGCTCAAGAGCAGCAGCAGGAAAGTTATATTCATTCACTTTGGATTTTGATCATTTTATCATGTTTGTTAAGTTTAAGGAAACTGTTTTTCCTACATTACTCTCCCATGTGCAGAGGAGGCACTAGATAGGCAGTAATCTATAAAATTCATTCCAATAATCAAGACAAGCTAAACCATGAACAGGTTTCCCTTTAATCAAAATAATATTTTACCTGTACTGCAGTGTCACACCCATTGTAGGGCAGCTTCACCAACCACCACCACCTATAACTCTGAACTGAACAGCGACATCTGTCTGGCAGCGACAACAAACGAGTTCCATCTGTGGAAAGGATTGGGGAAACGTCACACCTCTGACAAGGACAGTCAGCTTTCTGGAAGGCAAAAAAGGTACAACAGGTGGTTGAATCAAACACACCTTCCAGATGAAGATTTGTGTATCGGATTTGTGAAAGCCACAGTAAGATTGTTCTATTACTGCAGCGGTACTTTGGCAGGTTGAAATCTGATAATCCTGGACCCTTTTCATTCCCTGGAATCAGAAAAATAAGTTCAGCGGAGGAGCAACAAGTTAGCATGAATGATTTTGTTCAAAGGCAAGATGTTTTGAGATGAGCGATGATATGACGACGCATGTTAAGTCTGCCAATTCAAAAGGGGAACAACAGCATTGTTGAAATGTTTAAGAGTTTGCCCTGATTGCTATGAGGCATAAACTTCATAAAAGGAGAAGATTGATATTGAAAACTCTGAAATTAGTCACATGGGTGAAATTGTCCAGATTAAAACACTAAATGGAAAAAGGGACAAAGGTTGATCTTCCAAGAAAAAAAAAAGGAATAAAAACTGTACACATTTGACAGTAAATTAATCGGCAGAATTAATAAACAGGAAGTTAGGGCCGTAGGAAGTTGACTTCTTTGTCTTTTCATTTTTCATTTACTATTTTTAAAGTTAATGGTTCCAGCCTTACACAATGCTTAAAGAAAAACCTTTTTCTAAACCAAGCAGCAGAAATGTTTCGGACCGGTTGACAGAGTTCAACTTTAGGGCACCTTGAAGGAAAAACCAAACCGGCGCCGTGAAGCTCCGCCCGGTCCGGTCCTCTGGAGGCCGCTCCAGGGGCTGCTGCTCGGCTCCGCCGTAAAGCTGCTCGTCCTGGCCGGCTGGATGTTCGTGTTCGTACCGGTGGGTCCTCCCGTAGATGAGCTGAGCGACCATCAAACCGATCCAAACCCGAGCCATCAGTGCGGACGCCATGGGTGCGCTCCGGTCCGCTCACCTTCTCCCCGACAGCAGAGCCCAAAGAAGCGGGCTGAGAATCCGGACTGTCCGCACAGCTGCGACTTAAATGCGCTTCATTTAGGAGCAGATGCTGCAGGTGTGTTCCCACGTGACCTGGGCGGGCAGGTCTGATCGTGGTATCGCGAGATCTGGGAGATGAGCGCCATTTTTTTTCGTGTAGTTTTGGTCGTGCTTTTTTTTTTTTTGTTTGTTTTTTTCTAGATTGTTAATCTACAGAGAAATCTAATTTAATCCTCAACAGAACAAAAACACCTCACACAGACACACACACACAATGAACTAAATGTAGTTTTAATGTGAAGGAGTGTTTCTGTTCTGTCATAAAAAGGGAACATCTCCTACATTGGAGTGACATTTCTAAGAGGATGTCCTGAGGTGTAAACCTTCAGGATGATTAGGTTCAGAGGTCACCAGCTCCGGTCCTGGAGGGACGCTGTCCTACATGTTTTTGATGTTTAATGCCTGATTCAAATGATCAGCTCGTCATCAGGCTCTGCTGAGGTCTGATCAGGACTCTCTCATTTGAATCAGGTGTGTTGGTGCAGGAAACATCTAAAACATGTAGGATGGTGTTCCTCCAGGAGCGGAGCTGGTGACCTCTGCTCTGCTGTAAATTCACCAGCTCCGTCACTTGCACAAGCAGCAGCTCCCTCTGCTGATGAAACATGGAGAGCAAAGGTTTTATAGTTTCTAGTGTCCACCATTGCTGAGGCCCGAGGAGACACACACAGCCTCTTTCTACACAGCAAAACACAATTAACAAGTCTACGAACTGTGCTTTCATCATCTGATACTTCCTGTGTTGCGTCACAGTCAATCTTTTTTCAATATCTATTTATGTGTTTTTGTTTTATTTTCAGTCTGTATATACATATTTGAAATGTATACATTTCAAACTATATATATATATATATATACATACACATAGTTTGAAATTTGTTTCTGAATTATTTTGATCTCTGTTCATCCATTTCATACAAATGCCAGACAACCATTACAACCCATGACATAAATTATTTTTATTTCATGCCACGTTTTTTTACATAACCTCTAATGTATTCTGCTCTGTGTTCATATTATCTATTCAATAAACCACAGTATATAATGCATATCGTGTGTGTGTAAATATATTTGTGTTTTTTCTCATCTGTTCACAGCCTACTGGAGAAATGTGAGGAAAGACGTTGACTTCTTGTCTAATCAAATTAGAATAAACAGGAATAAAACTTTGTATGTCGTCGTCGGTCGTCATTGTGTGAGAGAGGGGGGTTATTATAAATAGAATAAAAAAAAAAAAAAAAAAAAAAAAAAGCATTGTCAGAAGTGGGATTCGAACCCACGCCTCCATTCGGAGACCAGAAGTCCCAGCCCGGGAAGGTTCGTCACCTTGAGTCTGGCGCCTTAGACCGCTCGGCCATCCTGACAACGGTGGTATGGCGGCCGGCAGGAGTCTGTTTGTCTGCTGCTCACCGACCGTCTGACGGACTCCCTGCTTGGTCATGTGATCCGCATCATGTGACGTGACGTGACGTGGTCTCATTAAATGTTATGATGCCGATCGTGTGTTTTAAAGCGTCGAAGGGGACGGACTGGAAATTTGATACAGAGTTTGTACACCTGTAATTCTTTTAATCGGAATTGGAAGGATTAAAAGGTCACGTGACCGCCACTTTAATTAACTTCCGGATAATTTAATTAACATCAATAAAGAGCCTGAGAGCTTGTTTACCGACAACCCACCCTGAACACGTCCGATCCTGCTTTGTGCTGTCAGAGTTTTCATTTGATTTGAAATTTTGTCATCTTATTTTCTCCAGCAGGAGTCGCTGCTCTTCTGCTTGTTGCTGAAATACTGTGATGAAGTGCAATCGCCTCCATGTGCTTTGGCTGTACATTTAAAATACACAGGCTACTCATGTCTGAGTTAATCTGATAAATATATCTCTTTAAAAAAAAAAAAAAAAAACATCCGTCTTACAACTTGCACCAAATCGGGAGTTCATTATTTTGTTCACAGCTCAGATAAATAATAATAATAATAATAAAGTCAAATCTGTTCATTTTTGTATAAACTAATAAAACAGCGGTGGCTACGAGGCTTGATGTAAAAGTGTCGCTGACAAAAGGCCATTGTCAGAAGTGGGATTCGAACCCACGCCTCCATTCGGAGACCAGAAGTCCCGGCTGGGGAAGGAAACCTTGAGTCTGGCGCCTTAGACCACTCGGCCATCCTGACAACTGTGGGCACTACGGCAGACACACAACCTTACATATACACACATCCTCACTGCTGTTGTTTGTCATATATTTATGATAACAAACATTCACAGACAAACCAACAAACACAACCAGCGCTGTTAAATGGTTGTGTTTCTGTTTTTTTTTTTTTCTTCTTCTTCTTCTTATCATTCACTTCCGGGTTTCACCCACGTGACCGCCCGCCCAGATTACTACATAACCTCCTCATGTGTTTCTTATGAAACTAAAAACACAGACGGAGGCAGATCGGTCGGATTAAAGGAGATACTTCATTATTTTTAGTTTATTTTATTGTTTTTTATTTGAAGATAGCTCGTTTTGTTCCGGAAATGTCGTTTTACAGAAATGCCGTCTGGTTCGTTAAAGGACTGCATGAATACACAAAGTAAGTTCATTTCTGCACGCATGTCACAACGTGAAGCCTTCAAAGGTCTTCAGGATTTTATGTTTTTTGTGCAGCAATGACCTGATACCCCTGAAACCACACTTATCATTCTTCATGGTCATATTCTGCGATCGTTTTGTTTCTTTCTTCTATTGCAGATTCAACAACTGTCTGTTGTTTATTCAGGGATGCGTAAAAAAAAAAAAAAAAAAGTCCATAGAAATTCATTGAATTAAGAGGAAAATCATTTGTTTGGTTATATTTGCAAATGTTCAAAATGTTCATCCATAATTTTTCCATAGTAATTTTACAATTCTTTTGAAATAGTAAAATGGACCCCTCCCAGCTCAAACACCACTGAGGCCTGTCTGGTTATGAAACAGGTGTTGCATTATGTTTGGTGTTAAAAAGTCTTCAATCCAACTGAACTGCAGAAATGTTAATCGGCTGTTTGACTGTGTTTTGTTTTGGGGGTTTTTTTCCAGCTCAAAAAAACAAGAAAGCAGTTCAGTCCCAGAACATGAGCTGCTATTGTTATTAAAGCGACTCAGTTCTTTATCCACTCTGAAGCTGTTACTGATTTTTTTTTTTTTTTCTCCCCTCTTGTTGTTGTCAGACATAAGTGTACATTTATGTTGTGCCGCCCTTTGCTCCTGACAGGAGTGGCTATGAGGCTGCAGCAAAGCATTTTGTCCCAGCAGACCTGGATGTGAACCTGAGCGGGAGGTCCTTCATGATCACTGGGGCCAACAGTGGGATTGGTAAAGCCACGGCGCAGGAAATCGCAAACAGAGGTGAGCAAACGATCCATTCTACAACACCTGGAAGAGCCTCTGGCTCTTGTCTGGCTTGTCTTCTGATGTGTTTTTGTTTGTTTTGCTCAGGGGGAATTGTTCACTTGGTGTGTCGAAACAAGGGCCGAGCAGATGCAGCCAAAGATGAAATTGTGGTCCGGAGTAAGAATGAGGTGAGAGATCCTCACTTGGGTGTGGAGTATGAGGTTGTGGGTCACTATAGATACACTTAACTGAATAAAACCAGGGAGACATAAAAGATGAGCTTTAATCTCATGCTGTATAGTACAGTGTATCACCGCTCTACCCAGTAAGGGACAACAATCAAAGTAAATCCATGAAACAGGTCAAATATCAATAAATCAAACCAAAACTATGTTATTACAGTTATCATAAAATCTAGGTCAAGCGGTTTTGTTTTGCTTTTATTCCCAGAATGTCCACGTCCACATCGTCGACATGTCCAGTGCGAAACAAGTGTGGGAGTTTGCCCAAAACTTCTCGCAGAGCAACAGTCTGCATGTTCTGGTGAGTGTCTGGAGATCTGAAACAAACAGGCTGGATTTTGTTTTGGTTTTAATCACCTGCTGCGTTCATCAGATCAACAACGCAGGCTGCATGGTCAACCAGAGAGAGCTGACCGAGGACGGTTTGGAGAAGAACTTCGCCACAAATACACTCGGTAATGTTTTATTTATTTATTTATTTATTTTCTAAAACTAAACTAACATCCGATGCACAATAAAATGCATATGTTTTAGTTTGCACCATAAGTTTTTTATTCTTTTTATAATTTCTTTTCTTTTGGTAATTGGAAAAAAGAACTTAGTGTAAATAACATGGTGTTAGTTAAAAAAAGTTTGGATCTTGCTGCTGTTACTGGACCGTCCTCTGTGCTCACCTGTGTTTCCAGGTACATACATCCTCACCACGGCACTGATCCCTGCACTGAGGAAGGTCGAAGATCCCAGAGTGGTGGGTTAGCTTTCGGATGAAAACATCATGTCATCGCGTTATTCTGGCTGCAGGCTCACGCGTCTCCTGTTTTCCCCGCAGGTCACTGTGTCGTCGGGCGGGATGCTCACTCAGAGGCTGAACATGGACGACCTCCAGTGTGAGAAGGGGACGTTTGACGGCACCATGGCGTACGCTCAGAACAAAGTAAAGGAGACTTATTCGCTGAACAGAAAACACACAGGAGGGAATCAAACGCACGCTTGTTGAGGTTTCTGTGTTCTCTTTGCGACAGAGACAGCAGGTGATTCTGACAGAGAGATGGGCTGCTCAACACAGAGACATCCACTTCTCCTCCATGCATCCTGGCTGGGCAGACACACCAGGTAGACTAAACAAACTGTGGAGACAGATTCACACAGTTTTCTGTGATGACATTGATACGATTTCATTAAAAAGTTCTGTCCACACTAAAGTACAACAGACGGAGACAAAGGAATTTACTTTGTATTGAAAGATTTGCTCTCGTCTTGTTGTAATAATAGCATCAGCTCAGCTAAGAACTAAACACAACTGAGAAGAAGTGAATAAATTATATTCAGTAATAAAGAAAGAAATATGTATATGTTCTTAATACCAAAGCAAAAACTAACAAAACTCTGTATTATACTTGTAGACTGTCAACAAGAACCGAGCAGCGTTTGAACTCAATAGATATTCTAATTTTGAAATGAATGCCCCTGAATAACTTAACATGTCACAGAGAAAGCTGCTTCTCTGATCTGCAGTCTTGTTTAACTTTTCTCCACGCAGCGGTCCAGTCGTCCATGTCGTCCTTCCACGCTAAGATGCAGTCCAAACTGAGGACGGAGGCCATGGGGGCCGACACCGTGGTGTGGCTCGCTGTGTCTCCTGCTGCTGTAAAGCAACCCAGTGGGCTCTTCTTCCAGGGTCAGTAACTGATCACGTTTAATTACAGCGATGGAGCCGAATGTGATGGGCTCAACTGAGACCAGATCTGAACAGGTCCAAATCAGTTTTAATGAAGTGTAATAATAACTCAAATTCCATCAATTGTCCCAGTTGCAATAATACAGAGAATTACATGAACTCTGCAGCTCTGCAGAGCACAAATTCCCAAAATGTTCTTACTCACGACCTACTCGAAATTCTCTAAATATTTACCCTCCACATCTGATCCCAAACGATTCGGCCGCTCTTCATTTGTCTCCTGACTCTTTTTCGTTTTTACTTCTACCGGATAACAAAAAAGTTCCTATCATCAGCTTTACACAGTTATCTAATCACTTGTAGTGCCTTCGGGTCTGTTTGGTAGGCTGGGAAACGCTGCCATAAAGCACTTTAGCTTCTTTTGAAGGTTTTTCTGGCTCATTGACTGTGTGGATCAGTCTCATCAGTCCTGTTTCCGGCAGCCAAACAAGCTCTATTAACCCCACTTTACTCCATCTGCCAGAGGGTCGTGGGTTCAGTTCCCGGGTCTGGGGCCTTTCTGTGCGGAGTGTGTGTGTTTCCCCCAGTGCCTGGTTTCCTGTGACCGTCCAAAGACATCATGTTGGGGTTAATTGGTGACTAAATTGTCTGTAGGTCTGAGTGTGAGTGTGTTGGCCCTGTGATGGACTGGCGACCGGCTCTAAGATACAGCAACGCTTTCTGCTTCTGTAATCAGTTCAAACATTAGTATTGTATCTAATGCGTTGCCGTAGTGCATGTCTTAGCTGTTGTGTCATACATTTCTATAAAATATCTTCCAGATCGTAGAGCAGTGCCAACCCACCTGCCTCTGTCCTGGTCCAGGGCCACACCGCAGGAGGAGGAAAAGCTTCTGGCAGCCCTGGAGGAGTTCGCTCTGAAGTTCAAACCTTAATGTCGTCACAAATACACCAGGCACTCCTCACTAATTGTTAATGTTTACATTATTATTTCTCTTTTAAAATTTCAATGCATTAAAAAAATGAAAACCAAATTTTTTACTTTTCTGACTGATATCTGAGAAATGTAAAAAAAAAACAACAAAAACTTCATTATAGAAAAATCACAGATTTTTGGGGCTTTTCCCTTTTGGACTGAAGGATTTTGATTTTTAATTGCATTTCATATTATAATTTTAATGCCAATAGGGAGAATGGTAAATATCTGAGATGCTATAATGTAATTTAAAAATGTTAAAACAATAAAAACAGATACGAGTGACCCAAAATTCTGTTTTGGTTCCTGTTTGACTAGAACAGGAAAACTGTGTTACAACAAAACAGCATTCTTACTCAAATCTGGTCCAGTAGGTGAATACCTGCTTTTTTAATGTATTATTTATACACACAAGGTTACATTAACAGTCAAAACTGGCATCAGATGAAGTTATTTTCACTGCAACAAACATTAAGGAATTGTTTGTGTGATGATTTTGTATCTCCTGTGTAATCTGAGTTTTACATTCAAAGGACTACACCAGTTATTTTGCACAACTTTTGCAACACACTTAATATGATTACTGGTTTCTATTTTGCAAAACAAGTTATTATTTTGGGTCTTCACACTCAAGGCAGCCACAGTTTCACATTTATTTCACTACAGATAGCCACTTCGCCGGAAAACAGCAAAAATCACGGAAACACTGGAAAAATAGATCCTAAAAATGACATCATGCATTAGAAACTGATCTGCAAAAAAGGGATATATACATGATTTGATGTTGAAGGAGCTGAAAGCTCAGAAAAACACTGGTATGGTCTGTACCCTCACATTCACAAGCTGACAGCTGCTGTAAATGTACCTTTTTGAGTAGCTATGAACATGTATTTAATTCTCCCCAAAAATCAGTCAAGCCTACAATTTCTCATTCATCTATCATTGGATCTTCACGTTAATCAGATTTTCAATCTAAACATCAAACCTCTTTGGAAAATATTCAGCGGGGGGGTTGAACATCAGGGGAAATCACCTTTGTTTCTATCTGATCATTCAAGCACAAAAATGATAATCATAAAACCAAAACATTTCTTTTTAACAGCAGCAGTTTGTAATAAATTCTTGCTCCTTGATTCCAGTGCATTGAGCTTCATTATACAGTATCATGACTAAGACAAAAAAAAAAAAAAACCCAAAACATTACAGTGAGAAGAACAAAATCAAAACAAACCACGTTCACGTACATGTTAGTTTCCTCCCACTCCTGGTACGAGTACAGCATTTATGCTCTCCCTCCAATTAACTTGATGATATGTTTCCATGTCAGAAATATTTAAATCACACTTGGAATAATAAAATATGTCAAAGCAGCTCCACAGATGGCAGGATGGAGCACACAAAGGTCTACAAGCTGTGCGGCTGCTTAATGTACGGATGACAAAACCTGACAGGCGTTCTCTTCTGCTTACATTGTGCGTCTGCACAGAAACACAACAAAACACAAAAAAAGTATGGATTCATGTAGATGCAGTTTGGACTCCTACGTGAAACACAAGTTTACTTGGCTCATGTGAGAAACAGCAAAGACACTCCGGCAGGTATTTGTTACCCACAAAAAGCTTCTTCAGCGTCACACATTTAAAGAAACAGCCGCAAAGACGTGGCTGATATCTGATGAGATGTATTTAGAAACCTGAACAGGAGAACGCAAAACGCGCAGCGGGAGTAATGTGAAGCACCTGAACGCAGGATCTGCTGATCTGCTGCAGAGATGCCACTCCAGCAGTTTTAGACATGCACATTCAGTCCAAACTGTGCCAGCTGCACCGTCTACAGACGAGGAGCGCTCGAGCTCCGGCAGCAGTGTCCCCTGCAGGCAACGAGCGACAGCCTCTATCCAACATCCCTGGCCTCAGAAAAAAAAAAAAAAAGAGCTGGTTCCTAACGGGATGGGACAGCGGACCACAGACATTTTATATACAGTCCAAATAAATCTAAAGAAAAAATATGTATGTGTCCCGGGGACACCTACTGAGCTGGTTTCAATGATTTTTATACTGTTGGTCTTTAGACAGACGGAAATAACGAAGATACAGCTGCAGTGCTGCGTCAGGACGTCAACATGTTCACGTTAAGAGGTCACTATTTACAGGTGACAGTTTCTACAGACAGTGAACATGTTGGCTTGCTTGTTTAAACAATCCTTGACTTGTCAAATTCACATTTCAACATTTCAAATTTAGGTGTTTTGAAGCCAAATCCTGGAAGGTTTTAAGTTTGAGGATTAAACTTACACTTCAGATAACGCTGTTATATTTCTCCTTTTAAGTTAACAGATGGCGTAAAAGTCAACAAGCTCAGATGAATCTTCCAGCAGCTGTGCCTTTGCCTATAGAGGACACATCTGCTGCTTGGCTCCTCTGTAGGCGGTGCAGGCTGGTCTGACAATGATTAAACAGTTCCCTCTTGTGGAGAATCAGTAGCTTGAGAGACATGGATTTCTATCCGTGAGTTAAGATCTAGTTCCACGAGATGTGTCACATTTCACACATTTCAAAACAAAAACAAAAAAAAGTCTTGTTTGGTTTGAGGGTGCCTGCAGACCTCAGCACAGACTCCTCTGAGTTACTGTGTTGTGAGATTCACAGTGAGGAATGCAGGAAAATTAAGTAAATAAGGTGTGTTGATTGCTTGCACAGTCAAATGCCTCACCCCCTCCCTCACAATCATATAGACACACACAGAGATCCCCGCCAACCAGCGCTCCCCACACACATAAAAAACACCCACAATCCATCTGTAACCTTGTGTCAACCAAGGCCCATCCTGTTCCCAGGCTTCATCGGCCTGCAGTGTCGTCACTGTCAACGCACAACAGCCACCGCTTGTTGTTGAAAAACTGTTAAATATTACCCACTTGGCATCGATATTGTTGGATGCGCTGCAGCTGCCGCGGTTAAAGCCTCACAGTTTTGTCGAACAGGGGCAGACCTCAGGACACCACAGGCGTCATGTCCCAGAGCTGCAGATTAACATAAAACATAAATCACAATCAGTGCTGTCGGTCCCACCGCCCCACTCCTCCAGGAGAAGAGGGGTGGATGCTAACCAAATTTATTTTGAGGAATACGGTCAAAGAAAGAAGGTCTGAATGAGCTCAATCCATTTTAATAAAAAGTGGCCCCAACAAGCTCCTCTGGAAACGCTGACTACATTCAGTGTTAGTTTGTTTGAGAAAAGTCACTAAACTTCGCCAAAGTTTTGAGATACCATGCATAAAATTCAGAGGCTCAAAAGGTTAGAGGGTTGGTGAGCAACAGTCTAAATAAACCTAATCTTTTGGGTAAATGTATAAGTGACAACCTGGTAAATGTTCCTTCTCTTATCTGAGACCCAAAAATACAACCGTTTGTTTCCGTCCAGACCTTGATAACCTTGTCGGCGCCCGAGGTGAGCAGGTTTCCAGTGGTGGGCTCGTAGTGCATGTAAACAATGCCGTGCTTGCTGTCGTGGAAGGTGGCCGTGGGCGCTCGACTGGAAGACAGAACGGGAACGGCGGTTACTCCACCGGGCGTACGCCGAGGAAAGCGGCGGCACAAAGGGTCAGTGTGTGAAGACAACAGAGGCCGATTGTTACTCACTCCTCGTCGGTGATGGACTCGTGGCAGCTGTCACACACACGCACCTCAAACTCGAAGCCCATGAGGGGGATGGTGGAGCGTTTGGACGAGCATTTGCCGCACACTGCTTGGCCACACTTCCTGCAGTGGTGCTGAGGAACACGAGAGGACTCAGACACGTCAGCTTTGAGTTTATCTAATTAAATCAGCTGTCAGGAAACTGAAGGCCGGATTCACTGCTCTGCTTTCTACAGCACGAATTCTCATCTTTGGGCTTAAACGGGCCAAGTCAGCCCAAGTCCAGGTCAAATCTACTTTAACACTGACGTCGCCTGACGTCGCCTTTTTGTTGTAAAGCCTTCAGCTTGTAATTTGTCGTGGGAAGAGAAAGAAATATAGTTAAACAAATATTTTCATTGCATTTCATCTCTTTTGGTTGGCATATTTTTTTATGAAAAACAATCCAACAATCTTAAATAAGGTCATTATAAATCACAAGGTCCCCTCTGTATAAATAGATTGACTTTCACGCTTTATTTTTCCACTTGAAAGAATTATACTTTAACCAAAATAAACTGGCCCTGTGCCACTCAGTCACTCAGACTTTGGAGATCGCACAGCTCTGCAGCCTTGAGATGAAGTAAAATTACTTCTTGGTTTGTGAGCTAGACAGCATTTTATAGTCAATCATTTGAGAATATTAAAAGTTATTCCCATTTATGACTACAATGATAATAGAAATTCACCACAATCAGCATATTTTGAGCATTTTTTGGGATAATAAGGGATTAAATATCTTATTCTTCTAAAGTGGAAAAGAAACATGGAACTCATTTCCAGAAACACACACACACAAAAAAAGAATCACATTGTGTTGTGTCTGTTTGTTGCTGAAAAGTGCTGTGCAGTCAAAGAACGGCTGTTAATGTATCCATGAACACACACACACACACACACTTGAGATAAATCACAGCCGTATCGAGCGCTTCCTGAGAACGAGGCGATAAACCAGCCGCAGGATGTTTGTGCGGACCGGGTCGAGAGCGTGATGAAGCTACAGAACACTGAATCTGCTTCAGCTGAGGATTTATCCAAACCCTCACGTTAGTCTTTGTGCTTTATGAGCGACCGCCGGCTGTGTGTGATGTGTAATACCTGTCGTAGGCCGATCTTCTTACTGTCCCACATCTGTTTGAAGTTCCAGAAGAACGGCTGCTCACACTTCTGACACGAGTCGCTGTCCAGCCACTCTGGGGTCTGTGCAGACACACACGTTCGCAAAATTACTAATTATTTAAAGCTGCTTAACATTTGACATTTAAATTCACCAAAAAAGTCTGAACCTGCACAGGCGTAAAGCAAATATCCTCGACGTCAGAAGGAACCACATAGATCATAAATGTCAGGCTTCTTGTCAGCTTTATGAATTTTATGGATATTGACAGATTCAGGAAATGCAACGACGTTTTGGGAAAAATGTCTTTCTGCTTTGCTTCTAATTGGCAGATAAGAATATCAGTATTCAGTCTGGAGGAGTCAGGGTGTAACTGGCCAAGCTCAGAGTAAAGAGAGGAGTCTGGCTCGATCCAAAGGAATATAAAACACCGCTGCCAACAGTTAAAGCTGTCACATTTACACTGAACCCTCTGCACAAGCAGAGCTGTGAAATTACTCACTTTGCTTGTAAGTCTTCCACTTTCTCATTTGAGAGAAAACAAATGAGCACTTTTTATTTTAAACTCCTAATTTCCCCCAGGCTGTACATGTACCGATGTTTCTCCTCAACTGAACCTACATTTTGGTGAAAGGAGTTAAAGTTCTGAAATATATCCATGTTCATTATAATGAAATCTTTTTGCATTTGTTGACCAGGAGGCAAATGCTGAGCAGGAAGAAACGGTTGAGCTCCGGTAGCAGGAAACAGGATGTGAGGTATTCCAAGTTAATGTCAAGACAACCTCGGTGCGTGCTGCCTTTCAGCTGGTTGTCAGTTGTTAGTATTCTAATTCTTGTGTGAACGATCAGAGGATCAATTTCCCGCAAACCCCGTTCTCCACCAAACCACTCTGAACGTCTGGCTCTGGTTGTTCTTTCTTTAAATCCCACAGCTATCATGAATTTGCCGTGGGACGGCCGTGCCTGAGCAGCCACCTGCACAGAGCAGGATTTTATTAAAACAACCATGAGTGCTCATTCAGGGAGCAAAAGCAAGCTGCTGATTTTATTTTAAAGGTCGCCTGGAGGAATGTCAGCTTCAACCAAACCAACGAGTCAGAAAATGAAACTGAGCTGAGAATTTTGGGCCAAACGACAGCGGCTGAGGACACGGAGCCACAGTGGAAGTGACTCTGGGTAAAAGAAGAATCAAATCCTAATTAGCTCTGATGAGACGAGCAGAGCAAAGCGCAGAGGGGAGAAAAGGCTGAAATCAGACTGAAAGTGAGTTTATAAAAGCAAAAAATGAAGGCACGACATGATAATCTGGACTTCATGCATTATCCCCATTTCATCCAGCGCACAGATCCATATCACAATTATGTATGTGTACACACACTCCACAGAAGAGATAGTATTTCCCCTTATTTTCCTCTGTGTGTCACATTTCAGCTAACCAGTATGAGTGAATGTTTCCATTCATGTTTAGGGGGTCAGATCACCTCTTGTCGTGTTACGTCCATGTTCCAGATGACGATGCCGCCGTCTGAGCTGCAGGAGATCAGCTGACGAGTGTGCGAGGCGTAGCACAAGCCCTGGACCTTATCACTGGAGGGAACGCACACAGACACACAATTGCGATCATGAAATCACACACTGATCTCAAGTCTGAATAAACACCCAATTCATGTTGCAAATCTGAATCAGAGAAGAGTTATTTTCATTATTGATTGGTCTACAGGTTATTTTCTCAATCAATCAATTAATTAATCCCTCAACAAAAATTATTAATATCCAAGATAATGTCTTCAAATTTCTTTGCAGTGTCATGAAGTGCTCACAGCTGTGAAGCCAGAAGAGGAGACTAGTTGGTCATTTTGTTTATCAATACAGCCGCCGATGATTGTTCCTGTGATTTTCAGATTAATTTAAAGGTTATATATAATCAGGGAGGTGGTTATCTGCAAATCATCTCAAGCTCCTCAGTTTTCCAGCAGACTGGAAGTCAAGTCAAGCCTGGTCGAGGGAGACCCCGGTGAGTCCGTCACGCTCACGACGGTCATTTTTTTCAGGCTTCGGGGTCAGAACGGGCCTTTAGATGTGTCTCTGGTGCCGTTTGTGAGAGAGAGCGACACATTCTCCTTCTATCCTAATTTTCCAGCCCAGTACTTAGATGCTCCTGCTGCTCTGCCTCCGTCGGTGCCACATTCAGAGAAATATGTGAAAACGAAAACTGTGCTGTGCGTTGAGCTGAATCATTCCTAAAGTGGGAGAAGCGTTCAGTGAGCGGTTGTTTGTTTGTTTGTTTGTTTTTTTTACTTGTGTCCTTGCAGCTCGATGGCGGTTCCTTTGCGTCCCCCGATGTCCCACATGATGATTGAGTGATCCGAGCTGCCAGAGAACAGCACCCTCTGGACGGGGTCCCAACACAGCGCTGTCACATTCCCTGTCGCATACACACAAACAGACACACACAGAAGCAGATAAGTGAGTGTATAAAGTATAAAGTTACACTCCCTTACAAAGGTCAGGGCTTCATTCTGCTTTTCTGATACTTGAACGTTACAAAAGTCATTGAACTGGATCTTTTTTCTTTTTTTTTTTAGGGACCCTTTGTCCTTTAGCTCCAACCATCTGGCTCATATATGAAGACTTTCCTTTCCATCTAACATCCTGTAAAAGTCATTTGTCACTGTCTCTTTTGTGGAATTCGATTTCAGTGACAGCCACAACACAATTTTTGTGAACATAAAGACCATCAGGGACTGCTACAGCTGTAATCTGGCCTCAACTATCCTGAATTTAACACCACCAGTGTAGTTCTTCTTCTTAAAACAAATAATAAATAAAACATCAAATCAAATCCAATCAGATTCCTTCTTAAGAAAGACTTTCCTGCTATTATCTGTTGTAATTATATCCACTTCAAATTCATGAGATTGTTTTAGAACACAAATTTATAAATGCACTTATTTTGACTGTCTGACTGTATGAAAGGAGAGGAAGAAGCAGGAATGATGTGAAATGTAGCTGCATGGCAATTTGGGTGACCAATATTTGCACAGACAAAATTGGATTAAACTCTCTGAGGGAAAAAAAAGTCAATGGCAGCATTATTCAACAACGCTGTAGGCTGCAATAACCGATCCTCTTCACTGTCCCTACATAATAACTGTTTTCACTGATTTATCGGTTGAATATTTTATTGAGCTTTTAATATAAATAGCAAACAGCTTGTAGTCAGTTTGTTTTGTCCAACCAACAGGTCAAAACTCGAGGTTATTCAGTTACAATGACACAAACTGATGACTGTGACTGTGTGCAGCGTACCGGTGTGTCCCTTGAAGGTGGTGACCAGGCTGCAGATGTCCTGCTCCAGCTTCAGGATGGTCACCTGACCGGACTGGTCCCCTACAAACGCGTGTCTGGTCTCCACATCGAACCTGGGTCGGCATTAAGGTCAAAAGAAGGGGAAACTGTGTCCTGCTGTGCTCATGTATTCGTGGAGATATTTCATCTCTTCTTGAATGAAAAAGACAAAGCAAACACAAACTGTAAAAGGAAACTCCTGGGGACACAGTCGAAGGACAAAACAGTAACTGTACAAGACATCTGATTATTCTAACCAAAGTGATTAAAGCAGATAAGGGGATTTATACTTGGACCACTTACACAAAAACATAATTAAAGAAAAACATTGGCTACACTACATTAGCTCAAAAGCTGCAGCTTATTGAAACTATTCTCCGTATTTAATGTTAAATTGGTCGGCAACTCCCTCAAAAGAGACAAACTTTCAATACACCAAAGATTCAAAGATAAAAAAAAGTAAGAAAGGCTTTCGTATATGTACATATAGATATGAGGTGCTAATGATCATGTATATATTTAAATTGCAATAACAAGTAAACTACAGATTCTTAAATAATATAATTAGATTGATTAATTGAGGGTTTGATTCTGAATTTATGTCCCCAAAGAGCGTTGACTAGGACTGAGCCGTTATCAACAGAGGTTAGGAAGTGGTTTAATGAGGCTTCGCTTAAATAATACCAAGAACAACACATTTCTTTTCATCTTTGCACGAGATGCTGTTGTGCAAATACATCTCTCACTCAATCTCGCTGTGGCTGTTAAAATGCCGAGGAGGTGAACCTGAGAGCACTTGATTAGCACCAGTTATGGAAATGTGTATCTTAAAAGAGGAAGCATGAACAAACTCTTGTTTGTTGCTTCATTCAAGCTTAGTTCTGCAGCTTGTTTTGGGTTTTTTTTCCTCCACTGAACACAAACATCACACCCATTAGATCCTGTGTGATGTGCCTTAGACTCATCATCGCTGCACATGCATCAACATCGCCGTCCCTGCCTGCTCATGCAATGAAAGACGAGACAGGTTAGCATGTTGCTAAGGGCTTGCAGGACACCAGCAGCCTGACGACCTAAGGACAGGCTCATTGGTATGGACCGGTGTGGCTGCGGAGCACTCACAGCCTTTCATCTGGCCATTACAGAAACCTACTCAGCCCGTTTCCTTGACAACAGCATGACTGATGCCTATTGTTAGCCCGTCCTGAGTAATACAAACTAACTGGAAGCTAATCTCAATAGCCCTGTTTCATGTGGCTGCAGCCTTAAAATAGGTTGTGTTGTCATAATAAAAGGCAGAGATTTTTCCAGAGCGCCAAAGATGGCTCTTCACTGCCAACTTGGTTACATCCGCTCAGCTCCATTTGGCAGAAAGTTTATCTGTCAGCTTCAAGAAGTGCCCTTCAAGGGCAAAGCAGCCTGCGTGTCGAGACAACAAACAGAGCAGGAGTGGGGTGAGGAGCGAGGGGCATTAAAGGATACTGTAGTCCAGAAACCCAGGCGGCCGTGCGATATGTCCCCAGCTGCTGGCCGCTCTCCGAGCAGTGCCAGGTGAAGTTTTTGTCCTGGCCGGTGCTCAGCAGCCACTCCATCTCTAACACAAAGAGCACCACGGTCACACGACCCTGGTGTGCTGCAAAACACACAAAAATGCAACGTATGACATTCAGTTTTGCAATAACTGTAAGCGCAGCGAAAGGGGTCAGTGCTGAAGTCTGATTTTGGGGAATGGCAGTAATGTAACAACACTTTGGTACCCTGAAATTGCACAGTTTAGCATCAAATGCGCTGTTTTATGAGCAGAAAAATGAAGCTGCAGTGGAGAAGCATAGTCCTCCTCTGAGAAGAGATCTGACACTGGTACAGCGACATACTGAGACCTTACAGTTTCTCAGCCACAAGAAGCCACATGAAGGAGATCTACCTGCACATCAAACCAAAGATTCAAATATCATGAAAGGTCAACTATGAATATCAAACTGCATTCAACGAAGAAACTATTTCTCCCATGTGCTTGAAACAAACAAAAAAAAAAAAAAAAAAAAAAACGTTGACTGCGGCAGAGGCCTTGGAGGAGACGCGTAGAGATCGATGGGTGCTGGGGTCCAGTTATTTCTGAGTGAGTTACACTCGCCAGAAGAGATGAATTATGAACTCTGCCAGAGAGCAAACAATCCTCCGGCTGCAGAGATTTCAATGCCTTAAATACACAGAGCCGAGCAGACTTCATGAGCGATGAACTGTCCTGGAACTGCACAGGTAATAATACACAGCAGAACGATAAATAAGAAGGTCCAGGGAGTTCATGAAATAAACCTGAGGGCTCTTCAAAAAAAGATTTCAGAGTGCCGGACGAAAGTCAAAGAGCAATCACACCCAAAACTGCTACATTAGGAGGCATCTGCAGAGAAACTGAAGTATATAAGACACAGGAAGAGGTCATTTCAGGTGGATCATTGTATCATTATTGCACATTATCTGCACAACCTCGAGCAGCAGCATCGTTCCTTCATATTGGCGGCAATGATGTCCAATAGCCATAGACATTTGAGGGAAAATGTTGGTTTGGTATTTGAACACACACACACACACACACTTCTTCTCTCACCCTGGTAGGTTCGTGCTGGGGTCATCTTGTTGTAGTCTTCTGACAGGACAAACTCCTGTAAGACAGGAAGTGGAGATTTATGTTCACACGGACTGAGGTCACTGACAAAAGTTTCTAATTAATTCTGAGGATGAGAAAATAAATTATGTTTCTGTGCATTTGTAAAAAGATATTCTCAAACAACAGTAAAGTTCAGAGGTGGTATCCTGAAATTATGATCTGTTCAAAATATCATTGTTTAAAACTTTAATTTGTACTTTTACAGTGTTCACATCTCAAAAACATAATGTTTATATGAAAAGCAACGCATAAGATGTGAAAGTAGTGAACGCATTTCCTCTGCAGAGAAAACCACTTCAATTTTTCACTATCTAAAAATGTGAATGCAAATGAAGTAAACAAAAAAAAACTGCAGGCCTGTGCTGAGAACAGCTTAAAAAAATGGTCAGTCAGACAATGCTATTTCCTCTGAGGCCATTTGTAGGAGTGACATTTTCAGGTTGTGCTGAGTTCTGGAATGAAAATCCCTCAAAAACATCCTGATATCTTTCGTCTCACTGCGAGTTTGGAGCACCTTGTACCGAAGCAAAAGGCTCCCGATGTGAAACTGTCGAACAACAGAGCAGAACCTGTATAGTCGTAAACACTGTCTCTGTCCTGCACTGCAGCATGTCAGGGCTGTTTGCAAAAGTTATTTACTACCAAAAACTAAGCAAAACCAGCAGGACCTGAAGTTCAGGACAGCGGGTGACTAATTTCATAACTGTTTTCTGTCTGGGAAGCATGAAAGCTCCAAGTAAATTCATCTACCTGTTACATTAAGAGGCATCTTTTCGTGAGAAAGAAGGAAGCTTG
This sequence comes from Echeneis naucrates, assembly GCF_900963305.1. Lineage (NCBI taxonomy): Eukaryota > Metazoa > Chordata > Actinopteri > Carangiformes > Echeneidae > Echeneis > Echeneis naucrates. Next base: position 4,604,319 of record NC_042531.1, on the reverse strand, counting down.
TGCAAATGAAAAAGGATTCATCCTCTGGAGGATGTGAATGTGCTGAGCACATTTTAAGGAAATAGTGATTCTTCCTTTGATCGGGAATATTCACAGCAGATTTCATGCCAATCTGGCAAGTTTGTAGAGTTTTGGCCTGTCGCTGCCAGTAAGAGAGAGGTTACACAAAAGTCATCCAAAAGCCTTGGGGATCGTCCTCAGGGGAACATGAATACAAGCAGTGCTGGATGGACTTTGAGGAATTTGGTCTGTTGGTAAATCAGATGTAATTTTTCATCTAGAGCCTATTTGAGATTTAAATTTGTGAAACGTCATCTTCAACTCAATTGAGATCGACTAATAAACACTGATGTAAAAAAACAAACAAAAAAAAAGTTCTCGGGGTTCAGACCACATCTATGAGAGAAAAGTGACATTTCAGAGTTTGTGGGTTTTCCTCTCTGGCAAGTTACAGCAACCTGACAAAGCTCTCATTCCAACTGAGCGAACAGATCTGCCAGAAACATTCCCGCTGCACCGACGAGCAGCCAGAGCGTTTTCACCAAAATAAACCTGAAACGAACTGCAGCCCGTTTCATGTGTCGAGCTTCCTGTCAAAGCTAAAAAACGCCTGCGTTGACGTAACTCCAGAAACAGCAATGACAGCAAGCTGTCCTCAGCTGAGTGAGGAAGAGACACACACACACACACAAAAAAAGACCAGCTCCTGGTTTGACTTACACAGATACTTCCAGTGTCCATGCCCACCGACAGCCTCCTGGTTTCTGGGTTAAAGGACATACAGGTGCTGGACGCTGCAGACAGAGACACACAAAAAATGAGTCTACATTGTGCCTGGGTGTGTGATCAAATATTATTTTAAACAGCTACTTTTACATGTAAATATATATTATTGTGTAATTTCAACCTGTTTAAAAACCTATAATACTATAATGATAGTGTTGAATACTGATTAGTAATGACCGAGGATACTGAAAGGTCACTAACAGCGATATAAATCAATACATAAAAACCAGACAAGAGATCTGGATAATTACACACACACAAAAAATAAATAGATAAATCAACAAATTATCTTTAATTCATCTCACAATTTTGACCAAGATGTAAAACTGAGAATCAGATTTTCTTCTCTTGAACCGGTTGATAATACAAACCGTGTTCATCAGTGCAGCTTGTGAGTTCTGAGTCAATTTGGACTTGAGCTTGATATCAGCTATTCCTGTCTGATATCATCTAATCTACCAGCTAGCAGCTCACCAGCAAACAAACTCTGTCCCAAAGTTAAATTTCCAACCCTCTCAGTCTCAGCAACAGGAAAACATTCACAGCTCCATAATGGTCACAATGCTCAGCTGGAGTGTTTGAACAATATTTCATCAAAAAGAAAATTTACTTGCCCGATGTATCCTTATTAAGTTTGACTTTTTTAATACATTTTTACATTAAATGTTATACAAATATGTAAGTATACATGTATTTATTTATTATCTGCTGATATTCTTATATAAGATAGGAATATCACCAACTGTCAGGAGCTTCAAGTCAAAAATATCTGAATTGTATATAATTAATCTAAATTTATGTAAAAACATATAACAGTTAACATAAATACCAATAATGACTTCCAATAGAAAAATTATTTTTTACATTTTTTTAACTTCTTACACAAAAAGAAACAATACATATTATTTTTTAGTGAGATGGTACAACTCTCTGCAGGAATTCTTTTTAAATTGAGCAGACAGCTTCAACAGAACTATTGTGGATAACAGCGTGCTGACGCAATTTCCTGAATGTGTTGGCTGAGCTTTAGAAGGCAAGAAAAAAACCCAACAGGATAATTGTGGGATCAAAGTTCCTGCAATTTGACCTTGTGACTTTTCTCAGAAAGCACAAAATATGCAGGAAAAACCGTCCTGCTTTGTGAAAAACATTTCACATATCAGGTCAAACAACACTTTATTCACTGCATCTGTGAATCCAGAGAGAGTGATCACAGTTTTGTTTTGTTTTGTTTTTTTTGTCACTTTAGTTTTTCTCTCTCAGTAAGCTAAAACATTAAACACACTCCATGAACCGGATTTCGGAGACGTGCAGCACTGCAGCGCCGATGACAGCACGGCCAACTTTCCTGCTAATTTTAATGTAAACTCTGCAGCTTCTGTGTCATTCTGGAAGAGGCTGCATTGTGTGATTCATGACGACGGTCACATGATGAGGACGGACGCTCACGGAGAACAAAAACAGCCATGGACGAGCGTTCTGGGCAGCTGTGCTGACTACAAACGACACACTTGGTTACATTGTCTCTGCGATGACACACAAAGGATGGGAATACTTGCACGGCATTGTGTGGTGGACGCTGGGCCAGTACTGTCCGCTGTCTCTCTTCAGCCATACTCGGATCGCCCTGTGGAGTAAAGTCATAACGGTTCAGCTGCAGCATCCTCAAACCAAATCAAACTTTACTAGCATAGAAATTTTCACGCGAGCAAGCACAAAGTGCTTCACAGCTTAAAGACAGAAAAACAACGTATGACGTTACTAACATTACACTCTGGATTCTTCATGTCGTCCACTCACTCCTGGTTACAGGAAATGACAGTTACAAGACACGGTTTCCTTTCATCAGCACCAACACATCTAACTTGTCTGTGTTCACCACCCTTCCTCCTCCTCAGCTCTACAAACGAAAACAAACTGAGACAAATGGGAGGAAAGTTCCAGCTCCACAGCTGTGTTATACCGATGCAGGTGATAATGAAATCGTAACTGCTGGAGTGCAGAAGGAAGAATAAAACTTAACTTTCTATAAAAAATATTTCCATTCCTTCCTAAAACTGGAAGACAAAGGTCACGGCTTTATTGAAGTCAGCAGCCCGAAGTGTGTAACTAACTGACAATCCTCAAGGTCATCGAAGCGGATTTAAAGCTGGCGAGGAAAAGATGAGCTGCATTTGGCAACTTGAACATTTCTCAACTCTGTGGGAAAAAAAATCTACACTTCCCCAAACGCCAAGATTTCTGTAATAAAAATAGGGAAAATGTGTAAAGCAGGAAGTGCATCAGAAATACAACGTGGTGAAGGCCAAACAGTTTTCAGTCAGTGAACAAATAACGAATCCGCATCTTTTCTCATCATCAATCCATCATTTTTTTTGTTTCAAAGCAGTCCAAATTAATCAATAACGGCGATAATCGTAGGTTACATCGTATTTGTCTCTCATCATCTATAAGAAAATAAATATTTGGATGAATTCCCACATTCGACCCAACAGCATGTCTCCAAACGGCGTCTTCTGTCATCAGTGAATAAAATCTTGTCTGTCATTAATCAGAGGCTAACAGAGAAGCTGCTCCAACAGGTTGGACTGCTGCTGTTTTACAGTTTTGTCTCACAGAAGACATTTCACAATCTGCTGAGCCTGACAGATTTCCAACGTTTTTCCCACCATAACTTTAAAGGGCAGATCTGCCACCGAAACGTCTCAGGAGCTAATGATGAAGGGCGGTGACAGGCAGCAAATCACCCAAATCGAGTTTTTATTACCGGAGGATGAATTTATGATGATATACAATATTAATTATACCGGGCTGAGTGAAGTTACACAGGCAGTTACAGGACACACAACCTTTGAACACACACACACACACACACACACACAGGGTCACACTCTTGGCAACTAAACACACACACACACACACACACACACACACACACACAGGGTCACACTCTTGGCAACTAAACACACACACACACACACACACACACACACACACAGGAGGGGGGGGGGGGGGGGGGGGGGGAACTGGGAAAAGAGTCTGTTGACACTGAGGTTGTGAAACTCTGAAGGACAAAGCGCACGTTTTATTCTGAAAAACGGCATAATTGAAAATATGATTAAATCCGTTTCAATCTGATAAACTGCAATTTAAACAAAACAAAACAAAACAAAACAAAACACAAAAACAAATGAATCTCCTGAGCCGATCAGCTGACACGCGGACAGGATGAGTTGACAGATGATTAACCCGGACGGATCCCCGGCAGGTGGTGGGCCTACCTGTCCTCGGACACGCTGATCACGCCGTCCTCTTTGGGGATGATGACGGCCGAAGTCACGACCTCCTGGAAAGCCTCGATCTTGCTCAGCAGACATGGCTTCCGAGCCTGCGGCTGGGGCTGGATCTCGGCCGCCATGGCACGGTGCTGGTGGACAAACCTCCGGTTCCGGTTCTGGCTCCGGGAAACATAACCCCCCTCCGGGTCCGGGTCCGGGTCCCGGTCCGACGGCGGAGCTCCGGCTGGAGCAGCTAGACTAACCTGCCAGGCTGCAGCGTGCACACACACACACTAACAGACACAAACACACACACAGACGCACGGCAACGTGACGGCTTCCAGTCAGCTGACAACACAAACACACTCCCATACACACTGACCATTTCCGCTCTACAAAATAAGACTTCCGGTCACACATCTGCTGCTGCATTGTCTTTTAAAAATAAAAGCGCCTTCATTTTTTTTTTCAACTTGTCAACTTTAACAACCTTCAACATACAGATGTGGCTTTATGGTAATCTCTATTGAAGGATGTATCAAAACACGGTATGCTATAATGTAACCAACAGGAAAGTGAATAAATTGTGATATTAACAGATTTTTTTTTTATTTTAGAAACTGCTGAATTTTCCAAATTAGCAAATCTTGGAAAAAAAAAAGGTTGTGAAAGGTCCAACTAATTGACCTTTAGTGAGGATGTGCTTTATCTTCACATCGGTGCACTTGGCATGAATCATAATAAAGGTATCTCTCTCTTTGTTGTAGTTATGAGGGGCAGAATTAATGCCCTTTAAGGCCTCGAAGCATAAATTGTTACACATATTGTTAAATTCACCTTTTAAAGAACTTGTGTAAAATATGAGTTGCTCCAGGGCACTCTGTAGAGAAATCAGTTGGATGTCAGATTTCCTGATATCAGAAATTTAAAAAATGTGTTCATGTGGAGGAATTATTTTGGTGCTTGAAACACGTTTCATTTCACAAATGTCCCCGGATGTCGAAAATAAAATGATCTAATGATGCGTGTGAGTCTATTTGTGCCAAATGTTCGAGGGATGGAGATAAGCTTTAAGTTATTGATGTCTTCATATTAAAACGCAGTTTCTGTGCAGCTGCAGGGAGAGGACAACATCACGCTCCCTGCATTTTCCACACTATGTCCTTTCAGTGGCCTTGGTTTTGGCAGTGCTCAGACCTCCTGTGAGCTGCGGTGGTTCTTGTGCTGGGGTTTGCTGCATAGACATCAGTGATCGGTGCTGGTTTTTTCTGATGGGAAGAATAATATTGAACAAACTGGTCTGTCTCATCAACTTCTCCCATGCCTTCACTGTACTCATAACACACCCATTTTTGTCCAGAAACCATCTTGTTTCATTCTCCTCTGTACAGTTTTACTAGACTGCATTGTGTGAATTGTGGGGCATGCTGACACTATCCATCATTTTCTCATAGACAATGGGGCCATCTTCTGTTCCTGTCCCATGACATGATTGCTGATAGGGAAGGCAAATAAAAAATGGATTCATACCTTAAATTACTTTTACTACAATCCAGTTTTACTCTTGCCGTGTGCAGAATCAGCCCAATGTACTTGTAACATTTGCTATGTCCCAATCTTTCTCAGTGACATCCTGCTTATTTATATGTGTTTATGCTGCTGGTACACTGAAGTGATGTCTGAAGGGTTCGTGTCGATAATATTGACCCACTAGCAGGCAGAGAAGGAGGCTGCATGTGGTTCACTGGGCCTTTGCAGCTGTAAACCCTAAACTAGGACATTTAACGCTTGACTGTTGATTGAAATAAAGTAGAATGTGAGGGAGGTACGAAACTCTGACTGTTCCTCTTCTGTACTGTCAAATGTAAGTAAAATCCCACTTGAACTAGAACACTCCACACTTAGAGGTATATTTCCAGTAACTTTACATTGCATAATAATTGTATGAAATTACACATACACTCACATAGAAATGTAAATACAGTAACTTGAAAAGCAATTTCTCATCTGCAGGGAACAATATAAAAAAATTTTCAAATCTACCATATATTGATTTGTTTAGCCACAAATTCTGTTAGTGAAGCTTATTTTTACACAAGGACATAACTGGAGTAAACAGAGTGAGACTTTAGTCTTTGACAGTCCGTCTTGACTTATATCAAAAATAATTGCAAAATAAAAATACTTAACAATCTTCATACATACTCTTGTTTGCGTTATCCCTGTTTACCCTAGGAATCAAAGTTTTTTTTTATTTTATTATTTGTTTTAGTAACTTCCCAGTTTTTCACAGTCCCTGAGGACAGTAATCAAGTGTAGTCAATAACAAAACATCTAATTTCCGGTTTTGACTTCAAAGTAAAACTCAGATGTTAATTCTTGTTTAACACTTCTAAAAGTGAAGTATTGTCGTGAAGTAAATAGTTATAACACTATAAATATGAAGTCAAAGTGTTGTGTCCTAACACAAACAAGCACAACAATGTGACACACAAACACACGAAAGTCTTGCAGGTTGTTTCCAGAAAGTCTTTTAAAACGTGAGGACAATGGTTTCCGGTCAGAGTTTGTCTGTACTTCATAATAATGGTCTAAAGGGATTCAGTATGACGTTTAAAAACCATGAATTTGAGGTCTTTCAAGATAACGTTTTAGAGAAACAACAGTAGAAAACGGTATCAAAGATAATACAAGGATAATATTTATAATACGGCAATTTAGAAAACTTAAAACAAACAAGAAAAAAATTGTTTCAAATTCACTAATAAAAACAGAAAATTAAATAATGAACAGGAATATACTTCTGTAGACTTTAATTAATCTGTAACTTCTAATGAAAGAAAGAGATTCTATTAGCTACTTTTCAGCAAAAAATATTTTAGCGTTAGCCGGTTACAGATTCTTAAATAATAAATGTTTTACGCCTTTCTGTTCTGTACATGAGTCTAAAACGAATCTTTGGGTTTCTGCACACTTCCCCAGAATTTTCTGATCTTTTACATACAAAATAAATTATTCAAAAATAATAAGCTGATAAAGCTATAATTTAAATACATTTTAGGATAGTAGATAGATTTAAATGCTCTCTGGTTGCAGACTAGACATACATGGCCTGCTTGGTTTCTATCCTGACTATGAAGACATGCAATAGTCACATTGCCAGCAAAGGCCTGTAACTTTAAATAATTTTATTCTGAAAAAACATTTCAATGGCAGACCGGAAAATGAAGTGTTGTGTGCATCTTGTTCCTGAGAACTCTTGTCAAACAAGAGGCAGTAGACCTTCCTCCTCTCTCCGATCACTAGATGCCGGATGGTTTCCTCTTATTTTTGCGGAAGTGATGATATTTTCCAAGGAGCAATATTATGTAAATTGCATTGCACAATCGGGCCGAGTGTCATGTGGTATCAAGAGTGGTCCAAAAATCGGTCATATGGTGTCGTGTAGCCTGTTGGAGAAAAAAAAAAGAAATAATCCTCAAATGTTTCGTAAAATAGTTTAAATATATTCCTCCCATATAATGTTTTTTAAATATACTTGTGAAGGAAGCGGATCAGTCCACTTCTTCTCATACATGTCACTTCTTAAACGTCCTGCTAGAATAATAGTTTTCATTTCTCTCCTTTATCTGAGTGTGCAGCTCATTGCACACACGGAAAAGAGACAAAGTCTTGCCATCTTCGAGCTGCAGGGTGTGTGTGTGTGTGTGTGTGTGTGCATGCATGTCAATCCCTTGCAGCGACTATTCAGCTAAACCTGGTTTCCTTCAGATCCTTTGGCAGAATGGCTGTCTTCATTTGGCCATCACATTAAAAACCAAGTGCCCCAGTGCCAGCGAATAGTTTCAGGCAGCGCTGACTGGCATTGCCTGTTTAACGTTTCACTGTTTGTTTATGTTTTTGTTTTTGTTTTTTGTTTTTTCTAGATATCCTCCACCTTTGCTTTCAGTTTCCTCTCTTCAAGGCTTGTCTTCCACACAGTAGCCCACGCCCGTGCTTGTGATGAAGTAAATGTTGATTATGTAATCAGAGCGGACATAGTGCCCGTTTGTGAATGACCTGCACTCAAACAACAGCAGCAGTCAATGCTCCCCCCCTAAAAAAATAGTGGTGGTGGGGGGGGGGGTCGTCGCCATACATGTTGTGATTCTTTATAACATAAAAACGTACTGAATATCCTCCTTGCATTCCTGCCTCTCGGGCAGAGCGAGCATGCGCAGAAGGAGCTCGGCTTTGGCCTTATTTGGATATGATAATGAGGGGCTCGGGCCGACCAATGAGCGGAGAGATTTTGCAGCACGTGACGGTAAAAGACCGCTTCGGGGGCGGGGCCAGGAGCGGGGCTGAGTTTAAAAGCGCTGGACGAGACAGAGCGCATTCAGTGTAGGGAGAAGCAGGCAGTCTGTGTGAGGGGGAACTTTGTTACTATGAAACTTAGGAATATTTACAAAATATTGTAAAAATTATCAACATCCCTCGTCAATCAATAACCTGCCCCCAGGGTGTGAGTTTTTTAGTTTAGTTCGCCCGGAAAGGGCCTCTACACTCACTATTCTTACACTTTTTTTTTTTTTTTTTTTTGGAAAGAATGTGTGAGACCAGGCAGTTAGCCAGACAGCTAGCTAGCTAGCTAGCTAGCCTGCTCGCTAACTAGCCAGCCAGCTAGCTAGCTAACTGAGAGGTTGGTACAAGGCGGCAGGGAGAACAAAAGATTTTTTTATTTAATTTTTTTTTTTGGTATATTTTTTGGCGTTTTGGCCGGTTGTACTGACACCAAGTCCATGCAGAACGTGTCATTACCATCACAATGCCCGTTTTACTTTTTCTGATAGACACGTCCGCTTCAATGAACCAGCGCACCCATCTGGGCACTACCTATCTGGACATAGCAAAAGGCGCTGTTGAGACTTTTATGAAGGTACTGTAACCGCGGGACACATTCATACACCGGGGAGACCCCTGGATCCACTTTGTGCTGTTGCAGAGCTCGCCTGTCAAATCCTGATCTCTCGTCAATAATTCTCTACTATTTCCACAGCTCAGAGGGAGAGATCCGGCGAGCCGAGGGGACCGGTATATGTTGGTAAATTTTGAAGACGTTCCCTTCGGGATCAAGGTAGACTTTTTTTTTTTTTGTTTTGTTTTTTTTTTGTTTTTGTTTTTGTTTTGTTGTTGTTTTGTTTTTGTTTTCGGGTCATGTCCGGCTTTACATTGCGCAGATTGACTTGTCCTTCCATCGCTCCGCCACGTTGTGATCGCTACATCAATTGTGTAGAGGAAAAATCTTCAGGAGGAGCTTTCATACCCCTTTTAAAACATGGCCGACATTTTGTTTCAGTGTGAGCAGCAAGGAACTCTGGGTGTTATTTATACAGCGAGGTGATATCTTTTGGGGAGGGAGGGGGTGAGGAGGAGGAGGAGGAAGAGGAAGAAGGGGGGGGGGGGGGGGTGACAGAGTAGCCTACTTTAATTGTTTAGACCAAATTGTCACGGCGCACATGGCGACTTGGGTGCTTTTGTAATTTCGCATTAGTCGCATTTGTCTGATAGAAACAGATCAAGGCCCTGACTGCTCTGTTGTCAAATGATTGGCTTGTGCAGAACAGAGAGGAAGCGACCTATATTAATATTTTATATATATATACATTAATATTATTTATTTATATATATATATATATATATATATATCAGTGTTTTATCAGTTCAGACTCAGAATAATAAAAACACAAGTTAATCATTCACTTGTGTTGAGTTTTTTTTTTTTTTTTTTTTTTTCTTCTTCTTCATGCATTTTTAGTAACCAAATGTTTTTGTTTTATTTTTGTTTTTAAAGGCTGGATGGAAAGAGAGCCATGCCACATTCATGACAGAGCTGAGGAATCTCCAAGCAACTGGACTGACAACTATTGGCCAGTCCCTGAGGACCGCATTTGATTTACTCAATCTGAATAGATTAGTGACTGGGATAGACAACTATGGACAGGTATGTAGCAACTGAAGAGGACAGGGAGGGCAATCAGGTTTAGGAAGTGGTATGACAAAGTGCCGATGCCCCCTCCCTCTTCCCGCCTTCCTCCAGAGTCCCACCCCTTCATCCACTTCCCCATCCCCAGTCTTACAAGCATCAACCACCTGCATACTGTGACCCCACACACTTTCAGTCATGTGCTCAAGACACAAACATAACAGCAACAAGTACAAAAAAAAAAAAAAAAAAAAAAACCCAAAACAGAAACAACTTACTGGCCGTAACTGCTGTTGATTTCACCGCTGAGTTGATGCCTTTCGTTAGTGTTCTTAATGCTAATTTTCTACTATAAGCGCAGTGTATTTAAAATATAAGCATTTGTCACAGTCTTGGAGGGATAAATGCCCCATGAAGTCGTATTTATTAGTTATACTCAGCTGAACCTAACGCATTCTAATGCAACATAACTTAACGTCCATTTTTTTTATTAGTGTTATATTGAGTTTTGAAGGAAAGGTTTTAGTGGATTATTTCAACTTAATGATTGGTTTGAAAGTTGTACTGCATTAGACCTATCCTATTACACAGGGACGTGACTAACATTTAAACTACGCTCATTAACACAAATGAAGCGGACAAAATATTTAAAATGTCTAATTCTCAGTACAACTTTTAAAGTGACGGAGAAGTTGAATCAGTGATTTTCCTCTGTCAGTTCCAACATTGCATTAAAGCCTTCACAATGGTAGGATTTATTGCAGGACTGTTTATAATTATATAATTATTTCAAACCAGATGGATCAACCAAAGTTTGTGTACTTTCTAGCTTGCCAGAGGCCGTTTTAAAATGTTTATATGACAATTTGAAGTTTTTGCCCCTGTTTTTAAAGTATCAGCTGTTTTTACTCTTGCTGAGATTCAGACAGTGTAAAGCTGTACAACTGGGATTGGTTTCTTTTTTCCTTCCATCTTAGCATTAACTGAAGGAATTAGTCTCACAAAGCCATTGACTTATGAAATATGATCTTCATGAAAAGCTCAAGTCGCAAAAAAATGTTTAAATGTGACAACGGTGAAGCAAGTTAAAGGAGAAACTAGATTTTTAAATGTGTTTGTGCATCTTCATGTTGCACAACTGGCATTGAATTTGTGAATTTGAAACAATTCTCACCTCCAGCTGAGGAGGAGTGATACACAGCTGGAAGCCTGCAACAAATATTCATTGAGCACACAAAGTCTGTAACTAATTCAGTGTTACTGGTCCGGTTCCAAGAAGTTCTGTCTAATGACATCATCAGTTTAGTGTCAGTGGTTGAATTTCCATTTTAAGGAGGTAGTTGTTGAAAGTGGAGCTGTTTTGGATACCCGCAATGGAAAGAAATGATTGGATTCTGCAGTCCCAATGTGATTCGCTCATGTTAGTCTACTTGTCTGCACTGCATGATGCCTTCTTTCATCATGCTACTTATACTGTAGGGCAACACAAAATGATGAGAGAAGCCAAATCTTAATTTCAAGCTTAAACTTGGGGGGGAGAAAAAAAAACAAAACTGAAAATGGCTTGCAAAAGATGCAACACATTGCACAGTAACATTTTCTTCCCTTCAGTCCAGTGTCTGAAAGGGAGGTGCAGTTTTCTTCCAGGGAAACAAAGGGGTCATTATTAATGGTAGTGTAATAGTCTAGTTCATACCCAGTTTGTCTGCTCAGAGAGTCTGAACAGTTGTGTTCGATAAAGAATCTGGATGTCTGTTTCCCAGTTTAGAGGCAAATCATTTCCTTAGTGACAAATGAGACAATGCTGTTATCCAGACCAATGCGTACATGCAGCATGCTTGTACATCATTTGGTGAGTTTGTCAAATATCAACTCTGCTGTCATATATGATATGGACACACAACTTTCTGTAAACACAAACAGAAAAGCAGAGATCAAGGTTACTGTGTCCTGCACTGGTTACCACTGACCTCTAATGACAGGTTGATTTGACAATGATTATAATTAAATGACCTCTCTCTGCCTTTTCCCAACTGGCAGAAGATCAGTTACAGAATAGAGGGCACACTCCCTATAGCCACAATTCGACTCTGACGTCAAAACCGAACTGTAATTATACGTGGCTAGCATATTTTATAAAGGAAATGTTGTAATGAACATTACTCAAAGGGCTGCTACTAGCTATCATTTGTATTACCTATTGCCTTAGTCCCTTTATTTACAAGAATTTGTCAATCCTAAAACATTACCAAATAATGTAAAATACCCATCACCATTACCCAAAGCCTAGAGAGATGGCTTCATTTCCCTTCCTTTGTCCAACCGACAGCCCAAAACCAAACAGTTTTATTCAGTTTAGAATTTTTTTTAAATTGATTGAAAGCAATCCTCACACTTGACAAGCTGAATCTAGTTAGATTGACCATTTTGCTTGATCATTAAAAATGTTCACTCCATTGACAAATTGATTAATATTGTGGTGCATTAATATTGTTTTAGCACAACATTAGCGCACCATATCTAATTTGAGCTGTTGTTTAATTTTGTATTTAAATTTGAAACTCAACCAGTCTGCAAAGAACAGTTTGTTTTTTTTTTTTCCTCTCCAAGGGAAGTGGAATATGTACATAAGCATGTTTTTACACTTAAAGTGATATTAGGCTTCAGAAGGCCATGGTGCAGAAATCCTGACAAAATGATCTTAAACTCGGTGTTCAAGATATAGAGCAGCCCGTTCCAACTCTCTCCTTTGAGCAGTCAAGCCTGACAAAGGTTTCATCAGCGATCCAACGACCGCGCACACTTTCTGTCGCATGTGTTTTTCAATCTCGATTTGCTTCGACAGCTGTAAATCAAAGCAACGCAGTAGCCTGGGTTTTGGTGGCATGGTATTTGAAGTGCCCCATGTAATAACTCTATCATCCGCCTGTCTCTCCCACTTAATTCACACAGACGAGTCAACTTTAATTTTCCATTGTCATCCTCTTAAGTGCTGAAGGTGTATGATGTTTGCTGGGTAGAGAGCTAGAGAGGGAGAAGGCAAAGAGTAGTAAGCCTGTGCTGGGAGTTAATATAGCCCTGGAGTGCTTCTCTCTACAGTAACAAAGAGCCCTCCAGGTTGCCAGGCATCTGAGATGTCTCTCCCTTGGGAAATGGAAGAGTGGCATGGAGGAAGAGAGGAATCCTGACACTGATCACAATTTTATTAAGGGAGCAATGAAAAAGGACGGGGAAGGATGAGAGCAAGGAAATGATGTGAGCAGTCATGTTTGGCCATCAGTTAACATGTCAGCGGGGGAGGTAAACAAGGCTGTAATGGCTCTCCACCATTGTTTTAGCAGACCAGAGATGCTGATGCTTCAGATGGACTTGGCTGCAGCTGACTACATAGACAGATCTCCATTCAGGCTGCAGTTATTCACTCTTCATTAGTGATTAATGCATTGATAATTGTTTGAGTTAGTTTATCATCTTTATGTCGCAGTTATGGCTTGTTTTCCCAAATCTAATAACCATCTTTTTTTTAATTCTGCAGTTTCATATAAAATGGATAAATAAGCAACTTTCCAAATTTGAGAAGTTAAAGCTAGAAAATCTCTGGCATTATTCATTAAAACTTAATTTAATCATTCATCAAAATACATGCTGACTTATTAGTTATTAACTGATTGCTCCAGCTCTGCACATGCCAATACACTGACCTTCCAGACGGCAGTGAACAAGATCAGGGGAGCAGAGCCGATTGATTGTGTGTTGTCAATATCGACTGAGCCAATGCCCCTAAATCTGATTTAAAGAGCTGCATTAGAAGCAGCACTTGCATGAATAGCAGCAGTAAAAGCAGAGAGAGCCAAATGGGTGGTGTTTCATCCGCGTCACACATTGCCCTAACCTCCTCTTCATTACCATGCTCAGAAACGTGCCTGATATCATAAAGGAATTTTTGGGGAAGTGAGTCAAGTGAGGGAAGCACATCCATGTTGTCAAGGATACCTACAGAACTGTTGGTGTCGATAGTGTCCTGCTCTGTTTACACTGACCCGTTTGTAACTGCACAAATCCATCATTCAGCAGAAACTGCAGCTTACAGGTAGAGTTCAAACCAAGCGAGTCCAGCCCCATTAATGGTTGCACCGCTGTCAGAACTGCGTGGCCTTTATGAAGTCCGTATGACTCAGTGAGGGCCCGCGCACTGACCGCTGCGTTGAGGTCAACTCGCCACATTTTCCTTTGGCCCTCTGCGGTGAACCCACAGGCCTGATCTATAGGCTGTGTGATGTATAGTGTGTGTGCTGATGTCATGAAATACTGTGAGGTCCAGCAGAGAAGAGGATCCATATAGATCCTCAGGTTATACACTCTGCCATCTTGGAGGATGGCCTGAATGTTTACTGCAGACAAGTAATTGCAGCTGTAGTCACTCTGTACTAGACGGTGCTTTTCCTGTTTCTATTTATCATCCTCTAGAGTTAAGGTTCTCTCTTTCAGACACCCACTCACCTAAAATAGATCCCCTGTAAGTTATCCATGTAATGGTAGGTTAAATGTGCTCAATTGTGCCCGGGATGTTTCAAGTGCCATAAAGATGCAGGTGCTAATTCCACTATGGCGTTTGTGCTTGACTGCTATCAATGCTCTTAACTCTTTCCAATATGACACTTTACTTTTATCTGCTCTCATTGTTTAATATTTAAATTGTGATTTGATTAAAAAAAATCTTGTCTTTTTTCTCCTTGCAGGGAAGAAATCCCTTTTTCCTCGAACCTGCCATCATAATCGCCATCACCGACGGCAACAAGCTGACAAGCACCGGCGGAGTCCAAGACGAGGTCAGCCAATGTCTCCACGGGGATGAGGAGTCCCAGCCAGTCGGGAGGGCTTATTTCTTGGTTGAAAGACAACTCAAGGGCCTGTCTGATCCCACATTGTTCACTTCAACACACGAATATAACCATTTTCCTGCTGTGTCACTGAGGCTAAACTTTGACTCACAGAGCCTCTGCTGTTAATGAAGTGTGTTAAAATTAGATCCATCCCATGACTATGAAGCAACAGAGTCATTACCTCTGTCTCTGTAAGCTACCACATAGTTAAACATCTCCACCTCAGATGGATGATAGAAACAGGGTTTAGGCTGTAAGTAAAACACAGATTTAATCAACCGTTTTATCAATTATAAGGAAAAATGTCATTTTCAGTTTCCCTAAACTCAAGTTGATTAATTCATCTTTATCATCAAATCAAGTGGGGGGAAAAAAAATCCTAAGCACATATTCATATTTGCAAGGCCAAAGGCATTTTTCTTCCAGATGCCCCAAATAATTAAACATTATTCATCCTTCCTAATTGATCTTTAGATTGTGATTTTTAGGTAAGTGATGGCGATTAGGAAGGTTAAACGTATGTATATTCAACAGTGATTACAGACAGATATGTGAAACCAAAAACAGCAGGCTTATTCATTGACTTGAAAATACATAATTTCAAACTTTTTTTTTTTTTCTTTGATTAATTGATTTCCGGTGCAGTTGTTGCTTAGTTTTCTGTCAGTCAATTCATAAGCTCTCACTTAAGCTGTAATTATAACACAGAAGTACAACCACCAAGATCATTCATGAAAACACAGTGTCACCTTTAAATGACTCGTCTGTGGTCTGCTGCTCAGATTTTTGACCCACTAACTCACTCAACTTGAAATAATTTCTATTTTTCTGCTTTTTTTCTTTAAATTTTCATCTGGCGTCCCTGCTATTTGTGAGGCTATTCCCTTTGAGAGGGAGAGAGCCTCCTTAAAGAATGAAGTCACTTTGATAGCTTTAGAATTAAAACTTGTGGAGGACACCTACGGTTAAATCTATGATTCTGCAGCCACAGTATAATTTATGGCCGCTGTAATAATTCCAACCTTGGACCTGTTCAGGCTGGACACAAGTTAAAGTGACATTTGCTGGGGACTTTAATTATAGCTCTTTTGCTAGTAATTTAAAAGTCTGGCCTGACTAAGAAATGTCTGAAAACAAAATGTATAAAAACAAAGTGATGTCAACTCCTGCTGTTAAAGCATAGACACTCTCATTTTCAGTTTGATGTGGCTGCCTGCTTAAATGCCTTTGAACAGTTTGGACTTCATGGTTAATTACCAAATTGCTTATAGAATTTTAAATGGTAAAGGAAATAAGATTTGATGTAGCAAATCCTGTGCATGCTGAAAAGAGAATTGTTCTTTATACAAGATAACCAAATGGAAATAACTGAATTATATGGTGAATTAAGAAACTCGATCCCATAAGAAAACCTTGTCTCTAGTTTATGATTTGTGCCTCCTCTGTCATTAACGTTCATGTTTCCTCCATCGTCCAGCTCCATCTGCCTCTGACCACCCCGCTGCCGGGCAGTGAGCTGACCAAGGAGCCCTTCCGCTGGGACCAGCGTCTGTTCGCTCTGGTGCTGCGGATCCCTGGCAATGCTTCAGTAGAGCCTGAACCCCTCGGAGGCGTCCCGCCTGACGATTCTCCCATCACCCCCATGTGTGAGGTCACGGGAGGTAGGCAGACTGCTTGCATTTGGTTAAATATGTGTTTTGCACCCTCAGCTGGGAAATGGTTGCGTCTTCTGTGGCTCTGGAAGAGAATCGTCCAAGCTGAGAAAATATCGAAGTTCGGATTGGGCCTTTTTCTCCAAATAATATGCGCTGAGAAGAGAGGGAGAGACGTTTTCAGTAGATCATCTGTACATAGCTCCTCCTCTGTGCTCACATCTGCAGTATTTAGCTGTATGTGACAGAGACGTGTGTCTGCGCAGCAAAAGTCCGAACTTGTGTTCTAGAGGTAAAAGTTGATTTGCCTCTAAAAAAAACGTCGCTAAAGTTTGTCTACAGATTTGTCTCAATGTGTCTTTCAAGAAATGGGGCAAAAGGGGTTCCGAAAAGTCTTAATTTAGAGACAGGTAGGCTAAGTTGTTTGTATTAAATCATTTTAAAAAAGCAACAACAAACGAGGTAATTCCAACACTCAGCAGAACCTCCGGTGGTGCAAATTCATGACCTGCTCACGTGGTAGTCGGCTGACCAGCGGTGTAATTTGATCACTCGCTCAGCTGGTCCTGTTATTGCAGTCTATCCACTAATAATACAAACAGTCCAATAATTTGGAAAAACAATACACTAGATATTGAGATTCAGATGGTTGTGTCTGCAGCATTTATAATTTATTAGTAATGTAGCCTGCAAGAAAAATAAAAGTAAAAACTACATAGTCATCCTCATAGTGTCTTTTTCAAACATTACACAAAGACAGCTGGCAATTTGGAAAGACACCAGAGTTCAGCACCACACAATTTTGTGTTTTATAGAGCCAGATGTTGCTCTTTTAATTTTGTTTACCTGATTTATATAAGGGCAGCACAGCAACATCGTGGTTAGCGCTGTTGTCCCACACCAAGAAGGTTGTGTGTTCAGTTTCCGGGCCTGGGGCCTCTTTGTGTGGTGTTTGCATGTTCGTCCCATGCTTGCGTGGGTTTCCTCCCGCTGTTCAAAGACTTCATGTTTAGGTTAACAGGTGACTCTAAAATACCCTTAGGTCTGAGTGCGACTGTGTGTGTCTGAGTGGTTGTTTCTCTGTTTGTCTCTCTGTGTTGGCCCTGTGATTGACTGGCGACCTGTCCAGGGTGACCCCGCCCTCGCCCTCAGCCCCCGCGACCTGGAGACAGATAAGCGGTATAAGATGTGCGAGAGTGAGTGAGTGATTTATATCAATGAGGGTAGGGTTAATGGCACAGATAACTGAGCAGCAACAAAAGTTACATCCTCTAAAATGATAATAGGGTTGGATGAACACCTCTCTGAAACACTTTAAAGTATAAACTGAACATTAAAGGGCCGTTGGATGTATCAAGGTGTATGTAATAGGTTGACAGCTGAGTGTGAATATCGTCGTAATGTTATTTTGGGAAAAAAACCCACCGTAGAAATATTCCTCTTGGGACGGACACAGGCCTAATTTCTACAACAGAACCCCCCCGGAACATGCTGGGACAAGCTCAAAGTATTTATAACACAAGATCAAAATAGCTATTTGCTAAATGTATTCTGTTGCAAGCTGATGAATCGTCTGTCGATGCGCATAGATTAGAGAGAATGAGTCTATTTTATTTTATTTTTTTAAAACCTGACGATAGAGGTAAAGATCACCTTGGTAACTGTTGTGTGTTAAGAATTGGCGAGGAACAGCACGGAGCTTTAGTGTTGCTCAACATTCGGAACTACCTGTGTTTACAAGTTTGCTGCTGGGAGCTGAACAACCCGAGTAGAGCACCGCATGTTCTTGTTGGGGGAGGCGGGGTTTGTTGGTTAAGTGATTTGCTCAAGTGCACTTCAATAGTGAATGCTGACTACGGTGAGGGAAGCCCGGATTTTCCCACCTGGTTCAGTCTTGGACCTGGACCTGTTCTTTTCTCCCTCTCAGGGCCGTCGTACATTATTAGTCTAATGATTTCCATTTTTAATCCTCCGTCCCAGCTGTGGGGGGGAAGTCAAACCCTGGCAGCCAGCCTGCCAGTTTTAAAGAACATCATCTTGTAGAAGTAAACATTAACCCGTCCTGTTCATAGCCCCTCATCCTGCCTGGCTGTGGAAGCAGCTGGAAGGAGGAACAGACTAAAATGATGCTGATGGCAGGTTAAGATTAACACACACACAACAGAGCACACCGACGCTTGTGTTGCAGCCGGTGGTGCTGAATGCAGAACATGACACAGCTCCATTGTCACCGACAGTCTACGGTACATGCTGCCTGTCCATTACTGCTGATGGCAGACCTGACACAAAGCCGCTGCCTTTTGAAATGAGCAAGTGAATGGGTGCATAACAAGGTCACAAGAGGTGAAGTCGGAGGCAAATGGCCAGGAAGTTGAATTTTACTAATCAGCTGTAGCTTTGTTAAGACGGCGTTTGATACACGCTCTGTACATTTGTCTGATGCTGTGATGAATAAACTAAAGCAGATTTGTGCTTCCAGAGCTATGCCTCATGCAAATGTACTTTTTTTTTTTTTTGCATTAGTTGTGCATAGAGAATGATAACCCCATCAAGATGAGCACGCTGTTAGAGTGCTTTCAAATTGCACTGTGTGTGCACTATGAAAATGTTTAAATGAAACTAAGAACTTTACATATAAATAGTATTGTGTGCTTTCATCCTGGATTTTTGTTAGAACAGGTGACGCATTTGTACTCATTTGTGCATGTCTGAGTTTTGACAGCTGGCAGCGTTGTGTATCTGGTTTGAAATTGGCAAAATACCTTAGGAACCAGGTTGAATCCTTCATCTTTCTTGCATTAAAAGCGTCAAGCAAAACATCCAGTGAGTTATGTCTCTATAAACAATAGGAATGATACATAAAAACTAAATTGTATTATTGGGAAAAATGTTTAACTGTTTCTCGGAATTTAACCTTAAAACTTGTATGTCTTTTGATTCCACCAGTAAAACTTATGCAGTCCTTTGTTTTGCACATTGTTCAGCCCCACAGAAAAAATTAAACTTTGAATAATAAAAATAAATGTGTTCATCATTTACCTGATTAAAAATGAGTCAGGTTTTTCCTACTAGAACAGTAAAGCCATGCCAATATCACCCTGTATGGCGAGTTTAGTTTTAGTTCTTAATTTGCAATTTTGAGCTGCTTTAATGAATTTTAATTAGTTTTATATTAAATGTGTATACAATGCCATTACACTGACTACATATTAAGTGAGTTAAGCTTGCAACAAACCCAAAGCGATTCTTCACCCACCTCAGTAGTTTGTCTCTGTGCTGTGGAGCATTTTAGCCTCTTAGCTGATTATTTAGTTTTTATGGCTCATAAAACATGTGACTCAGTCTCTAAATCCACTCTGCACTTCCTCCTCAGAATCAAACAGCAGATCAAGTTAGACTAGTAGCAGGAGAAGAAAGAGAAGCATTTAGCGGCTAATGAGCTAAATATTTCTTTCAGGTGTTGTTGGAGCTAAAAAGAGAACGACTATTAAATTAAAACTCATCAGCAAAGTAATGCAGCTACTGAATGCAAATAGATTTGACTTGTGTACACAGCGCCACACAATCAGGTTCCATAATGGTGAAGGCCAACACTGTGAACTTAAATGCATGTGTCTTTTATGTGTTGCAGGACGGTCCTACAGTGTGTTCTCTCAGCGTATGTTGAATCAGTGTTTGGAGTCTCTGGTGCAGAAAATTCAGAGCGGAGTGGTGATAAACTTTGAGAAGACCGGGCCTGACCCTCCTCCACTAGAGGGTAAGATCTTTAGTTTGTCTAAATAAAATGTATGCCCACTTTATTTCTTAAAGTCCTTGTTGACAACTGCTGTGCTGCATTTGTTTGATGAGTGGAGGAGCTCTTTGCGCTCTCCCACTCAGTGTTTTCTATTTTTTAATCCCTTTTAAGCTTTTCTTCCCTGTTCATAAACAGCTGGTGGATGTCACTGTTAGAACCCCCACCTTCGTATTTTATCTGCCTACACACTGTTTCAGTTTATCAAAACCATTTTGTTTTGTGTCATATCTTATGGAGGCCTTTTGTCTGAGCTACCGCTGGCCTGTTATACCTGTAGATTAATAATCCTCCCCTGAATGTTTCTGTGCAGACGCTCCTGCCGAGGCGCTCAAGTCTGGTCCACAGCCTTGGCATTGCTGTCACAAGCTGATCTATGTGCGACCCAACCCCAAAACTGGTGTTCCCATTGGTCACTGGCCTATCCCCGAGGCTTTCTGGCCAGACCAGAACTCCCCCACGCTGGTAAGAAACTTGTGGAGGAATCATCAGAGTAAAATATTATGGTTTGACAGTGTGCTTTTTCCTGGATAGGCCTTTTTTGCACGTACATCATAGATGATAAATTTTTTTCCCTGTGTGACAGCCCCCCCGCTCAGCCCACCCCCACGTTCGTTTCTCCTGTCTGGATGCTGAACCCATGGTGATAGACAAGGTGCCCTTCGACAAGTATGAGCTGGAGCCTTCACCTCTCACACAGTACATTTTAGAGAGGAAATCCCCGCACACCTGCTGGCAGGTACGGCACACATGCACACACGCAACTCTTCTTGAATAAAGGACTTCAGAGTTTGGCCTAAAAATCCATTTTATTTTATTACTAAATAGTCCAGTAAGTAAAAAGGAAAAATTCCAATAATTGTGTTCAAGTTGGCTGCTTGTTTGATAAATAGATTTTTGTACACACCTGAGTATTAACAGTGATGTGATAAAAGCGTCTTACTGATACCGACATCAGTATCAAACCTAAAGTTCCTTATTGTCATAGCAACTGTCATTAATGTTGTTTACCGCTGTTCCCTTTACCATAATGATCGCTTTCTAAGCCTTTTGCCGTTTTTGTTTTGAATTTATGTAGAAAAATTAACATTGACATTTCCTCTCAAACAATCCCACCCTTGTAAAAAAAAAAAAAAAAAAGTTTGCTATTGTGATTTCAAAATTCAAATCCTCATGTTTATGCCATTGTTTAGGCAAAGTGACTAAATATTCATAAAATTTTGTTTGGTTTAATCAGAGATTTATTTATTTTATTTATTTATTTTTAAATAGTGTAACTGTAATTCTTGAAGCAAGTTAACTCTGATTTGTGCTAAATTTGTTCTAGCAACAGAGCAATGCTAATGCTAACATGCTATGTTGCTACTGTGTCGGCTGCATGAGACTTGACATGGTGACATGTTCAGTGTTACACACCAACATGGTAATATTAGGATGTTCGGGCATGTTGAGATGAGGTGTGTTTGTTTTCATTCACTGTTGCTAACACTGTCACACAAACATGCAGCTCAATGCTCAGTGGGGGGGCGGCTCAGGCCTGCTTCTCTGCTGCCACCTTCAGACCTTTAACATATTTGCCCCGCTGGTGGTAAACAACGGACACCAGAAAGATTGTTGCCACCTTTTTCCTGTTGCTTTCTGATATGACAAGGATCCCCCTCTCACACACACACACACACACACACACACACACACACACACACATGCAGGCTGCTTTTTAAATACTTTTAAGGGATCGTTCACACCTTTTCATCAACGTACATGATTTATTCAGTATTGATGACGTTATTGATTGTATGACCTGCACACACATCAGAGAAAAACTGCAGCTTGTCAGTGTTGTGTTTTGTGACCATGCTGATTTTTCCCTTCGTCTTTTAGGTGTTTGTATGTAACAGTGCCAAGTACAGTGACCTGGGCCAACCCTTCGGCTACTTAAAGGCCAGCACGGCTCTTAATTGTGTCAATTTGTTTGTGATGCCCTACAACTACCCCGTACTTCTACCGCTTCTGGGTAAGTAAGACTCTGTATGTGTTGTAATTTCCCTGAGTCCAGTTATTTAGATTTATTTGAAATTTAACATTCATCCACTTTCTTTTTTTGCAGACGACTTAATCAAAGTGCACAAGTTCAAACCAACCATCAAATGGCGGCAGTCCTTTGAGAACTACCTGAAGACCATGCCTCCATATTATATCGGGGTTAGTGGAGTCGGCATCTCTTCAGTTCTTCAATGTTTTAATGTTTTTATTAAAATATTAAAATGACTGTGCTCTTATCCACAGTCTTTGAGGAAAGCTCTAAGAATCATGGGAGCGCCAAACCTGCTGGCCGACAACATGGAGTACGGCCTGAGCTACAGCGTGGTGTCGTACCTGAAGAAGCTCAGTCAGCAGGTTTGTTGTTGGTCTTTTGTTAGGGCGTACATCACAGAACATCTTATTTGTCAACAATTTAACAAGAGACATATTGTATTATTAAAACTGTATTTCAAGTGTAAACCATTTTAGCTAATTTTTCCTTTAGCCTCCACTCAGAGTTAAAGTAGACAAATTATATTCATCAACAAATACACTCATAACCAATAATTTCTGCATACAGTTGTTTTTAAACCATTTATTAACGATAAGGAAAGTGTTCCTGCTTTTAATGTTATCAGAAAGCCTTCTCACAACATCTAATTTGTCCTTATTTACAGTCAAAGATCGAGTACGACAGGCTAATTGCCTCCATTGGTAAAAAGCCTCCCCCAGAGGCCGGCATTAAGGTGCGATGGCGGGGTGGCGGTATATCTCTGGCCCAGCGCCGCGACTTCATCCAGCAGCTCCAGAGTCTCACAGGCGACGGCCCGACTCTGCCCTTGGAGCTCAACCCCAAAGAGTTTCAGGGTTTTCATCTGGCACTGCTGAACAAGGTCAGATTTGATCTGTTTATTTCCTTTTTAGTTTTCTAAATTGAACCTTTCTTTATCATACATATACAATCAAAAGCTTTTATGAGGAAGCACATCTAAGTACCCTTGTTACTCAGCCACAATTACACAAATCAACTTTGTCTCTTATTGATGTTCGCTGAGCTGCAATTTTTTATTTTTTATTTTTTTTACATTAACATAACAGACCGCTTTCTCAAATCTGACTACTCAATCAGACTCTCCCTCCCTGGCTTCCCATGCAGCGGCCCTGAGGTGTATATTGAGATGTTTTATGAAGTATGTTTGTGTGCTCAGAGCACTTTGGCCTTTGAAAGATGGTTGACTCTTTCAGGCCTAATCCTTTCAGTTATAGCCGGTACAGCAGTATTTCACCGCAAAATGTTTTTCTTGACTTTAAGGGAGGCTGGATTTTTACCTTGCATTGTTAAATTTACAATCCCATCTGTCTTGTGTCACACTCAGGGCCTGAAACCTCAGAGTTTTAGGAATCCCTACGACATCCCACGCAGCCACTTGCTGGACCAGCTGAGCCGAATGAGGAGAAATCTCCTCAACACCAGCGTCTGCACTCTCAGGGGGCAGGACTCAGGTAAGTCACTGTCTGGATGTTCAGCTGGTGTCTCAGAAATTGTACCTTACCTCCTCCATGTTGGTGATTTTTCCTTTTCTCCTGTCCAGACCAGCTCCACAGTGTGCCAATCGCCCAGATGGGCAATTACCAGGACTTCCTAAAAGCTGCTCCTCAGCCTCTTCGAGACGCAGACCCTGAGCAGCCCAAACGCCTCCACACATTCGGCAACCCCTTCAAACTGGACAAGAAGGTTAATCCCCCTGAGTCATGCCAATACCCTTTTTATGAGGATAAGCCTTTTGATAGATAAGCAGTAAAATTGACCGTTACTTTTGTCTTCCTCACTTTTCTCTCAGGGCATGATGATCGACGAGGCAGACGAGTTTGTGACTGGACCTCAGAATAAAGGCAAAAGACCGGGAGACAGCAGCAACATGCAGGGCGGGGGTCCCAAGAGGCGCCGCTGTATGTCCCCTCTGCTGCGTCTGGGCAGGGCCTACACACCCCCAGTAACACCCCCTGCAAGCCCTCGACCCACGACAGGTGAGTTTTTTTTATCAAGGCCATACACACTTTATTTCATCTTAGTCTCAGCACAAACATTTGTGTGTCAGTGTTTAAAGATGCCCTGTGGTGTTTTCAGATCTCACCAAAACCTGTTGTGCGTGTGTGTCTGACAGTCTTATCGAATTAATTTCTTTACTGAGAGGGTTATTCTTTAGTTTTGTTTTTTTTTTTTTTTTTTTTTTGGGGGGCGGGGGGGGCAGCTAAATTTGGATGGACCACTTTCCAACCTTTTGCGTGACTGCATTGTTGTGAAACTATCAACATTGGTACTCCAGTGGCTTTGTGGTTGTTGGAGAAAGATAAAAAAAAAAAAAAGAAAAGAAAAAGACTATTAGTAACCGAAGAAGCAGAACCAGGTTTCCTGCCTTTTGCTCTCTAAAAATTCAATGCAGCTCCAAAAACACTAAACAACACTACACTAAACAATAAATTTATCGCACAATTCACTAATCACCTTTCTGTTATACTGCAGCGGTGTAATTATCATAATTACTAGTTTGTGATTTCTAGATATTATTCACAGATTAACGCATTTCTTCACATCAAATATTTTATTCAACACAATGTCAGAATCCAGGTGTTAATGTGACAGTACTGCTAACCTTCACACACTCATTTCTAAGTTTACAGAAATCCCCCTGAAATCCCCTCCCCAGTAGACCTGCATAACCTGAAACTTGACAAAGCTTCTCCAAAGCCACTAAAGACATAACGCAGTGTTTGCCATACATATGCTGTGTTTTGTAGAAATTAAAAACTCTTGAGTATGATTTTTCCTACCAAACAGAATAAACAAATGCCACTGTCTTCAAAATCTATTTATCTCATAGACATGGATGACGGAGTACCAGAACCAGACATCATTATTAACCACCTGAATCAGAACCACTACGGCTCAGACAGCAGCTCAGACTCAGAGGCTGATCATCCCTCAGGGACCGCCAACCACCAAGAGAACCACACAGGCATGGACCCCCAGGACCTCCGGCACCGGGACGAGGAGGAGAACGGGCGGCCTCAGGTGGCCGAGCTGCCACCCACAAGCGAGGAAGGAATGGAGGTGGTGCTGGTGGACGACCAGCCGCCTCGCTACCTGTCACCTGCAGCTCTGAAGAAGCACATTCACAATGAGACGATGAAGGTCAACAACGAGCTGAGGGCGCTCATCACCAAGGAGATCAGGAAACCTGGCAGGCGTAAGTACAGTGAGCGTGGTCTGTGGTCTCACGTAGAGCTCAGCATGGATAGATATTCTTTGGGTTAAAAAAAAAAGTAGTAGTACCAAACAATACTTTTGATTATACTTCACTTTTAGAAGTAGTTTAACCACAAAAGACAAAGTCTGATGCCTGACTGCTGGTACCGGGCAGTTTTTGATGCATCAGTAAGAATTAAGAAAATATACATTAGTTATTTAAGCAAAAATGCTAAAATTTAAGTGGCTCTAGCTTCTGAAATGTAAGTGTATACTTATATGTAAGAAAATTTCAATATTTTTGACATCTTGAGTAATTTCACTTTGAGGCTGAGAGGGGAGAAAAATCATTGTTGCAGCCTGATAATAAATTATGACGCTAATTAGAGGTTTTCTGAGAGGAAATTGGATAACTGCATATTATTGATAGTTAATATTCTACATGTGAATAGAGTATTGATTTCAGCTTTCATGGGAATACGTGAATAATGATTCAGTTCCTTCTGTTTCAGACTACGAGAAGATCTTCCTCCTCCTGAAACAGATCCAGGGGACATTGGACACCCGGCTCATCTTCCTCCAAAACATCATCAAAGAGGCAGCCAGGTAACTAGACAGAATTCACTCAGCATACATGTCATGTTACCGCAGACTGAGAACTTGCCCATGTAGTTAGAAACAAAAATCACAGCGGCTAAATTGCAAAACCAGATACAGAATAAAAATACACCATATTTACATCAGGAAGTGCAACAAGGGGTGTGCTAAAATAGCAGTATTATATTTCCATGATAAACTGGATTTAGCTGCATGAACTGAAAGATCTGGCCTTCCTCAGAAAGTCTGCTCGTGCACTCCTTCTCATACACAGCATCAGTCCAATCTGCTGGTCAAGTGGACACGCAAGTGCTTGTGCTCCACAAACCCATCACGATGATGGCTTTGGCAGTTTTGCTCCTCTTGAAACACCATTCCTCTGTGAAGGCAGACGGTTTCTGCTGCTCCGCTTTGTAAAAGTTAGAGAGAATCAAACCCTCCTCTGATACATCCTACAACCTACAATCACCACAGAGTCACCAGATCATCTCCAGGTGGCGTGATTCAGTCTCAGTGGAGATTTAAGGTGTACAGGGGGAGCAGAAATAGAGACAGGACAGTCTCCTACTTGAAACTCCCCAGACAAACAAACAGAGATTCATAGGATCTGCTGCTGCTTTCAATAAGCTGTGATCAACAAAACATCTTCATTATGTAACTTAGATGAGACGAAAACATTCTAAAATGAAAGTTGTTGTTTGTTTTGTTTTTTTTAATGATGAACTTAAACATTTTTTTGCTACCATTTGCCCCCCCTCCCCCATAAAGGTTCAAGAAGCGGGTGCTCATTGAGCAACTGGAAAACTTCCTGGAGGAGATCCACAACAGATCCAATAACATGAACCACGTGGACACGCTCTGAGACCAGCTCATTCCCAAACTGAACTTTTCTGATAACCAACCCGACAACCCTAAATGTCCTTCGATCCCTCCTCTCCTTCCCCTTATCCTCCGTTACCGCCCCCCCCCCCCACTCTGCAGAGACGAGACCAGGCAGCACCCAGCTCCGACTATCACCCCCCTGAGTGGACTCATTTGATCAACATTAGTGATGGTCTTGTTGGTTTACACACAGTATAGACTTAAAGCAGTGTTGACCCTGGACGACGTAAGTGCATTTTAAGATATAAAAAAGGGGAGTGAGGAAGCATTTTATTGCTGCAAGTGAAGTGTTTCCCTATGCAATGAGATTCTGTGGTCTGTAGAACATTTGAGGCAGGGATGGGTTCTGATCCGCGAATCCATCCTGATGCGTCTCCCTCGTTTACCCCCCCCCACCACCACACTGATTTGATTGACTTCTTTTAAAGAGACAAAGGGGAGTGAATAAGCTCTCCGTTGTCAACATGGAGGGGGGAGTGTAACGAAGGGAGTGCAGGATGTTTCCGGAGAGGAACGCACAGCTGCCTTCACCTGAATGTGACGTCCGGTCATGTTTTCTCTGTGGAGGAAGGTTTTCAGGTCACGTGCACGTTTTCAGCCAACTCAGGGTCAGACGGGATTCAGCGGAGACGCTCATGAAACACTTTGCTCCTTTACATTCGTTCACTTTTTTGCGTTTTCATGTTTATCCATGTTTTGTTTTTTCAGGGGGGCATTTGGTTTTGTGGGAGAATGAGTCGAATGTTCTTCTGTGTGACTGAGTTATGTTTTTGGTTTTGTTTTTTCCTACACTCCGCAAACTGAAGCACTCCACTGCTGTCAAATTGTGCTTCAGTTCAAATACTGTATGTCAACTTGCAGTTTGGCTGCAAGATTCAAAAAATTAATATAACTGAGTAGTAACTTAAGGATGAATAACTTTTGTTCCCCCCTGGGGGGAGAAATGATCCACAGCTTTCATTACCTTTGGAGATGTTAAACTTAAGCCTTTGTCTTGCAGTGCAGGTTCTCAGAGAGGGTTAACACAGTCTAGATATCACTACGAATGATGAAACATCATTGGTTACAAATGTTGAAATACAGGGACAAAAAGCTCAGGAACTGATACTAATGCATCACGATCAGCAATAACATTGGAGCTACTTTTACCCCCCTCACGCGCCCCCCCCTCCACTCCATTTTAATCTTATTTTAGCCCAAAACAGCTGATATGCAACACAAACTGTTGTCCCCTGGAGTGCTGATGAACCAAGGTCTCGGATGCCAGCTTGTCCCAATGTGCTGGTTGCTGCCAAATAACATCCCCCCCCTGAACAGCCCCCGCTTTCCTTGCCATGAATCTCAAACCAACTTCTTGTCACTTAACCGTGAATGCACTTGTGTAGATTTGAGAATGTTTATTTAATGTAATTTAAAAGAAAAGCTACCTTTTTGTTGCAGAATATTATTTGTTTTGTTCCAATGATCCTCTTATTTTTGGTCAGGCCTGTTCTAATTTTCTCAAATATACACAAATAATCTGAATTAAGGTCTAGAGATCAAGAGTTGATTTTTGATTCAGAGGGCAGCCCTCTTCCGCTCCCTCCCTCCTCGGACAGGGACCAAAATCTGCCATACTTGTCTTTGTTTGTGAAGAGGCCGCTACCAAAAGAGTATTTTGAATACACTGTAAAGATGTAAATAACCCTAGAGTACTATTTAAAGAGAATGTTCAGTGGTAAATGGCCTTTTTGTAAGTATTTCCATGAATAAAGTTTCTATTTTACACTGTGAAGGGCCATGTAAATAAAGTGTTCTGTAAAGATGTGACTCTGCGTTTTTGTTGGTAATTTTCGGATCATCAGGCAGGAAAGAGGAAGATCAAAACTAAAATGTAAAAACATGTATTAAAATTTTATTTACAGATATGTACAAAAATATTGTCCCTCTTCCTGAAGTGTCAGTGGACCCTCCTGTTGGTCCACAAATAAATACCAGTAGTGAAATAGGGGTGTGTGAGAGAAATTTAGGGAGCTTGGTCAGCTGGGTTCATCACTCGGCCCATGAATAAGACGGATCCTGAAACGGAAAACACAAAAAAAAAAAAAAAGTCCATCACTCTTCTTGTACATTTAAATTCCAGACAAGTCAAATATATCTGATTTTTTACTGAAGGCAAACATTTTTGTTTACAGTCATTAGCCGCTCGGCTTTGTTGCCTTCTGTTAATCATTTTCTCCTGCTCCTGCGGCTGTGCAGGCGCCAAATCAAAGCTCTAAAATCCTACACGTGGGTCCTTTAAATGCTAATCATGCATCTGTAATATCAGACTTCTCCAACTGTAGAATGAAGATCACAATATTCTATTTTAGTTTAGTAATTGGTGCCAAAAGCCATAAAAATACCACAAGTACTAATGTGTTTGTCCATCTCTCAATACTTTAACTTTCCTCCCCCATCTGTTTGTCCAGCAGGACGAAATGCTTCAGATTAGGGCATTTCTATTTTCAGATGTGGATCAATACACATCTGGTGCTGTATGACTGAATGATGATGATAAAGACATGTCAATAATCTGTTTAATTAGTGTAGTTAGGAATAAAAACAGATCAGATCAGTTTTTTAATGGGAAAAATAAATATTATTGCTGATATTTTCAATGCTGTAAACGCGGTCTGCTCAACATTACCTCTTAACACCAGTAGCTAACTAAAGTTTCCCGTCCATGTAGGGCTCATTTAAAATCTCTGGCTGCCTGGTACACTTCTTTTAAAATGTGAAACGCCGCAGTGACGTCGATAACATGTCGAGTTAAAACACTTGGATCATCTGGTGTGACGATTCAAGCTGGACTGTGAAGTTCATACCTGTGTTAACCTGCCGTAGCAGAAATAAGAAGGGCCGGTCCGCCTTGAAAACGGGAGCACGGGATCGTTTGAGTAACACCATAGCTGCGAGAGGAAATCATTTTTTTTTTAAGTTACCTTGCATCTAAATGGCTCCTTTCCTCTCCACACCTTTATTATACGTGACTGTTTCTCACCCGTGGCAGCAGCAGCCTTCGTCCCGTCCTCTGTGACTTCTATCCTCACTTCATGAAAGGCATCAGACACATAAAGGCCCTCCTCCACTGCAGGAAAAAACAAAGTGTGAGCGAAGTTAAAGTAACCATCGTTTGATCTGCAGCCTGCAAAGCCTGAACTTATCAGATTTAAAGGAAAATGAAATATCTCCAATGACCTGATATTCCGGTGAAATCAGCGGCCGTCGGGTTGAAGGCGTCGCTGATGCCCATGGCGGGAAGCACCGACCTCAGGTTGAACCTGTTCTGCATTCTGAACCTGTGAACACCAAACAAAAGGAGTTTGTACGGCTGAGTCATCTAACCCGCCATTTCGGTCAACTGCGCGAGCGTCACCTGGGTAGGAAAATGTCCATCTTGGTTCTGCGCAGGCCGGCGTCCCAGGATGCCAGCTGGCGAGCGGTGAGCTGGGAGTCGAGGGAGGACAGCGGCGTCTTCCTCTCGCTGGGCAGGACCACCTGCAGGTTCAGGGAGCGGCCCAGGTACGGGAGCTCCAGCACGGTGTACCGCTGGTCTGATGCCGTCCTGAACTGACCTGTAAAGTTCAGGTGTGAAAGTTTTCATGCACTCACAGATTCATGGAGTCATTCGAAGAGACGGACAGCGTGTCTTACCAAAGCCGACCTCTGTGGCCTGATACATCATGGGCACCTTGATGGCGCTCCCGTCGGAGAGGGTGAAGGGCAGGTTCTGGGTGTTGGTGAAGAGGAACTGCTTCTGCCAGACGCCCCTGAAGGCCACCGTGTTGACCAGGGCCATCTGGAGCCGGTGGCCCCACCACAGGGCCTCCGTCTGGGCTTCACCCGAGCCTGACAGCTCCCCGCTGCTGCTTCCAGCCTGCAGGGGCCACGTCTCGTCTGGGAGGGAAAGAGGGGAACTCAAACTCTGTGGTCCACAACTCTTTTTTCTTTTTTTTTTTAAAGTCAGGAGCATGCAATGACTGTACGTCTTAAATAACTGGTACAGAGTAAAAAAAAAAAAAAAAACATGCTTTACATCTTATCATGTTTATTTTTCCCTCAATTCTCCAACACTAATGGAAAAATGTGTGAGCAGCAACACACACTGTATGAGTGGTTAGAAACAGAATTATAATGAAAAAGCTGAATTATGGTGTTTTTTTTTATCACTAGGGGGCAGAAGAACCCAACAGCATACCAAAACACAACTCTGGCGCATTATTGCTCTTACAACAACACGCCACACACAATGACACTCAACCCTTCTAATGGCTGACATTTAGAGAGACGAACCGTGGTGCTGCCCCGATCGGTCCGGCGGGCTGTGGGTGTGGTTGGGTTGGCTGAAGTTGGCCCGGACCACGCTGGTGTTGGCCCAGGCCGCTGCGTGTTGCGTGAACTCGGTCAGGAGCTGGACTCCGCTCTGGATGAACAGCGTGCAGGTCTGCTGCAGCCACATCCCCTGACTGTTGTTGCTCATGTCGCCCTGCGAGTGCAGCAGGAAGTCTTGTACCTGGGCATCTGCAAAATAGGAAAAAACACAGACGGGTCAGATGTAGGATTTAAGACTCAGGCTTTCCAAGCTGGGTGGGAAAAAGTTGGATGCACTGTGAACTGTTTCATCTTTCACAGCCAATCGTGAGCACTTCTGCTGAACCATCCACACCGTGTTCAAAAGCTCAGAGTAAATGTCCCTCCAGCAAAAACAACCGCACCTTCCTCCAAATATATTCAACGGCAGCCCCGGGCTTGTTCTGGGGATAATTATACTGAATCGACAGCGTATCCCTGCAGGACCGTGCACAAACAAACAGTCATTTGACTCTCTCAGTCTGTTGACCTCACAGCTGGCAAACTACAAGCGTTTACAGATGAAACGGTCCAAACCCAAGTCAAACACAGACCCTCTGCTGACGGTAACGTGTCTGCAGTCCACAGAGGTCAACGTCAGGAGGCAGAAGCAGTCAATTGTTGGTTACTCTCCCGTGAAGCTCCTGATCATGTTTTCTTTTTCTTTTTCTTACTGCTGTTTTTAAGGGCTCCTGCCAGGTTTGGCCCAGGAGGTACACCTGCTACCCTTTCCTTTTCCCGCCATCCCGATTCCCTCCGTACAAATCTCTAAACATCTACTACAATCTTTATCAGGAATTTAGGCTAAACTTCCTGGATTGTTGCTGCTTTATTGAATCATTTACGTCAGCCTGACCACGTTATTGTTTCTTTGTATACATTTGATAAACCCAGAGGGGTATTTTCTACACCGTGTGATTGATACCAAAAGGTGGTGTCTTTCCGGTGCAGCAGAACTGAACCTAATAACAACAGACTCACCCTCGGGCTGTTGTAAAAACCTAATAAATTACTTTTGAGCTGAAACGATCGATAGTCCGAAAATAAAGCATCTACTTTGATGATGGATAAATCCTTTGAATTATTTATCAAGCTTGAAGGCCAACCATTTGGGCAAACTGTTGCAATGTTGCCTCTCAACAAGAAGGTCATGGGTTCGGTTCCCGGGCCTGGGGCTTTTCTGGACAGAGTTTGTATGTTCTCCCGGCGCTTGTGGGTTTGCTCCCACCATGTTTAGGTTAACTGGTGACTGAGTGGTTGTTGGGCTCTGTGATGGACTGGTGACCTGTCCAGGGTGACCCCGCCCTCACCCAGTGTGAGCTGGCATTGGCTCCATGGATAAGCGGTAGAAGATGTGTGAGTGACTGTTTGGTTCAGAAAATGCTAAAGTGCAGAGCCAGCCTCCTGAACCAGTGCTGAATATCAACCGCTCCCATCCCTGACTGACATTAGGTCGCATTGGGAGACAAAAGAAACAGCAGCTGCAGCTCGCATTTTGTTTGTAATTAACCACGGTGACCTCTCGACCCCGGGGCCGAGCTGCAGGAGTGGTTAATGAGATTAGAGTTGGTGTGGAGGCAGGTATTATGGCTCCAGACACCACTGTGCTCTGCAGGGCCAGCAGCAGCAAGCAGCACCGCTCCACGCCACCTGGTACCGACAGCCTCTCAGCCCCGAGGAGCAGCTAATGCTACCTGAATGAAAGCTGAGCCGAGACCAGACCCACCGTTCGCATTGTATCCCAGAGCTCCCTCCATCTGAGCCAGCGTGCTGCCCCTGGCGCCGAGCTGCAGCAGCCCCAGAGACGAGGAGACGCTCACCGGAGACACGATCAGGTTGGAGTTGTTCTCCGTCTCCGTCAGCCTCTGGTAGAGGCTGACGGCGAACCTGGTGTGCAGCTCCCCCATGCTGTCCTGAAGGCTGCTGTTGCACTGGCTTCTCTCCGCCAACCAGAAGCACACGAAGAGCGAAGCCAGCGGCAGGCGACACATTTCCTCAGAGCTGCAGGCCGGGAAGTGTCCTCAGGGTGCAAACAAAATCCTGTCAAATCAGAAGACAGAAAACACATCATTTAGATCAGTGAGGTCAGTGAGGTCAGCCAACATTAATGAAAATAACACGAGGACAGTAAATGGTCCTCTGAGCTGGAGACACAAAGGAGTATCCTGAAGGACCACTGGGAGTCCCCAGACCTCACTTTGACAACCACAGCTCTGAGCTAACAGTGTGAAGGAGATAGGCAATCAAGCCTGACACCAAATATCTGCAGCTTTTTGAGCGCACTTCTGCTCACGGAAAATATCATCTGCAAAGAATTAAACGCAGGACTAACCGTTTTATTGCTGTTTTTATTTACAGTGAGCACCTCTGCTTAAAAAGACAGAGATGGTCATATATTTTAAAAAAGAGGAAGGTTAGGTGAACCCTGTTGTGATGAATAATCCCAATAATGCGCGGTTATTTGGACGTGCTCTGTCCTACCTGCAGCCAGGTGAGGTGGTCTCCGTGTGACTCCGCTTCTTCCCGCAGACTGACACCGACCATCCAGCCTCGCTGTCTCGGTCCTGTCGCTCTCTCTCCGAGGCAGCCTGCAGTCATAAGACCGTGTTTAGAGGCGATGTCCGTACCACTCCTGCCTCCCCGGGGCTATAAGGAGCCAGGCGGAGGGAGGCATGTCCCCGGCCAGCAAATCCCAAACCGGCCAGAGGGAGGACAAAAAAAAAAAAAAAAAAAAAAAAAATGCGTGGCGTGCACGTGCCTGCACGCACGGGCTGGGAAATTAAAAATATGCTTGTTGGAAACGTGGCTCAGATTTATACAGAGTAGACCGAAGATTTTTTATTTTTTGCATTCATTCCGTTTTTTTCCCAGCCTGCTTTTCAACTTCAAGCTGAGTCCTGCACCCTCCGAAGTTCACCCAGACATGTAATGAAATTCATGTATTTCTACAGAGCATCATGGAGGAGGTCTGGACCAAAGTCCTTATGGAGAAAGAGCCAACATGTCTGTGGTAGTTTGATTCATGTGGGTGAGCCGCTTAAAAAAAAAAAATGGGGAGACAATCCAAAACTGGGGCTGCAAGCTCGTCTGCTCCCGCTTCCTCTGTGAAAAGGCTGACAGGTGAAATCAGGCCTCAGTCAGACCCTCAGTCAGACTCTGGACTTTAGAAAAGTAATCACATCTTTATGCTGTTTGTGAGCTGTGCAGCTGTGCTAACGCAAAATGTTCGTCTCTGCAGTGCATCTCCAGACGATTGGCGTTGGAGGAAACGTCTCCATGGTTGAGCCGACACGCAGACATATCAGAGGTCAGCATCTCTCCTGTTTTTACAGCATTTCTTGGCTTGGCAGCTGGCAGTGGCTGACACAGTGTTGGTGGTTGTGTTATTGCTCACTGTTTGGACAAAGTTTTGGGTGTCCAGCCATCAAAGGTAAATAGATTAAAGCTGGAGGAACAAGAAGTTAAAAAAAAAAAACCAAAACAAAACATTTATGAGATCGGATGTTTGATTAATACAAATGAAAATGGCAACAAAAACAAAAACTTACATTCTGATTTAAGTCATTTTAATATGTTGCTATTACTCAGACTAAGATTTTGGTCGTGTTATACAAGTCATTCAGCCTTTTGTTGGGTTGATCAAAAGGAAATTTGCTCTCTGAGCGTCACAATGCTGCGTCAGCATTTCTAATTGGTTTCGCTGCGGAATGTGAACTCACTCGTCGTGGACATGCTGCTGCTCCGGTATGGGATGAATAACAGCACCTAATGATCGGGAAACATTTCATCAGTTCGCTGTGTGTGAATCGAGTCGAGCGTTCATCTTCTGTGAAATGCCACAGCTGTCAGCATCAAACAGCAATTTTAGTCATTATTATTGAATGGCCTGAAATATGTCCATCTTGGTTTTAAAGATTTCAGACTTGGCCCCACAGCGTTTGATGGTACTCAGATCATCTGGTGCCATAAAAATATGCGATATAGCCGTCGTCCTGTTCGTCTCATCTGTTCAAATGGGATTTTTGCTATGACACAGCCGAGGAGCGACTGTGACGGCAACAGCCATAACAATCTTCAATTTTCCCTCCAAGAGTGAAACATAAAAGTCTAAGATGTCTCTTTAATCTGTTGACATGG
This sequence comes from Echeneis naucrates, assembly GCF_900963305.1. Taxonomy (NCBI): domain Eukaryota; kingdom Metazoa; phylum Chordata; class Actinopteri; order Carangiformes; family Echeneidae; genus Echeneis; species Echeneis naucrates. The sequence continues at coordinate 4,568,706 of NC_042531.1, read as the reverse complement.
ATTTGGTCCTTGAAAGTCATTAAATGTTAAAGCAGATAGAGCTTTATTGGGTCAGCTTCTCCCGAACCATCTTTCTTGGCTTGAGACTTTGAGGGAGCAGAGAAAATTGAAGAACAATTAGCAGCCCTGCAACGCAGATCGTTCACTGAAAGCTAAAATATGAAGAATCGGCCGCAGTGAATGATACTATGCCCTCTGTTTCACCTACAATCAATCTGTGCTGGAGTGATCTCCCCTCCAACGGGCCCTCTTAATTGGGGACATGACAGTCAGCAAAATAAATTGTGGGCATTTTTTCCCATGAAGGAGAGAACATGATTGGTAGCTATCAGGTATTTGGCTGCTTTGTCTAACGGGGGATTCCGGCCATTACTGGACTTGACTAATTAGTGGAGCCTTGGCTCGGCTTCATTAAATGTAACAGCCACATTCTTTAAAACCCAACGCCCCGACTCTGGACGTAGGAATTTGGAGTTTTAAGGCCTTTGATGGAGGAGATGAGATGTCACGGTAGCTGACCAAAGACAATCGTTCCAAAGGACAGCACCAAAAACAGCAGGGCGGTTTGTGAGGCCTGTGGAGGAACATTATGTTAGAGGTTTGGATTTGTGAAGTAGAAATAATGATTTGTGTGTCTGTGCTTCTGATTCCCGGACCAAATGCAAAGCAGGGCTCCCACCGCTTCGCCGAAGGCCGCGGCCTGGCAGGCGGCGGCATGTCCAAGGTGATCCCTCTTCGCTGGTGGGCTTCATCACAGCACGCTATTGTTAACAACGTGGCTCTTTGAGCTGCCGCTTCAGCCCCACAGTTTGGTCGGCTGCCACCAGGCCGAGCCGGCATGCCGTTTGCATCAGGCTGCAGCCAGTGCTGCTCAGCTGCAGGACAGACCTGCTCTGCTCTTTGGGACTCTAATCAAATATAAGTCAGATCATTTCAACCTTTTCCTGCTTTCAACGCTCTCTTCAGAAACCACGAAAAGGACTAATATCTCGATAAATATCTTGAGTGCTGTTGGACGCTGTGCCAGGTATTCACCATCCCCTGATGACTCCTCCTCCACTTTTCACCGAGCTTGATCCCCCGACTTTTCCTTCAGTGGGGCAGCTGATGAGGCTGACATTTCACTTTTGTGTAAAATGTCTCGATGATCATCAGAAACAATTCAGTGTCTCCTGACTGTGAATATTATCATCAGAAGGTTACATCATGATTATTATTTTTTAAATCACTTAAAAGTCATGCTGCAGCTAACAATTTTTTGATTTAATCGAATCATCATAAATATGTCAAAAAATGATATTTGTTTTTCTACACACTACATGTCTTTGGATTGCTAATGTTCCCATCAGAAAGGACAGAAGCAGCAGATTTACTTTGACTAATCACTTAAGCAGCTGCTTGACTGATTTTCTGTGGGTCAAATGTTAAAAATACAAAAAAATCAATTTTCGTTTATTATCAATATCTGCAGCTGTTTTTTTTTTATGATTGATATCATAATGTTGTATAAATAAATAGTTTCACCCGTAATCATTTTTAGAGGCGCACCTACTGATAGAAACTCAGCAGTGATACTGAATATGTGCACGTGCATGTCTGTGTGTCCAGCAGCTTATTATTGTTGCTCCACGAGAATTTCTCCTTCCATCACCAAATATGCTCGTTGATCAGTGTCTGTGTGACTCTGCGACGCCTCCGCCTTCCTCCGCGCGGCAGCAACTTAATCCCTGAGTGGTGGAGACTGTCCCCAGGCTCTCCATTCAGACCCCTCACCCTGGTCCCCTCTCCATCCTGTGACCTTTGACCTTGTAGGGAAAAGTGATAATGATTGGAGGAGGAGGAGGAGGAGCAGTTCACGGGGTAGCAAGTGCAGCACCAACTCGTTCATGGTTTTGTTTCTTGAGTTTTAAGTTTCAATAAAAAAAAAAAAAAAAAAAGGCTGAAGCAACAGAAGAAGATAACAAGAAGGACGAGAATAGAAAGACGAAACAAGCTAATAATAAAAGAGGAAAAGAAGATGGAGTTGAAGCAAACATAGCTTGAGTGAAAGCTGCAGAGATGCACAGAGCTCACACTGACTCATGCTGCTTCACCTCCAGTGCCCTACTTCCCTCCAGGCTCCTGGGCCTTTGGGAGGGATTAGAGGGGATGCTGGTGTGCGGGGCCGGGGCAGGCTGCAACAACGCCGGTGTCGCCAGAGTGATCTGCCAGGTACGCCACGGCGGATTAGAGCCACTAGTGCTGGCACTGAGAGAGGGGCGACGTGAGGGGACGTGTCCCACGTAGGAACATGAGCGTGGCTCTGGGGAACCATGGGAAAAATGCTGGTGGTCGTTATTGTGAGCATGAAGGGGGGTGAAAGGGCGTGACAGCAGAGCAGATGATGAATGTCTTTAAAAACACGAGGAGATTCTGTGAAATGTCTCAGATGTTTTTTTTACTGAAGCAAAGAAAAAGGACAAAGTCTGTCCTCATGCTGAAAACCAGATAAACTGTGGAGGTTTTGGTTTGTGAGGTTAGTGAGCTGTTAAGTCGTTGATAGTTGTAAAAACCTTTTCAACCCGCTCGTGTTGCACTACAGCACCATCTGCTGCCATTTGGCACCGAGGTCTGTCAGGAACACAGTTAAAGTCAGTGGGGATCGACTTTGGTTTCAGATTTGAGTAGTTGACGTTTCAGTCATAAAACAGCTGGCTTTTAAATGTCTTCACTAATTCACAGCTTCACTTATTCACTTTGCAGATCATACGGCTGCAACAACATTTACAATGAAGTCCTTAAGCCCTCATTTAAATAAAAAAATGACATCAGAAACTCACCAAGGAAGTAATCAGCCAAAGTTTTACGAAATAATCCAGTTTATATTAATAAACAGAATCATCAGTAACTTGAAAAGTGATTATAATTCATCAATTTAAAACGATTGTTTTTCCAGAAAAGGATAATAAGGTTCATTAGACATAATCGGGGCTTCATCAGTTCAGGAGTTTGAGGACTTTTAGGTCTTGGTTAATTTGTTGGATATATATATATTATTTGATGTTTTCTTATAACTATTATTAAGTAACAATAGCTGGTGTTAAAACAGCAGTGCTGTAGCCACAGAAATACCCCCTGAGGCACAAATACCCGTTGGTATGAATGTCTGCTGTAAGAAATGGTAATCACACTCAATGACCATAAATACCTGCAGAGGTAAAAATTATTTTTTATTATCTGGGATACTGCGGTTCAGTGAAGTAAACTGACCAAACTAACTAAAGCTGCTTATCATAAGGTAATAAGCACTAAGATACCCGTTAAGGCCCAGAGTTGATAACTTTGTTTTACTTTTGAAAACACTTCCTGTAAAGATCAGGCCCAACTTTCATGCACAGATTGTAAAGTGAGAACTTTAAACGTAATTCATTCAGCTGTCAGTGATCTCAGGATCTGCACCGTGGAGGCAACACGTTATGCCACTCTCTGTGTTGATTGGTCCATGATGACATCACCTCTGCAGGGCTGCAAAGGAGACTTCGCCACGACAACCTGTGAGCACTGTTATTGGATTTCCCTCTTCAGACTGTGCAGAGGCCACACAGACGGACTCACACCTGTTAAAGTGCTCCAACTGTGTAGAGGCAGATCTGAAGAGTCCCCCGGAGGCACAGCTGATGCTGTAACACTGAGCCCTGACACACTTCAGCCCCGCTCGATAACGTGAATGTATTCAGATATTCATCTAAAAAGCAAGCTGCAGGTCTCTGTTGATGATAAATGTGGTAATCCCATGTTGGAATAAAAACTATAGGCCTACAGATTCAACACAAGAGGGCAGCATTGAACTATTTAAGGACTCCACAGGCGCTCAGTTTTAAAATAAAACAGATTGTTGGGTTATCATAACAATATGCATCATAATATTCATATTCTGTCCATTTCTGTTCCTGCTGTACTTTTGATATTCGCCACAACTATAGTTGTTTTAAGGCCTTCTACATTTCATTCACTTGACCTCTCTTTAAAACCATTTTATTTGTGTTTTATAAATGCAGTCAACATGCGACACTGTCACCTCAAGGAGCCCCTGAAATTATTCAGTCACACAAACACACCAACAACTGATAGTGCTCCTTAATTTTACTCATCATGACTACAAAATCAATCCAATCACAATCCAAGCCAACAACCGACACAACAAAGTTGTGTTGAAACGCCTCGTCCGCTTTAGGTCGGTGTTTATTTACCTCACGACCAGGCCCACGCACTTTTTACATTTTTATATTATACTGTATGTTCATGTTCAAAGCAAAATAAATCTGAAAATAAATAAAATGGAGACTCCAGGCTGTAAAGTTTCCTTCAATTAGTGGTGGTTAGGCCACTCCAAAGGGAAGGCATTTACTGACGAGTGTGTCTGTACACAATTATGTGATTGGTCCTTTAAATGTGTAACTTTACTTTACTTATATGTGATATGATATGACAATTAGGAAGCTCAAATCTACATGCAAAACAAAAGCAACATTCACAAATACAAAGAAATTATTAATTAAATACAGTTTTGTGTCACTGGCCCGTAGCTTTATCACCAAACACCAGAGGGCAAAGTGAAGTTGAGTTGTTACTGGTCAAAGTGAGTCCTGTCATGTTACAGCAGTCCGTTAGATGTAGAACTCTTGGTCTTCCTCTTCCTCTTCCTCTTCCGCCTTGTCAGCCTCTTCAATAGGTGCACTAATAATGCTGCAAGTGTCCGACTGGTTTATGGAAACGTCGCTCAGGGATGGAGCAGCACTGGAGGACGTGCCGGTGCTTTGGGGACATGATCCCAGAAAGGCAGAGGGAGTGCTGTTGGTGGAGAAGCTGTTTGGAGTCCGGCCCAGCGTGGCCGCCTTGTAGGTGTTGTCTGGGATGCCGGGAGAGAGGGAGGGTCCGATGTCTTCAGGTGGCGCCGATAAAGGCCGGCAGAGCTGTGGCGTGTTGGACTGGATGTACGCGGACACCACAGAGAGGTCCACGCTGCTGACTGGTTTTACCTTGTTCCCCGTGTCCACGTCCGTCTCCTCCGCCCCGATCAGGGCGTCCACATTGAGCCGGAAGGGCGGGATGAGAGAGGGACTCCTGTTGAGGGAGTGACTCCTGTAGTGGGGGCTGGGGGAAGGTCCAGGAGAGGAGCAGGTGGAGCGGGAGCTGCCCGAGCCGGGGTTGGGCAGAGAGAAGAGGGAGCCGGACCGGTGGCCTTTCCACTGGGCCCTCCAGCTGTCCGGATGGTGCCTGTCCGGCCACTGCTCCTGCTCGTCCGGCTCTTCGCAGGCCAGAGGGAGGGAGACGTGAGATGTCGGGTGGACTCTGGGATGGGATGCCACCCGGTGATGGTAACGACGGTTCCTGTAGGAGGAGGCGCTGCGGGTGAAGGTTGACGGAGCCGAGGCCGACTCAATGACGGGCGCTGACACGTGGCAGAGATCCTGCCTGTGTTTGAAGTGGACACTCTGCACCTGACCGGGAGAGAAAAGGAAACCAAAGAGGATATCTGCATTTAACTTGACTGACATGAGACACTTTTACCAGAAAGCACATTTCAGTTTGATTAAATCTAAAATGATCTTATGGGTGAAACACCACAATGTGTAAAGCAGCTGAAAAGCTGAGAGTCTAATCAGGCAGGATGTGAGAAAACAGACTGAGAGGTGGAATAATGTCTGAGCAGTCTATTATTATATTCATCCCACGCACATTCAAAGACACTCGATGGCTTTGCTTCAAGGATCAGCTCACATGCAAGAAACCATGTGCACAAAAGCTCCATTCAATTCCCATGACTGTGTTCAAGTTTCCCTCATCGGACTTCCTTGCGCCTTGCACTTAAGATCCGAAGAGAGATGCAATAAGGAGGGGGGGCTGCTTCTGATGACATCTCTGGTGTCCTCTTTGGGATGCACAGAGACAGTTTTCAGGTCAAATGAGGACAGACAGCGGTGTACTCAGCCTTCCCACACAAAGGGGCAGTCATTTCGTTGGACATCCTTCCTCCTCCACGGCTGCTGCTTCACAGCGTCAGAGGCCAACCAGGACCGTTTCAGCCCACCAGTCACCTTCTTTAGCCCCCTTGGCTAAAACTTGGAGCAGCTGCACAGCGACGGTTTGAACTAATTAATGCACTAACCTCAGCGACTCTTATCTCACACCGATTTTGTGTTGTTGGACTTTGGCTACTTCTTCTTACTTCTAAATTCAGATTTGGGGATTTCCCCCCATTAGCACGTGACACCAGCACACTTCTCGAGCTCGCGCAGAGCGCAAAATATGAGGTCACGAGGGAAACAAAGGAAAGAGGTGCACATTCAGGACCATTAGCCTCCTTCTGCGGGCTCTCATGCTACATCCAGCCAGCAGAGCGACTCGGGGTTTACAAAGGCCTGTTTCCAGCCTGGCCAGCAGCTGGAGAAGTCATCAGTAATCCAGCAGGCCCAAGCGTATCACACCCTCATTTATGGAGCAGAGCATCTAAACGTCACAACACAGAGCTGCATTGTGAGCTTCACCCACAAAGTCACAGGTCCGTGAATGTGTCGAGCAAAGATTCTCCGTTCTGGCGTGAATGTGGAAACGTTCTTGTCCTTAACATGTTCGGCAGCTGCTGCAGTTTTTGTTTCATAGTTCTGTCAGTTCTATGTGAGTGGATGTGCGCAGGCCCCTCCTCTGCTGGATGCTGATAGTTTCTCCATGTTTCTGTCTGCTCTGTCGTCCGGCTCTCAAACCAAACAATACCAGCAAAAGCAATAACTTTCAGCGAGAAAGGCAGCCTCAGGACAATTATTTCCAAGAGCACGGGGATAAAGGGGAGTTTGCAGATTTCCATATGTTCCGATTCAAGAACAATAAATGTCATGGAAGCAGAACTTAAAATGGCCCAAGAACAAGAGTTGAACTGTGTGATTTACCATGTTGTCCTGTGAGACGCAGGTCAGAGCAGCAGCACCTGATGTTTCTTTTGATTACGGTCACTTCCATCCGTAGTGCAAACGGCTTCAGGTGTATCATTCAAAATCCTGTGAGACACTCGCCGTTTCATTACAGGATGTTTCCACTTTTCCTGTGTTTTATATTAAGTTTAGATTGTGGAGCTGGGAAATTCACAGCCATCCGTCCCTCTGCAGCAGAGACCTTGATGTAAATGAAGCCATCGTCACGGGGGCGACTTCACATATCAGTCGGTCATTATCACAGCAGTCCCAAACAGGATGTCAAACAAAATATGCAGTTTTGGATGAAAATTTATGTTTCGTGAATGAACATTAAATCTCTGTTTACCAGAAACAAGTGCAGCTGGTTTAGGTTCAATAAAAGGACAGCTGTTAACAGGAGTGTCCCTTTAAGAGGACACCTGTTCAGGTGATCGTCTCATTAAGTGAATCTGACGGCCCAATTTTCTGTTGTGCAGGTGAGTTGTGTCCTTTCATGATGTGCGTGTGTTAGTTTGTGTGTTGTTGGTGAGGCTGAGCGTGACATGAGGGCTTCACTGGAAAATTTATTTCTGTTTTTTTTTTTGGAGGGAAAATTTGGTTTCAATTAGATTTTACTGACACAAAATGCACGATGACTAAAAAATGATGTGACTGCAAATACAACATCATGATAATCGTGTTTCAAATAAAGAACAGAAAACCGTCAACATGTCCGACCTGGAAACAGATTAAAAGCGTTTTATAGGGAGCCAAATCTTGAATATCTCACGTAACACTTTGAAGGCAACACCGTGTACATGTATAACACATTTTCCTGCTCAAACACACACGTCCTTTTGCTTTAAAGCCAGCTGAGTGCTGAGGAAGGATTTCATGTTCAAACTGGGATGGTGAACTTGTGGTCCAGATCTGTTATCGTGTAGGTTTAGACCTGTGCTGTAGTTTGAGCTGAGGGAAGTATATTATGTCTAACAGTGTGTGTGTGTGTGTGTAACAAATGCCCAGTGTTTTCTTCACTTGCTGCTCAAAGTCTGGAAGTCAGTTCTTTTCTAAACCTCTCTGTTCTCTCTCTCCAGCCACTTCCTCCTGTTTATCTTTTACTCTCTGCTTTACTTTGTCTTTCTTCTTCTGTCACCTTCCAACGCTCTGAGCCAAGAAGCTCTCTCGTACAGATGTCTTGTTGTCCACAGTTGAGGCTTTGATTTCAAACTTAACGCCACTTGAGGGAGGTCAAAGGTTAAAGCCAAATAAGTTTCTGTTCGTGCTGTTATCTCAAAGATGCTTCAGGTCCACTGCACATTTAGTTAGCTGCTAAAAGCTGGTTCTGCAGCTGCTCGGATGAAAGCGTCTCAGCCTCTGTGCAGCTGATGCGACATGACAGGATATGTCCAGTTTTCCGAGAGGACAAAACACTACAGTGCTGGTGAGGAGCCGCAGCAGGGGGTGCTGGGTAATGAGGTTGTTGACATGCTGATGGTCAGACCCTTACTCTTGTAGTTAGTTATCTCGGAATAAGCTGGGTCAGCCAGCCAAAAACAGCACCACTCAACACTAATCCTGAACTCAAACTCAGCTCGGCAGGTTGGTGGTTTTGGAAACTTTGATCCCATTAAATCTGAAACAATTAGCTGCATGAAATCATTTTGATGAGATTTAACCAGTTAGCGTTTGAAATATCAAATATAAGAACAGAGAACAACCAATTTCAGTCTAGAGTCTAGATCGGCGTCGCTTCATCTGATTCGGTTTGTGAATTTGGATTCCTGTCGGTCACTGTCTCATTCTTCATAGCGAATATTTGGTCCACATATCAAAAACCGGCAGCACAGAAATGCCAAGGAATGAAATGGTAGTCGTATTTGAATGTGCACAAACATCCTTATTTAATATTTATATTAAAATATTATATATATAATATATAATATTTATATTATATTTATATTTATATTTATTGAGACGGACATTAAAGGATTACTGTATGCGAACTTGGGTCACTTATAACGGGATGAAACACAGAGCGGAGGACCACGTGACCACCACCAGGCCAGGTGGTGGACGGACATCATGCATATGGTCCATTGTCATGGCAGATTAGTTTATTTCCCTCAGTGCTGCGCCAATCCCAGTAATGGACTGCAGGTTAATCCGATTGAACTTTCAAAACGACTTACCTCCTACAGCCTGGACATACGTCCCCTCTGAAACTGATACCCTCCAAACAAGGACCTTTTCATCCCAGTGTGTTCATGTAAATGTGTATCAGCTGGATTATGGAGGGATTACAGATACTCAGTGCTCCTTTTCCTGAGCGCAGTACTTTTAGAGTTTAGTTAAAAATTGCCCAGTGGAAAATAAATGGTCAAAAAAAAAACAAACTTATTTTCAGATGATATGAATCAAAAGCGTTTTTTCAAAGCAAATCAGCTGAGTAGTTTCTGGGACTTCCTGATCTCACCTGCAGGAGGAGTTTATTGCCATCGTAGTCCTCCGTCTGCCAGCGGACCTCGCTGATTGGGCTGCAGGGGTGAGGCAGCAGGGGCACCAGCGCGCCGACGTCCCGCACCCTCACCTCCATCACTGCGGACTCCAGCGCCGATGGAGTCTGACCTCGAGGCAGCCTCTTGAATGACAGCTGGATCTCCATATCTGGGTTGGAGTACACCACGAAGAAGCAAAAGTCCTCCTTCTTCTGCGCCACCCTCCGCTGAAGCAGCAGCTTGTACAGCCGCACCATGTCGACGTAATTTTCATGTCGACAATAAACAGTAAATCGCACTATTTCCTTCCCATAATGCACTTGTCTCACCGCCCAGACTGGCGTTCCAGGAGACAGAGTGAAAAAGTCCTGACTGCACGGTGTCAGCGGTAGCATCCGCCGGCCATTGCTGACTTTTTCAGTGTGGTGGTATCGCCAAGGTGGCCTCTGCAGAGTGCGGTGCAGCATCAGCATCTGCTCCTCTCCCCCGAACGCCTCCTGGAGGAAGAGGATGACCGCTAAGGACGGTTGGCAGGAGGCGGTCGGGCTGCCGTTTTGATGGTGCTTGGGCCGGGACCTCTGGGAGACCGAGGCCCGCTCTGAGACTCTGAAAAGCTGCAGCTCGGGGTGAACCCACGCCAGCACAGCGTCGGCGGCACGCTGCAGGAACTTGCCCTGGCCGGGATCGGCGATGAGATGGACGCTGACGAGGAAGGGATCCTGGAGCTCGCCCATGGATAGCTCACCTCCACATACAACATCGAGACAAGGAGAGAGAGGTAGGAGAGAAGACAAAAGTGTAATTAATCATTTTGAAGTAGAAACTATCACAGGAAAGAAGAAAGAAGAAGACGCTTCATTCAAACCTTGTCTCAAACTCAATATCAATACTTTTCATTTCAAAGGATGAGAAGAATGGGAACAGGAGGTAGTTAGAGTTAGGAGAAGATCGTGGTGATGGCAGAGACACAATGATTAAAAGATGGTTGAGGTTAGGCAATTCAAATGAGGGAATTCAGGGGAACATGTTAATGAAGACCAGGATGCACGGCGGCATAGTGGTTAGCCCACAACAAGAAGGCTGTGGGTTCGGTTCCCGGCCTGGGGCCTTTATGGGCGCCGTTTGCATGTTCTCCCTGTGCCTGCGTGGGATTCCTCCGGGTACTCCGGTTTCCTCCCACCAAACGAAGACATAATGTTTGGGTGGATTGGTGACTCTAAGTTGTCTGTAGGTCTGAGTGTGAGTGTGAATGGTTGTGTGTCTCTGTCTGTCTCTGTTTGTTGTGACCTGTGATGGACTGGCGACCTGTCCAGGGTGACCCCGCCCTCACCCGGTGTGAGCTGGGATTGGCTCCAGCACCGCCCGGCGACCCGGAAACGGATATGCGGTAGAAGAAGAATGAATGGATGAATGATAATGAAGCTCAAACATAAACGTTTCCACATGATGGACAGAAGCACACGTCCTTTTCCTCCTTTCTTTCTCCTCTCAGTCCCGCCCCGTCCTCCATCTTTCCCCCACTTTCTCTGTTTACCTTTCCCCTCTCTTCCACATCCTCCCTCCTCCCTCCTGCAGACCAGACCCATGTGGAGCGTGACTCCTCAGTGGAGGATCATTAGTGCCATTAGGAGGTCTTTACTGAGGCCCGGAGGAATGTTCCAGATCCCAGCAGGAGCGATGCATTCAGGTGAACCTTTGATGCTCCGCATCCTGGCACAGGTGCTGGAAAACCTCCTCCCGACATGTTCCCAAACCGCAGTCATACAGTTTTTATGTACGCGCTCTTCTTATCTCCATGTTTTCTCAATCTTCCTTTCTTTTGTGAGCACTTTCCCTACTTTTCTGACTGCTCAGGGGATTTGTCCCACTTTGTGCTTTGAGGCGGTTTGGGAAAGGACACACAGACTTCTTGTCGCTGGCACAGCAAACCGTTAGACCGCTGCCAAAACCGTCATGAAACAGAGAAGCCAAACAGGGACAGCTTCTGTCTCACGGGTCCTGCTGGCCTTTGGAAAAGGACGGTTTCTTCTTGACCAAAGACGTAACGTTTAGTGAATGTGAAGATTAGGTTACAGTGAAATGTTACTAAAAGGTAAAAAACACGTGTTGAGCTGAGTTTACATATTTAAAGTGTGTTTCAGTTTCAAGCGAAAAAAAAAAAAAAAAAAAAGCAAAGTGTGTTTTCCTTTTCAGGTTTTTGTACACACACATGGATATGTACTTATCAACTCGGGTTTAAGAGTAAATTTTGAAATGAATGAAACATTTTTGGATAAGGATGTTCATACAATGTCCTGGAACAGGTTGAACTGATGGCAGTAAAACAGATTTAGTTTTGGAAGGTAGCTCAGGAAGTATTTTATTCAGCCAAGGACGAAGGGAAGTGAGCTTTGAATTCGGGCTGCCTAAAATTTGAAATAATAATAATCTCCAGTCCCTTTTCGTTATTTTTTTTTTATGATTTATAACATCCCAACTAAAAAGTTATGTGAGTGTCCTTTCCTTATAATCTCTGCTACTTAAAATTGTTACTTTCTATGAACAGATCGGACGAGTTCCTTTGAAAGGAAGCAGATTCGATGAGCATTGAATGCCAAACACAAAGTGTCCTGATGAAGCTTGGTTAGTCTAAGGAGATAAACACATCAATGCAGGTTTAATATGTGTGCCAGGGCACAGATGTCTCAGAGACACACACACACACTGATCCCATTAGATTCAGTGTGTGTCTCCTTGATATGGGGCTCGCATCAACACAGCAAACACGGGGATGATAGGGATCTTTAAGTGTATTTACTGGACAGCACATTGCGCCGTACGCAAACTTTGACGACAAACAGTTCCCACAGCTATTCAGGAGTCACAACCGCAAATGAGCCAAAAGGGAGAAGAAGACCTTTGTCCAAATTTCTGCCACAGCAGAGCCCGAAGATAAACAATACAGCAGATGGAGATAGAACGAGTTACTGCAGCTTCAGGTCCAAACATCTTTCGTTCAAACTCCTCCTTCCTGTCTGTGCTTGCCTGCTTTGTCTCCACTTTCTTTTATCTGAAGTCTCCGTATCTATCCTAAGGATATCAGTGACTAAAATGAAGCAGCGATTAAATAACACTCCAAGTTTGTGTCTGGATGGAGGCCAGCCACACACAGTGAGGGCCACATGCCCGTTTGCTTCTGCCTGATCGCATTAGAATCGTCGTCGATGTCTTTGGCATCTGACATCTAGACCCAAACTACAGTTTGAGACACGTGGGTGACGAGGATCCGATTAGATTTGAAAGCCCTTCACAGTCACTCAAACTCAAACGTTCCCTCTGCCTGAATGAGCTCTGGCGCGTGCATTTACAAAAGGGTACGTGCAAATAAACAAAACTGCACAAATCATGTACACAACTTTCTACTGTACACGAGGCTGTCGCTGGTTGGGTCGGATAATAAAGAGCCAGAACGGTCCTGCAACAAAACCAGCTCCAGTTCGCTGTGACTGCTGAGCTGAGAGAAGTAAAAATAAGCAAAAACATGAAGAAGATCAAAACTCAATCACTTCAACGTGAACTAGATCAGCACCATCGGATTTGTTTTTATTTGGGCATCTAAAGTCCATCTACTGATGCTTATCATTTAGCTTTAGCTTAGCTTATGACCAGTTTTCATTAATTTCTCTTCATGATCATTTTGGGGGCTGCGTCAGTTTTCTTCCGTTTTTTTTTTTTTTTAAAGGACAATGAATTCCTCTGCAGTTTATTTCACTCGTCTGTTGTTCGGAGTTCAAAAAATTCTAACTGTGGCGTGTGTAGATGCATCAAAGAAAAATACAACAGAACATTTACCTCCAAGCTACACAGGTTATTTTGGTTTTGGTTATAACCTCTGTACCTTGTTCATTCAGTCTGAGGGTTTCCTGCAGCAATAACGCTTAATGGGGAGCTGGCGCTGAGAAGAGTAAATTAGAGATTAAGTCACCCCAATCCCATGAAGGGAAAGAAGGGGGTTTGTGTGTGTCTAAGCTCTTAATCCACTCCAGTCCTCAAGCTGATGCTGATGTTCTGACTCGACTGACAGCGAACGCATCCGTGCATATGCTCAACCATCCTCAACAAATACAAAACCTATTTGCTCCTTCATCGGCGGGCTCGTCCTCTCTAATCCTCAGAGGCTTTTTACCTTCAGTCCGTGTTTCAGCATTAACCGGCAACATATGTTCACAGCCATACGTGCAGATGATGACGTGAGATAAAACAACATGCCTTCGATCGGCCCCCCCGCACATATGAGAGTGATTAGCAGAGAAAACTCAACCGTGGCCTCAGTGTGTTTTGTGTGTGGGTGTATGTGTAAGCACTGCTCGCTCCTTCGGCTAGGTTGGCCCTTAGTCAAAGTCCAAACAACTAAAGGAGGAAATTCAAGATGGGGGCCCCTTTTTGTCTGGTGAAAAGAAAGAAAGAGAAAGGAAAAGAGGTAAGGTCCAACACTCATACGTCAGTTTGAGCCGTGCCAAGGAAATTAAAACGTAAAGCCTCGACTATAATGTAAGGCCTTATAACTGCTTATTATTTCAAAGATTTAAACGCACAGATGTTTTCACTCTGATTCAGATTGTGCCAAGTTACCAAAGTCTAACGTAAATAAACAGCATGTAGCCGTGAGCCGCAGACCGGAGCAGAAGGTCGTCTGGGCCATGAGGAAACAATACGACTTGGCAAAATGCTGCATAATAATTACATTACTGCATAGGGTGCATTTAAACCATTTCTGTACTGCTTACCTTGAAATTGGTGCAGTCTGTGCACATTTCCTCATCATTCCCTGCCACGCCCCCCCCCTCCAATAACAATACACTGATTTTCTAACCAAACTTTGTCATCAGTAACAGATGTAAGGACCGTCAGAAATCAGTCTGAGACATCTATAAAAAAAGTGCTGTGGAGAAGGTTGGATTTATTTATTTATATTTCAATAAAACCTACTCTCTTCATCTGTCTCTCATTTTTTGGACTCCATTTCAGGACGTAGCTGAGATTGTGTCTGAACATTAACACATTTGACTGGCAAACATTCAACTTAATGTATTAATGGGCTGAGGCAGACCCCGTTGACCGGCGAGGCGTGGACACTTCAAACACAACAACACAAAGCCTCAGCTATGCATTAATCTGTGGCCAAAAACAGTCGCCAACAAATGCAGGATTTACTATTTTCTAAAAGCCGAAGACCTTTTTAGAAAATTTAACTGCACATTGGTGAGACATTTTTATAGATTCACATTCTGCAGAACCCAAAAAGATTTGAGCTCTCACGGACAGTCTGAAAGTCCTGGAACAGACTCATTGTCTCTAAATGTTGATTTAACACAACACGCACATGACAGAGATCGAGACACTAAATTTATAGCTGAAATGCTGCGTTCTTGTCTGACGAAAGCTTCTGCTGACACATGAAGAAAACTGCAAGTCTCAATTTCTGCATATAATTAAAGGCGATAATTACACTCACATGACGACAGAATGAAAGTGAACGAGCTCGTCCTGAATACACAAAAATGAAGCGGCTCGGCGTATTTTGCTTGATAACGCTCTATAAGCGCAGCATAAGCAGGACCTGAAAATAAAGGGAATGGCCGACTTCCTTTCCCAGAGAAAAAACACACAAAGGGGTCTGTATGTGAACGCCGCCAACCTGAAAGTTTCACAGGAGATAAAAGCAATCAGACCATGATGCGGAGCCACAACTCCTGGCTTATAACTGCTGCTTGTTTCAAACTTCAGGATTAGATGGACACAGACTATTGTTGGGGAAAGATTGGAAGCAGAGTCCAAGTTCACCAGCCGGGACAGACCTGGGACGTGGTGAGGATGCCGTGACCTTATTCAAGTCTGCTGCAGCCGAGCAGAAATTATACAGTGTTTAATTTTTACTCTTCTGAAGGACATTTGTTTAGAAATAAAGTGTTCAGGGACAACGACATTAAACAGACAAAGCTCTGTCCCAGGTCGGGTCTCTGTTAGAAAGACCCGAGTGAACCCATGAAAACCTCAAACTTCCACCTAACTAAGCACGCCCAGCCGAAACAACAAACCATGTTTGGCTGAACAATGACTGAGAAACTGAACTCAGTGAGCTCATGCTTACAAACTCACTATCACAAAAAGCCCACATGAAGGCCGACAGAGAGAACTGCTTCGATTAAAGCATTAACAAACAGCCAACTGCAGCATATTTAGCTGCGATCTGGGCCTCACGGTCCAAAACCTCTTTCTGGTAGAAGCACATTTGGTAACACTTAATCCAAGCTGCTGTATGGCCGAGGCTGGCTCTATGAGCTGCACTTAAGCAGACAGAAAGCTGTGAGTGTGTGTTTGCTGTTGTGGGTGGTCCCTGATCCATCAGGTGCTAAATAAATTGGCTAATTGACTGTGCTGAGAGCACCTTGGCTGGCAGTGTATAAATCCACACGCTGTCTGAGCCGAGACTCATGTACCAGAGTTTCCTTTATAACTGTGCGTTAAGGGATGGCAGTGTGGTGTCTGCGCAAGTAGCTTTAACTGATGTGCGTCAACAAAACCCAGCTGGCACCAGACGTGAGCGTAAAGACGGAAAGGACGTTAAATTTGGGCTGGAAAAGAAAATCAGGTTGACGTCAAAACCTGACTTTGGCGAACTGGCATTTTTATGATTAGCAGGTGTTGGATTTTGATGGAGTTTCTATGTAAGAAAGAAACCGGTGAGACCTACAAAACCAACCAAATATCAGCTGTCATCGGTTCTCTGCGTCAAATCCAGATCGGGGTTGGATGTTGACATGGCGCTCTGCTGACCCGACGTCTCAACCTGCGTTTAACTAAAAATCAGTGTCCAATGAAGCTGCTGTCCAGCTGTATGTCTGCGGGGAGGAAATCCCATTTTGAGCACAAAAATTGAGATTGGCTGCTCATTTGTTCTCCTACATGCATCCAAAGTAGGTACAGATTGTTGAGTAGCAAAGTCGTGCCCACAGTAAAACTGCTCACTGCGACCCCTGAAACATTTTATTCAATTTCTATTTGTACGGTTTTGGCGCGTCGATAATATCCATCTGCTAATAAATGCCAAGTGCCAATTTAAAACCATGAAAAGCTTAAATTATTTAAAGGAAGGAAGTAAAGCTTTTACAGGCTCCTGCACTTTCTCCAGTAAATATTTGATCCAGCAGCTGAACAACAACATGATTTTGGAGTGACTTCCATACACATATGTTCCTGCTTCTACTAATCTGCTGCCTGTCTGAGCTGAAATAACAAGGGGGGGCCTCAGGCATTACTGGATGTGTAGGAAGGCCAAGTTTTGTTTTTGTTTTTTTTAACTTTTATTTATGACATGATATGAACACACAGGGACAAAAATGTTGAACATGAGTTCAGTCCAAATGCTTACATACGGTGGTTTGAGGTTTGGCGATCAGAGGTGAGGTGAAACCGAAGGACTGAAGACAAAGGAGTGCACAAACGCTCCAGAAAGGAGCTTCTATTGAGTCTACTGACGATTCAAATCACCGTAGTCTAAATAAAGATGGACGTAGCTTCTGTGATGTCACTTTCGGGGATTCAGGCTCACAGTGGGCTGCTCCGCTGCTGCCGTCTTGGCAGTGCCTGACTCCATTTAACTCCCGGCCAATCCAAAAATGGACAAAGAGCAGAGAGTGGTTGTGGTTAGCATTCCTCACCTTTTAATGAGTGGGTTGACTGAAAATTCACCTTCTCAACAGTCGTCACAAGAGTGGAAATTACCCATCGAGACCCAAAAGCTTTTTTGAGCCAGGCCGTAAACATGTTTACTTTGCTGCTTTTTAACACCACAGTCTCCAGAGACGCACTTTTGCCTCCAGCCTCCGAGGGCCGTGTGATCAAGCGAAGCTTTTGGCATTTCACTGCTCGATTGATTTTCCAGAGCTGGAGGTTCCTGCTCAACTCATACACATATGTATCTTTGTCTCAGCGAGCAAACATCTGCTGGTGACAGATTGATCCCTGAAAATGTGAACCCCCAACGTCGACCTGTGACTCCCAGTCCTTGTGTCGGACCGGTATCAATCCTATCGAGAGCTCTGTGGTGTAAAAGACTCGCATGTATATTTTTTCATTTGCTGTTTTGAAATCTTCCTTTCCTTCTTGATCTCTTTCCAAAAAATAAAATCTTTTCACAGTCTTTATTTTGCTTACCGTTACCTGCAAAAAGTTACAACTCCTGAATCCGTACTGTGTTTTCTCTTCATCCTTCGTCCAGGTTTTTTGGCGAGATACTTTTTCGTAAGTCTACATCTGCTCATAATAAATACATTGACTGTACATTTTTCAGATATTAAAATTTGACAAACCATGCTTATCTTTCTCATGTCTGTTTACATCTTTGTAATCTCTGTCTAACCTTTGTGCAGTTTAAAACTCCCTGTCTGACCCAAAACATTCATCACTCTGACAGCCGACCCCCCCACTTGTCTTACACATAATTATACACACACACACACACAACCATTAGGGGGAGGTCTGAGGTCCTTCTGCCTGAGTGGACACAGAAAGTGACGTTGTGTGATTAAGTGTTTAGGGTGGGGCTCTGTTGAGGCCTCTTGAATCAAAACCTATTTACCTTCTAGTGAAAGCTCAAAGATGCTGAACACACCAGCTGCAGCCGGCAGGAGAGAGATTTAGCCATCAAACTCCTCGCTCTTAACGGCTTCGACTAAACAGTGGTGAGAGCAGCATGAGTCACGAGTTGCTGACCTCGTTGTCTTTGCTAGCAGCTATTGTGCAAAGAAATTCTACGTGTTAACACTACATCAGGCTTTGTTGTTCAGTGCACACAGTGTTTTCTGCAGCTAATCACCTCCAGCCTACAAAATGAGGGGAGAAAAATCAATCGTATATGTTTTGTGATCATGTAAGAACGCTCAACTCTAGATGGAGTCCGGTTTTATTTTTGAAACAAGGTTTTAAAAAAAAAAAGAAAAGACAGCAACGTTATTGGTGGTTGTTGCTTGTATGCAGAAAACACATGGGGGTTGCAAGTATTAAGTTTTTCTTGATTGGTAAAACATGCGTAAGCGAAAGGGAGGAAATGATCTCAGAATGTCAACTTTGATATTGAAAAGTGCTGAAAACTTGAAGCAAACAAGTTTTTCTTTAATGTTTGTGGGTTTTCTTTCCTCTGCGGTGCAGCTGTGTTGATTAGAGCTGAACTACAAAATGAAATGCTTCATCCTCCACTAAAACATGTTAAATTTAAATTCAAACATATTTTTACAGTTTGTGCTACATGGACCCACAACAGGGCAAAGCCTTGTTGTGTAGACTGTAGCTGGGCATATCAGTCTGTCTTCAGGGGGCTAATAGCTGGTCTGAGCTGAGGTCAGAGGTCAGGGGTTAAGACCATCTGTATAAACATGCTCTTTACCAGAACCCAAATATACCTCAGGTCGACTGATGCTGTATGCACCTTTGAAATGAACACATCAGTGCGCAGAGACTTGGACAAACACACACACACACACACACGCCCGCTGAGGATAAAAACTGGCAGTCGCACACAAGAACTCAGACAGATGAGTAATTTCTCCTTTCACATCTTTGGAAAATCTGTCACCGCAGCAGTTTACATCCATCCTTCTTGTCCTTTTGACAAATAAACCCTGGCTGCTGCTGCTTTCAGCGCGTCTGTCTATAGGATAAATGTGTTTCTCATTGTCTCATGCTGAATATCACATCTCGTATCAGAAAAAGAATGAGTCCTTCCTGGAGGCGTTCAATAATTTCACATACCATGCGTCATGAACAGTCTCGCTGTGTTCTTAAAACTTTCTCTTTTTTGTTCATTGTTTATTGTGTCGCGGTCTCTTATGCAACACAGAACTCCCTGAGGGGCAATAAAGGCTTGACACCCAGTAAGTCACCCGGCCCTTTAGTAACTTGGAGACTCATCTTTTCCCTCAGGGCACACACATTGCATATGCTTCAGCAGCCGATGATTAATAAAGGCTCTAAAGGCATTTAGGGGGCGAATTCAGGAGGCTCATCCAGACACTCGGCACGGAGGTCCATCTGGAGAAGGAGCACAATCCATCCAGAGGACGATAACAACGACATGAAGTGGCATGCATGGGAACACTTTGCTAGCAAGTGCTGTATATTACAAAGGGAAGATACATGGAAAGACTGATGTTGAATTTACATTTAAATTATTTTTGCTGTTAATGTTCGTGGCCACAGCCAGTGCAAAGTCTTACAGCTCTGGCTGCAGTTTAAATTATTCCTAATGTCATTTTTCAGTCAACAGGTTATGTTCCCGTCATCCGCACTAATTTTGAGTTAATCCATTCTAATTATTGCTCAACATTTCAGCCACATCTAAAAACGGGCTGTAAATAAAGGTAAGGCATAAATCACGGGACGACCTCCCAGTATAGTAGCTCCAGTCCGGTAATGTCTTTCTGGTTGTGGTTACACTTTCCTTTTGTGTCATCTGTGGCTGTGCACGTCCTGTTCCCTCCCTGACCTCCAGTAGTGACAGAGACAATAGTGGGCAGAAGCTCATCTGATATGGCAGTGACACAGGAAACACGAGAGAAAACACCAAACCAGACGCTGCTGACTCTCAGTATGTGTGTGCGTGGTTGTGCGTTTTGTGGTGCTATGCTTCCTGACCTGTGGGTACGGTGCGGGGGGGGATAATGCAGCTTCCTGTAGACCAGATTAATGGGCTAATATTGGATATGATCCTCCCATTGTCAGAAGGCTGGAGACCAAGCAGCCAGTCTTCTCCATAACACACACAGTAAATGTTATTTCTTTACAGAACACCAGAGAAGGATTTGCCTTCACTTTGTTCCCGTCTAAATATGTGAAATTTAAATCATTCACTTTTTTAATCCTTAATCTTTTTTAACTTTTCATTGTCCTCTCACTGCTGATTCCTTATGTCCAATATGAGCCATTATTTGATTCTTCTTTTGTTCTAAAAATAAATAAATAAATAAAAATAAAATATCTATTTCACTTTCTAAGACATCAAGGCAAGAGCTTCAAGTGTTTTGTTTTGTGTAGTCGACAGTTTTAACCTCAAATATCTTGTTTACTATGATATAAAACAGAGAAAAGCCGGAAAATAATTTCTGTCTTTCAAAATAGGTGAAAAGTGCAAGATGTTTTCAGCGTGTACTGTCACAGTAACCACATAATCAGTCAAGCAGCTTGTTGTATCCATACAAAAAAATCTGTTTTAGGCCTTCGGGACCAATGAACACACACACACACACACACACAGGCTCAGGCTCAGGCCCAGGACTTTATCTTCCTAATACACACTGACAAAATAAATCCAGGAACAGTGGAGGATTTGTGTGTGTGTGTGTGTGTGTGTGAGTGTGTGTTAGTGTTAGCAATGCTTCAAGTTCAAGTTGCCAGAGGTTTACTTACTGCTCGTCGAGGATAAGGGACTGTAATCAGACCTGCAGTGGATGACAGAAAAGAGGCAAGAGGGAAAGAGAGGACAAGAAACAGAGAGAGGAGACAGGAGTTTACGTTACAGCACAAAGTGTAATCAACATGATTTACAGGACGACACACTCCTATTTCAAATAAAGCTCTGACATCTGGCTAAAGAGCGAGAAACGTCCGACCAGATCCACGGGAACGTTCAGCCAAGTACTCTTTATTGAACGGCTGCTACTCTGTGTTCGAGTGTAACCTTCATGCCATTTAATAAATACAGTACATACTCACGCTGCGTCATCACAGAATGAACGGACCAATTGTATCTAACCCTCAATGCATAAACAATAACAAGCCAACAATATAGAATATGACATGGGCATATGCATACGTATGCCATGTAATACACGCATTTTGCTCTTTCTGAGCATTAAATAAGAAGTCTGGTGTCTGGTAATGCTCTTTTAAATGCAGCTGAACGGCTCACACGGCTCAAGAAATAGCACAACTTCCCTGTCCTCTGATCCTTCTAACTTACAGATAAGAGCAGCGTGTATGTTCAACATTGAAGTCCTTTTTTTTAGGGCCTTTCACTTCCAGGCACACACACACACACACACACAAACATATCTGGGAGAGGAGTGAAATTTGATTTCCACTAATGTGATATTCATAAACTTGAGAAGAAGGTTGAAAATTTGTCCAATTACACAAACATGCGTACCTGGAACATACAAGAGGCATGTGTGTTCATGTACAATAAGACCGACGGAGGAGCCAGTCCAAACTACACAACCTGAGAATATTAGTCCCACAGGAGTCAGCTGACAGCCAGAGGACCCACACACACCTCCCTGTGACTCTCTCTTTAAACTAATAAGCCTGTGGAGCGGCAGGACAGCAGGAAACAGAGCAATGAGTCTGTTTCCTGCGGCAGGAGGTTATCAATCTCACTAAAGGGCGTTAGCAGCGTGGAAAGAGGAATGAATGGGAATGTGGGAGGAAGCGGAGGTGAGCAGATAAAGGTGAAAATGGGAAACGCTGGCGTAGCTAAACAAATACAAAGACAAATAGATTGTAAACAACCCGCAAAATGGCACGGAGTGAAAGCGAGAGAATGATGTAAGGGTCATGGCTCGAGAGGCGAGTCAGAGCTAGACTCCCCCAGCAGCGGCGGCCACGCTGCCTCGCTTCATCTCCACCCAAAGACAACAAATGCAACGCAAAGTGCAGACAGGCAGCAGCCCGGTCACGCACACACAGCGACCAGGAATGGGTTTCAAATGATCTGTTTGACGTTCGGAGAGCTGAGCAGACTCAGGTGTCTCTGATTTGATTAGGGTCAGGGATGCAGAGAGGAGGGATGGACGATGAAGAACACGAACACGCGACCTTGCCATGCGATGACTCACATGAATATTTTAAGGCCTGACACCTCTACATGAGCTCTGGTTATACTCAGGAAAGATTGTTGTCATATCCAAAGGAAACCGGTGATGATTGATGGTTGGAGACGGAACCAGAAATTACAGCCTTTTGTACATTAAACCATTCAGCTCGAGCTCCTTCGGTGTTTTTATGACTGTAACAACGTGGTGCTGCTTCCACCGCGGGAGTCGTTACTCAGACAATCATAAGAGATTTGCTGTCGAGTAAACTTGATGCTGCATTAATCCTCTTTTTGGCCGGCAGGGAGAAGACGCCTATAAACGTGACTCCGACGTGTTATCGCTGCAGTGCTGAATACAAGTCCAACACTTTTAGCTCTGGTTTGGTCTCCGGTTCATTAGCTGTTAATGCACTTCAGTGTGTTTGGTGTCGGGACAGGTCGTGTAAAGTGGGTTAATCAGAGCTTGTTTGCTGAAAACAGCCACCTGCTGCTCTCTGAGACGAAGCTTGATGAGACTGAACCAAACAGAAAATAAGGCAACAAGCTAAAATATCCCTAAAAGTAAAATAAAGCTTTTCACGCCACACGTGATCTGAGCCAGTGTTAACATGAAACTACTGATTGGTGCAGCTTTGAGCACATTTTAACAGCCAAACGTTTATGTCATCGCCGTGAAGCCATTCAGGACATGCCAGTGATGGCAGAATTAAATATCACAATGTGATGGACCATCCAGAACAAGGTACCAAACCGTTTTAGGAATACTGGTTTCATCCAGACACAATCATTTGTCTGACTGATGATCTGAGCAAAAACACCTGTTTGTTACAGGGCACAGACATTTATTTCACAGCGGTTGGATGAGCTGAGCAGGAAGTGACCTGATGGAGGGGGCAGCTCTGTGGGCATCAGCTGGATGCTTGGTCACACACCAGGTCTCATCTGCCGTCCATTTTGTTTTCCTTTCTTTTTGTTTGTTTATGGTTTTCCCATGAAAAAGGCTCTCTCACACACATTTACTTGTTTGGTTCCAGTTCACAGCTAATGAAGCAGCCTGGTCCCATGTTACTGATGGACTTAGATAAAGAGGACAAACCCGCTCTAAAAACTCTCTTCAACTGTCATGATGAGCTTTTTTTGTTTTTGATGCACGTCCCAAATATCATAATATTGTTTGCCTTTTTTTATTTTAAATGAAACACTGCCTTGCTGGCTCAAGTTAGGAGTGAGAACTGTGCTTGATTAAAAGATATGAGGGTTAGGGTTAGAGCCATAAATCTACACAAGCTACTTCTAAGAAGTTGGATCTCACAGACAAATACATCAAAATAATCATATGTTGTAATGCAATTCAATGATAAACTTTTGTTTCACTGGAACAGCATCCTACAAATTTTCATTTTCTCCTGTGAAAGCTGTTTAAAGGTGTATTCCACAATAAGGAAGCACAGAAACACAAATGGTGGTTGTAAACATCCAACGTGACACGACTACAGGTGTTCAGTCACACTGATGATGAAGATTATATTTTAAAGGGGTTGTGGGTCAAACAGGGTCTCAAACTAAAACACAACACAAACAAGACAAGTCCATCTCCACAACAACTAAGCCAGATGACATACCGCAGATGAGACTCACACACATCCTCGTTTAGTGGCTGCAAACAGAGCGAACAGCACAATGGTTTGTTTAGCTCACTACTGTCGAAGCATTCTTGAAATAAGTCCCATCTACAAAGAAATCTGGCTGCAGTCTCATTAAGAAAGACTGAACTTTCCACTAAAGAATTAGGGATTATTACATCTCCTCCATATGTCCTCATCAGAGAGTGGGCATCTGAAAAAAGCACAACTCAAAAAACGTGATTTTGGATTTGGTCCAAAAAAATTTCTGATTTATGTAATTTTGAAAACTCTGATATTTATAGATTTTTTATTCTCTATCTTTGATCCAGATTATAAAAACACACAATAGCGTCCCATTTTCTTTAATATAAACTGTCTTTCTTGTTCTTTACATTTCTTAAACTTCATTTAAGAAATTTTCAATTTATTTCCGTTTTGCTTGTCTGACAAGGTTTCCTTTTTGTAGTTCACTTCAAATTGGGCACATCTTACTGTGAAAATCCCTCCAGACACATTTAAAGTCACGTAAAAAAAGACTCTGCCTGGAAACGTGTGCGTTTACAAGAAAGTCCAGTCCCCTTTGCTTAAGAATCACATTTTAATAATATTAATAATAAACGGAGATGAAGAAGCCAAACACACGGATGGGGATCTCGTCAAAGCTCGGCTCGGGTCGGGCTTCACTCACCCTCCGGTTTCGGCTCCTGAATCCACGCAGTCATCTTCTCCGGAGGTTTTCTCCATCTCAGAGAGTCTGCCGGGAAACTCTCAGCCGCATTGTTTCACTTTCCACATTAAAAAACAAAAAAAACAAACAAACAAACACACGGTGCCGTCCAGATGAGACCGGGTCGTAAAGTCCAGACCTGCAGCGGGATCTCCGGTCCGGTCCAACAGGCGGACCGCCGTTCCTCTGCGTCAGCTGCGCTCCACGGCGATGCCTTCAGGTCCGGTCGGAAATCTGAGAATGATAACAGATCAGAGTCGTTACTATTTAGAAGAACCACCCTAATGGGCCGTAATGCCAATAATTTATTAGCTCAGTATTGAAGGAGACGTTAACAAACTTTTAAGGCTTTAATAGCTTCAATGGCTTTAACTTTTGGCTTTAACTTAACTTTTACTGGGGGCCATTTCCACCGTCCAACTGGAACGATTAAAAACTGAATAAAAAAGATCACGTTTTAAACATAATTATGGGCCTATGCGTAAAAAAAGCATGATGTGTGTGATACGGCATGTCATGATTTTGAAATAGTGATTTATATTTACGAAGGGAGTTTATTAAGGGAGTGGTTTTTAATTTTCCATTGTTATTATTTATTTATTAAGCGTGGTGTTGTACCTGGAAGAAGGCAGCACCTGGAGGCAGCATGAGGAAAGGTGCTGCTTTGGCTCCGTCATCAGGGGGAATCAGGTAATGCAGTCTGTAATTTGGCCTGTGCACAAGAGCTAGTTATCACATTCTGTTCTTAAAAACAGTCTGTTAATATTTTCACATTTATTTACTGCTAAATAAACACCTTATGTTTATTAAAAAATATATATACACATATAAATGGTTAATTTTTCCTTTTTATATTTCCCCCGTCTTTATAACAAACCTCTTTTATTTTTATGGATTTATTAAAAATAAATTGACAAATAAATAAATGAATAAATAAACGAGGAGCGACGGCACAGGTGACGTCGGTGCTGTGACGTCATCTCCATGCGCCCGGGGAAGCTACGGCGGGGCGACAGGGTTTTTTTTTTTTAGTGCACGTTGATTGTTTGTTTTTAATTTTTGTGAATTAGCTGCAGACGGTTCTTCGTCGTCAGATCGACTCTGCACCGACATGTCGGTCACCGAGATGTTCAGCTACATTCAGGGCTTCCTGAGCGCCGACCAGGACGTCCGAGAGGTACCGACGAGCCGCCGCCGTCCGGAGCTGCCTGCTCGGTTAGCTAGCTGCTAACAGCTCCGGCGAACAAACTGGAAATATAACCTGTTTTTTTTTTGTGTTTGTTTGTTTGTTGTTAAATGAAAGAGGGTTTTGTTTATGAGGCACCAAAGCTTCCGGTGATTGATTGAGATAAACGGCCGTCTAACGTCGTTTTATCAAAGTTGTTAAAATTAATTTTGCAATTGAAAATTCACCTAAAATATGATTGAAGTTACAATAGACTGCTTTCTGCTTCAGAAGAAAGCACCAAACTTCATTTAAAAAAAGGTCAATTTAATGTATCTTTAATCTGACTATATATACATTTTGTGTTTTTAATTAGCCGCAGTGAGATTGTACACACATCGATTCGGCTGTTGTGAATACACTGAAGATCCGTGTACAAATGTTTTAAGATGTAAAAATAAAAAACAAAACCATTTTACTTTGAAAACTGTTTGATTAACTAGTTATACTACATACGATTACACTTAATCTTTTATTGTAGAAGTAAAAAAATAAAATTTCCACTAACATTTTTTATTTGAATTTGTTTTTTAATTGACTTAATTTTTTTTAATTAAATATGACTTATTTGACTAAAGTTTGCCTCCAGAGTGGCTGTGACACTTAAACTTATTTACCCTGGTAGATAAGGTCAAACGTCAAAACAAGTGATGGTCAGATACTGATTGATTGGGGCTATACATATACATCAACTGTGTAAGAGTGCTTATAAGCAAGTGAAGTAACAGAATTTGATTTTATGAGAAGGAACTCGTAATCCATTAAACATGTTTGTATATAACATTTAACTGACATGTAAAGAAAAACACTTGTATAAACTAAATGTGTTTTATTTGTAGGATATCCGTAAGGTGGTTCAGATTTTGGAGCAGACAGCTAGAGAAATACTAACAGTTCTCCAAAGTGTCCACCAACCATCTGGATTCAAGGAAAGTAAGCCTGACACAGTCTGAACAGCTTTGAATTTTGCCTGATGGGTGTTTTCTCCACTAAGCTTCTCTTTTTCCTTTATTCCTGGCTCCCATCAGTTCCCAGTAAATGTGCAAAGGCTCGTGAGTTGTTCTGCACAGTCAGGACACAACTTGCAGACCTTAAAACAAAATTTCCTGTGGAGCAGTATTACAGGTATGAGCCGCCTTTCAAACAGCTTAGCAAGAAAATTAACATTTGTTTAGTTGTCTGTATATCCCCCCCATCATCCAAATGGGTTCATTTTACTTGATAAACGCTGAAGTCAACCATTTTGATCCCGCTCTAGGTTCCATGAACACTGGCGGTTTGTGCTGCAGCGCTTGGCTTTCTTAGCCGCCTTTGTTGTGTACCTGGAGAGTGAAACTCTTGTGACTCGGGAGGAGGTGGCTCAGATACTTGGCAGTAGGTACCGGCTCATGCGTTAGTGTGTAACTGTCACTGAGGACTGTGAGCCTTACAGTTGATTCCTTTCACCCTCCAGTCGAGGTGGTGCGGGAGAAAGGCTTTCACCTGGATGTAGAGGACTACCTGGCAGGAGTGCTGATCATGGCTAGTGAACTGGTGAGTTTCCTCTTGACTGCTTTAAATCATGATGCCCTAAAGGGTGAAATGTTGTTATTGCTGTATTGCAAAAGATCCTGACATGGCCAGAAATTTCAACTACAGAATTATTTGGTGAAAGAAAAGCTGCTTTGTAATCAAGTCTTGGGCTTTGGGACACCATCACAGGCACCTTTCACTATTTTCTAAGATTTTACCGACGTTGTGATTTATCAGTGAAGTAATTTGTACATCAACTGACGATGAAGTCAATTTTTAGATGCAGCCTAATTCAATTTTTTTGTGAAAATGTTTTAAATTTTGAAGCCGCTCATACATGCAAGTAACTCTGTGCTTCATTTGTTCCTGCAGTCACGTCTGGCGGTGAACAGTGTCACAGCCGGAGACTACACTCGGCCGCTGCGCATCTCCAACTTCATTAATGAGCTGGACTCAGGCTTCCGCCTGCTCAACCTGAAAAATGACCCGCTGCGGAAGCGCTACGACGGCCTCAAATACGACGTGAAGAAGATCGAGGAGGTGGTGTATGACCTGTCAATCCGTGGCCTGGCCAAGGAGTCCGAGTCCGGTGGGGACAAGTAGAGGCGCGAGGCGTTGATCGGCTGTGGGAGACTGGAGGAGGGTGCGGTAGCTACCCCAGGCTGGGAGCTCTCCACGGCTGCTGCAGATCGGAGACCTTACCCCAGCTGGAAGGCAAGACCCAGAGATCTGCCTGAGGGCCCTGCAGCCAAGGACAGACTGTGTGAGTGTGTGTTTGTATGCGTGTGAACATGAGAAGTGCTTTAGATGGGTGGCAGTCTGTCAGGGGGTGGCAGAGATGGTGCCGGAGTTTGACATCCTCGTTCAGAGGTTCAGTTTGTTGCCGGTTCTGTGTTCTCATCTTCACCAGATGCATCTGTTATTGTTTCCCTGAGTTGCTTTTGCAACATTCAACATCTGTTTTTTTTTTTTTAATTGAATTATAGTAAATCGATGTTTAATTCGTTCAAGAAGACTGGCAGAGATGAGCCAGAGTGCTCCTGCCGTGCAGAGCTTATTGTATGTGGTTGTTTGTGTTTATTTGCAAAAACATCAACAACAACAAAAAAAAAAAAGAAAACTAAAAATGATTTTGTGGTGTTCACCAGATGAGTCTATGCCTGGTGTTAGTTCTATGTAGCCTGTGTTACTGTCAAAAAAAAAAAAAAGTGTATCCAAACAGACCTCCAGGAGCTTCGTTTATGAAGGAAATCTAAAAAGACCAAAAGGCAGAAAATAGCATTCTGTAATTATGTTTTATAGCCGATTCAGATATTTTCTGACCTTTTCTTATGAAGTTAGTATTTGGATTTGGATCATGAACTTCCAACCTTGATACACAGGATGTATTCATAAATGAGGCTCCTGGAGAGGACGAGCCAAAGAAAAGACAAAGATGCACTTAGCATGGTGTGAAGCTGCGCTGTGATCGGGTGGATTCTTCTTTTTGTTTTCTTACGTTCTGCTTTTCAACAGCGAGGAGCACTTGCATCACAGTGCCAATGATTGTCTAATGAGCCATTTTAATATGTTGGCTGTCAGGTGATGAAGCTTTCTCTGGAGATCCATCCACAAATACAAAATAGTCAGAATGTCATGTACTGCATGTTTTATGTATACTGATGGTTCTTTGTTTGTTTGTTTGTTTTTTTTTCCACTTCTGGGAATGTCTTGAATTTTTTTTTTCAGCATCCAAGCTTCTCTTTTGCCTCTTTACTGTAGTGGAGCTGAATTGTATTTTATAGAAATAACCCACTTTCATATTTCTGGCATTTATTGTTTTTGTTCCCTGGAGTAATAAGTGCATTCCACTTGTACTGTGTGTATTCCTGTCTTTGAATTTGTTGTCCTAAAGATTCTCAAAACTGCTGTAAATATATTTCTACGTTCTACATTTCAAACTTGGTTGCATTTTGTGAATGAATTGAAGCACAGAGGAACGCACAAGGTTGTTTAAAATCTTTTAATAGAATTCATTAGGGGAAATAATACATCGGGCCTGTCAAATGCAAATGAGGAAAAGGAAAATAACGGTATGCAGTCACTTTTTTTTGTTTTACATTTTGTAAGAGTTCATCTGAAACAGCGTCCTCCAGCAGCACAGTAGTGTTGGTGTGGAGTTGAGCAGCCCTGCCTTCCAAAACACAGTGATTTGCTACCTCTTCTAGTGCTACGTCATCGCAAAAACAAAAACAGCATCAGTCTTAAATAGTGGTTTTGGTTTAACGACACAATCAACTGTACTGAATCGACGCGCTGACTTCAGCTTTACTTCCTTCTAATACGAAGAATTGTGAATAACATGACGGCGTAACACATTTTTACCAGCAGCTACACACGAGAGTGTTGTATCACTGAATCAGAATAAAGTGCATTAAACAAAATAAAGCGTTCATAAATAAAACACACAACCAGGAAAAGTAGTAACACACTATAAATAGAAGATCATGTGACACCAGCGTCTGGGGACTGTCAGGCGAATGCAGATATTGCCTTGTATATTCACGCCAGCAGAGGGCGACCTAATCATATCTCAGAGAAAAGCTACAGTGACGTTGCAAATAAATAGTTTTAGCTCCACAGTAATCAAGGCACAACAGCTCATTGCTACGTCGGATAATAACACAGTAATAATTGTGTTATGACAGTGTGACTGGGAATTTTTTTTTTTTTTTTGGATATGATTCATCACAAAACTGTTCCTTTAAAATTCCCCCCCCCCACCACAGATTTCATGTCATTAAGTTTTTAAATAGAATAATTTTGTTTTATTTTGAGATAGTTTTCAAACCGTGCTGAAGTGATAAATCAGTAGATTTATTTTTAAACGACCCCACAAAGTTTTTTTTGCTGGTTCCTCTTTTTCAAATGATACTCTTATAATTTGAATTACTTTGTTTCATAAAACAAGCAAAAAAAAAAAACAAAACAAACAAACAAAAAAAAAAAGCAACAAACAAACAAACAGCGGTCCTTTGGTTCTCAGATATGTCGTGATTAAACACATACCAATATATCTGTCCCAAAACCCAAGGTTGAAAATCTCTGCACGTAACACAGGGGAGGGAATTGTGGTGTCACCTACTTTGCTATGACTTTAACAAAAATGAGATTAGACTAGATTTCTCACAAACCTGCCTTCATGGCACTGGGATTATTGAATGGTGCTTTTAACGCTGCAAACATGATTTGAGACTTAAGTTGAGTCAGCCACTTGAAAGTCAACAGCAAACAGCGCGTATTGAAGTTGGATAAACACCTGAACCCCAACAGGAAATCTTGGGAAATGAAATGCATATACAGTAGCTACTTATTTTGAAAAACTGGCAGAGATTATTGCTGTTGCTTGAGTCCTCATTTGAACACAGTGATACAGGAGGTCTGCTGGGCCTGTTAGCGAGGCCGCTGCTCAACTGCATCTCTGGCAGTGAAAGTTGCTCCGCCGCCAACGGCCGGTAGAGGGCAGTGACGACAAAAAACGAAACCACCAACCACATCTTCACCTTTACAACCAAAAAAACAAAAACAAAAAACAAACAAACAAACAAAAAAACGTCCAGAAAAGACAACCCCCTTACTGCCTCGTATAAAAAAAAAAAAAAAAAGGTTACAATTTTACTTTTTGGAGTCAGTTATTTTCAGTCATGCTATTCAACAGACACACCCTAATTACTGAAAACACGGCGCTCTTTCTCCGAGAGCAAACAGTCTTTACAATCAAGGCTGACGAGCACTGCCCAAGTTTTTTGGTTGTCCAAGGATCTGATTTTAATTATTTCTTTTCTTTTTTTCTTTTTTTTTAAATAATGCAACGGCTTTAACTGAAATCTTCATTTATAACTTCATGACAGTAGCCTATGGAGCACTTAACAGCTCTGTAAGAAAAAAAAGTGCTAAATCATTCTCTTAACTACCCTCAAGAGACTTTGAGAAAGTGTTTCTTGTCGTCAGCTTGATTTTTGAAGGATTCTGGTTATTTACAGTGTGACGGAGAGGTGGGGGTGGTCGGTCTCAGGAGCGGCTCTGGTTTGTGTTGATCATGATGTTGGGTAAAGCGTTGCGTCTTTTCCTCCAGGTGCCCAAGTCCCGAGTGTATCTCTTAATCTGATGGAACCACTGCTGGGTGCGAGATTTGTCTGAGGCGCGGAAAACGAAAGACTCCCGCCGGATATCGAGGACCTCGAATGTGTCCTCGCAGTCTGGATCTGTGGAAACCACACAGTTCCCCAGTCGGATGGGCTCTCTCAGCACGGTGAACTTCCCGCTGCTTTTGTCCTTGATTAGAACCAGCACTCCGTCTCGAATGCTCTCACCACAGCCGCCACCTTCCCCCTGATCTCCCCGTGCCCCCAGGTCGTTGCCCTGTCCCGGTGCTTCACCCACCCGCTGTGTCCTCACCATCAGCAGACTCTGAACGTTTTGAAACTTGAGGGCCTTGGTGCCTTTCTTCACCCACTGACCGTCCGCTGGCTGGGACAACTGAAGCGGGCCCTCCATGACGAAGCGCGTGTTTTCTCTCGCCCAGCCCACCGTCTTCATCGACACCTCTCGCATCTCGATGTTGATCACCTCCCGGTTCTTGCGGCTGTCGCGGCGGAATGAGCGGAGGGACCAGGTGACGCCGTTGCCCTCCTGCTTGGTCTTCATGTTGATGTGCTCCAGGTGGGACTCCACGCGGCTCTTGGCCTCGCGGAGACGCGCGTAGTCCGGGTGGCACTCGGGAGTGACCTTGATGATGCGGCTCAACAGAAGCGGGTATTTGGTCACGCGTTGGAGCGGCGCTATGAGGAAGGAGCGCAAGTTCATGCGACGCAGCGCCGTGTTGTCGTTCTGGGAAACATCCAGGAAGATCCTGAAAAAGGAGAAACAGAAAATTAAGACAAAAGCAGACAGATTCTTACAGGCCGAGCGAGTCCTCCGAGAGCTCTTAAAAAGTTGATTAATAGCAATCACAGAACAGGCTGACTCATGGGTGAGCTGTGGTGCTGTCTAAAAATATGAATCATTGCAGCTCTACTCCCAAAATAGAGCTTCCTCTGAATTAGTGATAAGTCCCTGTCTTTTCCATTAAGAATTATACAGAACAGCTGTGGCAGGAACTCGAGAAAGCTCCCAGAGTAACTTTTCCATCACACGGGCCGACAGAAAAATGAATCGTTGTGCTTTTGAGTTTACCGGAGCAGTTCTTTCTCCTTCTCCAGGGTGTTGAGCATGTTGACCGAGGTGGACTGCTGCAGGCAGTATGTCTGGAAGGCGGGCAGCATATTGACGAACTCCAGGAAGATCTCTCCTATGTATACTGTCAGCAGGTCCTCGTCTCCCTGGGGTCAAAGGGCAAGACAGAACACGGTCACCTCAGTGTCACGCACTGGGGGGGATTCATTTGTCTCAGCAAGTCACGACAGTACCGGCGCAGTAAGTTCAGTTCTGAAAATTACGTGGACGAAACAGATGTACAGAATTTCCATTTGGCCTCGACCTCGTCAGTATCTGAAGGATGAACCAAACTCTGTGGCCTAACAGTGATAACATCTCCCCTAAAGAGTTTAGCCTCAGAGCACGCGGGTCCATCCAGGACTTTAATTTGGCAGCATCAGGTCGGGCCTCAGGTGAGCTGACACAGCGGGGATGATAAAGGAGTGGCCAACACACTGCTAAGGATTGGAAACACTGTGAGCTTTTCCTAGAACAAGATGGAAACGGTCAAATCAAGGTGGATGAATTAAAAACAAACGGAGCAGCTGACAGAGTTTACAGCTTCTCGTCCACCTTGGTTTAAAAAAAAAAAAAAAAAACGGCCATCGACCTCAGAAACAGCATCCTAACCCTAACCCTAACTTAGTGATGTAAAATAGTATCACGTTCACTTAAGTCTCTTAAGATCAACAACTAAACAACTATAACAAACTATGCATTTTCCCAGACTTTTCCCCAGCAGCAAGTCCTAATAAGTTCCAGCTGAGTCAGCACTCCGTCTACACTCCACTGATCTGAGTGGCCAGCCAGTTTTCACCAGCCTCATTCTGACTCCATCCTAAAAATCCCACCTCTTTATCTCCGTTCCACTCGTTTTAACTGCTCCTAGATTTAACAAATAATCCTCTGGCCATAGATCCTTTCTTCACCGAGCTTTGGATTTTCAGCTCCAGACTTTAAACACACCTTTTTTCTCTCCTCCTGAACTGAATCTGAAATCATCTCAGACTGTTTCAACGTTTTGTGGGCGCTCAAATGAAAGCCTGGCATTTAAAGGTTTTAGAAAAGCGACTCAAAGCTTAACAGCTTTAAAAAAAATAAAAAATAAAACAAAAATCATCAGAATATGGTGTGTGTGAGAGCGGGTCACCTGGTCAAAGGCCTGGTCGATGCTGTCCTGCAGGTGTTCGGTGAAGCGGTCGTTGACGTCTATCAGTTCCTGGACGTTCCCGAAAACCACGGTGAGCTGCTCGGCCGTCAGCAGCCCTGCGCTCTGCATGGGGCAGTAAAACTCCTCCTTGATGATCCGCAGGTCCTCGCCGTAACTCGACTCTGTGTTTAGAAACTCCAGGATGGCTTCTTTGCGCTCGGTGCGCAGCTTGGAGCAGCGTTCACACATGCGCTCTCCTCGCTCTTTGGAGGCCCCGTCCCTCAGTCCACAATCCGGACAGGGTCTCTGGGCCTCCCAGGCTCTGAGGGAGGCGGACGGTCTCTTCCAGGTGCGGGACAGCCCCGGGCCGATGCCGCTGTCCACCCGTTCGACCTCGGCTCCCCGGTTTCTGCGGTAACGGCGAGGCTCGCTGTCCTCCTCCTCCCGCTCATCACTCAGGCCCACCACGCCGCTGTCGGCGCTCAGACTGCTGATGGTGCTCCAGCGATGCTGCCCGGACCGAGTCACACCCAGACCCGCCTGACGCTCCTCACCGGGGGGTTCTGAGCGACCACGAATTGCTGCTGGAGCTGCAGAGATGTAGACTCATTAGAGGTTATTAATTTAGTCTCTACAGACACGCACACTAATGTCAGCCTCCCTAATGAATCCCCGTTTAATCTGGACTTCTCATTACTGGCCAGGTCAACATGAAGGAACTATTATAGATATCATCTTTCTCCAATAATTACATCGCTAACCCTGCAGTCAACCACTTAACCTTTGTTGTCGATACGTGTCATGTCAGTGTGTGTTTGTGTTTAAACTGAGAGACAGATGTGTTTTCTAAGCTGCTCAGACAGAATTTCAAACATTTTATTCAAACTCGTTATAGTAGCTTTAAATATGTATAAATAAGAAACCACTTATTGATCATTTTTGGTACAAAGAGGAGAACTACTTCCTGTCCACGTCCCTTTTTATCTGCGGCAAAGAGCAACAAGGTCACCATTAGCATATGCCATATTGACTGACATCCTGTGGCCGGCTGTCCAGTGTCAAAGAACTTCTGTTGACAGCAGAGGATTAGCAAGGGACCTGTGTGTATATATGTGTGTGCGTTTGTGTGCGTTTGGCGGGGGGAGGCAAAGACTGGATGGCCAGCTTCTTGCCGAGTTGTATAATAGATGTTAAAACAAAACAATTGCAGCTCTTGATAGCCTTAATCTTTTTAAAAGGCAACAGATTTTAAAATCTGCTTTAGATGGCGGTTTATTCTCCATTTTAGGGTGATATGCCCCCCCTCCCTCCCGATGAGGCGAAGGGGGAGAGATGGAATGAGGACATGGACTTCTGTACAGGTGCAGGGATTTATGAACAGACTGTCCTCAGGAAGGAAACAGCAAGTCACAGCTGCTGATATAAAGCAGGGATTCAAGTCTCTTTTTGGACGTGACTTGTTTGTATTATTACTCTCACTGGGTCTATAACTTCAGTGGAAATGTGAGTAAGACGTACTGACTTCATGCTTGGAGCCAGATAATCATTCTGCCTGGGGCCCCCAGTGGTGACGGTACTGAGGTGAGCGAGGGTCCGCCTGATGACTGAGACTGATCGCTTTTAA
This sequence comes from Echeneis naucrates, assembly GCF_900963305.1. Taxonomy (NCBI): domain Eukaryota; kingdom Metazoa; phylum Chordata; class Actinopteri; order Carangiformes; family Echeneidae; genus Echeneis; species Echeneis naucrates. The sequence goes on along the minus strand of NC_042531.1, from coordinate 4,533,334 downwards.
GCTGAATGACAGACAAACAGCAAAAAGTTGTGCTGAGACAGTCTGTGTTTTTGGACTATTTGTTTTTCTATTAGAACGAAATCTGTATTAAAAAAAAAAGAAGTCCTTTACAGCTCAGGTAAAAAAAAAAAAAGCCTGAGTTGCAGCCTGGATACGTGGACGTTAGGGAGGGATAACAAGTGATGGAGACAAGAGTTGCATTGTGGGAAATATTGGGACAGTTGACCCAAAATAGAGACTACTGCGGTGAAAAGTTAGACCCAACAAGAGGCTGATGACCTGAGCTGATAAGAATGCTGATTTGCATCCGGATTAGAAATTACTTGACTGTGAGTCTTTGAATTACAAATTTTGGATAATCCTGAGTAGTTTACAGCTTCAGGATATTAATTTGCCACTTCAGTGAACATTTGCTCCAAAGTGGCTCAACTGTAATTCAACAACGTATTACACATGCAACACATCCATTTAATGCAGCTGTCATACATGCACTCACCACTTTCTCTGTCTCTGTCACGGTCCCGGCGGTGGCCGTGGAGACGTGCGGCGGCAGCGATCTTCATCTCCAGCTGTTTGCGCTTGGAGGCGTCGGCTGGCATGGGGTCGCTGTAGTGGGGCCGGAGACGGCACTCGCGCTGCGCCCTCACCGTCTCAGCCAGCTCATAGGCTGCGTCTGAGCTGGAGCGCCTGAAGCCCAGACCGGTGTGCTGCCAGGTGGAAGGACACGTGTGTCAATCAAACCGTTACGTTTCTATGGCAACAGATGTTTTTTGAAAAAAAGAAAAAGAAAAAGACAGGGGCGGGGGGGGAAGGGTTCTCCTAAGCAGATAAGGAGAGGGTGAGGACAAGAGAGAGGAATCACAGCTCCTGTGTCTGTTTTCACGCGTTATGTCAACATGTTCACCGTCATGACATCATTACAGAAGTTACAGCTTGTGGAACTGACAAGAATCCAAATTTCATACTGAGACGCAGTCTGCCAAGTCCTGTAATAGACTCATAACAAGGCCACACATCCAAAAATCAGCTCTTATCAAAACTTGAAGCCGGCCAGCCTTGTAGATGAAAGACGTCCCCCAAGTGGTGATTCAAAGTGTCTCCTGGCATATTTTGAGGTGAGACGAGGAATTCCCCGACACACTGCAGCATTTCGTATGGACAAACGCACTCCTGATGCGGCTTTAAAAATCCCTTTAGGGTCTTTGGAGGCCCCCGTTAGCTGACCTGAGGTTGAAAGTTCAGAGGTCATCACTTTAACATGCAGTTTTTTCGCCCTAGAGCCATCTCCGGCACCCGGTGCCTTTAATGATATTGGCTTTCCAATGATCACCTCCCTAAATGTTGACAATTCTCTGACAGCTCCACAAGACTGAAAGGCGGAGGAAGGTTCTCATCTCCCTCCACCAGAAGGAAAACACGATATACAGCTCGCAGCAATCACATAAAACTGAAGAGAATAATTCATGTTCCGCTGAATTACCATGCAGCAGCCCTTACTTTAGGAATGCAGAGGCAGCATCCATTGCGGATTCAAAGCCAAAAAAACAAAGCGAGGCAAGAATCCAACACACCTCTAGATCTGTTCCCTAAAAACCACCTACAGCCTCGGAGCATCGGAAGCAAGATGCGACTCCATGTCAGTCCAGCTCTTCTGTTCTGCGGATGCACAGAGAGGAGCACAATGCTAGCTGCAGCTGAGGCTGGTGTCAAAGCTGCAGAGAGCAGGAATGAAGCGCTGAGTTACCAGCAGCCTGCAGCTGGAGGGGGCTTAATCCTCTTTTCTTTTTACTGCACCCTCAGACGTCGAGCAGCTGCTGGAAAACAGAGCGTTGCATGCTCATTCCTGTCTCAACAAATACCTCTGCATCAGTATGTGTGAATGATGTGCATGTGTGTGTGTGTGTGTCGCAGTCCCCTTGCTTGTCCCTGTCATCCTTGAATACCAATGGATCTGTGTGTTTCTGCACATGACGAGGCGACAACGCGAGGCGGCGAGTGAAGACACAACACAGACGACACATTTAGGAGACACAAAGAAGAGGAAAGAAAATGAAAAAAGAAATCCTTACGCATTCTCCCGTTTCCCCTCTTCCACCTCCTCCTCCTCCTGCAGGCGTCTCGTCGCCAGCCTCAGCTCCGCAGGCCGTTGCCGACGTTGCCATGGCAACGGCGGACGGCTGACAGTCGGTCGAGGGGGCGGTGATGTCACAGCCTCCGTGCCGGTCACCTGACAGCCTGACGGGGGCCTCGGAGGAGATCTCTGCACTGCAGCTGGTGGAGAGAAGAAGAGACAGAGGTACAGAAGGGAGGGAGGGAAGGAAAGGGGAAGAGGAAGAGGAGGAGGCAAGGAGAGGGAGCGGGGAAAGGGAAGGGTGGAGAAGCAGGAGGTAGGAGACGGGAGTGAATGAGAGAAAGTCAAAGGAGGGTTGAAATTCTGATGCCGGCAGAGCTCATTCATCCTGCCTAACTCTCCCCTCCTCACATGCCCCCCTGCTGTGCCTCCTTCTATCCTTTCCACCCCCCCCCCCCCTCCTTTTCCATCATCCTTCTATCCCCTCAAACGCCCAAATCAATTCTCTTTCCACTCAAACCGTCTTCAGGAGGACAGTAACTATCAGACACATCAGTGGACAATAACACCTAAACCCCCGGACCGCAGGGACGCCGCCTGCAACCACAATCACAAACAAACACACCCAGATCTCACACTTTTCCTTTATTCCTTTGTCTGATAAGTGTGTGTGTGTGTGTGTGTGTGTGGGTTTGTACACTCCACAGAAACACACAGACACACACAGTGAAACCACAAACGCCTGTGGGGACAGATTCATGCACAGCTTTGGGCGAAACCACAATGGGCTTTTCTTTCTCTCCTGTCGTCTGTCCAATAAAGGAAAGAGACACTTCAAAAAGCATTGGAAGGAAGACACCTGGGTCGCGTTCGAAGCAGATTTCGGCCACTTGGAGGCAGATGAACACCACAAGTTACTAAACTCCCATTTCTGACATAATAATCACCATATTCCATTAACTGTGTGGCATTGGGGCGCTGGACAGGACGTGTCCAGTGAGCTGACTGCTGCTTCTGGAAACTATTATATAAGAGGCTGAAATTGAAAATACCTCCCTGTGGGGTTCTCCAGTATGAATGACCCTCTTCGCATTACATGGAGTCACATTGATTAATGGAGCTTTGCAACAATGCACACATAATTAACCAAAGGAACAAGCAACTTTATGCAGGACATTGATTTTGCTTTTTCAAACAGCAGCGAGTTTCATGGTCCAACAGGCATCTCTGCTAAACCCCTGTGACAGCAGTTTTAGATGTTATCATATTACATATTAAAATCAAAAGGAATTTGTTGGTTTTCTTAGTCGGAGCAGGTTTAATAGTTCTGAGGGTCAAAAACCAGAAAAGAGTCCCAACCATGTCTGGCTGCCCATTCCTGTGGTGGAACAGGGGGTGATGACTCTCAGCAGCAGGTCAGGTCAGTGTGATTATACTTCTCTTAAATTATCCTCTTGCCTTGAATTTCGGATTGTTTCATCTAAACAGTAAATACATTAATGTCATCAGCGAAACTGCTGCTGCTACTGAGGACGCCGACTGCATGTGCATTTACATTTCATTTGCCGTCGACTGCTTTCTTAATTAACTGACTGACTGCTACGTGGGAGAAATGTTGGTAAATCAGGCTAAAACAGGCAAAATGTCCGTCGTCAGGTCCAATTTCAATGACTGAGAGGATTAAGTCATTTATGCGCATCTGCTAATGAACGAACTGCCGTTGATGTAGTTTAAATCTCAGTGACACTGAGTGCGCTTTGCTTGGGCCTGTTATGTATCCTCACTTTATCCCTGCAGTGACGTCTCATTATTCTAATCGTTCTTACATAACTCTGTCCACTCTGATCTCCGTCCCTCCCAACCCAGTTAAATTACTGAGCTCTTACTGGACACTTTTCTCATCCTCCCTCTGATGCTCTCTGGGACGTCAGTGCACACACACACACACACACACACACACACACACACACGCTCATATTTCACATTAAACCTACAGCAAACCCTGGCAACCTGTATGACTCCGTATTAGCCTACACATGTAATTAACACAGTTTTGGAGGATTCATCTCTAAAACATCCGATTGGCTTTCTGTCATTAAAGGCCTCTCCCTCACAATATTAGCTGTCACCCTTCAGATGATGCATGGGAAGTAATAACCTACAGCGTAATTCATCAGGAGACCACTGTATGTGATAGATCCCTGCTCAACATGGTGCAACCTGACACCTAAATTAGCCCATCTGTCACATCTACTGATGCATATATCATTCTGATGAATTCAATATATTTCTCTTTGAGTGTCTGCATGTAATGAAGACGAATAGAAAACAATAAATATGGTGGCTACACCACGCCCCCCTTTAACCGCTACATATAATTGTTGCACTTTTACTGCAGTGTACAATTAACTCAGCCGGCCTGCTTTGATGCTTCATTTGGTCTATAAAATCCCTCCCAGGTGTTATAACATGGATATTACTGTGATAATGCGACACATGCGGCATTATCCAAGTCTGGCTGCGTCGTGCACCTGAACAAAGAGACTTGTTGTTCAAAGTCAAACACCTCGTGGATGCAGAGATCAGACAGAATATTGTCATGTTTAATTAATAAATCTTCGAGTGTTAACATTCACAGAGCCTTAGGTTGAATTGAAATCACTGGGGAAGCGCACAGCGTGTTGCATCGTGGGTACGCTCTGAACATAAAAGATGAATCCACTTGGGACAAACAACGTTTCAACATGAGCTGCTGGAGCTTTTGTGTGGCTCCGCTGGACGACCACAGTGTAGCGCTGGATTTGATCATCAATTACCTGTGTATAAGATGTATCAAATTCAGTATGCTCTCCGGTTTCAAAATGCACAGATTTTTTTTTTTTTTTTTCCCCTGATGGCAATGTTTTGATGTTGACTCGGAACAAGATGACGGAAAGTGCTTTTTGTTTGTTGTTTTCAACCACGCCGTGTTTGTTGATCCAACACTTTGGTTGTTGAACGGACATTCTGGATGAATCCAAATGACTTTGGTCGTACTCTGATTTTTACTCCATACTGCCACCATGAGGTTTAAATCTGTGGTTTTAAATGAAAAGTTTTGACAGATACTGAACGGATTATGATAGATGTTAGCATTTAGCTCAAGTCTAAGTGTCCTAACAGAGCTTCACAGAGCTGTTCGGTTGATAAACCATCTGAGGACATCACCAAAGCTATCTGATGAATTCTATATTCTACAGCCATTCACGCGCACAACCTGAGCATGTACAGCATAAACACAGAGTCACACACAGTAGTTATTTCTGCTGCCTTCACACAGAGGAGTTTCAGACATCTGTGCAAACGAAGGAACAGGCAGGGAAAGACACCGTCCATCTCCCATCTACGTAGCTCTGCAGCAGGGGGGCGGGGCATGAGGGCGTTTATAGTCTTCAACAGGCCTGATGAAGTAGCTGGTCTGTGTTCAGGGTCTAATATTTACATCACATAGAAGCCTGTCGCGCAAATGACACCACAGAAACACACACTCCTGATGTCTGCCCTTCATCAGAATGAACCAAAGTGGAATGAATTTATTCATTTATCCAACAGCTGACACGCAGAGAGAGGAGAGACGGGGAAACCGTGAGTCTGCGGGGACGGTGCTGGTCTTCCCGTCTGTCATGCTTCATGCATGTTCGCTCCGACAGCTGTTACCACAAAAACTGAGATAGATCGATAGCACAACAGCACACGCAGGCCTAAGCAGATGGACTCCAACGCTTTTGGGCGATGCACTGGCAGTGCATAGCGCACACATGGAGGTGTACTTGAAGCCTACCATCAGAAGGATTAAGCGGACAAAACAATGTGTCTCACAGTCAACACTGATCTTTGCAGCGGTGGCAGAACTATTCTGAACCTTTGCAGTACAAACGTCTGATTACTTCAGACAATGATAAAAACATAGTTCCCACACCACCTTCATCTCCTGCCCTGTCCCAGACTAACCTCTTCTTGATGAGGTCCAGTGCGGAGCCAATGAGGCCGTCCTTCATCTTGTATATCTTGGCTCCGTAGCTGGACAGGTCCGTCCCCTCCAGGAGCAGCGCTGGGCAGCAGCTGGAGGGTCGTTCCCAGTTCTCCCTGCCGGGCGGGAAGGGAGCCGACCCAGCTGGTTCCAGACTGCTCCTCCTACGCCTGCTGCCCCCATCATCTCCCCCTGCAACGGGGGGTTTCTCCTGGGTGGAGCTGGCCAGGGGCGAGCGTGGAGATGGGCCTGTGCGGATGGGAGAGTATGTGCTTGGAACGGAGGAGGAGGGATCTTCGGTGCTGTTATTCTTCACGGTGCCTGTCCTTCCACCTGTGCTCGTGTCTCCCGCCATCTCCTCAGGATTTGCCCTCTGCTCTCTGTGTCCCTCACAAGAACCTGACTGATCAGATGAAGGCATCTCTCTCTCTGATCCTCCTGTGTCCTGCATCTCAGGACAGGCATTTCCAGATACCACAGAACCCGCTGTGGACTCTCTGCTCCGCTCCCCCTCCTTCTGCCTCATCCTCTTAAACTCCTCGAATGTGGGGATATGTAGGCGTCCGACAGGAGGTCTGCGGCACTCGGGTGCACAATCCAATCCATTCCTGTTACCACCAATATTGTCCGTTGTGCAGGATGTCTTAATCGCTTTGGGGGTGGAGGGGGAGCTGTGCAGAGTGAGGTTGGGGCTGCTGTTCTGCCGTCGGAGCTGCAGGCGCCTCAGGACCTCCTGCTTGATCTCCTCGGGGCTTGTGAGGCGCATCGTGCACGGTGATCTGGGACCAGGAGCTGTCGGGTTCATGTGATGCGCACATTCCTTTTCAATGGGTGTGGCACTTGGGTTTACCTGAGGCCGCAGTGGGAGGGTCTTCAGAGGCTCCACTGCTGACCTGGCGCTCTGCAGACGGAGTTTCTCTCTCAGGCCCTTCCTCGCTTCCCATTCATCTACGCCGCTTGGAAACAGAAACTGGGGGAACAGCGGGAGGTCCTTCCTGGGGAGGCCATGGCGAGGGTAGAATGCTAAGCTCTCCAGGTTGGGGACCAGTCCGTGGGCCCCGACCACAGATCCCTCTGGGGGCCCATCATACCAATGGCTCGTGGATGTGTAGCGTAATATTAACTCACTGTCCACGCTCCTGTAGGGGGCAGGGCTGAATGCACACAGGCCAGAATCTGCCACAGTGTTCCAGTTCAGGTTCTCCATACTCCTGTAGGGCCTGCTGCCATTGCCTCCTGTTTGGACGCAGGGGCCCGGGGCCATCCCCTGACCCGGCCCCACCTCCAGAGGGCCCTGCCTGCTGGAGCAGTACCTTAGTCCCAGGTTGGTGAGCAGAGTGCTGCTGTTACACCGGGCCATGAGAGGAAAGTGAGGCCCTTGGAGGCCCAGGTAGTGAGGAACGCCGGGTCTGTGCCTGGGGAAGGAGGACAGCGGGTCGGGGGACAGGGGGAGGTTGGCGATGCAGGGCTCCATGTCTATAGCGAGGTCGAGGGGGGAGGCACAGCCGGCGGGAGAGCCGACGGAGGCTGCGGCGGAAGAGGTGGAAGGGTAGTCACATGGTGGTGGAGGCTTTACGTCTGGCATGGCTGCAGGCTGAGCGAGCAGCACTCGGACACACAGTCAGCTACGAAGGTCTGCAGCCTGGAGACAGAATACACAACCGTAAGATCAGAGATGTAACGTCAGCGCAGACCTTTATGTGGACAACAGCTGACTCAGCTTCTAATAGTATCAACATCCACAGAGAAAACAACGGAAATTGAAATTATTATAAATTATGCCTTTTTTCCTAAGAATTTCTTATTTTTTTTGGTTTATCTTGTGAAACACATTCACTTAAAGCTGATATAAAAGTCAAAAATGAAAAATTACAATTGATTTTGACGGGATGGTGCGATATTTATGTTATAGTCTTTGTAACGTTATTGTAAAAACTAGCCAAATGTCCTCGCATCAAATAAAGTTGACACATCAATCGGAATATTTTGTGTTCTGCATTAAACTTAAATGAAGCTCCGACTCTCCAGCTCGGACTTCACACAGAGGCCCTGTCCATGTGGCAGAAATGTTCTGGCTCTGGACAAAGGTACACTGTCTCTGAAGCGTGGCTCCTTTAACAGAATAATTACATTCATTTTATATAAATGGCACCCTGTCTGCCCCCCCAGGCTTCTCCTTTTTTGTTTCTCTGCAGCAAGAATAATAATGGAGGGATTATTACTCTGCTTGTCTGGCTATTAAAACACGAGATTGAGAGACAGATACAGAGACAGACAGTGCAGACTGAAAGAACACAAAAAAAGGAGAGAGGAGACAGAGAGCTGGTAAAAAAAAAAAAAAAGGAAAGACAAAGATGAGTCAGAGAAAGAGGAAATGAGTGTGACGCTGAGAAGAGAAGAGAAAAGAAGACTGAGGCGACAGTAATGAAGATAACTGCTTTGCTGTCCGCTGGCACTCAGCTCCGCTCTTTCCTTCTGACTAATCAGACAGCAGTTGTAGATTAGCCAGGAGCAAGCAAGACAGCACGAGGTGCACCACAGCTCTCTCTCTCTCTCTCTCACTGAAATGAGTACAGATAGTATGTCGACCGCCCGATCCAAACAATCACCCAAATCTTATATTTTGTCTGCATCGGAGTTACAGACGTGATTATGACTGTGATTATGGAACAGGGGCCTCGGAGGGCTCATTTGCGATGCATTAGGCGAATAATGAAACTGGAATCATCTTCGAGCTCAAACGCTCCCTGATACCAAAGCACCTACAGGCCGCCGCTGCTCTCTGCAGCTCTGCAGTAATAGATCAATCTCCATTCTTCACATGCTGGAGGTATCAGCGAAGCTGTGATCACAGTCAGCTGGTAACCACCACCATAGCAGCACAGGCGGTTTCCTTCTAATCTCATTTGCTGGCTGCTGATTAAATGAATAGTACTCCAACACAAAAACCCAAGGACAATAATCTGTCGCTCAAAATGAATCCTTTAATGACCCCCGATTAAAAGTCTATCTATGTCGGAGGGAAATTCATTTGCAGAAACAACAATCTTCTGTCATTGTCAGTGAATTTTAGGGGAAACACAATAACCTGAATATGAATTGTCTGATACCTCGGAAGTCTGCTGGGCCACAGAGCGTCATTGCTCCCCAATCTAACACTGTATTCTTACACATCATGTCACGTTATCACACAATGCACGTCGTCCTTAATTTGGACTTTGGACAAACGCACTGATTTCTCCTGTCTGGGGACAGAAGTGTTGGACCAAACTTCATGGAAATCTATTTGATAACCGTTGAAGCATTTCACTGAAACAGCAGAGCATCAGCGTCACTGTGTCGCCAGATGAGAAATTCAAGGGATCACTGAGGTCAGAGCTATTTGTCCTGCGGGGGATGAAAGTCTGCGCGAAAAAACTGTCATCCAAAGAGCAACATCACAAACGTGGCCGCACAGACAGCACGCACACCCTGTTATACAACCTGAGCAACTAAAGGGAAGGACCTGCGGGGAAAACATCCGATATTTAACCAACGTGCATCATCCATATGCTGCTGATGGCCCTGGTCTCCACCGGTTTGACCTCCCGTGCTGAGGTGGACCTTCCACGTCCACCAGACTGCTGAACGGTTTCCTTCCTAAGGCCCTTCACGTCCGTCCTCCCATCTATTCTCTATACTGCTTACTACCGCCATGTATACGCCACTCAGGAGGAGCATTCCTGCTTAAAATGTTATAACAATACAGGTTTTCTACTGTATTGCATATTCCTCTCTAAACTTGAATCAAAATTTATGTTAATGGCCCAGAATTTGATTCTGCATCGATCTACTCTATTCAGTTAGTTATTACGCCGGACTAAATGACGGCTTTTAATTTTGTTTTCTATTGTAATTTTTTTTGCCTTTGGCTTTTCCTATTATTCTGTTTACAAGACACTAATATATGTGTGTGCATAGTTGAGATTGGAGAAAATGTGCTGACATGTGGAATTTGGTTTTAATTAGCACGAGCATGTGTGTCTGAATCGCGTGCTGCTTTGTGCTCAGCGTGCCGCCTCCTCTCTCTCTGCCTTTCTCTGGTTGAATTAGTGCCAGTATAAAGGTTCGCCGGAGGTCTGCGCTCTCTCTGCTCTCCCTGCTCTTTCTGTCACCGGAGCAAACTGAGGAATAACTCATCCTGACCAGCAGGACGGTAAATCAGCCGCCACGACCCAGCGTGTACAGGGGCAGGTTTCTCTAAAAATGACAGCGGAGAGGGTGAAGAGGGCGGCATCGAAATGAGAGATTAAATCATTTATGTTCTGGGATTCACTGTCAGCGTCTGCTTTCGTAAGGACACTGACACGATTCTCATCTTAGCAAGCTGTTTTGTGTATCGTTAAACTCTTACGTTTCATATTATATAACCCAAATTGAATGGACACCTTTGGGCCTGCTTTTCTTGGAAATGTTCAAGAGTTATTAAAGCTACAGGATAAAATGGCAAAGGGAATAATGTGCCTCCGATGTCCCCGTGTACAAAGCCAGATCCATTAAGAAATGGCTTTCACATTTCGGTCCAGATGAACTTCACTGGCCTGTGCTGAGCCTTGGCCTCAACTAAACACTCAACACATGTGGGATAAACTGGAACGCTGAGCGGGAGCCAGGTCTTATCAGTCCACATCAGCGTTGGACCTCACTAATGCTCTTGTGCCTGAATGGGAGCAAATCCCCGGATCTAAGATCCAAAATCTGCCGGATTAATACCCATAGTTTGGTGTGTGTGTGTGTGGGGGGGGGCCAAACATCTGGACATTGACACATTTCGGCTCAGATATTCACAAACATCTGACTTTTTTTTTTGTTGTTTTGTTTTAATGGGTAATATGGGACCAGCAGTGAAAGATTCACAAAATAAAGTAAAGTTCTGCTTCTCGGGCGGTGACCTGCCTCGTCTCATGAGTGATATCACCCTCACGCAGCGTGAGATCAGCTGCCCTTTATCTCAATCCAACATTCATCTTTACAGCAGAGGTTTTTTTACGCTTCCTTTTAGGAGCGACATGATGACATTTTGCAGTTGACAACCAATACAGATGCGATTGTCTGCACTTTTAAACAGGAGGAGACGAGAAAAAAAATGAATAAATATGCTTTCAACTCAGAGTGTGATGAGGAGGGGGTCAGAGTAGAAATAGTTTAATTTTAAAGTTGGGTAAATCTGTTGAAATGTTCATCACGAAGCACCTTATTTTGTCCTTCTGTCTGAATTCAGTTTCACAACAAAAGCTTTCTTGCAACTAGAAAACTTTCCGATTAGACTCGTTTGTGTGTCTGTTTGTTGAAATGTGCATTCTGATACTTTGTATTTCTGCCCTTGTGCAGACCTGTCAGTGTTCTATGTGTTAAAATATGAGTCAGTATCTGCGTTTTGCTGTCGGCACAGCTCCCCTCCTCTCTGACTGGGCAGAGGTTACCTAACTGCGAGCATCGCGTTGCAGGGATCGGGTTTGGAAACAAATCCTCCTGTAGCCGCTGGCGGGGCATCGTCTGATCTGCTAAACTTACCCCATTTTAATCAAGCCTTTACTCCTCTTCTCTCCTGCTGCAGGTCATTGGCTCGGATCCCAGAGTGCCCGGCTTCCTCTTCGCAGTCTCTCCCTCAGCACGGCGATCTATCTGGAGCTTCCACCAGAGCCAGACGGATGAAGCCCCCAGCTAAAAGCAAAGACAGCGAAAAGGGAGGAAAAAAGCACATCAATCAATGAGCTGCATTTTGAAAAGGTAATAAACTACCGTGATGAAGACGATCCACCATGCCGAGCGCTGCTGCTTTAAACTCTTCCAGACAAGGAGCAACAGAGACTCGAGGCTTGAATAGCAGATGTATCCTAATACTGTAAAACAAGCCATGTCCTCCTTTTGCAGATTGAATTAGATGTTGAGTTAATTACATAATTACGGTTTCTCTGTCAGGAGAGAGCAGGAGATTACACGCATTAGGGCCAAGAGTTTGTATAGATGGGATGCATCTGTGCTGAAACATCAGTCAGTGGTGAGAAAAATAGACAGAGGATAATTATCCAATGTCATATTTTCAATCAACACAGAGTCCATTAAAAAGACAATTATTATGTTTCATCAGCAAGACTGACGGTGCCCACCGAAGGACCAGGAGGGAAAAATGTGTGAAATTAAATTTTGTTTCATTAAAAAAAAAAAAAAAAAAAAATCATCATAATAGAAAATGTTTAATTGTTCCCCAGCAATAAAATAATTTGACAAATAATGTTAAGTTTTAATTAGGAAAACACAATTAAACATTTGTCTCAGTAATAAATTACACTTTAGTTTTCTGTGCTATACAATTTAGAACAAAATACCCAAACAAAAAATTTTAATGATTAAAAGTAGGTAAAGCTCCTTTTCGCCCAGTTTCACAATGTTAAAGAAGAAAATGTCACCACGCTCCACCAAACAAACAGGCTGACGTCAACATGCACCAGACAGATAAAAAAAATCTAAATTCAGAGTGACTGATCGGAGTCTGTCCCAAACGGACCCCTCCACTACAAACTTCAGTTCATAAATGTAATATAAAAGTAATATTGTACCATGCACAGTAAATATATATATATTTTTTTTACTTTTCAAACAATGTCAACAGGAGCTGCATTTCAAAATCTGTCCAGACAACGAAACGGAGAATTAGGAACAAAATGGATTGAATGACACGGACTCCAGACATTTACAAATGTACCGCTAAAAACTGAACAAAGCTCAAAGCGAAGACATCCACACCTCATCTACCTCTTCAGCTTCACGATGACATAAGCAATGACATCAGCAACCCCCCCGACAGGGAGGATGCTGGGATGGAGAGTGCTGTGGCTGCATTCTCAGCAGCTTTGACAAGTGGCTGTCACTGAGAGATGAACCCCTCAGCCTCCGTCCCAGGAGTGCCGGATGATTGACGGTGCCTCCAGCAGACCCCCACCACCACCACCACCTTCCCCATGAGCCTTCTGCTGGTCCTCGTTCAACTTACTTCATTCACACTTTGTCCGTCCCCAGATCTGTTGATTTAAAACCGGTTTTATTTGGCTCGGTTCAGGCTCCGCTTTTGAAGGCCAGCAGATTCTCCCTCTCGGTGCCTTTTCTAACCTCGCAGTGACAATCCCACTGAAACTGATGGGCTTTTCACAGAGGGAATGAGAAATTGGTTAACGGCACAGAGTGAACCCATTTATTTATTTATTAATTTTTTTTCCCTGCCTTTTTATCCAGCGTTTAAATCACTGAGCCAATTCCCTGCCGTTCTGGCCCGTTTCATTCATCCTCTCTTCATGGGCACTTCAGAGCTCCCTAGACTATGCAGTTTATGAAAAAAAAAAAAAAAACTGTGTGTGTTTGCTCCAGATTTTGGACCTTATGCAGGAGTAGAAGAGCTGCTAATAATGTGCTCCACGCTTTCTCGACACCTAGAGTGCCCCTCTCAGACAAGCAGAGTCACTCCTCCATCTGTCAGGTACAGCTGTTGTGTGTGTGTGTGTGTGTGTGTGTGCCTCAATACACTCAATACATCTCGTAAAAATGTATGCCATTTCATGGATTGAAATTGATCTTAATTCAGCCATTTCTTTCATGTACAGAAACGTAAATAGAAGTGGATGTCTGTCTGAGAGTCGGCCATAAACGTTCCCGCTCCTAACGAGGAAGGAAAAGCTTCTCGATCCAGCAGTGAAAAATATAAATTATCCACCAGTGAAACAGCATGTTAATGAGAGTTGAGAGTATTTCTATCATTTGCTGGTTTTCATGAAGTTACAAAAGAAAATGCAGCTGAAATTGCAAATCATTGAGAGAAAAAAATAAAATTTGTGTGCCCAACAGATAAACACTGATATTAACACACAATCAGTGGGAAAAAAAAAATGCAGCGCGACAATCACAGCTGTCTAAATGCAGAAGACTGCACTGTGTCGTGTTGTGTTGATGTAGAGAACCTTCCACACGCTGTCTGTAAAGGCCGCAGCAGGACTCTGTCAGGTGGATCAGGTCAGCGATATTTAAACGCCCGTAAAACCAGCATGGCATGAAAAAGTTCACCTCCCTCCAACGCGTGCTGAGGCTCAGCGGGCGTCCGAGTCCGAGGTTCTGTGCTGCGTGAGTGACGGGCCAGCTAATGCTAGCACAGCTGGAAGGAACAGCAGGACGGTGACGGGCTCGCCAGACCTCACGGCGGGTCGGAGACAGGAGAGGACGCACAGTCAGACAAACTGAGGTTTCATCCGCACACTAAACTAACTGCGTTTGCCTTTATTTTATTTTACTGCTCTGGCTCTCTGCCCGCTGGCCTGTGGCTTTCGGACTTTTCAGACAAACCAAAAAAAAAAACTCTCTGGAGTGGCTGAATCGGAAAATGCCAGCTCTGCACTCTGCACAAGGAATACAATGACAGGCCTGCTCAGTCATGGTGTCGCATGCTGTGCGGCAGTAAAGTGAGGAAGACAACTTTTATAAGCAGTTTCAACACGTCTCTTACATTTTGAATCAGCCAAACCAGAACCACAGTCTCAAATCTGTTGTTTGAGCAAAAAGCAACACGTTACATTTATTCTTATGTGCATCAAGTGAACTCGAAGAGACACCTCATGGTTTTGCTACAAATATGTGGCTGTGTGCATGTGTTTGCCACTCAGCATGCAGCAGAAAATGGCAGACTGCTGTCCGCACACTGCGCGTCAGCATGCGGTCTGGCCTCAAACACGACTCGAACACCAGAAGCTGCCGAGATATTTCCTCTCGCACAGCGGCGGATCTGTGGACGCCGGCCACCAGCGAGCACTAAGCTACAACCGGCCAGTTTCTGTTTTATGGCTCCCTGAAGCCTCAATAACAACTGCAGTCCGTTATGGTGACTTACAGAGTGCCGAGGGAGCAAAGTGTAAATATAAGGAAGTCAAGCAGAGTCAGAAGGAGATCAGTTAGCTCAGAAGTTATTAGGTCACACTCAATGATGAGTTCAAATTGAAATGTCAAACTGTGACATTTGAATAAGGTTTGATAATGCTCTCAAGCTTATCAGCAGTTCACACCTGGCTTCCATCCATCCCATCAGCTGCACCACTTATCCATCAGTGGGCGGAGCCAATCCCCAGCTGACTCCGATCAGGTCACCAGTTCACTCCTGACACAGAAAACATTCACAGGCAATGCGAGTGACCAGTTAACCTAAATGAAGTCAGAGTACTCGGAAGGAGAAAATGCAAACTGAGGCCCAAGCTTCAAACCCAGAGCCTTCTTTCTGTGAGGCAACAACGCCAACAACTGCACCAGCACCATCCAAACATTTATCAGAAAAACTATGAGTCTGTTCAGTTTTTTTCAACCAACAAATTAGTGACAAACATCGTTGTTGGTGAAGAATCAGATTCAGGCAGCATGAATGATGTGGAGTGTGTAAACTGCACCACTGAAGCACCTTTAAAATGCAAACTATTTCAGCAGAGGACGAAAGAAAAGAAAGAAAAGGGTTAAAAAAAAAGCATAGTAAGTTAGAGGTTTTGTAAAAATATGCAGTGATGCGATTTCAAAGTTTTTTTTTTTCTTCTGCTGCTGCTGATGCTGCTGCTGCAAAAAAAAAACATCATTGCCACCTGAAACGTAAATGACATAAGTTCAAGCTGACTACGTCCTCCGTCTTCCTTCACGTCAGATTTGGAGGAAAATATACTTAGACGCATCAAAATCTTTAAGTAAGAGGTTAAAAAATCTGCCTCCTTACAGAAAAACATCACTTAGAGAGCAGAAGAAGAGCAAACCAAACACGTCTCACACATCTCCCGCAGTTTTACATACGAAATGAATTTGTCTGTCGTCTTACCTGTGTGAGTCAGTCATCTGTTAATCCAGCACTTTGCACTTCTGTCTGTGAGTCTATCTCCGTCTTCAACGCTCCGTCTGAGCTCAGTGACGGCCTATTGATCGAAACGCTTATCCGCTTACATAAGACCTGACTATCATTATCATTATAGAGTCCTGTATACCAGCAGAAGGGATGTCTTCTTCTTCTTCTCCTCTCCTTTAAATTATTGTTGTTCTGCAACTAAAATGTATATTTCATTCACAGATAATCTGAAAGTTGAGTGTTTAGGTGCATAAACACAAATAATTCTTCTTGAGTTAAAAAGTGCTGACACACAAAAAAAATCTGTTGATAAAAATCAATGAGAATGAGCTTTAAGTTCTTCAGTAAAACTACTTAATGGTGCTGATAGCGTCTCGAACATGGAAATTTGTTTTATTCCTGCAGCAGTAGGACTGGTACATTAACACAAAGACAGAATCTGTCCACGGAAGGAAAAACGTACAAGTGCTGACATGAGAGCTGCGTTACCTGGAGACAACATTTCAACAAAACGGTACACGCGGATGCACGAGGTGAAAACAACATCAGCCACTCTGTCGCAGCTGGTGCTGAAGATAATCCAGCTGCTGCCTCCGCTTAACCGAACAGCTCATCCAGTTGAATCACTCTGCATCAGAGCCTGGTGAGACTGTTGCTGTGACACAGTGACACAATCACACAATAATAAGAAACTAGAATCACAAAGAAGTGAAGTGCTTCTCCGTCCAGGAGGAGGCTGGAAGGGGCGCTGGGGGGAGCTGAAGATGAACTGCTGTGAGAAGGATTAGCTCACTAAATGGCTGCAATGGGATGCAAAAAGGAGGCGAGAAGGGACGAGGAGGAGGAGAGGAAAGGAGAGGGGAACGAGGAAGGAAGGAGCATCAACTGGATGGGGCAGCTACAGGAGCTCATTGTCGACGTGTGGACTGATTATTAACTGAAGGTCATTTTTGTGTTCACTTGAAAACCTAAAAATGAAACATTTCCTCAATGGAAACGAATCAAGTGCGTGGGTTTGAAGACACAACGGACCGGGAACTCAACTCACCTCAAAGTCTGTTTACAGGTCTTGGTGGTGACGACTGAATACGTGAAAGAAGTTGTTTAAGGCCTTAGCTGGGGAGTGAATTTCAATAAACCCGACTAAAAAAGCAGGAGCAAGCTGCCCGTAGCCCGACACACCCAAACTGTCGTTGTTATAAAATGAATACACAAGCATGGAAAGTGAATGTTTGTGGACTGGGGCGACTTCAATTCTGAATTAAGAGAAAAGGTTGTAAATGGAAAGAAAGAAAAACAGCTTCCAGCTTCTTTAATCCGTGCAAACAGAGGCTGCAGCGCTCCTCCAAAAGGCAACGTTTCCACATTTCCATTTTTCTCCCTCTAAGACACATTCCCACACGCACGGCCCTCCCACCCACCACTCAACGTTTCCCATCAGCCATCAAAATGTGGGTTAATGAGGCACCACCCGGGGGCACAGTCAGCAACACCTTCACCGCCAGCCTCGTCAGAGGGAGGGGCTGGGGATCTGCGAGACAGCGAGCACGGGAAACATCAAAGGCGCGAGCGCAGAAGAGTGCAGTTAATTATACAGAACGACAGCGGCGTGTGTACGAACTGCGGGGCTCTGGGGAGAATAAAGTTGTACGGCGGAGAGGGCTTACTACGGCTGCTGAGAGCTCAGCTCTGCAGGGAGCCGGAGCCACACTGGTGGTGAAAATAACTTATTGTCTTATCGTGGAGGCAGTTTTAAAGGACAAACTCAGGCAAGGACAGGAGCAAATCAAGTTGACTTCAGTTTACTTCATAATAAACCTCCTCATTGATAACTGGACTTACAGGATCATTTTTCATTCAGGCCTGCTTTATTAGATACCCAACGCTGTATTAAACTCGTTTAAAGGTCCATTTTGGACTCTTTGGCCCCCAGCAACAATAAAGATGAATGTCTGTAAGAGGATTGCTCTGGACTTTGGGCTATTTTGCTGATTAAGCTCACAGTTGCAATGCACCAATGAAAAAAAAAAAAAAAGATGTAGCTTTCATTTTAGGCCTGTGAATAAGGTTTTGGCCACCACCTGCTGCTGCTTTGGTTGATCTCCTTTAAATTCATGAACGCCTGAATGAATGTAGGCCGAAGTTCGTTTGTATCATAGACTGGGTGAAATAATGGAGCCGAGAAGTGAAGCCAGCGTTAAAGAACCTTACACCCTTTTTCTCACTTATTGCCTCATTTAAAGCTTTCCTAATGAGTTTATAGTCTTAGCCATTGGTTTCTCTTCTTAAAACACAACTTGATCTAAATCTTTTGAATTGTGTTGTTATTAAGAGGAAAATAGAATATAAAGCAGAGTATGGACTGTGCTGTGCTCGACCAAAAATGTCCTCTTTAAGGACATTTATGTTCATTATGGAGCCCCTCCGGCTCCATGTTCTCGTCC
Source organism: Echeneis naucrates (assembly GCF_900963305.1). Lineage (NCBI taxonomy): Eukaryota > Metazoa > Chordata > Actinopteri > Carangiformes > Echeneidae > Echeneis > Echeneis naucrates. The sequence continues at coordinate 4,514,915 of NC_042531.1, read as the reverse complement.
AATTTTGTTTCTTCTAGTTAAAAAAAAAACAAAAACAAACAAAAACAAAATGGCAACAGGCAATTTTCAAACTCTCAGCTTCACCAGGTGACATCACAATGCGCCATCACCTGGTTTTTGTAAGTGAGCGTCAAACACAAGAAGAGTCCTCTGACATCGGTTAATTATAAAGATAAATTCCATCACGCAGAGTTAAAAACAATAGTAAGCGGCAGGGCCGACAAATCAACCTGCCCTGTTGCGTTGTCCTCTTCCTTTATGGTTTCAGGTCATCACACACTCATTCATATTTCATGTGTTGGGAGCCAGAAATGGTGCAGATGAATTATACAGGCAGGAGATGACCTGAGAGCAAAACACCTCAGCTTCTTTTGCATGAGCTTTTCCATGAGCGATGCAGCCGATCTGCGCTCGTTCGTGGAGGACAAGAGAGTCTTTTCTGCTGAGGAGAGGCGGTTAGAAGGAGGAAATTCATGCAAATGATGACCGCGGCCATCAAGAGATATGAGGCCTTGTAATTGAAGATAAAGTGCTCTGGACAGTCTGATGCTTTTAAGTAACACAAATAAGCGCCTGAGAAATATGAGTTTATTTTAGCTTTTCTACAGGTTTGTTGTGTCATTATTTATTTCTTTTTTTTTAATGCTCTTTAAGTACTTTTCTCAACTGGGACTGATTTGGATTTATTACCAAAGTCTAGTTACATCTATGTAAGGAAAAAAAAAAAAAACACGCACAGACACACACACACACACACACACACACACACACACACACACACAGGTCAATATTAGACACAATCGAAGTCTGCATATTAGTGGCTCATGTTAAATTGATGAAGCGGTAAGCCGTGTAATTACTCAAAGATCACAGAGGAAAACAAGCCTTGATATTAAAAAAAAAGGGAAGAATCTCAACACCTTGTTTTTCTGTCACGCAGCAGCCAGGCCCTCCTATCGACCCTCTGTACAGAGCTAACCTTTAGAGCGGCGGGAAGATGCTTCACATACATACAAACACCACGCAGACGACGGATCAGACTCGTTTGGCTGCCGCTGTCCACGGTGACAACAATCCCGTGTGACAGTTTTAAGTTCTTGATCTCCCACCGGGATGTTTTGACGAACAAGTTCACAAAGCCGACTTTCACTCCGAGGAGCAGAAATGAAGAGCTGACGAATGAACGAAAGAGAGGCTCGTCCCAGACGGAGAGAAACGGAGGCTGACACACACAGACAGGCTGTGATGTCATGAGTAATCTCCACGTTTAGATTTTCGGAGCGGGGGAAGCTGAGGCGAACTGCTGGCATTTAACCGACACACAGAAATAACAAGTTAGTATTTTCAGCATGAGGCCGCTTGCCTGAGGCCAGAGCGCTCTCAGGCACCGTTTCAAATCAAATCAACAACCTCCATATTCTTTGGAAAAACTTTCAGATATACATCAGTGAGACAGACTCTCACACCATCTCTCCCAGTTAATAATAAAGCTTTGTATTCGGCCCATCGATCTTTTTCTTTCAACTTTATTTTTTGAAGATTCTCGTTTTCCTCTGTTTCTGATGAGGAAAGAACAAATACTGTGTGGCCCGGGAGCATCAGTCAACAGTGCAGCTCATAAGTAGCCGGACAGAGACACAGTTCAGCTCAATCAAAACTGAGCCATTACACTAATTTGATGTTCCAAGAAACGTACAACTTGAGAGTTGCAGTTGGATTCTCTCTATGAGTTTTTTTTGCATGTCTGCATGTTTGCATGTCAGGAGAGTTTTATGTCTGTCCAGGCCAGAGAAGTGTTTTAGCCGCTGCACACACATCTCTGCTGTGATGGAGTCCGTCATCAAATTGACCGCTCTGTTGCTGCGACTCGTTTGAAACGATGTGGTTACCATGATAATGTTATGATCAATGTTTTCCTCTGGCATTCGTGGAAAACACCACTAACTGCGGTTTCATTTTCTTCTCCTCGTTGTTACCTGCTGAAGGAAAACAATCTGACACAGCTAAATGAGTCAGCTGTGTGTGCTGCTGTAGATCTGGCTCTAATTACTTCCCAAGGCCAACGTTAGTGATAAAACTACAGCGCGCAACGGAAACCCACAATACTAACAACTATTGTGTCGCACGGAGTTGCCACAGCGATGCAATATGATGGTCGTCAGGTTCAGCTGAAAGTCTGCGAGAACCAAAGCAAACACAGTTATTTGGTCTCCTGTCTCTTTCAGTGTGGCGTGACCCACACACACACACACACACACACACACACACACACACACAATGCCCCAGGGTGTTGTTCTCTGTTGTCATTTCTGCAGGGGATCATAACGACATCAGCAACAGCTACACCTGCATCAACAAAACATCAACAGCCTGCTTATATTCATATCCATATGTTCATACTACTCTCACACACAGACAGACACACACACACACACACACACACAAGTGTCTGACCTCATTCCTACAATATCTCCCCTGGGAGGAGAAGAAGGAGATGAAAAAAAAAAATATCAGATGCAATGAAGGGAAGCAATGCGTGCAGAGATAAATTCAGGAGTAAGGGGGGAATACAGGATGAAGGCCCGATAGGACCGAGGAGGAGGAAGGAGGGGGAGTGTTTTCTGAGAAGGATAAGCAGAGAACGAGATAAAGGTAGATAGAGGTATCATTGTCGTCCCTGGAGTGGCGTTAATAAACAAGAGGAGGCTAATAAGGCAGGAGCGGATTTGCCGGAGCAGCAGATGGCTACGTGAGTCATTCCCACAACAAACGAGGCGATAAGAGAGGGTGACGATGGACAGAGAAAAGAGGAATGGAGACTGACGACGGAGGCAGAGAGAGGAGAGAGAAAATTAAATGAAATAACTCATGTGTCCCATCAAAGCATTTCTCCCTCTCCTTAGCCAGGAAGTCACTAAAGGGAGGGAGAATTAGATTCTGCTTCTTTTTGCCGCTGGATCACACGCAGCTCTTTGGAATATATCTTGCCTGTCATAGAATAAAAAAAGGAATAAAAAAAAAGAGAGTGTTTTCATTGATGCCTGTTGTCAAAATAAAAGACCTCAGCTGGACTTGAATCTTTCAAATGAAAGCATCCTCGCCAGAAAAATCCAGCCATTTTCTGTTCATTCAAATGACTGACAGTGAATGAATGAAGCCACGTGCCGCTTACTTAAGCTTTTTCTTTAGAAGGTTTGTGACGTAGCGCAGATCTTCAGGCGAGTTTCCAAAAAACCAGAGAGCAGTAAAAAGCTTTCAGCCGCTAAAAACACGTGGCTCAACATTTAAGGGAACAAAACCAATCAATTTCACCAGGCGCCTGTTTGGGTGGTTTGATTAGATGTGACTGGAACTACAAGCCAACAAACCCATAACTGTCATCATGTTTTGATCCAAATAGAGTCCAATGATGTTTTTATATAACGTGTAATAGTTTCAGAGGGCACAGAAGAACAATGTCATTCATGTGACAAGAAGGAAAACACGCAGAAGTGCCACGAATTTGTATTTTAAAGCAGTTTTCTTTATTATTATACACAAACAGCTTATTATAAAGTGCCTAAAGCGCTTGTATCCGCAAAACAGGAGGCACGTTCTTCCCCTCGTGTGTTTTACAGTTTAATTTGAGCCAAAATAGGTGCTGCTCTAGCTCCATCTTCACAAACTGTCAAAATCACAATGTCTTTCTGACTATTAGCTTCACGGCATGGTGGACCAGTGGCTTGTACTGCTGCTTCACAGCTGCAGGTTCCTCCTGCGCTTTAGGTTAACCGGTGACTATAAATTAGTCGGCTGTTTCTACGTGTCGGCCCTGTGATGGGCAGGGATTGGCTCCTGCAGCCAGTATAATGTAGTATTATTATTATTATTATTATTATTATTATTATTATTATTATTATTATTATTATTATTAATAATAATAATAATTGATGCCGTGCTGCTCACAATTGTAGAGAATCATTACAAAATAAGAGATTCTTCCATTAAAAGTGGAAAGTATATTGAAAAAAAAAAATGGAATAAGCACTTCTGCACAATGATCGCTTTTAAATTCAGCCACTCGTTCTCATTGTCGTATCCTTCCTGTGGATCAATGCTGCCCCTTGACCTTGCCGAGGGGGGTGTCAGTGTTTTCTTGTCAGCTCATTGTCAGCTCTACCAATGCTCCATCAGGGATACATCATGGCCCCGTTATCCGTGTCTGCTGGAGCCATTCTGGGTGTCACTGCGTGACTCACGCCTTCTCACGCCAGACGGAGAAAAAAAAGGAGAGGAGGCAGTGAAATAAAAGCAGGAGCAGCCTCTCAGTCTCTCCCCCCTCCTGAAGCCAAGGACAAGCTTGTAATTGGCTTACACTGTTTGGGATGAGAGGAGAGGTTTTCAGATGATAGCGAAGACAGCGAGGCATCAAGGGAAAAAGGGGGCAGGGAGAGCAAGGGATGGGAGAAGGAAGGATGAGAGCGATGAAAGGGTAGAGCTGCAGGGATGTGATGATGATTAGCAGCGTGGAGAGAGGCAGAGAGGAGAGGGGATGGCTGGGCACTGGGTTTTTGGTGATGAGGCGAGATGGAGAGATGGAGGTCATCGATCGACTGTCACCCTCTTTACAGGGAACCCGAATAACAAGCAACACCGCAAAGTAATATGTGTGACTGTGTTCTTCAGCGTGGGTTATTTTTTCCTTTTCTCTCCTCTAACAACAGTACAGGGAGAAACTGGAACTTATCTGAGCGCTCTTCAGGACTGTCCAGTTTCAGATGCTCTGTGGTGCAAAGTGGCGCCGGTCAAAACGGTTCTTTTATTAAACGCCGACTTCCAACCGTGACGAGTTGAAAAGCCACGAGCACAAACCTTTTTGGCTCCAAGCTCTGAGGGCCGCAGGTGAACACCAAAAACACTGACAGAGAACAGGAAGAATGGAGTTTTTTCCTCTCACGTTACTCGCACGTCGTCCCATTCGCCCCGAGCCATCAAAACACTCTCAGCTCTCAAAATCCAACTTGACATCCCACACTGGGTGCCACTTTATATTCTTCCCAACACGGAGGAGACGAGGCCTCACACAGAAAGTGCTGGACTCCAAACTGTTGCTGCTTGTTGCTACGTTTCCCGTCTCTCACTTGGACCGTAATGTACCAGTGGAGCAAGTGAAGAGTGGCTTAATTGGACAGGAAGGAGACGGCCAGCCGCACTGAAGTCTATCTTTTTATCAATGGCAGATGGATATTCCTAATTATGAACCGCAGGAAGCCCGTTTTGGCACCCTAACCTTCGGATATGGAGATGATTAGCCTCACATGAACCTCCTAAGCCCCGACCCCAAACCTCTCCCCTCTCACTCCACATCATCAATATAAATATGCAAACCTGCCTGAGTCAACTCAATTTATTTTCCAATTTCCCACAGGGTGAAAGACTGCCTCACTGTCTCTCCCTGTTTGCCATCCATCACTCTACAGCTCTCTATTTTCCATCCCTCCCCTTTTCTGTCCATCCCTCTGTCGGTCTCTTTTTGTTTGTCTGTTTTCCTCTCAGCTGAAATTTCAAAGCATTGAACTTCTCCTCCATGTGCTGATTCGCAAAGAGCAGATGGGAGGAAACTGGGCACAAGTGCTGAAAAAAATTTAAATGATTGAAGTGAAGCTTGACGGAAAATTAATCAGGTGACGCTTCAAAGACAAGTCATCAAGCATTTTACCAATTCAATATTCTGACATTGCTCTCGACTCCACAGTTATAACCAACTGTGGATGATATCACCTAATTTTCACCAGCAGTTCAACCAGCTCTAAGCTAAGCGAAGCTAAAAGAGCCAGATATTCTTCGAAGGCGGCGGCGCCTAAAATCACGTTCATCACGTTAACTCTGCCAGTGCTTGTTTGTGCGTCTTCCTCTGAGTGGCCGCACAAAATCAAAATAAACAGGAAAAAGTCATTCATGAAATATGAAATACTGTCTCGCTCCAGCTTTTAAAGTGCGAGGGTGGACAGTTTGGGGGTTTATTTTTATGTTTTTTAATATCATCGTAAACTGAAATAAAATTTTCTGAGCTGTGGATTGCTGGTTGGATAAAAAAAGTTGATTTTATGATGTGACCTTGGATTTGAATTGTTTGTGGATGGATATTTTTCATTCATTTCCTGCATTTCCAAACAATTTATTGATAAGCCAACAATAACCACTTGATGAAATAATGATGGTGAATCCCCATTAGGTGCGCTTTGCCTCCTTTTTGACAGGCCTGTATTGTGCCAGTATGATCATCGCAAGCTCCATAATCATGATATTTATATGACACACTTTGGTTAGCCTGGAAATAACCAGTGATACGTGTTTAAAAAAAGTGAAAAACAAATAAAAATCAGTAAAAGAGCGTTTGTTTTGTCCAAAAGGGGAACATTACATTGATTTCCTCTCATTAATTTGCAACTGATATGCATTAGTATTGACACAATATGGTCAATAATAGCATGATATTGATTGCAGCCCAATCCCCCCCACACCCCCCCACCCCCAGCTGCTCCTCTCGTTTACATATGAGGCCACAGAACCGGCCAGTTGATATTCATGCTGCTCTGCCAACAACACACACCAGCGCAAACACAATGGGCTAAACACACTATCAACCAGGCAGGGGGAATCTATCAGCCACAACAATTAATCTTGTGGGAGCCAGAAAGCAACACTGTGTGTGAGTGTGTGTGTGTGTTTGAAGAAATGGGCCAAGACTACTGAGATAATACTGAAGATATCGCTCGTGTTAACCATTCCTGATAGACTCGCTCAGAGGCAGACAGACACACACGCACAAATACAGACACGCTAGATTTTAAAGGGTCAGCCAGGCATGAGGAGACGCTCCTCACATTCCCCCAACCTGCAGATCAGATAACATTTTCAGGGAGGATCCAGACCAGGATGCACCTTTTTCTTCTTGGAGAGACTTTCCACCATTTGAGTTATAACTAAGAGTCGAGTCAGCTTTCAAAGAACCTGCTTCCAAATCTTTGACACACAGCACAGTGATTTGAATAAGCAAACAGTACAGAGGGTTGTAAAACAGAGCTGCACTGTCAAAAAGCGCCTTAAAGAGCTATCTGTGCCTATGCAAAGCTTCACATTACACTTGCTGTCATCCCCTGACTTCCCTCCGTACAAGGCTACATGAATTATTGAGCATTCGCTGCTTTGTCAACTACTACACCTCAGATTGAGCGGAATAAATATTCAGCCTTTTTTTCACAACTCACAAAAACGTCAATATCCGCGCACGCATGAAGAGGGAGCAACCCGAGTCTAACGATGATGCTAAAAAACAGCAAAAAAAAAAAAAATAATAATAATAATAACATGCAGTTCTTGTGTCACTCACAAAGCAGAGCACATGCTTCCTCTTCATCTCTAGTTCTTCCACCGGTACCAACTGTCTCCGCTCTGCAGCTCTGCCCATCAGAGAGGCAGAGCTCCTCGTGCCACAAAACTCCTCGCCGCAGGAAAAAGAAACAGGCAGGAAGGGGAACATTCCCATGTTTGTGTACTCACCTTTGTTGTGAGCGGGCGTATGTTTGGGCGGTCGGTGTTGTGTGCTGTGAGCTCCACAGCTCAGCAGGCGACCGCTCCTCTCCGTCTCGTTCTCACTGTGAGCTGGAGTGGAGTGAGTGTATGTGTGTGTGTGTGTGAGAGAGTGAGAGTGAGAGAGAGAGAGAGAGAGAGAGAGAGAGAGAGAGAGAGAGAGCGAGAGAGAGAGCGAGAGGCTGTGTGTGTGTGTGTGTGTGTGTGTGTGTGGAAGCCTTCTCACTGGCTTTTGTTACAGGGAAGGGAGCCAAACTGAGCATGCTCCAAAATGAACAGCCCTTGAGGTTGGCATGGAAACCGGGAAGCGGCTCCTATATTTGAGTTTATGTGCTTTCTGTTATACACACACACACACACACACACACACACACACACTCGGGGAGCAAAGTGCAGCCAGGTGCTGCTGCGTCATCATCATGGCGGCGTTTCGTCACTTGATTAAACTCTAATTCTCTCTCATTTCAGTCCCTTCACTCAGAGCGGGATGACAGCTGCTCTCTCAGCCGATGACCTGGATCGCACACAAAAGTTCACACAGTGTCCTGGATAAGAGTAACAACTTTAAATCCGGGTGAAATCCCCAAATGTGAGTCGGTGGGGCAGATTTTATTTATTTATTTTGTTATTTTTTAAACACGTCGGAACAAAACTCTTTTTATAGCTGACACTTTACAGAACTCGGTCACAGAGAGAGGCCTTTCAGCTTTTTTCCTGATGAGGAAAATTTAATGGCTTCATCACTTAGTCAACAGCAGAGAGAAGACAGGAAATAGGAGGAAACACGCCACACGGGCCCCCCGACTCAGCTCTAAACCGGCGACGTGCAGCTCAGAGACATCGCCTTCAGTGTCAGGCTCCAGGGACTCACAGTAAGAAGCTGTTCATGGAAGAATATCTACTTTTAATTGGTACCGCTGCTGTAGTTGAATCCTACTGGATGAAACATCACTTTGGATTTTGTAGAAAGGCCTGCTCTCATGTATAAGTTGCCAGAAAGGGAAACTCACTATATAGCAAGTAAAGATAAAGACATGTTTTACAAATTATAAGCATCAGTTCAGTGTGATTTTTATGTCTAGATTTAAAAAAAAAAAAATGCTGTAGCTCACATACGCTACAATATTATGTTAGTACTTCTGCTAATGAACAGATATAATATAAACATTATATACTGCCGGTAGATGCAAAGCCATAACAAAAAAACTCAAACATATGAAATGAATAAAGGTGAAGCCATTTAAATCATCTAATTTTGTTCTTTTTTTGCGTATTGGGATCGCCCTCAAAGGGAAAACAACAGTTTGTGTCACATTGGACTTTACCACTGTTCATTAGTGGTTATTATTGTAACCATGACAACAAAAAACAAGAAACACGATGAAAACACCAATATTCGGTTGACTGGGTGGGAATATCACCAGAGCCATATTAACACGGAGACATTCCTATAATGACTTTTTGGCTTTTCGTAGCTTCAGTGCAGAGGAGGAGTGTTTTTGGCTCTGACGGGCAAAATTATGTGTTACATTAGAGTTTTGCTGGTGAAAAGAAAAATCGATCATGGCGTATGAAAATCAACATACATCACATACCACCAAGGTAGATTTATTGAGTCTGCGTCCCAATTAAATCCCCGTCTCCTCATTAATATGCACATTTATTTACATAACAGGATGCGCAGAATGTAAATCGGATCATCTGCTCTGTCGGAGGAGCATGTGTCATAACCGGCTGAGCATCAAATATCACGCATGAACATTGAGTAAGTGCGTCACAGAGTGAAGCTGAGGCTCTCCTGTCAGAATGTGTGTCAGTGTGTTTTGATAACGGTTGCGTTTGTATGAGTTCGTCATTTGCTTGCCATTTGTAGAAAGCTGCCGGCGCCATCCCTGCAACCGCGACTCCCTGTGGGAACAAAGGCCACTAGAGGCACCGTGGGGGCATCAGCCAGGCGGCTCCTGGCATTATGTGTCCATGAAACGGAGTACAAACAGAGCCACAGAGTGCCAAAATGACACTAAAGCTCCACCTTCCTCACTTAGCTTACTTCACCCTGACAGCAAGAACAAGCGACAGAGCGAGAGAAGCCTTTATCAGTGGTCAATGCGGCCCAGCTCACAGTCGGGGGTGCGTTCACTAAACACCTGCTGTTCTGCCTCACAAGGCTTTTTTCTGCCATCAGCAGAGACAGTAAAGAAAAAATCTCCAAGGCTGTTAGAGGATTCATTCAGCGCTCAACAGCTTCATCACGCGTCAAAAATAAATAAATAAATCAATCCAGACAGGGCATTAATCAGAGGACGCTCCATGCATTAATGCTTATTAAGTATACAGTGAATGTTTGATCATCGGCAGACGGACCATGTTGAACTCCGCTGTTACATTCAACACTGGAAATGACTGCAGGTGACTTGTTGTCAGCTTCCAAACAAACACTTCTGCCTCCGGGAGGCCACAGACAGCGAAGCTGCATTATTCCCCCCCCGGGGAAGGAGGAACTCCACAATGGCCTTTAAAAACACATGTCGCTCAACAGCGTTGTTACATCTCAGCAATCTGATGCCTGTTCTGCCCATTTTCTGAACCAGCTGGTGGTCAGTTTTCTGTGCACGCTGAGCAGGAAGCGCACAGAGCTTGTTTGCTGCCGTAAACAGGACGAAAACAACCAAAACAAAGAAGAAAGAAGCCTGAAAGAGCTGCAGAAACTGAGGCTATCCAAGACACCGCTTCTCTCAGTCCTTTAACTTATTTAGAGCGGGACGATGCACTTTGCCATCTTTAGCTCTGAAGAGCAACAATGTTTCTATGGGAGCCAAACAGAGGTCGGCCCTGTCCTGTTATCAGACCTATGCAGAGGTGCTCGTGGTAGTGACACCGCGGGGTTCAGATGAGATGAATCCACTGAGTTGCTCTGCTCCACCCCGCGACATGTGGCTGGATAATTTATGAGGGCTTCACCGCTGGTTCAATAATTCATAGAGCCCTCGCTGTGCTGTCGGTGAGTCACGGACAAGCCTTTTACCGAGAGAGGGAGTAAGACACAGCAAGAGAGACACATTCGTGGGGTGCAAACTCAATAAGAACTTGCCACACCATTACTTTTTGAGGCCTGCTAAATTTAGCATGGCTGCCATGACTCAGGGGAGGAGCCGCATGAGGATATGAGGTTTTAGAGACAGGGAAGGAAGCGTGGGAGCCTGACAGCACGGAGCAGACGAGTGAGGCCGAGGAGTTTTCCTGAACCAGTAAACTCAGCAGGAAGTGGACCAGACAGGCTTCACTCATGTCATTTGTCTACATTAACACACACACACACACACACACACACACACACACAGGAATCCTAATAGAGTGTGTTCTCACATTGTACACCTCAGTGCCGCACAATAGCTGTTACTGTTAGCTTTCCTAGAGAGGAACAATGGATTGTTGTTGACCCCCTTGGTGAGACGAGCATGTTTACATACGGCGGGGGGCGTGTATGTTAATACAGGTCACCACAGAAAGAAGAATTTCCCTTCACCGGTGTGTTTACTGGGGCTTGATTACTTGGCGGCCATGAGGGCGTTGTTGGGCTAAGCTCGGTCCTTTGATGCCTGACAATCGATAGTGATGGGTGACTGGGCGGAGGTTGATGGAGGGTACAATGCACAAAGGAACACAGTGACACACATTCAGCAGAGTAGCCACAGGCTCGACAAGCCGAACTATATTTAAACCCTCAACTGGGTCTTTGTCCGCTGACAAAAAGGCAAAACAGAGTGATTTATATTATTTAAATAAAAAAAAAAACAATCAAACATCTAAAACATATCAGCCATTCCAAAGACAAAGTATGATTTTAAACTCAAAGCCTAATAAAGTCTTCAGCCTGCAGCTCTATGTTAATCAATGATTTCACATTTAGCGCCTTCAACTTTGGAGTGGAGCGTCGACACAAAATCAATTCTACTAACTGACATTCAGGTGACTGATGAATATCAGTCTCTTCTGTTTTGTAACTACAAGAACGCAACAACTCAGGGGATGTTGATCAGTCACGCCATTGTAGCAGCTTCGCTGTTTTTTGCTGACAGCCATTGATTGCCGACAATGACTTTGGCGATTCTCTGAGCACAAATGTGAGGTGGAAAGTTGTGGTTTTGAAAGGAAAAGGACCTGGAAGGTTTTGGATGATAAGCTCGTCCACTCTGACATTACAGGAGCGTAGCTGTGTGAAAGCTTGACATTTTTGAATAAATGTATTGAAGAGAGGGGACGGTTTCAGGGGAAGTGGCCCACATTCCTCAACAAAAAATGATGCTTCAGTCAGTGATGACACGTGTGTGTGTGTGTGTGTGTGTGTGTGTGTGTGTGTGTGTACACCCCACATTCCTGGGAATACAGTCTGCTACATACACTGATATCTCACTGACTTGTGAGCAATGATGCCCAGGTGATGTCTTTGTTTTCTTTGACCCAGCGGTGGAAATTTTAAGATTTCCATTCGATTCTGATTTAAAAGAGGAGAAAGGAGGAAATCTTCGCACTGAACATTTGATCCGTTGTTTTCAACGAATGTGTTAATCGCCAACCCTGCTAGTTCTCTGTAGATCGACTTTCTGCGCTCCTGGCAGATATAGTTATGAACCACACCCTGGCTGAGGTTTTTCTGTCCATCCATCAGCACTAAGACATTGCAGTGTTTTGATTTGACACGGTGCAGACTTGATGTCATGATAAGCTCTCCTCGGAAACAGCGAAATATGTTGCTAATGTGCGTGCGTGCGTTTATTGATTGGAGCAGGCTAGGAACAGGTGACCTGTCTGGAAAAGGGGGAAATAAATGGAAAACAGGGCCGCTCATAAACTTCCTGACCCATTAACCTCATCAATTATTTAATTTTCCATCCACCCTCAGTGTCTGCGATAGGAAAGCGGGGCTACTGCGGAACTGCATGTTACATAAAGAAAACTCAATGACCCGTTTTTTTCAGTTGTGCCTTTGAATGAGCATGTCAACATACAGTGTGTGTGTGTGTGTGTGTGTGTGTGTGAGTACATGCTCCCTCCCTCTCCAGCTCTGCATTGGCTGATTTAAATCCCCATGTGTGGGAGAGCGCCTGCTATCATAATCAGCATGCCTGCAGCCGCGCTGCACGCTGAATGAACCCCGGCCCTCCTGATGGGAAGCCTTGAAATCCAATTTTCCTGTCAATCTATTCGTCTCTACAGTGTACCGTACAGTCCTGCGCAAAGCTGGATCCTCACTACGCCCTCCGCATGCCTCTCTCTCATCAGCCTGCCTTGATGGGTCTCCTCCAGATGATACCACAGATCTGGTTAGCGTGACTGATATAATGCGGGGCTGTGCTGTCGGTGGTTGGTATCGTTTCCATCATCATCTCCAGCAGGAATATGCTCTAACTGAAATATCATCACAGCCGAAGCAGAAAAGGACACTTCAAAATGCTAAAATTGTTGTACTTCTACATCGTGTCTCTGTCTGCCAAGAGATGCCAGCATGGATTTGACTCTGAAGTATTAGCCAAATAGAAGACTGGCAAGCTGCAGCACAGGAACGTGACCAAGTTTCATCATTAAATTGAAAAACTGTCTCAATATTCAATCTAAATAAATCAACTCAGATCCAGTAAACGAAGTTGATGCATTGGTGCCTATGAGCTGATGGCGCAATCAGAAGCAACGCTGGCCTGGATCATCTTCGAGGAAGTGAAGATTAGCCCCTCAAACACAGAGATCAATGTTACTCCTCTTTTCCCGTCAGGCGACAGCTGATGAAGACTCCAGTGCCGCGTGGGAGGCAGAAATAAAAACACATTAGCCATGAAAATTCAAACCAGCACACTCTTCACAGTATTAACAGGAAGCTTGGGCGTAGTGCAGAAAATGTAGCATTTACATATCAATAGGAAGGGCTGGCTGAGGTGTATTATCATGCAGAATATTCAGACTGTGGGCAAGGATTTTTGAATCTCAATGACACCGTACACTGGGGCAAAAACGAAGGCAACAAGTGATGGCTGCAAACTGTCGGAGGCAATTATTCTGCATGAAGACAAGCCCCAAGTCTGCAGCAAACAGAGCTGCACCCAAGTGTTGGGATATTACACAATGACAATGACATAACCGAGGGTCAGGGGAAGGAGCGGGAAGCCACGCAAGGCCGCCGCCCTTTGAATAGCGGCACGTGGAAAAGCCATTAGAAGAGACCTCGAGCTATCTGTGGATCCAAAGGACGAACGTGCCCCCACCGTGAAGCTGCTGCTAAATAAAAAGCTTCTGATGTTTAACACAGAGAGAAGTGAACACACTGAAGGAGAAGCTGCATCTCATGAAAAGGTTTCTTTCTTCCTGGCACAGAAGAGACCGTGCTGCATAGAGAGCTGCAAATCATGTCATTAAACCGACATGCAGCGTTTGAAGGGCTGGCCGACCCTTCAAAATCCCAAATCTACGACTCAAACTTGTCCTTCTGGATATTATTTCATATCATCTCAAGAGCAACTGCAACTTCAACCTCACACTATAAGTCAAATATGCAGATTCTTTCGAACACTGTGCCGCTGTGGGAATGCTAATGCAGGAAGAGTGTTGTAGTGCTTCGGTATGTACATCCAGTATCTGAGGTAGTGCTCTGTTCGGAATAAAAACTATGTGCCACTTGGAAATAAAACTATTTATGCCTCATCGTGCTTGTGACTGTAGACTCCATCTAAAAAGAGGTAAAGACAGAGTTCAAACAATGCTAAGGAACCTTAAACCTGCATTCTATCTAACGAAAGTCTGTGGGAAAATGGTCCCACATTTCATGTGTGTAGCACGGTAAATTTTCTGAAGTTGTTTATGATCTCAGTTCTCAGTTTCAAGTCTTCTCTAATATAACATCATTCTGTACCATAAAGAAGGAGATGCATTACCGTGTGGCTCCGTCTTCTACGAATGTGATTTCTTCTGGTTTTGATAAGCCAAGTTGGCGAGAGCCAAATTCAAAACTCAAACGCTTAAAAAAAAAATTATAATAATAATAAAAAAAGCTGAGTGGTTGTAGAAGTGGTCACTTTTTTATTTTCTCCAACAACGAAAGCTTCATCAGTTCATTTGCATCGAAATTTAAAGTGATCCACAATTCGCCACAAGAATATGTTGAGCAAAGACTGTAAAGGAGGAGTTTAATGAGGTTCTTGCTGAGCAGTTCAGCAGATACGCAGACCGGCTCCTCTGAGACCACGCCGATCAAACCAACCAACGTCTTCCCTGAACACAGCCAGGCCGATGCTGCCACTGTTCGGATAATCCGTCCTCCTCGTAAAAAAACAAACATCTGCTCTGACCTGAATCCAAATGGTCCAGAGGAAGGTTGTGAAGGCAAACAAATGCAAAACACACGCACACACACACACAGAGGCCATCTTTGAGCTGTCAGGTAGAGCAGCACTGAGGTTTTCAGTCTCATTAGCATTCTGCATCTGGCTTCACATCGCACAAACACACACACACACACACAAAGGAGGCATTTCCTCTAAGCGGAATATATTTTGCCAATGGCTTTACTGGAGACTGATGGGAAGCCTGAGAGGGAAATACCTCACCGAGAGCAGCGTTCACGTCTTCCTCCTTAAGAGAAACGCTTGGGGCCAAAAATCAGTTCAGTCATGATGGTATTTTTCTGTTTTTATACTGTGGGGCAGACACTAAAGGTTAATTACTGCAGGGGCAGCTGCTGGGATTTGGTGAGTGATTTTTGTTGTCAGAGAAAATAAAAATAATAATATAAAAAAAAAAAAAAAAACATCTCACCAGCATAAACTGGTATAGTTTCACAGCTGAAAGCAATGAGACAAAAATAGGATCAGATCAGGTGTTAAAACCTTCACTGACCCAGAGTGAGATGTTTATCAAACATATTCTCTCGTGGATATTGATCCTCGAGTTCAGAAACGATACATTTTTATTCATTCATCCCATCCACTTTTGGGACATCCACCTAACTAATTAACTAATCAATTAAATCTATCCATCCATCTGCCCACCTATTCATCCGTGTACTCATCTACCTGCCTCCTAACTAACACAGACAGAAAGAAGTGTTTCTCTTGAATCTATAAATAACCAGTTTCTGCACAGAGACTGGCTGAGGTGAGGTCAGAGGTGTAATGGTAATACAGGTAAACTCTTTTTCTCCTCTATGTGCAAAAGAATTATCAAAGAGCTAAGGGTGATGGTGGAAAACAAAGAGTGACAGCACACACTTCGACCATAAAACATCTGTGACTGTTCTTACCGCCCACAGCAGATCGCTTCAACTCCCAAATTGTCTCCGGCTTTCCACCGCTGCAAAACACAATCGAGCTAGAGACACTCTTCATAACCTTGTCTGGGAAGTTTCAACCCCCCTGCCGCCAACTTTAAATGAAAAAAAAAAAAAGAAGTTGCAGTTTTTTTTTGTTTTTTTTTGGAGCGGGAGTCTGCTCATTTTATCTCCAGCTGAGCCTCGTTTTATTTTTCCCCTTCAGTAGGAAACAAGAAAGAAGCAATGAACAGAACTGGGATAAATGAAAGTGCGGATGGAGTGGAGGAGACGGGAACATCGGAGCATGCAGCGTGGAGAGAGAGAGTGAAGGAGGCTACAAATGCCCGTTGGTGAGGGAGAAGAAGGGAGCACAGCTTGAGGTCTGCCTGCACCTTCCCTCACGGTTACACTACGCTCTGGATATACAGGTCGCACATCAGGGGGAGCTTTTACTCCGCAAAGAGTGGGTGCACTGACAGGAAGTTGCTGCTCGCTGCGTTAACTTTTAAGCTATAACCTGCCTCTAGTCTGATTTGTGAAAGGTGCCTAATAGCTGGACTGTAACTGTCGTTACAGCATTTAAAAAAAAAAAAAAAAAAACATCGTAAAACCAATAAAACTTGGAACAACATATGACAGATTCCTTTAAGGAAAAAAAAATGCATGATTAATTTATAAAATATTTAAATTTTAGTTTGTTTTGGTCATCTGACTTACAGAAACCTGCTTTCGTATTTACTGCTGCTTCACAGATTACACAGGTCCCCCCCCACCCCCCCACACCGGATGCCACCAGACTAATAAACCTGAATAGATTATGCAGGCTAATCCAGATAATATTATTATGGGATGAAAGCTGCATTAGAGAAGGAACACACAGACATTAAAAATGAATGCGGTAACAAAGCAAAGCACCAAACATGATGCGTTTTTCATGTAGATTATTGAATATATTAGATTTAGAGCGAGCGCTGAGCCAACAACTTCAACAGGAGCGTAATCAGTGTACAGCACAGACATGTCACTCAGGTTTATTCGCTGCAATCTCAATTTTAAATAAGTATATTTTTATCTACTGTCTTTACATGTGATTCTGATACTTTTCCTGTGTGAAACTTGATATTTTAGGAGTAAATGTGTGTGCTGGTAAATATTCTTTGCCATGAGGAGAAGTCACATGGGGCTGAATGTGAAATAGTGATCAAAATGTGATAAGCACATGAAATGTGTGTTACATGGGTTAAACTCACATGTTTGGTGATAAAACTTCCACAACAAATGATCACCCTGCTGGAACTAAATCAATTTAACGCCATTACTCATTATGTATATTTCACTGTTGAATGTATTACTAATGCATGAGCGTCTCAGCAGTATTTCACTGCTGCTGCTGGTCAAGCGACACTTCATGTAACCTACTTCATATAATAACAATTCAATTTATCTAATTAAAAGAGTTAACGTTTGTTTGACTACAAAACCAGAATTATTTTCTATGACTCTCTAATAAATGAGGTAAAGAATTAGAGGTATAGGGGTTAAAAGTGGCCGACTTCAGTATTAATACCAAATATTTTAATTGGATTTAAGCACAACCCTGGAGTTAATGGTCCATGTTTCTATCCATCACTGAGCACAGCCCAGCTCAACAACATACTCAGCCAAAAACTCAACCAAGCAGGCTTGACAGCAATGTTATTTTATTCTAATAAGCCGGGTCCTGAGCTGCTGAGAGTGGACTGTTTATTCTCACATGAAAACATGAAATTCCAAACTCATTATATAAACCCAAACTTTGCTTGCTGTGTCTGCATATCACAGCGAGGCCAATCAACCTCGAGGAGGAAGAAGAACTCATGGTTGGAGTCAGTCTGATACACAATCAGCGTCCTTCACAGCATGTACAGTATGTGTGGTGTGTGTGTGTGTGAGGGGGGGGGGGGGCCTCTCAGCATCGTCAGACTGACAGAGCATGGATGCTTAACGTCTGTATTAGCATTTTATCAAGTGACCTTGCCGCTGTCTGAGCCTGTCTGGTGAAAGCAGCTTTCTTCTTCGCCCAGGCCTTCGTTTTTTGTTTTTTTTTTTGTGTGTGTGTGTGTGTGTGCGCTCTGTGACCCAAACTGCAACCGTTCCACTGGGATAGATCACTTCGAACAATACAAACTGTGTCTCCTTGATCGAGCAGCCACATTTTGTCGGTGTGCTCACGCAGCATAATGAGGTACAATTAACCGTTTCACCTCCAGCAGCAGCGTTTCTCGATCGTCTCTCTGAAGCAGTTTCATTGTTGCCACAGCTGCCCGGTTCTTAATTACTCCTCTGGTAATTAGCAGTTGTCCATAAGCAGGATAGGGACTCTGGACCATCATCCTCCCACAAAGCCCTTTGTTGATTGTGTTTTCTGGTGAAAAAGGGGGGAGGATGGGTGACACATACTGTCAGGCACGCTGCCTTCATGTGGTGGTGCATGCAGCTGTGACTGATGTTCTAACAGGACACGAGGGGATGAGTTACAGTTTATCCGGCAGGCAGGACACGAGAACAAAGGAGGTTCTCAGGGGACAGAAAAGGTTCACTGGATGAGCTTTGACTACGTTGGTCTGCGTGAAACACTCTCCCACTGCCAATGTTATTTCATGTTTCTCTCTCTCTCTCTTTTATTTATTTTTTTCTTTTAAAACCTCAAATTTCAAAATAAAAATCTCCAAAATGTGATGTCATCAGCAGCCTTGGCTTCAGAGCGTCTTCATCCTCTGGGCCAGATTTTTGGAGACATATAGCGTCGTAATCACCGCGCTCTTGAATCAAGGTGGCATTCCTCTCATCAAGGATGAGGGCCTTTGAGCTGAGGTCAACAGCAAAGAAGAGGCTGACTCGGAGCAGGCTCTATCTCGGGTTTTACCGTTTTGGTAATTTTCCTGCATGTAAAATGATCAGTTATATAACAGACTCGAGCGATGATTTACACACTCAGAAAAACGAACGGTTGACATTGTGCATAATGTGGCTGAACTCCTCCACAGGCCAGTTGCTTATCCTGCGGAAGGTCGTGGGATCTGGGCAAAAAGCATGAAAACACAATCATGGAGCTGTTGCTGAGGACCACTGAAAAGCAACCACCGCAGCGTCATAGCTGAGAATAAGTTCACAATAATAACAATGCTGAGCGTGACGTTGACAGAAAAGAATCTGCTTGTTTTTTCCACACAGAGCTAACCCAGTTATTATTGCGTAACCACAATCCCATATCTGCGTCATGTCGTGACGACAAGAGTAAAAATTCCACTCTTCAATGAGTAAGAATATGGGAAATGTATTCTAAACGCTCAAACTGATGTATGGTCAAGTGTGAAAGACAAAAAAATGAATTTTGCCTGGACTTTGCCTGCAATCCCTCAATTTGGCATACGAGTGTCACAATAACCGATTTGTCAGCTTATACGTGTCAGATAAAAACCGTTTGTCCTTCACAGTTCTCCGATTTCTGACCCGTCAGCCCAGTATGATGATTGATTATTTTCAAAATCTGTATTTTATGAGCTTTGGTGGACAGCGCCAAGTGATGATGCATATGATCAAATCCTTCTGTTACATTATTAATGTGATCTCATTCAAGCGTTCAAAAGGAATCCAAACAACTGTAATCATAATTAAATCTGAACTGAAGTCATATGCACTTTCCAGACATTTGTACATTTGTGCAAAAAGCAGCTCAAAACATATAACCTTAATCCTTCAATGACCACAGTAATGACTATTACTGAGGGTCTAAGTAATTGGAAGGCAATGGACTAAAAAAAAAAAAAAAACACCTGAACTCTGCCAATAAGTTAATGGAGGGTAATTATACTTTGTCCAGCCAAGCTGATCTTGCTCCAAAACAAAACCCGTACATTACAATGCCAGTCTCGAGTGTATACATTAGCATTAGAAGGGCCCCGTGGCCCTCGCTAAACCTCCCCTGCATTTCTGCTGGCCTGGCCTGGCAGATCGACCCATCTCATTAAATCTGGACGTATTGACTCCCGTTTAGATGGCCGTGTGCGTGTAGCTTGCAGGAAGTCTGCAAGTCCACTAGCTTGACCTTTTATCACTTCGCCCCACTGATTAAATCCAAGTAGATCTCAGGTACGGAACAACAAATCTATGAAGTTTCATGGGGTGGGGTCTCTCCCTCAGTTAAACATTAGTCTCCGTCATGCTCAGTAAAAAAAAGTGAAAGGAGGTTAATGCATCACTGAATTAAAAAGTGTTGCTCCAAACAAAGTAGCTTTTACAGATGAGTTGTTTCTAATCGGTTACACAACTTCTATCTTCACAATTTACGAAAATGTCAAAGTTAAGGTCGACATTTAGATCAAAGACGTGTCTTCAGTGCAGCACATTTCCACAAAAAAATAAATGAATAAAATCACCCGTTTGAAGAGATTTCACGCACAAACTTAGTAATGGAAAAATGATAACAGTGATAATGATGATAATAATGAGTGTTATTTACAGAACACCTGTCAGAAAACGTGCTTCACAACTGTAAAACCAAATGTACACAATTCAATTACAATAAAATCAGGAAATAAGTTAAGTTACTGAATATATTAGAGTGATGAACAACAATAAAATTATAGGTCAGAAAACAAGTTATTCATTAAAAACTCCTATAAAAATATGATGATGCAACCCAACCAAGCAGTTAAAGCCACATTTTTCCAGAAAAAGTATGCAAGACCATAAGAGCTACAGGTTACTAAAGCCCAAATATCACAGAGGAAAATATGAAACCACCCACGATCAGGCTTTTTTTGATTAAGGAGAAGAAAATGGACGTGTGCTGCGTCGCTGCGTGTGAGCACCGGTGACCATTTAAATGTTTTTCCAGTCACAGGATTCGTTCCGTATCTTAGAAAGAAAAAAAAAAAAACAAACAAAAAAAACCCCAAAACAAAACAAAACTCTCCAACTAAGTCTGTTTTCATCAAGTATTTATGTGAAGCAAGCCTGAGGTCCATTATACAGTGTTTTCCATTGCCTGTGCAAATAACACAGCTTTTCTGTTTTCATTAACAGTATCTGATTGTGGTTTGGAAATCAGCCAGCTTTCCCATCAGCCCAAGAGGCGTTTCCAGTCACGGCTTGGATGCACCGGCTTTCCGAAGCCCAGTCATCCCCAAAATGTTGCACTAAAGCGCTCAGGGGAGTATCCACAATACACCAGGGACTCCCCCAGGGAAATAAGGAATAACTGCACTGTCTAACCGTTTCATTTGCTAAATGGCATCACACAGAGGGAAGTCAGAATGAAGACAAACACAGCCATGTTTCTGATGCTGTCGTGGGGAACACATTCCCATCCTGGGTATAAATCATGTGTGCCCGCCGTAATCCCTTCAGCTGGGTTTCACGGAAAAATAGTCTTACACCTGTTTTTGGTTGCCGAGGATTGCAAAAACCAGCATATAGCACAGTTTTAGTCCTCCACATGAGCCTACTGCACTGTTCGAGCCTGAAGACACAGTGCAGGTTGGCAGGTCAATTC
This sequence comes from Echeneis naucrates, assembly GCF_900963305.1. Lineage (NCBI taxonomy): Eukaryota > Metazoa > Chordata > Actinopteri > Carangiformes > Echeneidae > Echeneis > Echeneis naucrates. Next base: position 4,493,511 of record NC_042531.1, on the reverse strand, counting down.
CCAAAGGTGAGGAGAGTTCAGCCCGGCAGCTGTTTCCCTCCTTCGATTCAGGTAATGACGTTAAGTTCTTTGGTCCGACCTTCATTTGTGGTGCAGTGTGACGTTTGCGAGACAAAAACCAAACATTTAAACCAGGCTCTAATTTACATAAGATAATTACTTGATTAGTTGATCAAAATAAATTGCATCAGGGGAGATTTGGGTAATCTCCTGAAACAGACTCTAAAATGCCAAATTTTTTATGGTAACAGGTGCAGAAATGAGGAAATTTGCTCCCATTTCGCTGTAAATTTCCATGTTTGACAGAGTAGTCACTCTTCTGGAGCTTTCAATCTCAAGCCTCAACTGGAATTGTTAAAATGTCCGATTTTCTGTGTCCTTATCGCATCTGTTGGCTTAAAAACTCACACTGAAGGTGCAACCTTATGAATAAATAAAGTTAACAGGCTCGTGGCAGTGGGAGGGCTGTATATCACATTTTATCCTGTATTTCACAAAAAATATATTTCAACGTCAGACATTACAATAACTTTGGGGTTTGGGGTCTCTTTAGCTGTGACCAACAATTTTCTCTTTAAACATGAAAATATGGAAATGCTAGATTCTCTAGATAAATTCCATTATCATTAAAAAAAAAAAAAAAGGGAGACAGTTGCAGCTCTGTCTAAGACAACACAGATTTCCATGCAGCTTCTTAAACAGCTGGACTAAAACTAGAACCTTTTGCACAGAAATCTGGTGAAAAAACTACGCTAGTGAGAAATTAAAGTCGCCTGTGGCAGGAAGACATGCAGAAGACGTGTGAGGTCCGTTGTAGTGCATTTTGTGTGTAACACTGAGGAGTCCACAAAGACACACAATCCATCAATCAGAGATCAGTCGGTCGATCGGACGTTTCATTTCGACCAAACAAACAAACACATTTGCTGACATTTGTTCCTGTGTGGAAAACTCACCAGGGTCACTTTCAGGGCGCCTCCTTCTCCATCAGAGCAGAAGTCCCGTTTCTGGTCGCAGGCTGGAGGATCCGAATTCAGCTTCACACCGGGATCCCGCACAGGTCCCGGTCCCGGTCCCGGTGCTTTATTAGCCGTGCCGGTCCGGGGGATTTCACCGGAGTATCCCGGATGCTGGACCTCGATCCTGAGCAGGTTTCTCCTTGAGAGCTGTGCTGCTTTCAGGTACCGCTCGGAAAAAAAACCATTCAACACTGGTAGCTTTAAATTTGTATGGACGTCTCAGTGTCTCTCCTTTCTTTGAACATTTTGGATGGGTGATAATAAGCTACCAACTAGAGAAATGAGGAGAACCAAAAATAACATTAAAGCTTTGTTATTCTGTGCTAATTTATTAATTGTTGGTGACTAAAGCAACACTACACACGGCCCAAAAGACAACACAGGCTGTCATGACAAAACACAACACACATAAACTGTGAACTGGAGCTGTGTGTGTCCCCAAAGTCAAAAAAGCCCAAGAGAGAAATTATCAAAATTCACAGTCCTTTCTGTGTCCCGGCGTGGTGAAACTGCAGCGTTGCAGCAGCACATAGAAGCCTTAAAAACAAAGCAAAGATATTAAATAGTGCACATCCCCAAATCACAGGTGACATTTTTAGCACAGCATACGCACAGTAGGACAGAAACACACAGAGTAGAGTTAAGTAAAGATAAAGTATAGACTGGGCTGACGGAGAGCGTGTCCTTGGAAATTTTTAATTCTAGGTGAGTCATGCATGGGACGTTCATGTGAGGAATGTTAAATTTCCTGGCAGCAAGTGAACAGAACACTAGCCACAAGACCAACGCTCTCTCTCTGCTCCTGATTGGTCCAGATGAAGAAAGCTGGCTTTGGCCTCTCTCAGTCCATATGCCATCCCCCTCAGCCAGAGAGTCTGAGGACAGAGAGGGGGCATCCTGGTGGGTTCACGCCTCACCATTCAGGATGAGTCAAACCCAGAGGTGGACAGTAACAAAGTGAATTTACTGTAGTACTGTACTCAGGTCCGGTTTTTGAGTATCTGTATTTTACTTGAGTATTATTTTTGGGGGATACTTTCACTTTCTCTTCACTACATTTCTATTGATGCTCTCGTTACTCGCTAGTTTTGCGCTAGTCCAAGTAAGAATATGGCCACGATGCAGATCAGGATTAAAAAACACCATTAGTGACACTGACAATGTCAATAATTTCTTTTGAAATCATTTTCATTGGCACTGTCTGTAATTGGTCCCAAGGGGTGACATACGTGTAGTGTTGTAGTTTTTCTCTGTGTTGTATTAATAAATAGATAAAAACTAAAAGTTGGACATCCATCTATCCGTTTTCCTCCGATCTGAGGCCAAATCATGTTGAAGCAGGGAAATCCACAAACACGCACTTCCAAAGAGGGCATAGCTAATGTTTAAGATGATTATGATTACATTTTCACAAGTTTGTCCATTTTAAAGCTATATCCAGGCGCACATATGGGCACTGAAGCTACTCTTTCTTCATTTCCCCCGTTCATTTTATCCTGTCCAAGAGATTTCCTCACATTGTGCTCTCATTGAAGGTGATGCAGGATACAGATAGACAAGCATTCAGATCACTGTTTCACATTAATGAACAGAAAAAGGAACATGAAGTTCATAGTTCATAGTTGGAGTCTCGATTCCCACATCGAGAATCTATCACTCTAAAATTGACATGGTGTAAATTCACAGACAACTGTTATCTTTAATGATGTCAAGTCTTGCTGCTGTCTGAGGATGTGTAAAGTTTTCTTGTTATTTTTTGTCATTTCCCCCAGTTTTATTCTTGACAAAACCTGTGGTTATTGATGCGGTCCTGAAAGCCGGTCACAATAACAAAATAAAAACAATGTGATACACGACCCGACCTCTGGTGGGGATATGTCTCCATTATTACTTCACTTAAAATTGCAGAAATTTCTGCTTTTACAAGCTGCTTAGTCTACTTTTACTCTGCAGACTGGCACTCTCATCTCAGTCCAGACTGCAGCTGGCTCCCAACCGGGGGAAGCTCCATTGTAGCACAACTCCAGTATTGTGAATTTGTGGATAGTTGCTTGGAAACGGTAAACCTTACCTCCCACGATCCAAGGGCAACCCCCACTGTAACTGATATCACAGGAGGATAGCCAGTGTTTACCTCCGTCCATGGAAACAGACCCACTGTTTCTTTTCACAGTGAAACAGGATTCTTGTCTTTTTGCAATCCATCTCTGTCAGTTTTCAAACATTGCAACGGTTACGGAGCTGGCTAGTTAAGCACCCTGTGGTCAGTTCGGTGCTGCTTTTTCCACTTTTACCCTCAAACTTGAGCTCTGTGCTTCCTGTCCATCTGCACACATGCTCATGCCCACCATCGTCTCATCCGGTGCAGGATAAGTTAAAATAGTAATACTTTATTGATCCCCATTGGGGAAATTCGAATGCCACAGCAGCACAAAGCATGAGAACAGGTGAGAAATAAAAAAGATTAAGAAATTAAATAGGACACAGAGAACAGGCGACAAAAAAAAAAAACATTAAATAACACAGAGATAACAATAAGATTAAAAACAACTGCTACAGAACAAAGTGACAAAGTTGCAGAGAAGGGATAGGAGGCAGCAGGACTGTGTTGTTAAACAGGTGATTATGCTCTTGTGTAATCTTGTCATTCTGCTTGTTTCGGATGTTGATCCTTTAATGTTTGAAGGCAGCAGCGCATATGGCCTGAGTAAAGTGTGGACAGGGCTGGAATTTAAGGCTTAGGAATCAGTTTAGAGAAAGGAAAAGAGATTATTGAAGCCGCCACAGGGCTCATTGAGTTCAGAGCCCCTGCAGGTTGCGGAGCTTTAAAATGCAGGCAGTAACTTTTCCTGAAACAGTTCATTAGTCTCTCATTGTCAGAGCTTCAGGGCTTCCACAGTGTGCTCGTGCTGTTTCAAGTAATTCAATAATTAGGGTCATGGCTCAATTCTGCTAAATTAGTCTACAAGGTAATTTTTCATTAAGGGAGTCTGTGGATTGAGATGCTAATATTTGTTCTGGACAGTTATGTTTTATTTTACTTTTTTTATTATTTTCTTAGTTTATTTGTAAAACAAGATATCCAATTATTAAAATATCAACTAGATTACAAAAAGGACATATAAATTAGTTCGGCCTCATCTGGCCAGATAAACTGGGACTTTAAAAATGATAATAAAGAGTGTGAATAAGAGAGTGTAATAAAAAGAGTGATTTTGGCACGTCCACCAATAGATGCCACAGCAATATGTGTGTATACATGCATATGTGAAACAACCACATATATAAATATAGTGTCTTTAAAAATGTGCAAAAACGAAAACACAGTTAACAATTATAAACATCTTGTAGACTGCACATGAGAGGTGAAATATATTTTTTTTATTGTTTAATGATTAATAAAAATAAGCAAGAAAAAATGAGACGTTTGTTCTGACGCGACCCAAAGTCGTGATTGACAGGCGCTGGGCCAATCAGAAAAAGGGGGATCAGCTCGCTGACCAATGATAAGACAGAGGAGGCGGGGCTTGGCGGCCGCAGATGGTCATCCGATAAAAGCGAAGAGCAGAAAGTTGAAGGCTCATGAAAGTCTCAGAATGAATGGGACAGCTTACTCCAACTTTGACAACCAAGAACACGTCCTGAAACTGGGAGAGACGTTTGAGAAACACGCCAAGAGTGCTTACCACACAGTGCGATGTAAGTGTTGGGGTTTTTTTTTTGTGTGTTTGTTTGTTTTGTTTTGTTTTTTTTCGTTTGTTTGTTTGTTTCCGTTTGGTCGCCTCGGCTGTTACAGAAGCTAACGCTAGCACATGCTAGTTAGCTCCTTAGCTAAACATCCGAAGGAAGCCGTTTAGCCGCCTCGTCAGTTAGCTCAGAGTCCGACTCCTGTTGGCTCCTTCTACCGTGAATACTGTTTCTGATCCGTCTGTGGTTGTCTTCGTGACTTAACTAAACTCTAACCGTTAATACACATCGAGCTACCAGCTGTCAACATGTTTGCTAATGCTAACAACGCGTCTGTCTGTGCTGTTGCGCCATCTAGTGGTTTGGGCCGGTGGCTGTAGCTCTGAGTCACCTCTTTTTCTGTTTTTGTGTGTGTGTGTGTGTGTGTGTGTGTGTAGTATTTACAAAAACATAAACAATAGTGTGGTTAATATTTAGTGTGGGATTTAAATTTGTGTCCCGTTTGTTCAAAGATGACTTCAAACCGGCCTCCATTGATACGACGTGTGAAGGGGAGCTTGAAGTCGGCAAAGGAGAGCAAGTCACTATAACTTTACCCAATTTAGAGGTGAGTGTTGGATATTTGTTGGACACATGTTTGTGTTACCCCGAACACAACATCATATATTTGTTTTAGTCCCACCTTTAGATATCTATTTGGCATTGAAGTTTGATTATTTTCAGAGAAACCAATTAGTGCAACAATTTGCTGACTGACAGAAATTAAAGAAAATATATTAATTGCACAGTGATGGTAATGTATCTGGTATCAGTACTGGTTAGCTTTGTTCTCTAAGAGTAAACTTGTTTTGATTATCAGTCAGGATAAACGAGACAATTCTACAATGTTAAGTTTACTTTCAGGGAATGATGATGAACATTGACATTTTATACATTCAAAAAAAATCTATAATCTGTATGTTAGTTGCTTTGCACAATATTTAAAATTTTAATTTGTTAACACTACTGTTGTTCTGCGCAGGTTGGCTTACTCACGGAAAAATGACTTGAACAATAGAATAAATGCTATAAATAAATGCATGACATACTGTAGAAGGGAGACTAGAGTAATAATAATAATAATAATAATAATAATAACCTTTTAATGTTTTTAAAAAAAGTTAATATAACTTTCTTCAATGAACTGAAAAGGTTTGAGAGTTATTGTTTGGCAACTGCTCAGAAGTTTCAGTTGCAAAGTGGACTCAGACGCATGATTATGGTATTTCAAAATCCTGGCTACTGATGTGTCTGTTTTTCTTGTGGTGTGTAGGGTTCAAGTGCTCCAGTAACTGTTTTCAAGGGATCCAAGAGGCCGTACATGAAAGAGTGCATCCTCATAGTGAACCATGACACAGGAGAGTACAGACTGGAAAAGCTCAACAGCAACATAGCTGTGAAGAAGACCAGGTGGGCAGAGGAACTGCTTTCTAATTATTTTTCTACTTGACTGTTCTTTTTTTATTATATTTTTTGTTGCTGTTGTAGTTAATATTACTTCAGCAAATGATGTTGATGTTCATTTTCATGTTTTTGAAAATACATTATTTTGAAAGCGGAACAAACAGGAATTAATGATGTAAAGAACTGGAGTTAATGGTGCTGAATTAGTCCATGTAATCTATTCTTTCTTAACTGTTTGTACGTTAGGGCTGAGGGCAGCAGTAAGATCCATTCTCGCCTGGAGCAACAGACCAGTCGCCTGAGCCAGCAGATGAGGAGTATCAACAACAATAGCAGCAGCAGTGGTAGCAGTAACAAGACCTCAGCCAGCTCCAAGAATTCCCCTCCCAAAGAGAAGACGTCCCCAGCATCACCTATGGATGACATTGAGAGAGGTAACACAGTGCCAATGCCAACTGCTCTAAATATGGTGTGACTTAATTTGTTTTGAGGGTTTTGGCCAATTTGCAGCTGATGCCAGTATGCATGTGTGAGACTGCTTGGTTTTTCATTTAATGTGCCAGCCTTTCCATAAATGTGGACAATTATCACGTTTCCTCATCACCTTGCATGTGCATACAGAACTGATGGCGGAGGCGCAGATCATGGACCAGCTGAGCAGCGGCGACAGCTCCTCAGACTCCAACAGCTCCTCATCCTCCAGCAGTGACGATAGCTCCAGCAGCAGTGACTCAGAAGACGAACGGACTTCGGCGCCACTTCCACCGGCCCCAGCCAACCACAGCATGCCTGTTATCAACACCAGCAGCCGCCACCAGGAGAGTGGAGGACTCATGAACACACTCAGTGAGTAGCCCGCTTGTTTCTATCTGAGTATCTAAGAGCGCTTTTGCCCATTTTAGTCCACAATTTCTTATCATTACATAAATAAAAGTAACTCAGATTCACACTTTGACTCTTTCTCAACCAGACACTCTACATGAAATATGTTTAAATCAAGATCCCAAAGTTCAGAGACGGATGATTGGTGTAAAAATAGTACATTTTAAACTTTTTGTTCTGAATAATGTGCCTCAGGCAGGTAAAGGTGTGAATGTGAATGCTTTTGTCTCTAAATATCAGCTCTGTGATAAACTGGTGATATGTCAGCTGGGATCGGCTCCAGTCTCCTGTGACACTGTAAGGATAAAAAAAATAAATAAATAGATATTTGCATTTGCCTCAGTTGTCTTAAATTTGATAATTAAAATTACATCATAATGTCTACAGTGTATATGTGTGTATATATATATATATATATATATATATATATATATAAAAAACTGATATGACCATGTGAATCGTTTTAATTTATTTTTAGACAGGATATATGCATTTTGGGTTATTATCTTTTATGGCTATTTGTCTGCAACTATTATTAAAAACAGATTACGTGTGTTGCAGAGAATGACCTCCAGCTGAGCGAATCAGGCAGCGAAAGTGACTGAGCATCATGGACGTCTGCCTACCCGTGGACAGCAGGAGGATTTTCAGTGCCGTGAAAAGGAACCAGGTTCAGACATATCAATCAGTGTCTTGTTTCCTTTGATGTGAGATGTCTTCTCTACATATCCACAACTCTGCTCGCTAATATAATTAGTTGCTTCTCTGCCTACAAACTCCAAATTTTATGTTTAATTCATGATGTGTATTTTTGTGCATTAAGACTATAGATGCCTTAGTTTTGAGAGACGTGTTGGTTGGTGTAAGAGAAGCAGTAAACTATGCATAATATTTAATCAATGCGGATGCAGATGTGCGGTCAAACTGGCCGACAACATAAGAGGCAGAACGAAAGCAATGTTACCGGCAATGTCGATGGATGTTTCTGGCCACAAATCAGTTGTCTTAAACCGTCACTGGAGTTTCTGTATTTCAGCTCAGCAATATCAGGAACCTTTATAGTGCCTAGGTCAGATGTTACCAGTTTAAGTTAATATTTAAGAGCCTTAGATTTTTCTTTCGAGAAATTAAACTGTCATAACAGAAATTTATTTCCTTTAGTATGAGCCACACTGATATGACAGTCTACTGCATTTTTTCTTTTTTTTTCTTTTAGATTATATTGACATGGTAGCTGTAGTGCCTTTTGCTTTAGTTTACTGATACCCAGCTGCAGGACAAACATTTTCTTGCATTGAAAGCTGTATTAATTAAAATGATTAAACTGTAAACCTAATAAAGCTGCAAACACAACATTGATACGCTATCACTATCCAAAATAGTTCATTTAAGAGGCCCACATCGCGTTCATAAGTAGCTACGTGCCCTTTATTCACTTTCCTTCCCGCTCTGTTTTGGTCTTTGCCCCCACTATATATATCTGACTCTCTAGCTGCTAGCTGCTCTGGTATTTTAACCAGATAGTAGCCAACTCTGTGTGGTTTGACACCAGGCAGGGCACACACAGTTGGCCCATAACAGCTTTTTCACAGAAAACAGCAGACCGCTGTGACTGGAAAACATGTTTAATCGAACAAGAGTTTGTTGGCCAGTAAATCTAAACAATGGGCTGAAAAATGCTCTGTAGAGCTGGAGGATTATCTGTAACTTCATGAGTACAGGAGACCCCCATTTTTCATTACAGTCACTGTATTCACTGTTTATTCATACATATTAAAAAAACAACACTGATTAATGCAGCTGCAATAATTTAGATGTCTCTGATATTTGAGAATGAAAGTTGGTCCGATTTATGAAGTGGTGCACTAGTGCTCCATCGGCTCAGTTAGGGTCTTGCTTTGTAGCTTTAAACCTGCAATACTTGAATTTAATTATTTATAATTCAAAATATACGCGACCAATGGTGAATTGCTTAATATATTTTACGTATATAGATATATAACTACATATATATATAGATATATATCTATATATATTTTAATAGCCAAGCAATTGGAAGTACAAGTTAGTATTGACTATACTGCGAAACAAGCCAAATGCTTTGATACTGCATCCCAGTGTGAGTCTTACAGAACTTCATGTGCCTTCTGTTATTTACCTTTTGCCAGTTACAACATATGTACTCTTGTGTCGTGAGCCCCATATCTACTGTCTCAGCACACAAGAAGCTGCTGTTTACATTGCAGCATGTCTTTGGCATCCCAGCTGATACACACAGAGAGAGAGAGAGGTGACTGTCTCTTTGAATTTGAGAATTCAATACTATGTTTAGCTTTAAGCAGAGCGGTGGCCTCTGGGCATCATTTGTAAACAATTTGAGAGTAATGTCTTTGTAGAAGAATAAAGATTTTAATTGTTTTTTGGGCTTTTGTTTCACTTTTATTTGATTATTGTCATTCCAGATGTCCTAAGTGTATCTTAAGTTTTTAGCATATCTCCAATTATTCTCATTGCGCAGATTGTCATGTGTATGAAAATGAAACTGTCCACATGTTGGGGAATTTTACATGTGCGGAAGTGAGACATTTTCAATTTCTACTCATAAAAAGCTGCTCCGTTTGTTGTCATAGTGGCCCTGAGGTCTCCCCAGGTAACAGCGGGGTATCTGCATTGTCTTCCTTCCTTTTAGTCTCAAGTGTTTCACTGATTTATTTTTGATGACGACAAATACACAATCACCTCAGTTTTGATACATTGATCCGTGAAGAAATACTACAAACACGTCACATGTTCTAATACAATCTATAACTACGAATGATTTGAAATGACTCACACCGGATGAACTGAAACTGCATTCATTTCCATGCTGCACTTCATGGCTTCACGTCGTGAAGTGCTGTATGGTTCCTGTAGTGCAGCGTCTGGAGGGATGCGGGCTGATTTAAGGTCCAATCAAATTCTTAATGTTTCACGAGAAAGTCGCCCCTCAGTGGCTCCAAGAGATTAATGCATAACGGACATAAAATATCTACTTAAAGGTGACATTAGGTATTGACAGAATAAGAACTGTGATTGTCATAATGTAATGAGTTATAGTTATTTTGTATTGTGTATCCAAATGTTTAGTTATTTGGAGCTCTCTTAGACAGCCGTTGACAGTAATATGATGCAATTACACACGATGGAAAGGTTTCAGAAGAGTGCTTTCTGAAAACAAAATGGAGAACACAAGTTGTGTATTCAGGCAACAATACATATGGAAACACCCAGCCCAATCAGTCCTGGAGAAAAATGAACATCTGCCAACAACTAGACTGAAATCACAAACTGGTGTGTAGCTTCACTTCAGTTGTGTTTTTAAACACCATAGTTGTCATAGTTGACTCTTGCAGCCCTCTGTGATGAATGGTGTTTAATTTGTGGCACTGACAAAAGTTTATTACACAACGCAACAACTTGTGTTGACTTCAGGTCTGTGAAGTCAACACAGGTACACACCTCACAGAGGGAAGTTTGTTCTTCTCGTCATCGCTCCTCAGTCAGTTTCAGAAATGGGATTTGATTGTTTTATTTATTTTATTTTTTTAGGTATGTTTTTCAGCCCCCCCTCCTGCTGGATGGGAGATGTGAAAAGGTCAGTGTGTCTTTTGAGTCTCTTGGAGGAGACACACTGATTATTTCTCCTGATTCTGCGCACACACAGTAAACGGAGCTGCAGTTCAGGTTTATGAGCTCAGTATCTGCGGAATGACTCCCAGCTTATGGCGATGACAAAGTCCACGGCCGGCTCAGAGCTGTGCTGGCTCTGCGGCGCCACAGCCTCCCCAGGCTGAACACCAGAGACCCGGACCGGGACCGGCACGACCGTCTGGACCCCCCCACACCCCCCCCCCCTTCCTTCCTTCCTCCTCCTCCTCCTCCTCTCATCCAGGCACCGCGGATCAGAGACTCTGCACACGGACAAGATGTTGAGGAGAAGCCTGCTGCGCTGCGGGCTGATCCGGATCCACGGACGGAGCCCGGCGGCTTGCGGGGTCGACCCCCCCCACCCCCACCACCACCGCCGCCGCCACGCTTCCTCCACCTCCGCGGTGGGATGCGACGGCAAACTGAAAACCATGGATGATCTGGGGGGGCCGAACTTCACGACTTCCCTTTACTGGCTTTTCTTCAAGGGGTATTTCCAAAAGACGCAGCAGCTCCAGGTAAGTGGGTCAGTGCAGCGGTGGAGAGGGGCGCAATGTGCAGACATGCTGATGGGGTTTGTCCATGCACGGTGCACTGCAGTCACCTCTGACCTGCAGCTGAATGCCTTCAAGGATCAGCTCACAAAACAACGAACTTCGGAACCTCTTTTGTTGCACTCTCTTCTAGAGATAAGCTGAATTGTATTTGTGCAATTCATAGAAAAACTAGTTTTGCCTGGTTTTCCCTCTCCCTGCTTGCATGCCTGTCAAGATAAACAAGATCACAATACCAATCTGTTTTTTTTTTTTTTTTGCAGCCTTTGGGGTGAAGCGAATGGATGTTTCAAATGTAAGGAGATTTCCTCTGGGTGTTCCTCCTGTTTCATTTACAAGACTGTGAGATCACCTTGACTTTGAACTTTGACTACCGAAATCTAATGAGTTCCTCTTTTGCCACCAAGTGAATGCTTGTCTTGGTTTTATGAAAGTCAATGTGTCCTTCGACCTTTAAAATCTAATCAGTTCACCCCTGAGTGCGCAGAAAAAAAGAGAAAAACCATGATTAAGGTCAGAGGTGGATATTGTGAAATGAAAGCAGAGTTATCTGTATCTCAGCAGGTGGATTTTCAAACATTGTGAATATTTCACCATCAGCCAGTTATTTATTTATTTTTTTATATTTTTTGGGCCTGACAACAGCAGTTTCAGAGGAATCCTGCTGCTTGTAGAAACTGTGGCTGCACATTATCCAATATTATCTGGCACACTATGTAGAAAATTAAGATTTGAAACAAACTTCACCTAACACCACAAATTATTCAGAGTTTTGATATCTATTATAATATCTAATATAATATTTAAAGAAGTGTCTGGATACTTGTGTCTGTAAGAATTAAAGATCAGAACTAAGTCTACATAGAAAATTTGTTTTATATGTTTCAGAGTGTTCTGAGTGACTGATGACAGAACTGGTTTAGTAATCCGCTCAGAGGAAATGCAAAGGAGGAGCTGTTTTGTATTCATCACTGTGCTAATGAGAAAGATTTCTCATTTATTGTTCTTTCTTTGGCATGAAATTGCCTTAAGGTTGAGCACAGCAAGATCTACGGTCCTCTGTGGAAGTCAAAGTTCGGCCCCTTAGTCATCGTGAACGTGGCCAGTGCCGAGCTGATCGAGCAGGTTCTGAGGCAGGAGGGCAAACACCCGATACGGACTGACATGCCCCACTGGAGGGCCTACAGGGATCTGAGGAACCAGGCCCACGGACCCCTCACAGAGTGAGTCCAACCTCCTGAATTACCAGCAGGTTTTCAAATCCTTGTTGACCCAAACCAGCACAATAACAGCTGCAATGATGAGGATGAATACTCATTTAAACAAAGTCTAAATTTTGTTTTAGGAAGTGCCCTTTTTCAAGTTATAATGCATTTGTGGCTCTCCAAAAAGAAGTCTTTTTTTTTTTCCCCTTGACTTTCAAGCTCCTCTGATCAAAGTCTTTACGTTAACAAAGGATCACATCAGTTCTTTTAATGAGAAACAGACAGCTCAGCCAGATTTTGTTCATGAAGGACAATGTGAATAATATAAAACGTTCATCCATCAAATGGACTCAGAGACAACTCTTCCATGAATCAGTGTCCGTTCACCATTTCAAACTTGCTGGTTTAAAGTTCAACAACTTCATTTTTCCTCATCAGGATGTTCATTTGTGAATGTCGCACACAAAACCTGCCAACATACATAGATCTTAACAATTCTGAAAACAAATTTAAAGCACTAAAATCAGTGTAAATTAACATTGTGGTGTCGAGCAGATGGAAATGGCTTTTACTGTAGCAGTTGTGACACTATAACAGTCGAACAGATTAAGTTCAGCCGTCTGTACTGCATTTATACGTGTACAGAACTGCCCTGTTTGTGCTGAATAAATCAGTCAGACAAACACAGAGACAGACCACAGTCTTCTGTCCTGACTAATAGCAGCGTTCACCCGCTGGTATTCAGTCAGTCGTGTCAGACTTGTTGTGGGAGTGCTCGAGACTGGCAGTGAATATTTTGACACTGCAGGGCTGCTCAAGTATGTGAGAGGCACCGATCCCTCTCTGTCTCTCCATGTGTGCAGGTCTCAGCCTCAAGGTGTGTAATCCACAGAAGGGATGTTATAATCATACTAATAACAATCAGAATAAATAATGTCGAAAATGTCATAGTTTCCAGTTAGATGGTCCGGTGCAGATCTTTGTCTGTAAGATTGTTTCCTCTTATTAATCCTCTTTTTTTTTTTCAGGATGGGGGCCAAGTGGCAGCGCATCCGCAGCATCCTGAACCCCCGGATGTTGAAGCCCAAACACGTCTCGTCCTACTCCAACACTATCAACGAGGTGGTGACGGACTTTATCGGCAGATTGGCCCATCTGAGGAAAACCACCGGCAACGGAGTTCTGGTTAATGACGTGACTGGAGAGCTCTACAAGTTTGCTTTTGAAGGTTGGCAGAGAACAAAACAATTTTTTTTTTTTTGCTTTAATTAGCCTCATAATAATAATTAATCGTAAGTTTCCCTACATGGTCACAGGATGAAAAATGGTTTTGGAGGGGAGAATCACAGAAATGTGAATAATTTCTTCTTCAAAAATCATTTTCAGAAACACAAAGAGCATTTCACAATCAATGACAGGTGCAATTAGAGACAAACATATGTTTTTGTTGTTTTTTTTTTGCTTTTCCAATTTTTGCAACACACCATGACCTCGTGTAGAACGCAGAGTTAGTAAATCAGTGTTCGATGTGTCTCGTGGCCTCGATAGCTGATTAGATACCGTGAGATAAACTAAGGGTTTGATCTCAGTATCAGCTGTGATCCCACAGGAAGGTTCATGGGAGAGATATGACCTTGAAACGTTGCTCACCTGGTTTACATTGGTGAATATGTGTATTGACTTTCAGGATAGTGAATAAAAAGGTGCCACCAGCAACCTTTAACCTGAATTTCAACTATATATTCTAGAGAATAACCCTGAATCTGTATAGGAGTCACACTTGCAGCTCCACAAACTGTGGCGCATAAACCGGTTTGGATTTTAACAGTAGTTTGTGTGCCAGACAGAAGTAGGCTCCTTCAAGTTGTCTTGGCCATAAATGAACCTTTTGAATGTATCTCATAAATTGTTGTTTGCCCTAACTTAAGTCTTGGCAAGAAAGCGAGAAAGCAAACGTAAAACAGAGAGCTTGCTTTACTCTTAATTAGCTTTTGGTTTGGTATAATTTTAAGTAAAGACCTGGTATCAACGAGAAAATTGATTATTTCATGATGGCACTCAGACAATTCCAGGCTCCTTCTGTCCACTGAAGACTCTCCTCCATCTCAGAATAACACTGAGCCATCAAACCTTTGCTTGTGTGGCTTTTTTTCCAGGTGTCTTGTGCAGTATATTTATTGAGTATTCATTTTCTTTCGTAATGCAGGTATCTGCGCAGTGTTGTTTGAGACGCGCATGGGCTGCATGAGTGAGACGGTGCCCGAGGACACCGAGAAGTTCATCTTCTCCGTGGGGGAAATGTTTAAGCTCTCCCATATCGTCATCCTCTTCCCACAGAAAACCTGGCCCTACCTGCCTTTCTGGAAAAAGTTTGTGGCATCCTGGGATCATCTCTTCAGATTAGGTGAGCTGCGTTCATTTCAACCAGGAACTGTAATACAATTCAAGTCAAACATTGTTTAATAGTTTGTAACCACATGTTCATAGAGCTCAGTAAATAATTACTTTTCCTTTAACCCAGCAATCCCTGAAGTTACTTTGAATGAAGAAACATCTATCAAGTTAAATTTCTGTATGCTTTATGTGTTTTGACAAGACTGACACTAAAGGAGCTGAAAGTTGTAAACACACTCAAAAGTGTTCAGACGAACATTTCATTCCAATTTCCAGCAGCTGATCCATCAAAGATTTAACAGTCTGCAGTGGCTGCGTCTGGGTCAAAGCAGTTTTCTGTGTTTAGCTGTTTAAGTATTAATCCTGTCGCTCAGGGATGGAGCTCAGTGGTAGAGCATGTAGGAGGCCCAGGCGGCCAGAAGGGCCTCCGCTGTAAAACTGTAGCCAAATCAAATGACAGAGGGACGTCCAGTCTCTTTGTGGACACAAAGGTTACTGGAGTTCAACCTGTCTGTAGGTTTTGCAGCCCTCATTATGAAATGATTTCAAGGCCACTAAATTTTCATGACTTCCTAAAAGGACAAAGTCCATCATTGTGCTGTTGTTTTGTTTTGTCATCATGTCGGGTCTGAATCAGGCCTCTCTTTTTTTTTTTTTTTTGTCTCCCAGCTGAGGAGCTGGTGCAGAAGAAGGTGGAGGAGATCCAGGAGAAGGTGGACCTCGATGAGAGCGTGGAGGGAGCGTACCTGACTCACCTGCTGCTCAGCGACCAGATGACGTTAACCCAGATTATGGGCAGCATCACCGAACTCCTGCTGGCTGGAGTCGACACGGTGAGTGGGACTTGACCTTTTAAAGGTCACGCTGACAACAGCACACACAGAAACATCAGGTGTGATCCCGTCTGTTGCAGACCTCCAACACCATCTCCTGGTGTCTGTATCATTTGGCCAAAGAGCCGGAGATCCAAGAGCTGTTATACCAGGAGGTAATCAGCGTTTGTCCCGGAGACAAGATGCCGACCAGCGAAGACATCGTCCACATGCCGTACCTGAAGGCCACCATCAGAGAGACGCTACGGTCCGTTCAAGTTGCTTTTCTGCCAGTATGCTTTGTGTGGTTGTCTGAAGGGACTTTGGACAGTTATTTTCTTTTCTGATCAGCCAGCTTGCTTTGAAAACATCCAATAATAAATGAAAACAGTCCAACGTAATTTTGTGTTTATTTGACTGTCAGCCCAAATACCCCAAAATATTCAGTTTACCTTCACGTCTGACAAAGAAAATCAAAAATCGGCACATTTAAGGAGCTGGAACCACCAAACAAAAATTCTTTTTTTTTTTTTTAATAAAAATGATGAATAATTCATGGATGATCAGAATAGATGCTGATATTTCGTCAGCATGACGTCATGACTCTCGCTCTGCTCTGCCTCACCAGGCTGTATCCGGTCGTGCCGGGAAACGCCCGCCTCGTCGCTGAAAATGAGATCGTGGTTGGAGATCATCTCTTCCCCAAAAAAGTGAGACTACATGCTCAAATGTCAAACACTGTCCTGTTGGTTAATGTGTGTCCACTCACACAGTACAACCTTTATCAATTCTGCGTTTCATTTGTGTTTTATCTTATTTCTCTTTTTTTTTTTTTTATGGTGTTTTAATGACTGCTCACTTTCTTATTTTAATATTGAATCCCAGTAAATAGAGAACTAGTCTTTTCCTGGTTGATTTTATTCTCATGAGCTGTGCATCACACGGCGTGCGTTGAGGGTTTCGTGTGCCTTTTATTTGTGCGGTGAAAACTACAATCTTCCAGTTTAACGGTGGTTTCTCCGCTCACAGACGCTGTTCCACCTGTGCCACTACGCCGTGTCCCTCAATGAGAAAAACTTCCCCAACCCCCACGCCTTCCTGCCCGAACGATGGCTCCGGGGTGCCGAGGAGAAGTCCAAGCGTCACCCGTTTGCATCAGTGCCGTTCGGCTTTGGGATCCGGGCGTGTCTGGGACGACGGGTGGCAGAACTTGAGATGTATCTTGTCGTGTCCAGGGTAAGAACAGCCAACACTGTCTGCTTGTTGCATTAATATTGACTTAATTTAAACGCAACAAGAAATCAGAGGTGTGTGAACTTGTAGTTTGTTTTGGGCTGCAGCCCTCTTAATGATTATAACTATAATTATTATCTATTACAATGGATTTAAAATAGCTCCTCATGTTAAAGGTATTACTCCTGTACATTTATAAACATTTGAAATGTCTTTATAGCTCCAACATTACCATGTGCTATAAACTATTAAATGTTTTAAAAGGTGGACTAATTTATTGCAAAACAAACTCTTGAAGGGAATCATGTTTGCTCATGTTTGAGTGTTTTTACCTTCTGACCTCAGTTGTGTATCAGTTCAGCTATGCGGAAGCTTTCACTATTATAATATATAACAATCCAACAAGATCTATATGTTCTATCAGCGAGTGAAGGTGGCAACGTGTCGTTGATGCTGAGTATTTGGATTACATACCAGCAGATGAGTCCCCGGTTCGATTTCTGGTTTACTGAACTCTTTTTTTTTTTTTTTGAGCGTCATTCCTCTTCTTTCTGTCCTGTTTTCTATCTCGCTACAATATCTATGAAAATAACAACAGCATAAAATAGAAAAAATAAAAAAGCCAATATACACCTGTTCTTTATTTTAGCTTCAGTTTGTTTAAAAAAAAATCTGCCTCACATTTTGGTCCCGTGGTTCCTGATCTTTCTCATATTGTTACAATTTCTTGTTTTGTTGTTGTTGTTTTTTAACCCCAGCAGCACTCAAACACCCAGAATGCATGTTTGTGATTTGAGCCAGTTCAACACCAATCTGAAAAGAAAGCTGTTGTTCATTCATTCATTCAATCATCTTTGTCATCTTCACTGGGTGCTGCAACCAGCTCACATTGGACGGGGGTCAGGTCACAACACACAGAGACACACAGAGACCAACAACCACTCACAGTCACACTCAGACCGTCGGACAATTTAGAGTCACCCGTTCCCCCAAACGTCAGGCAGGAGGAGAACATGCACCACACAGAAAGGCCCCAGGCCCGGAAACCAAGCCAACAACATTCTTAATGTGGGGCAACAGCGCTAACCACTATGCTAGTTATTCAATAGCTGAGTTAATAGCAGCATTGAATAACATCTAACCTGAGCTCAGAGCTGTGACTGTTTTGCTTCTATTATTCTTGGAACTAAAATGACCTTTTCAACTGAATCTTGTCTGTCTGATGCCAGCCAATGAATCTCAACCTGGAGTTTGTCTTCCCTCGTGTAGTTTATATTAATATGTAACCCACCAAAAAAAAAAACAACCCTGAAATTTCGCTCACTTGGAATATGTTCTTAATATGTGTAATATGTGTTTATTTCTAAAGATAATGAAGCACTACGAGGTGAGGCCAGATCCAGCTGGGACCACCGTGAAGCCGATCACCAGGACTCTGCTCTGTCCTGCTGAACAGATCAATCTGCAGTTTTTGGAGAGAAGAGTGTAGCAGGAGGAGCCGAGTGCAGCAGGAGGAGTTTCTCTGTGAGCCCTTTTAGTATTCACAAGCAGTTCTGTCCTGTCACCAAGCACTTTTCTTCGATTCGTAGTTCACATCACAAGAACTGGCTGGATCAAACGCACCAGAAAAAAAAACAACAACACAATAAACAACAAGCTACTGTAGAGATTACAAAGCAGCATGTATTACATTTTAGACATCTATATTCATGTAAATATTCATGCTTTAAGCAAACAACCTTTTTTTTTTTCCTTTCTGCGAATGCTGCAGTTTTGCTTTTGTTCAGTTCTTGTTGCCTCACAGCAAGAAGGATTCCAGAATCCGTCCAATCTGGGCTGAGCCAACATACTGAGTCAGATCATTTTTGTCCAACGGGGAAATAGATCCGTTTTGCTTCAGCAGGCCACAGCTGCTGTTGTTCTTTATTTTTCCTATTGGAGACAGTCAAACACCAAAGCATACAATGTTTGACCCCCCCGTCTTTCTCTATCACCCAGTTCCAAGCACTTTGACTCCTACTGACAATATAAATCTGTAAAACCAGGGTCTACTCTCTTTGGGAAGTCAGTGATATGTGAGAAGACAGAATAAGTGGGAAATAAACTATGGCATGTCTGTGTTTGCGTGCAGGTAGGTGTGTGTTCATTACAAGAAAGAACTTGTCGCCCAGAGCAGCAGTGCGATTCACTGATGTGTTTGGACAGATGAGCTGTGTGGCAATAAGACACAACTTTCTGCAGAGACAAATAAAACTGAACTTTTCCTTTCAGAAAAACTCCCCAGAGCTACACTTCTAAAAGTGTTTGTACTTTCCTTTAAACACTGCACAAACATGTCAGTAACATCTTTAATCACATCATCTTCCACTTCCTCAGCGTTCAGATTCATTTCGTCCTCCAAAGCAACACACTCAGACATTTTGGGGGTCAAACGATAAGATGTAGATTTCTGGAAAATAACTAACTGGTCTCTCAGTGACATTATATATTGTGTAATTTCCTGTTAGAAATCATAAAATAGTGCATAACAATGTAAAATACAAATTCACTCAGTATAAAATAAATAATAATAAATTCGGACCTTCTGCTATGGACACACTTTTGAAATTTTTTGTATAATGTCCCAGAACAAACTAAAAGAAAGATGATTAATTTTGGAAAAAAAAAATTGTTTCCTATTGTGGTCTCTTACCGAAGAGGCAGCAGTGAGATCAGTTGTGTACTTGTGTTGTGGTGGAACACTATAAACGTCTCATCAACGTAAATGATTGTCTGTAATTGCTTGACAATATGAAATGTTTAAATAGGTCACAAACAGGTTTCTTTTCTGAAACACAACTTTTTTTTTCCTGTGTGTGTCAGCTGTGGACCGATGCTGCCCTTCTGTGGACACTTACGGAACTAAACCTTTTCCCATTTTTCTGATAATCATTTGCTTGTTTCCATAAATAGTGAAATTCCACATAAACAACTTAAACTGCGTCAGAATTCCCGGATAGGCTAAATCCTCTGACAACACTGAAGTGGTGTGAACGGTAGATTTAGGATGAAAGATTTATTCCACAGCTCTGAAACTGGAGTTTTTTCATTTAACCCTCAGGTTGTCTCAGTGGTCAAAAATGACCCGAGAACACGTTTAACAGCACAAAAACCCCCAAATCATCTTTTTTCCTCACTGAAACACCGCCTTTGTTCACATTTTATGACAGCTATACACAAAAGGGTGCAAAGGTTGTCCTCTGGGTCATTTTGGACTTGGCAGTTATGCAATCATTAACACACCATGAAAAGTTGAGATCATGTGCCCTCCTAACTGAACTCTGATAAAACCATAACTTTCCTGCGTGTGCGCAGCGTCTCCCCTCCACCGACCCCACACAAGGCAAGTTCACAGGCAAAAAAAAAAAAAAAATCTAACTTCTAGTTGCCTACTAAGATTGAAATTTTGTTTTTTTTGCCAAATTTTTGTTGTAAAAAATGACAACATAGGAATAAAATAAATAACTGCTAACGTGGGATGACGGCGTGTGAATGGTGAAGAGGCGAAGCCCAGATAGTCACAAAGTTTGTGGTGAATGACAGGTTGTTTTAACTTGGGCTTATTTGTCACGCAAGATAAAACTAAATGCACACATGAATCCTGCTCACAGCAGAAACACTCGATGAGGAAATCGTTTTGAGTCAGGATCACGATGGCAAACTGACGGTTTAATTTTGTTGGAAGAATGAGGAACAGGTCATCTACTCCGAGGGGCGACTCCCTCTGCACGCCAAAGACTACAGATTAGTGTGCTTTTTTTTTTTTTTGTTGTTGTTGTTGTTTTGGTTAGGACCATCCATCCAACACTTATCTGTTCAGGCCTGTGGGGAGTCTGGAGCCGGTCCCATCCTGGACTGATCACCAGCCGCACTCACACTGAGGCCTAAACATGTTTTTACCACACAAATCCAAAGAGGCCTCAGCCCCGGAAATGAAACTCAGACTTTTTGTGGTTAATGTGAGATTGAGCTCTTGATCCGGATTTACAGATCCACGTCCTGTTGTCATCAGCAGATGCGCTTTTCTAAGTTGCTGTCTTCTGACCTGACAGTGTTGGTATGAGTGCAGTTTGTAAACGCCGTCTCTGACAATTTTACAAACAGACTGCGAGTCAAACTTTAAAGCTGCACTATTGACGTGATGATTGACGTGACTACAACTAGCTCACAGTTTCTCTTCACTAGTTACATAGCAGCTTCCCTTTTTTTTACCAGGAAAACATGGTCAGCTCATAAAAATGAAGACATGTTACAAATCAGATCATACACGAGTGGTCTAACATTGTTAATTAATTTAGTATCACTGCTTTAGTTGGAGCTGGATTCTTGT
This sequence comes from Echeneis naucrates, assembly GCF_900963305.1. Classification (NCBI taxonomy): domain Eukaryota; kingdom Metazoa; phylum Chordata; class Actinopteri; order Carangiformes; family Echeneidae; genus Echeneis; species Echeneis naucrates. The sequence continues at coordinate 4,472,226 of NC_042531.1, read as the reverse complement.
CCTATTGGTAACGGCCAGCATCAATGAATCTATTCATTTTCAAACAATGCATTGGATGGATAGCCTAAAGGCCACAACCGGGAGAACAACAGGTTAAATTCCTGGGTTTCCCCTCCAGTCGGTCAGAACCAAGTCCAGTTTCTCCAGACAGGACTCTCTCTGTGAGAACAGACTTTTTCCGTTGAAAGTTACATACAAGTCCTGGTTTTTCAATCTACCATAAAAAAAAATTACTTATAAAAAGGACTTATTATCTAACGTTTATGTTACTCATGACCAAAAATAATTCAGTAATCACGACAAAGTCATGATGATTAAAGTTGACTCCACATGAATTCATGTGCTCTTTGTTCTTCTTCTTCTTCATCAGAGAAGACTAAAGATGAGCACATGGAGATGACGAAAGATCCACCTCACAACATGTGAGTTGGTTCACACACACACACACACACACACACACATGCACACACAGGCAATGCAAGTTTCCAATGATGCTTTCAGGGACAACCCTCCAGAGGAGAACAGGCGGCTTTGGACCCAGCAGTCCCGGTTCCGGTCTTCAGGTCTTGTAGAAGCTGCAGCTCCTCTGAAGTCCAGCCACATTGTGTGGACCTCCTTTTCCACACAACGTGTCTCCATACAAACTCAACACTTAAAAAATATATAAAATATATGTGTGTGTGTGTGTGCTTGTGTGACACACATCCCAGAAACGCACTTTTTCTTTTTTCTTTTTTTTTTTTTTTTTTTTGCAGACTTCCTCTTTCCAAGAAGTGAAGTGTGTGCATGCGTCCTGGAGGAGCGTCTCACGGTGGATGATTAACTCAGATCCAGCTTTGGAGGCGTGAAGTGATCCGGGTTTTGTTGCTGTGCCTCGGCCTGGCGGAGCAGATCGGATCGGAGCAGATCGGATCGCAGGGGGACGGACTTGGACCGCAGTCAGCAGCTCCACATAGAGCCGAAAACATCCCGGACTGTCCGGCCGAGAGCAGCAACATGGCAAAGGTAAACAGTGCACAGTTTCTACAGGTGTGTGTAGATGTGTGTGTTTGTTTTTGTTTTTGTTTTGTCTTAAAAAAAAAAAAAAAAAAAAAAGTTTTTAAATGTACATTTCAATCCACCGTAAAAAGAAAAAATGGGGGGGGGAGGGAGAGAACCAACGGAGACATGAGCCGAAGCTGGAAATGTCTCTGAGAGAGAGAGAGACACTTTGTCTTCAGACCCAAAGTGTCAGACAGTTGAGTCCTCTGCTCCATCTGCAGCAGCTGCTGCTGCTGAGATGATGCAACAGGCGCATCATCTCCATTTTCCATCATTTGTGCTTAAAACACAGAAAGAGTGAGGCTGCAGAACGACAGTTCAGCCCCCCATGGTCATCCCTGCAGAGATGTGTGCTCAGGTTTTTGCTTTTGGGCCATGCAGGACCTCATGCTCGGCTTAGCAGGCTGTGATCATGTTACAAAGAGCGCCCAAAATGTCTTTGGTGGCACTTTTCCATATTTTGTGAAGAGCCTGACTGTTTCCACATGTCAGGAAATAATAATTAGAGCAAAGGTGCTGGCTGCTGGAGGGGGTAGCTTCAGGGGGACTCCACCACCAGAGAGGATCCTGTCGAAGTAAGGACCCAACCGAGTGTTTTCTATCACAACCTGCTGACACTGATTCTTAAAGGTGACCTGAAAAAAGCAAAAAAACAAACTGCACCCCAACGTGGACGGAAGGAAGGCAGACTTTTAACGTGGTACCTATCAAGATAAACTGTAGAGGATTCAACATGCACTCACAATTACACGTCAAATTTAGGGGGAAAAAAAAAACAACCCATAAATCACAGATGAAACCTTTTTGCAGTAAATTCTGCTCAAGAGTTTCAGATGATGAATCTTTCCTTCGCAAGTATAAATCTGTTTTTATTAACGCACTGCAACAATTCAGCTCCATTATCAGACTGTCTGTCAATTATGTTAAGATTAGCTGATTTACTGTTGAGGAGACAGGAAACAGAAAAAGTTGAAAGCTCACAACGAATTCCAGAAAAAAAATCCCATCTGCAGACGATCTGTTCGGCTCTTCAGCTTGGGATCATGTGAAACGCAGAAAAAGCAGCAGATTTTCAAAATCGAAACGAGATTAAAATCTTATTTTTTTCAACAATATTCTGGTCACTTAATTGCTGTAATTAATTTTATTTTCTGTTTGGAAAAATTTCACTTTCACTGAAAGCTTTCACTTTAGGACAGAAGGGAAGAAAGAAAAAGCTAACAAGCAAGCTATTAAATGCAAAAACACATTAAACTCTCCCTAATATCTGGGAATTAACAAAACAAGTCATCATTCCTCTCATTCCAGGTCTGGTTGGATAGTGTTGTTTAAAGCAAAGCATCAGATATTGATTATTTTTGCATATTATCATGACTTCACCTGTAAAAACTTCACTGTGATATCGAAGCGACGGCTGAAAGTTGTAAATGAAATTTTAGGTTGTTGGTGCGTTTAATTTGGTTTCTGTTTCAGCAATAAGCCAGATAAAGTGGAAATATGAAATGAATACACCGATCGTGTTCAAACCTTGTCTGTCCCACAGCTTTGGAAGTCAGCTGGACTTTTTTTTATGGCTGTCCGGGGTCATATCAGAAGCTTTGAATTTCTCTAACTCTCCTCTCTGTAGAATAATTAACTTTAAGTTTTTATGAGTGACAGTGTAACAGGAGGTATGTATGTGCTGCATTCCTCCTCCTTTGGTAAAAATACCGATCGACTCTCAGTCAGATGGTGAAACAATCAATGGAACCAAACAGCTGCTGTTTGATTTCAACAAAGAGAGGACAGATAAGAGATAAGAGGAGGCTTGTTTAATTAATGCCAACTACTGCATGTTGTAGTTGATCCTCATCTCGTACACAAACTTTCTCTCTTTTAGAAACTATGTGGGACCAACTACCCGACCAGCATCTGCTTCATAGTGGTGAATGAGTTCTGTGAACGGTTCTCCTTCTATGGCATGAAAGGTATGAACAAATTCACACGAGCGCGGCTCAGCCTCAAACACAGGACTCTATATTCACAGAGGAGGTTCAGAATCTGAGCAGAAAAGCTCATGAGACGAAGCCAATTAAAAGAAGATGCTTTGATGTGGTCAACAGGAAGTGAGTGAATCAGACCACCGTGACTGTGGAAGAGAAGATAAAGATCTTCTCCCACATGACTACGCTTATTCTCACATGTCTGTCACATTCAGCATCCAGTTCAGTGAGGTGAATTTCACCCATCCGTTTCATTTCATTGTTGAGAAGCAATGATTCAGCAGAAACATTAAAAGTCCGTGCTATTATCAGATTATCAGAAGTCATTTATTTATTGAAGGTCTCATTCCACATCTTCTGACAGTAGCTTATAGTTTGTCGTGAAATATGAAAACCTAACTCATGGCTGATATTCCTATCAAGGGGAAATATTCTAGATTGGCTTCTGATTTTTTTGTTCGACAAAATTGGTATCTTTGGAAATATAACAATGAGAATAAATGATATAAATCCGATTAAAAAAAACAAACACGTGAGGCATCCAAAAGGGTTGAACGAAGGCCTGAATGTTCTGAATACTGAGTGTTTCGCTGATCTTTGTCAGGTCGTGGAAGTGGTTAGCTCTTCCTCCGTCCTTGACCTCGGCTCGTTTTTGTGTGTCTGTTCACAGCTGTGCTGACGCTCTACTTCCTCACCTACCTCCACTGGGACAAAGACCTCTCCACCGCCATCTACCACGCCTTCAGCAGCCTCGCCTATTTCACCCCCATACTGGGAGCTCTCATCGCCGACTCATGGCTCGGGAAATTCAAGTGAGTCCCCGTCGCTTGAACGGCGTTTTCAAGTCATGAAAGTATTTTTTTGCTATTGTGCGCAGAAATGTTGAGGTTTGTTTCCTCATACAGCCGAGGCGATGATTTCATTTTGCACGGCCTGATCCTCTAACACGACCCATTAGTGGGGGTGAATCACTCCGACCAAACATACACAGATCTTGCATAATAACAACAGTGCAGCTCCGAATGTACATAATGACAGTGTTCGCCCCCACAGGACCATCATCTACCTCTCCATTGTCTATGTGATTGGACATGTGGTCAAGTCGGTTGGAGCCATTCCCACCGTGGGGAGCAGCGACGTGCACATGTAAGCAATCTGGAGCTGATTCAGAGCCGCTGCAGTTACAGCCGGCGGTTCGGGGTGGTAGGGATTACCATCATGTTTCATTTTGGATCCCTCAGCATGTCGGGGATGTGGCCAGAGACTCAGTTTACAACTGCCCTGGATAATTATTTCATTAGAAATACTTCCTCCTGTCATTTGTCATCTGTTCATTTATGTGACTAACTGCTGGTTCCTGCCGGTAAGTAAAGAAGATGACTCCAAAACCTGCAGATGTAGTTTACCATAAACTAAAACAGACCCAAAAAAAAAAAAAAAAAAAAAAAAAAGTTGGATAAGTGAATAGGTAGTAGTGGTGCATTGTGAAATTCCACTTGTGTTTTTGTGTCACAGCGCTCTGTCCATGGTTGGTCTGATCTTAATTGCCTTGGGCACCGGAGGGATCAAACCCTGTGTGGCTGCATTTGGCGGAGACCAGTTCGATGAACACAGTGTAAGTTTGTTGGAATTAAATGAGGAAACTACAGTAATACAAAACCCAGCAACAAATTAAAGATTCACCTGAAAATTAAATTCAAAATACTGCTCTGTCTTCATCAAGTGACGAAATGTTGCATGTGTTTCTCAGAACAGCACCAAACAGACAGACACTTCAGAAAAACTGGTTAAAAATTGATTATACAAAATTCTTAAATAGCTTAGTATGAATATCAGTACGGATTTTCATGCATCCTCCAGATTAGCGAGAGGCAGAAATTCTTCTCCATCTTCTACATGTCCATCAACGCCGGGAGCCTCCTGTCGACGGTGGTGACGCCCATACTGCGAGGTGAGCGTTCACAGTGGTGAAGTCCAGTGTTTTTGACTGACATCGCTGTGATGGCGTTAACGTGGGCTTGGCTCCTGCAGGTGATGTGCAGTGCTTTGGCGGTGACTGCTACGCTCTGGCCTTCGGGGTTCCTGCTGCTCTGATGGTCGTCGCTTTAGGTGAGTATTCATCCATCTAACAACGTCCAATCGGGTGTCATCTGCATAGAAGTAAAAATTTGGCCAGTGATATTCCCATCGGCCCCAGCTCTTCGCTTAGAGCTGATGAACTAATGTTAACATGCTGACAAAGATGGTAACCATGGTAAAGTTATGTTAACATGCTAGCTTTAACGTTATCTTAAAGTGCCGCAGTCTCTAACGCTAATTACCGAATGATCTAATGCACTGCAATATCAACGGGATATTTTACATTCCAACGTTTAAGAGCATCATCAAAAGTAAAGTAAAGAAAGTACGATAAAATGGATGAAAGGAGGCAGTAAATTATTCTGAACTTTAACTTCACTGTAAATCACAACAAGAGACAGACGCACGTTGTCTTCATCACCTCATCTCAGCAGTCTGAGATGCTCCATCTGAGCTCCACCGTACGATGAGGACCAAGTGTCAGCGTTGAAAGCTCTGATGTTTGGGGAAATTCTTTTCAACTTTCATGCTGACCAATAATGTTCAATAGCTATCCGTGGAAAGTAAAAGACGTCTTGATGGCGACACGTCGCTGACCCTCTGCCTGGTTGACTCCGTCTGTGGAGCGCCGGTGCTTTTCCGTTAGTGTCCTGGATCCAATCAGTCCCACCCCTGATGATGTTACACAGCAGTGAACTTACTGCCGAAGCACACAAGCTCAATGGAAGCGAAACGCAAAAATGCCACCAAAGAACATTTCATCACCATTAAACACTGACAACATGAATGCGCTCACTCTGCAAATAAGAACGCTTTACATTACAATGACCTAGTTTTTAGGTTTTAACGGTCACCGTCTCATCTCAGTGAGTGACTTCAGTTTGAAGTCCGGCCTTTGACGGGCTGGGCTTTCTGTCCATTAAAGCCCCTCAGCATACGTCCTGACAGTCCGTTGTTTCTGCCGCTGAGCCCGCAGCTCCCCTGATCCTTGTGTGATTCACGCTTGGCTGCCTCCTCGCTGTGAAAACAAACAATTCTTTTAGGACCAGAGAGGCCATGAACACATCACACAGTGCAGGGGCCCTCTGTGTTGGCGGCCTGGAGTGTGTTTACAACATGTTGGAATTGATTTCCCCAAACCTTTACTTAAGCCACCGTAAGAGGAACAAAAACACCCGTAAAACAATAAACTACCGTTAAATTCTGCTCTGCATCTCATCTGTATTTGTGGATTTAGAAGTACGAGCTGTTAGGAGGCCAGTGGAGACATTTTTTGCGCAACAGCTGCGCCGCACCCAAAATAAACAGTTTCTTCTCACTCCCCCAGCTCCAGACTAACTCTTTATCCATCTTGTGCAGTTGTGTTCATAGCCGGCAGCAGCCTGTACAAGAAGAGTCCTCCCCAGGGCAACATCCTGCTGGAAGTCTGCAACTGCATTGGTGTGAGTTATCTCCTGGATCAGTTGACTTATTAAAACCTATTTGTGCTGTAATAATCATATGAAACTTAAACGCTTTTTTAGCGTCTGTGTCTGAGATTTTTGTTTTCTTTGGGTTGCAGTTCGCCATCAAAAACCGCTGGCGGAGTTCGAAGCGTGGCCCAAGCAGGCCGCACTGGTTGGACTGGGCCGAGGAGAAATACTCGGTAACAAAGTGAAGTCTTCCATGCAAAGATTTGTATCCGTCCAAGAAGCTTGTTGGAGGATTTTATTGAAAAGTCAAAGGAGCATTTGTATTTGTGAATCAATAATCTGACCGCTCTGTGGGTTTGTGTGTTTTTTTTTTTTTTTTGTTTGTTTTTTTTTACAGAAGCGTCTGATCCAGGAGATTAAGATGGTGCTGCGGGTTTTGGTGCTCTACATCCCGCTGCCGATGTTCTGGGCGCTGTTCGATCAGCAGGTAAGTGGAGACAAACGGGTTATCAGCTGTCACTGCAAGAGTGTGCCTGCAAAACCATTTCATTTCTTTTTATTTCACACAAAGCTGAACGCAATGAAAGCATGTAAATGGAAGTTAGTAAGAGGCAGCAGGTCGCGGGTTCGGTTCCCGAGCATGTAGCGGTGAGCCAAGATTTAACATTTTAATACCCCAAAAGTAGACGGACGTTGGATGGAGGGAGGCCATCTAAAGTAGCCTGATTCGGAATAACAGAGAAAACTCTGCTTGACTTTTCCTAAAATCTCAGCAGCTTCATTAAAAAAAAAAGAAAAAAAAGGTGTGGTTTTAATGCTAAACCCATCATCACGTTGTTGTTGTTTGTGGCTACACGGCCACTTTACTCAGACAGCTCGAGACAGGTCAAGGTCTGATGTCACAGCTCTTTTATTCAACGCCATAACGATCTGCTATCTCTGGCCAACGCACAACACAACTATCTGAGCCATAATCAAAATTCCTGAATTTCATTGTTCCAAAATTTACTCTCCACTTGAAACAACTGATATCAAAACTGACCAAAGAAAAACACACACAAAGTCGCACACTGCTGCCTGAAAATGCAGTAACCGCTGTTTTTCTTTATCGCAGGGTTCCCGTTGGACACTGCAAGCCACAAGGATGAACATGGCTTTTGTAAGACCTGCCTTCTGGTGTCAAATTAAATCTGATAGCATCTTTATTATTGCACTTTCATATCAGTGGGTGGGCTGTGATTGCAAAGACTGTCCCAGAAAACAGCTCCTCCCTTTGCTAAGGCGTTGTCACAATTTCCGGCTTTATTTCAATCATGATTACGGTTAGTTGTTTATGACCTGGACAAATCATCCAGTTTAAATTTATGAAGTCAAAGTTTAAGTGGCTGTCTCACGATGGTGTTGTTTTATTGCAGGGAGATTCATTCAACATCAAGCCGGACCAGATGCAGGTCTGTGTTTCGTCTTCCTCTGGTTCCTAATGAGCAACAGTACATGACACAATTTTCCCAATAATGAAACAATTCTAAAATTAAATGATGATATTTAATATATTCTGCATCAGCTGGATCTGACGTTTCACTGAAGCATCCCAACAAAGTTCAGTCAACTATTCAGAAGCAGCTCAAACAAACCTGACTGTTTGGGTGTTTGTCTTATAACACACACAAACACACACACACACACACACACACACACACACACACACACCTCCTCTGAGTACAGTCTGACACTTGTACTGTAACAGGCCCAATTACCAGAAGAAACAAAGAGGTTTAAAGTGTGTGTGGTTAGTTTAACATACTTTCATGATTGCACCTGATCAAAATATGACTCTATTTCTGCTCTGCTGAGCATTTGGACAGTAATTTAGTGAGAATGTTGTTTTTCATTTTTCACATTGTTGAAAACATAAAATTACTTTCAGGGAGGATGACAGATAACACTCTTTTGAGAGCGTTGAAGGCTGGCTCGAGCTTTAAATTGAGACAGTTTACAGCCACATCAGTCTTAAATAAATTGGTTGTAGGAAAATGTCACCGTAAAACTAAAGAACTGTGGCAAAAAAAGTTGTGTTATGATGACTGTAAACACACTAAACTCTGTGTCAGGCCTGTTGCTTCGTCGTTATTGTTTAACTTCACTTCTGCTTCGCTCCAACTCAATAATATACGACAGCGATTTACGGGTTTGTGGTATAAATGATGTTCTGATGTGTTTGATTTGGTGAGTTATTCTCACAAAGACACTTTTAGAGGTGGTCATCACGGCCGTCTCTTTACTGGTAATATCGAATTAGAGGCTCGTGAGTCTCTTTATTCTTGTGTAACTAAACCTTTATGATTTTAGTGGGCTTTTTATAGAGTCATTTAACAGAGATTTATTTTCCCCTCCCTGCTGTTTTTAGATGTTGAACGCTCTGCTGATCCTTGTCTTTGTGCCCATCTTTGACCTCATCATATATCCACTCGTCCGTCTCTGCAGAATCAATGTCACGTGAGTGTTGTTTAGGATACATCCATCTTTATTGCAGGCATGAGCATTTAAGAAGCCCGTTAAAACGGGAAAGTGAGCTGGGTGACCTTTAATTTATCCCCCAGTGAAACCAGTACGTGCTCACACACACACACACAGCCTGAGCATTTACAGCTGTAAATCTGATGTGTAGGTGGAACACTCATTGTTTTTCTTTATTGTCCTGGGATGCTTTGACAAATCGAATAATTCCCTCTGCAAATATAATAAATGCTCACATTATCACACCGCAAAAGAGTGGTTGTACATTAACAAATGACGCAAAGCTCTTTCCGAATTTATCATTTTATCCCTTTATTTTTAAAGGCTGTAAAGGACACATTGGCAACAGGTGGCATGCCAAAACAAGTAGTGAGCCAGGCTCTTATCTGGCAGATCAGTGAGGACACTGGTGTGGAAATCACTCCTCAGATTTATAAAGTGATAAAGCCTGACATTCAGAGCACTAAACACACGCTGGGCCTGTTGTCGTGGAGGGAATATAAAAACGTTAACTGTCACTGACCTTCTGTTTTCAGGCCTCTCAGGAAAATGGCCATGGGGATGATTTTTGCTGCGCTGGCTTTCTGTGCGGCCACGCTGGTGGAGGTGAACGTTGTGGTGCGTACGAACGCTCTTCAGACATTCAACCATACCCTCACAGATGCACAAGCGTCACCCAGATAGAAAAAAAAAAACGCTGAATGAAGTGGAAGTGGAATTGATGAAGCCTCTCGGCTTCCCAGAGGAGGACAGCAACAGCCAATATGTCCTGGAAAACACTGAGCTGTCCTCTGGGTTATGATATTATACAAACTGTCACAAACCTCCAAATTTAATTTTACCTGATTTAATAGTGGCAGCTGGAATTAGAGCTGTCTGGATGAGGTAAAGCTGAAATCACGATGGCAGCCTGGGGGACGGCAGTGCCGGTTGGTCTGTCCGTCCACCGCTTTGGCTCAAACTCAATTATCCCCAGCAGTTACTGGATGGATTGCCAATCAGGTTTTTATAGACATCCATGCCCCCTTTAGGATGCATCCTAATGATCCCGCTGATTTCCGGACTTTCCCTCGAGTGCCAACATTTCTCAGCAATAATGTTTAATGGATTGCTGTGAAATGTGCTGTAGCCACTTTTTTATAACTTCTCCCCGAAGGAGAAGTTATAAAAATGTTCATATTTCCCACAATCTGAATAAATAACGACATTCTCACCAGCCCAAACTTTATGGAGTGTTTAACACTAGTTTACAAATATCAGCAGGCTGACAGACCAAACTTAGATGCTAAAGCTAATGTACCCATACCGTACTCATTAATAACAAACTTCACAGTATCACACATATACAAATATATCATTTGATTTGAATTTGAATCCCATTGTTATGTGTGAATATAAAGCCATTTGAACTATAAAAATAGATAAATAAGTCTGAATAATGTATTTTAGTAGTTTCCAGATTGTGCTAGCTGATATTTATGAGCATGTTGCTCTACCTTCCCTCTTCGTCATCTAGAGAACTGTGGTGGATCCGGCACCTCAAGGGAAATGTCTCCTGCAGACCTTTAACCTGGTAAATGACAACCTGAACGTGAAGATCCTCGGCAGCGACCTGTTCCCAGAGCCGATCCACTACCTGCAGGTACTGACACAGGAGGAAGGAAACCGGGTTCTTATCAGCGTGGACGCAGGGTGGCAGAGATATCTTAGTGAGCAGACCTTTTGCTCAAACTCAGATGTTCAGTTTTTTGTTTTTTTTTTTGCATTTGAAACACAAGTCTAGAGAGCACGTTTGCCTCCCCTCAACAGTACGAGCTTCATGTGACCACGGGGATTAAAAATGTGTGGCTTAGACAGTAGGCAGGGTTAGAAAACACATAAAGCAGATTTGTGATCTAGAAGCGACTGAGCAGAGATCAATAGATTTGTAAACTACAACATCCAAAGGATGATGGAAAACTGTACGCAAAAGTTAAACAGCAATTTACACTGTACATAAAAACTTGCTGGCCCATGATTAATATCTTTGACAGGCCTGAGATAGTTAAAACTGTCTGAGCAGTTTGATGGAGATTTGAATGAAGCCGCCGAGCTGAAGTTGTTGAGCAGCTGCTGTCGGAGCCTCTGGCGGTTTCACAGGAACAGCAGGACATTTCTATTTGCCTTCCCTCATTTACAAAATTTGTCAACTTCATTTAGAGACGTTTTTCTAAACAATGCATCATATGAATCTAAATACAGCCGATGTATCATCTTCATATTCAGCAGAGACAACGATGTCTGTCTTATGATACTTGGTGTTGTGTATTTCAGCGGGTCAGACAGTGAACATGAACTCTCTGCTCTCTGTGTCAGGACCCTGATGAATATAAAATGCTTTCACTTGGGGAGAGCAGCAAGAACCTGACGATTGAAGTCACGTACAGCGGACACACCTCAGAGTGTCTCCAGAAGTTTGAGCAAGAGAAAACCTACAGCCTGATGGTTTTCCCCAGCGAGGGCGGAGTCCAGTGCCAACTTGTGGGTGATTATTATTATTATTATTATTATTATTATTATTATTATTATTATTATTATTATTATTATTGTTATTAATCAACAATTTGGATGTTAAAAGAGCTAAACTCAGGGAAAACTCAGAATGTTTACAGATCAAGACCTGCACTATTACATGAGAGGAAGCAAGCGAGCAGAAATGACATAACTGTGTGTTTTATCCGTCACCCAGGTGGAGGACTTCATACAGAAAAATACAGATGGGAATCCTCTTCTCAGGTAAAATGTGTTGGATGTTAACGGGTTGAAACGAATGAACATAGCTTCATTATTGAACATTTAAATTTAACAGAAGTTGTAGTTCAAATTTAACAGTTGAACAATTGCAATAATTGCCTCCATTGGATCTTGGCTTAATTTAATTCAAATCGAACAGGTTCCTCAACACACAGCCCAGGGCGCTGAACCTGACGGTTGGGGACGCGACTTTCCACGTGAATGCTGGATACTCCATGTCTCCAAACATGACGGTTGATAGAGGACAGTGAGTACGGCTGGGAGGAGCAGGGGCTTTCCAATAAAATCCTGTCTCTATATTCTTCCCTACATCTCTCTCTCTGTCTCTGTGTCTTCTGGTAGATACCCAGAGGTCAAATACAGCCTAGAGACAGAGATGGGCTCTTACCTCGACCTGGGCCTGCTGGACTTTGGAGCCTCGTACACCATCATACTCGAAGAGGTTGGGCAGGCCTGTCATATGGACAGTATATATATATATAAAAAACCGTCATCATCACTTATGAGAATGTCTCTGTGTGCTCTGTCAGAAATCAGGTACAATTGGGGTGACAAAAATAGAGGATGTGAAGGCCAACAACGTGCACATCGCCTGGCAGATCCCTCAGTACGTCCTCATCACGGCTGGGGAGGTCATGTTCTCCATTACAGGCCTGGAGTTCTCCTACTCACAGGTCTGTCCTATTATTTTATATTTGATTGTGTTGTCTGTGAGTGAGTGAGTGTTTAAATCATACTGAGCCCAAGAATGACATTATAAAGTCATACATTATAAATGTATTTTTTTTTTTAAGAAAGCATTAAAGAAATTTGGACTAAACTCAAAGGGCTGAGCGTTAAACGGTGAAACTGTGGATCTAAATATCGAAAACAGAAAAGTTCCCATTTTAAACTTGTTCAAGTCCAGAGGCTGCATGTCTTCTTGTATCTATTTTCCCTCCAGGCTCCGGCCAACATGAAGTCGGTCCTGCAGGCCGGTTGGCTGCTCACTGTTGCATTTGGGAATGTGATCGTGCTGATTGTAGCAGAGGGAGCCGGACTGGAGCAGGTACACACAGACCGCCATCACCCACGACGTCTAACGTGGAACGGGCTTCAGTTTTCATGTATCACTTCCTCATGATTACAATGAAAGTAGTGCACTTTGATTTGTATCCTGCAAAGGTGTCTTTTTATACCTCAACACCATGCAAAGCTGAGATATTACACTCATAGAGATCCAGTTATTCTGTCAGTTCAATTCAAATGATTTTGAGCTCTCAGAACAAAAATGCACGCCTTAATAAGCCTTAATGCCACCTTGATTTGTCGTGACAGTGGAAGGAGTTCCTGCTGTTCGCCGGTCTGCTGTTGGGCGTCTGCGTCATCTTCTCCATCATGTCCTACTTCTACACCTACGTGGACCCCGATCAGCTGGACAAGATTCACCAGGAGGGTTCAGGGAAGGAGGAGGAGGATGACAACTACACGAAGACGATACCAAATGAGATGAAACTGAACAAAAGGCAGAAGAGCACCAAGTTATAATCGCTCGTCTTCGCTGTGGCTGATCGGAATTGGCAAAAAAAATTAAAAATAAAAATAAGTGATGCATTGGATCAGTTAGACAAGCAGCCATCATGGAAAGGTATTGTTTTAATTTTCTTCATTTTTTCAATGTTCTTCTGGTGTAATTGAAGCACTAAGACGTGATTTGTTGCCGTTAGAAGTCCGATGTTTGTTCTCTGAAACCTTTAACACTCCAGTAACCTCATGATTTCAAGAAATTCCTTTTTAAAAGACACCGAATACACAACATAGTGTTAGGACAAGCGCAATATTTAGTGACTTCCCACAGATCAATGAATGCCAGATGTTGTATTCTGTATATATTTGCTGGATATTAACCTTATATCAAATTTGTATGTTTTCTATGACTGAATAACAAGCAGAGACCATCTTTTATGGAATTATACCAACTATCAAAACTTTATTTTGATATCAGCTACACAACTGTAAAGTTTTGTGATTGTGTTCTTTTTGTTTTTTACCCTAACAAACATTTGTTTACAGACGTACACACACACCTGCCTTAGTGCCTAGACTGCCAGACACAAGCACACAAAAATACACACGGGCATCATAACCTGTGCTGTCTGACAGGACATGTGTTATAAATGGTTTACATTGATGAAGTTAAAGGAAAATGTTGTCGCACATTATAAGCAGATAATTACACTTTCAGTATGTGTACCTGTTTTCCTCCTCACAGCTTTTTTTTTTTTTTTATTGTGATTTGCCTTATCAGTCCTTTAGATGAAACCAGGGATTGTTACACACACACAAAAAAAGAAGCTCAAATCAATTTCATTGGCTTCACAAAGCTTTATCATTTGGTTTGAATGTCATAAAAAAGAAAGCTCATCATGACCAAAGGTCCAATGTGACGAGGTTCTTGAACACATCAACAACATAAAATTGCAGTTGCCGCAGAGCACAGGAAGTTCACTAAGGAGGACTAACTTCTAACTTCTGCAGGTTTTAAGTCTTTGACAGCTGAACTGAAACCAGTAACTGAAATCTAAAAACTGAATGAATAAATATTATTATACTTTTCAATACTATAAAGTATACCCCCCCCCCCCACCTTTTCACATTCTAGACGTGTGACAGTAAGAAAAAGACAGGTATAAATAATAAAATTCAGCTGCTCCAGTTTCAAGCATCTGCTTATGGTTTATGCAGGTTCACTGTCTCATTGTCATGACTTCAGGGTAGAACAGAGGAATTGTTAATGTTGTCAGTATCACCTGAGCCTTTCCTGCTCTGACAAGTCCAACATGTCGATTATGCTGCTCCCTATAAATTTCTGTAAATAGACTGTTGTGATGCTGAGACATTATTTTGTGCTGCTGGAAATTTTAATGAACATTAAAATGTGCATCCTCATCCTTTTTTCCCCCACATGCCTCATAATTCAAACTATTTCCCTGTCAGCCTATGTAATTATTGAAATTTGGAAATCTGTAAGATCTGTCAAATATAATCAATGCTGGTGGAAAGGAAAGGACAGGAAGTGACATCTAGCAAATAATGCATGACATTTATTTAATTTGGAGATGGACAACGCTCCTGTGAGGCGTGTGACCCGTGTTGGCGAGCTGAATTCAGACAGGCCCATTTCATTCAGCGCTCCTCACACAGCTCTCATTAATCAACAAGCCATTACAATCATTGCTTTGTGGCCATTCAATGACTATTCTTGTCGCTAGATGACAAAGAAGCATTATGCGGAAAACAAACGTTTACATCTCTGGAATATCATCTGGCATTGTTTGGCTTATTAGCATACTGAATTGATTTAAGTGATCGTTTTTCTTACTTTGGCAGAACCAAACAATATTAGTATGTGCAGGACAACAAAACAATAAGGAAATGTAAGAGCCACTCGATGGCGTCATTCATCTCATTACAATCACTTATGGCAGTGACATCTTGGATCTGGGGTTAATCCCAGGAGGAAGTTGACAGATGAGAGGCGAAGGAAAAGTAGGGTGAAACTCTGCGTTTATCTTCATCTTTCCTCCCTCACTTTCACTGACACCAAAGCGCTCCCCGTCGTGTGGAGGATGAATGTGTGCAGAGAAAGATCTTTGGGTGTTCTGGCGGTTCTAAATCACTGTAAACTCCGGAGAGACTTGGATATTGTGTACAGAAGGTGAATATTAATGCTAGAATGGTGCAGTGGTCCTGAGGCTTCCTGTGTGCCTCTCCAGCAGAAGCTCAGTGACCCGGCTGATGATATCAGGATGCACCAGGCAGTCTAACAGGTCATTAGTGGTTATTATTGTGTGTCTTGAGTCCTCATGACCACTTGAGGGGCTCGCTGACGTCTGATTTGCGCAGTCACGTGCTCCACACTGAGCTGAATCAGAGCTGAGTTCGTGTTCTGCCTGGTGGAGTCTGACAGCGGCTGCTGCCTCCGAGCTGACAGTGCAGTCCTGAGATCCGCCTGCTCTGTTCCCAGGAAATTTCAACCCCACTCCTTCTGGGGTCACCTCCATCGTTTGTGATGACCCCTCCTGCTGACAACGCACAGGGATGAGATGTGGCCCAAAGGGAACACTAAAGGGCACAGATTCTCTTATCGAATCGCTGTTCCTTCTAATTTGTCCACTGGCGTCCCGCTTAGCTGGACGGGGGTCTCTTGGGTCCTGGAGGTCCTTCTGTCTTTGAGCCCAAGCCCTAACTGCCAAGTTCACGTACTGCATGTTCTCATTATGGGATGTTACTCCGTCCTGCAGAAACATGAAACGCAGACAAACTGTGACTGTGAGAGTAAAAGCTGCTCAGGAAGTAACCACCACTCACCTACTACTTCTACTTCCAAATTTCAAACAGCAAGGAATTGCTTAATTGATTTTCAGCTTTAAATCTAACATTTGGGTTGTTCTTGAAAATATTAACATTTCTATTTCCAACAAATTTAAAGCTGTGCAGGTGCTAATCTACATCCCAGAATGTCATCAAAGAATCATATCAGTAAATTATATTCAAAATGTAATATCTAATAGATATTTTGAGGTCCTTCAGTTTGTCAATAGAAAAAAAATGTAATCCTGTAATAGTAGCTTTCTACTAAAAACATCTGGGGAACCTGCCGACATATGCAGCACAGCATATGTAGGCTGTGTAGCTGGGGGTAAAACAGAAAAACGGGAAACCCAATAAAAACCAGCAGCTTGTAGAACAGTGAGAAAAGAAGAGCGCTCAGAGGAGAGTTCACCTCCACTCCCCTGTCTTCACAGTCACAGGAAGCTCCTTGGAGCTGTGGTCTCTGCCCAACATCTGTGCTTCTATGCAGCAGAAAAAAATCTGTGACTGCACAGTGAAACACCTCCAGTAGGCGGGATAAATATACCCCTTCTGAGGGGCAGAAGCCACCAGGCTGACTGTGGGAGGTTCAGTGGTTAGTTAGTCATCGTCTGTTTTACTGTGTTTTACACCAGTAATGGGCCTCTCCTACCACAATAAACAAATAAAAAGCCCAAATTAAATGAGAATGTCTGTGAGTCTGTTGAAACAGCTTATGTACTATATATAAATACATGTAAAATCAATATCAGCATGTTAATGAGGATAGTCTATACTAATACTGAAGTAAATACTCATGTAATATAAACAAAATGCTGGCAGTGCTTCTAATATTATTAAATAAAGCTTCATTCATTTGTGATAGAATTCAGTCAAACTTGCTCATATGCAGCACAAAACTACAACATCTATTGTCGTCATTATTTGATATCATTACAAAGACTGGTTTATCATGATGCAATTCAACTGAAAGTATACTGAACCAAACTGACTTATCAGATGAAATACCAGATTTGTTTTTAAATTTTGCCACCGTTCACTCTACGAACAAGCCACCCCAGAAACAGGACAGAAATTCAAGACTGTGTTTACTTCCTCTTTGTAGCAACACATATACAAAGAGGAGGCAGCAATTAGTGAGCTATTGATTGGAGGATGTATTCATTTTCTACCTCGGTGGGATTGAGCCAGTCGTCTGCGTTGTCATCACTTGGAACACTTTTAATAGCGCAGACAACAGCCTTGGACACAGCTTCGTCAACTCTTGCCACGTCATCCATGTCCTGCGCAGGAACAAAAGCCCAAGCAGAACAAGTAAGAGTACTGCATATCAAGATAATTACACTGAATCACGGAGACCCACTCTCGGAGAATGCCACAGGCACAGTTTGTTCCGTCTGTGACCTTGTGAGGCAAAGCATGAGAGGGACCTGCTGTTTGAATAAACATTTGTCTGGCAGCAGGGAGCTTTTTTTCATGCGGCACACACTCTTTGCACGTCCACATACACTCATCATAATGACAGGGAATCTTTTACTGCCAGACCTGTTCATTACTCAAAGCTGAGAGGGGCCTTCATCTGCGAACAGAGGCTCTTGAGGGCGAGGAGGGAGAGCCAAGGTGCTTCAAATTTATGTGAGACACAAAAGTTATGGCCATCTTTTCATTATTCGAAATTTCGTGTTAATAATTCAGGATAAAGCAAGAGATTACACTGGGCTGCTTACCAACTCAATCCAAGAGTTGACACTGACGGTGACGGGATCCACCGACTCCACATAGTGCCACCAGTGTCGAGGAACATAAAGGACCTGAGCAGAAAAGAGGAAATGTTAGAGGCTTAAATCAATCAAAAGTCTACAGATCTGATTGTGATAAATTTGGACAGAATACACAACTGTACTGATCATCCACTAGATGGCAGTCCAGACCTCTTTCCACCTACTCTAGTGATGGCTCACACACTTCCATGACTCTATTAGAACAGGCAAGCCTTATTGACTCTCTGTCTCCTCAGCAGTCCTTATTCATTCATGGCCTGTGGCCTGACAAGACAAGAAAGATGATCTGCACCTTTGATTTGATTTGCAGAGGCGGAGCCATCTTGCTGGAGATTGCTGTAGATACCAGAACTATCCATTCTGAGACGACAGCTAAATTATTTCCAAGATTGTGTTGAAGAATTAAAAATAAAAAAATAAAAATCTAAGCAAAACGTCAACTGTATGCAAATGTGCTGTCCACGGATCTTATCATTGACTGGAAAAGTTCAAGATTATTGATTTGGAGGCCATGGGCAGCTGAAATGGCTCAAACCTTTAATGCCAAAGGCCAGACCCAAACTAAGACAGGGGTCACAGTCTGCTTCTCTAAGAAATATGTGACTTATCATATGAGCAGATATAAGGACGCAGATTAAGGTCATGTTATATCACCTAAAGACTGTCAGACTGAGTTGATAGCTCTGAAAGCTGGAAAACTGACCTTCCTTCCGTATGATTAGATCGAATCACCGTATACAGTTCAAAGGTTAAACCCAAAAGGTCAAGAGAAAACTGTTGATGGCTGATGTAACTACTAATGAAATCTTTTGACAGTCACTTAGTCTCACTTAGACTGTTCAGAACTTATTTAAACTAAAAAGAGAAAAGTAAAAAAAAAAAAAGAATAAATGTAAAAGTAAAATGGTTAAAACAAACTAGTACACTAAGAAAATAAGCAAAACAACCTGCACATCGATAATTACTGCAGAAGCGCCAGCATAATGAAAACAGACAGATGGCTAATTGCTTTGACACAATTTGAATCTTGAAAAACAACAGCTGGAATCTTAAACCAGAAAAGTAGAACAAATACACCCAGGGACACACGTCTGCGTTCATTCAGAAGTGGTCTGTGAAAACTGGGCCACCATGAGAACCCGTCTCTGAACTCACCTATTTCTAAAGCTAAAGCACAGTACAGGAGCTCAGCTGATTTGTCTGCTGATTTACTGGCCTTGACATGATCCTGTAACTTCTTCCATGGACAAGTCATCAAGACTGATGACACGGCTGACTTAAATGTTGTTTAACCTTCCACTCCTTTTAATATAAAAAGTCCATTTTGCTGAAGGTGAAACACTATAACCGCGCGCAATTTAATTGGAACACAAGTCACGACCGGTGCCTTGCTTCACATTTTTATGGAGGACACCACGAAAAATAAATCTCACTGTTGAGTCTAATTTTACATGTTCGGAGCTTAAGGACCCTTAAAGCCATACTTTATGGTTATTGCTTCTGTGTCATGAGTAGTTTGTCACATAAATGTAGAGCTACAGTATTGTATAACATCAAACCTCTGTAAATCACTTCTGCTGGTTTTCCACTAGCTGGGAAAAATATCTATAATTAAAAAACAGGTGTTTAAATCTAATTTTGTTCACTGATATATGATATATTAAAAACATATACGTCCCCTTTTTCTTTTTTTTTTTTTACAAATTTCATAGGGCTTCATTTATTTTAATTTTCTATTGATTGTATTACAAAAAAAAAAAAAGTCAGAAAACAGTAGCTACCTGATTACTGACACTATGTTACGTCTCTTTGATACCTCATGTAATACAAAGATGAACAAATCTCTAATATAGAGTATTTTTGCTTGCAAAAACTATGAAATATTGTTTTCAGCTCTAGTCTGCTCACAGAATTGTGTTTTTTTGTTTCATGAAAATTAAATTTACTTGTGTTCTTATCTTAGTACAAAAATATTGCCTGGTTAGAAAATGTAACCACCAACAATCCTAACAGTATCCTCAAGAAGACAAAATATCTGGATTTTACTGGAATAACACTGGCCTTCTTTTGGTCATGAAATTTTAAGGAAATTCAGCATTTGCTAAGCGGACAACACTAATGTTAGATCATAATCAATTCAAATGCATCCTCTGGCTTCAATGTCTGTAAACTAAATTTATCAAATATGCCCAATAATCTGATCTCTGTGATGCTCTGTTCAGAACTCTGACCTGTCCGGGCTCCAGAGTGACCGTGTGGACCCTGGCCCTTTGAAACTTGGGGAACTTCCTCAGGTCAGGGCGGAGCACATCCACTTGGCTGAAAACGCTGGACTCCTCGTAAGGGATCCGGGTCGGGTAGAGTTTAGACGTGTCATCTGGAGGAAAGAGGTGCCAACGTTTCCTAGAAAATATCACAGATGGCTTCAGACAGAGCGGGCAAAGACTGCTGTGAAAAATAAATGTCCAGGGTGTACCCCGCCCTCGCCCAATGTGAGCTGGGATTGGCTCCAGCACCCCCCATGACCTAGAAATGGATAAGCGATAGAAGATGAATGAATGAATGAATGAATGAATGTTTGGTCGGCCAGAGTCATGGCCCAGTGAGCTGTAAATTCAGACTGATGGAGCTTGTTGTATGCCAAGACAAAACTGTAAACAAACTTTCACAGCACTCTCATAAAGCGCAGTAAATACTACAAATTATGTTATTATTATTTTCAACTTTGATGGACTCCAATAACCACAACACAAGGTAGAGGAACAGTGCTTTATGGGTATTACTGTGGATAATAGATAAAAACAAAAAGAGCATTTAGGATATTTATTCTTCTGGGTGGTATTTTTTTAAGATTTTCTAAATATACTATATCATCCTGTGAGATGATGAAAGCTGGACTGTCAACTGCAAATTGATTAGGGTGAAAGAATCCAGTTCTCTCTAGCCTGAGTCTCAGATTACACCTTCTGAGCAGTTTGGCTATTGTTCATCTGACCCACCATTGTCACAAATGTCATGGAATCAGTCATCATTGTTGCGTTTTCATGGATCAGCAGTGTCAAAGGAACGGCTTGGCCTGAATTCCATTCCCTTTGAGATCAATACCAAATAAAAGAATCTGAGACCCAATTACAAGGAGGGAGATAAAACTGTTGCTCTCTGGGAGAACAGCAGAGTGAGATAAGCTACACAAAGACCTTTCCTCTTTTGTTTATTGACTCACGGCCCCATATAGCACCTCACCCTCTGTCTCCATTTCCCTACTGCTCCTGAGAGCTGTGCAGCAAATTAGCTTTCAGGGGGCAGAGGACAGCCTGCACTCTGTGTCAGCAGTTACAGTACCCTGCACCTTTGGTGTTATGGAAGAGCTAGGTGGTTAACAGGCAGAAAAGCGTCACCACCGGAGTGGTGAAAGGCAGCTATGCTATAGGAACCTGAACCTTACTGTCGATTCAGTCACTTTTCCTCGTTACTAAATTTAGACCCACCACCACAGATGTGACAGAGCAATGTAATTTTTATTTTATGCCTCTCAGGGAGCTTTACACTTGAACATCTACTTCAAGAACTGACTGCAGTCACATCTCACTCCTTCACAGGTGCTATTGTGACACAGTAACCAATGTGATATGATTTTCTATGTCTTACATATCATATATGACATAGACAACCTATATTTAATTCACATATAATCACATATCAATCACATAATCCAAGTGTTAATGATGGATTCCTGGTTACTTTGGTGCATGAGAGGCAGCAAACCCCGTCTTACCGTCCCTGTATCTGCAGTACCAGGTTACAGCCGTAAGAGTCCAGGTGGCAGGGAGTATTGGCCCCCTCTGTTCCAATCCATAATGTGCTCTCTCTTCCATTACGGCCCTCGAAGCCAAAGGCGGACCACTTCACATCCTGCACACATATACACACATGGCATTTAGATTACAATTATTAATCCAAAATATGAAAATGAAATATGAAAACATTTCCATTAGACTTTTTAATTAAAAGTCAGGACTTGTTTTTTTCTTTTGCCTGAGATGAAGGCGTGACATAGAGGCACAGCTCACGTTTTCACAACTGTCACACTACGTCTATAAGCCCCCAACTCATCAGCTACTTTGACAGAGACTATTACAGATGACTGACGGAAGTCACTGTAGAGAGAAACAAAACTACAATATTTTTCATCTTTCAATAAAAACTGGCTTGTCAATCACATCCTGTCAGAGCACAAAGGTGTAGCAATCACGGCGGTATCCAGAATAATGAAGTCGTTACAGTGCATGCCGGCAGCTGTAAATGACAGACTGGTCAATCTAGCCTTCAGGCAGCCTTCTCCCAGCACCATTTATCCTGTGAAAGGCCCACGTCTGCCTGCCTCAAAAGCATGAATGTCAGCAGGTAATAATTGCAGGTGGATGCCCAATAAAAATTTATCATTGAGATAAAATGAAATGAATGTGTGGCAGTGACTTGAGAGCGGATGGCACTTTTATGCCTTTACTTACCGCAGGACAAGAATAGCAGCTAATAATAAAGTCGTTACAGGGTAAAGCTTCACATTTTAATTGAAAATGTCAAAGCTCTGAGCATTATGTGAAAAAAAAAAAGACACTATTTTGGCTCTTTTTTTAATTTATTTTTTTATTTAGGTTTTTTGCTTGTTGCTAAGATGACACTGCTGCAACGTGGTTACATAGTTGCATGATAATTTTCTTTTAACCAAGCCTCAACAAAACAGCTTTTAATTATCATCATTATCATTTCAAACTATATTTGATATTCATAAAATTTCTTGGTTTTGTCTGCTTATATTGCAAAAAAGTGTATAATCACTTTTTTGTAATCCTTAAATAAGTCATTCATGCATGACCAACTCCACCAGGATGTGTTTGTTCATCCTGAGAACACAAACAATTACACAAATGAACCAATTATCATGGTTGCACATGTGGACGTGTATATATATATATATATATCTCATGCTAATACTGATACTAATAAAGAATTAAATAATAAATAACAAATACCTACAATATAAGATTATTTCAACAAAAAAAAGTGAATCTGCAGTCGTGGTACATTTACTCAAAGAGCACAGACAAGAGCAATTAAGTTGAGAATTATTTGCTTTTGTTGCTTCATGCTGAGAGGGGAAGTAATAATGGATCCAGGGTGATGTGTATCGCCAACAGGATCCACATAATTTATTTGTTGTGCCACTTTGTTCATGGCGATTCATAGTTCCTTCAAGGTAAATGCTATTTTAGACAGAGTGCTTCCCAAAAAGCGCCATTCCTACGTCAACACAATGCCCTAATACGCAAAACAAGTTTAATAAAGTAGTGCTCTGCCTAGTTTGCCATATATAAATAATAAACCAGATCAGTGGACCACCTCACTAATGCTATCAGGGAGCACATCCATCTTAACAGAGACTCTTATTTCCACTCGTCCACATATTTTTGGTTGTATGTTTTATTTTGAATATTTAACTGTAGTTGGATACTAACCCTGAGCATCTGTTGCAATGATCTGAAATTTTTTTATCTTTTCATTTTTTTTTTTTTTTTAATAGATAAACTCTGGAGCACTAGAGCTTTTAAACACTGTATAATATGATATATTTATGTAAGGACTAAACCCAACGCAGACCAGAACACACAAAGGCCAAAGTGTCCAACAGTTGTACTAATATATGTGTAGCCTGATTACCTCAAACATGGAAGGCTGATCTTGAAACAGGATGGCGATGTATTTGTAGTCCGCATAGGCCCAATACTCTGCATTGGGGAAATCAGAAAAAGGCCCAACATCTGACCCAGATTGGGACCGAGTCCAGCTGAGAAAGTGCTCCAATTTGGCCTCTACATAGGAACAGCAGGTTTCAAACAGGGGTGCTATGAGGCAGTGAAGGAGAGAGAGAGAAAAAAAAAAAGCAGCAAAGGGTAAATAGTGATGAAATTTCATGAAAGTAATCCAAGTAAACTATGCTTTAAGGAAAGCCAATACATATATCAGAATCACTGCATTATGCATCGTCATAGAGGCATAAAATCTGGTTTTAGCTGCTTTTATAAGAAACATAAATCACTGTTGTAGTGATTTACTTTTGTTTTTATTTCGACATGCAACGAGTTTTGATGGTTGAATGATGGCACTTATAATGAAGAATGCCCTCCTGTCAGCCTGTCAGCTGTTGCAGCTGAAAAGGGGATTCAGTAATCTAATTAGGTTGCTTTTATTAGAAGACATGCTCAGTTATTTATCAGAGGAGGAGTCACTGTTGTAGCTGTTTTAGATTTGCACGGAGGGCAAAATACACCAGATGCTTGAAAACGAAACCTTCATTGCTATGTTTTATTTTATTTTTTTACCAGATTGTTAAATAGCCTCTTCATTCGGTCCTGCTAACCTCAGTCTAGTCTTTTCATTGTCACTTGTCAGAAGATATACACACAAGAGACAATTATTTTTTGATCACTGAAAATTGGGTGACAGAAAAGACTTGCTATATGAATTATGCATCAAGTTTTGAATTGTAAATATGATAAAAACATAACATGTGTTTTGCCAGCCTAGTTTGGAAACATCTCAGACAGTGAAGTGAATGGTTTGGTTTCATATCCTAAACTTGTCAAAACCAATGAGTTGCCAGTTACAGCTATCAAAATTGGGACAGGAAACAGCAACTAGATAACTTTGCCCTTTTGACATTTTAGTTCAACTGCCATATTTCTTGAGATTATTACATAACACAAAGCATGTCTTACTGTTCATCCCCTCTTTTCTCCCGAGTCTAAACCGGATCAATTTGTCACCAAGGCAGGCAGACAGATTCTCTGCAGTCCAGCGGAGAGCAGGCCAGTCACAGGTCATGTTAATGAAGACCGCTGGCTGTTGCAGATGATGCAGAATCCTCTGGATCTCCTCAGTGCTGAAGGGTTTAATGGAGTTGGTGGCCATGGCCCGCAGCACACACTGGCAGTGCGCTGTAATACAAAACATGTGGGATTAGAGCCTAGCTGTAAATAAAGTGGTATTTAAATTGTGATGCTGTTTTATTATCATTATTTCCATTCATAGGGATTAAATCAGTGACTAACCCAACACAAAAGTGAACAAAACTTTAGGTTTGAAGAACGCTGAAACAACTGTTGTTTTGTTTTTTGTTTTTTTGTTGCACATCTTATAATGTTAAATACACGCAAATCTCTGGGCTATGGGCACAACTACGGGCTCTCCTCTTCTGGGGTCTCGGGGGAAATTGGCTCCCATTCAAATGTCATTCTCTGCATTTCACAGCAGGGTATCTGAGAGCCAGGAGGTGAATGCCTCTGGATCACCATCATGGTCTTCAAGTGACCAGCAAACAGGATTCACACATTTTTTTTTTTTTTTTTTAAATGAAAAAAGCTTTATCGTTAATGAAAATAATCGTTAGTTGCAGCTGTGTCTTTCATTAACATTCACAGTAGTGTCTGGTTATTGATATCCTACTTAAAACTACTTCATGTCCTTCTAAAAGAAAACAAAGACATTTTATGAAATCATACTTTTTTTTTCCACCGGATCAAAGTAATTTTTCACCATAACACACTTAAATGCCATTACGCGTTGAAATAATGTGTCTAAGTGATCCTTAGGTGCCATGTGGAACTTGGTTTCGTTTTTTCTTAGTGGGGGGCTTTCTTTATCTCACAGCTCAGATAAAACGAGCTAACGCAATTGAAGCAATCAGACGATGTTATCAGATGGCTTTTGTTTGGTAACGGATGTGCCACGGAAGCTAACGTTAGTGAACTTCACCGAAATATTTGAGTGTGTACGGAGGGAGGGGGTACAAAAACAGATACTCACCTTGCACTACACGTGTAGCTCGGGTACAAAACGGAAGTAAACAAAGTTCACGTGACGGCGTGCAGTTTTTTTTTTTTTTTGCTTGTTTTCGTTTACATCTGGAGTACTTGGCTGTGAAATCTGCTCCATTGGGGCTCTGCTGATGCTGTAGCGGCCCCGTTCAAGCTAACGCCGGAGACGAGCCAAAATGGCGCCCACAGCGTCGACAGTTTCCCGCCCCATTAAAAAAAAAAATCCGTTTCCGTTTGGGCATGCGCAGTAAAGTTAAAGAATCAGGACCGGAGGCTAACGGCTGTTTTTGTTTTGTGTGGTCGACAGGGAGCCGGACGGTTCGTCCTCTTTCGTTTTTTTATTCATGTATATATATATATATTTTTTTTTTAAATAATTTTAAACCAAACTCACAGAAGAAGAGAAGCGACTATGGGTGCCGGTTCGAGCGCCGAGGCCGAGAGGGAGCCTCTCCTCGGCCCGTCTCACACGGACGTAAACAGCCCGCCGGTGAACGGCAGGGTGTACGGGAGAAGATGGCTGGTCCTCAGCCTCTTCTCCCTGCTGGCCTTAATGCAGGGCATGGTGTGGAACTTCTGGGGTCCCATCCAGAACTCGGCCGGCCACGCTTACGGCTTCACCAAGTCCGACATCGCCGTCCTGGTGCTGTGGGGCCCGGTGGGCTTCGTCCCCTGGCTGCTGTTCATGTGGTTAATGGATAAAAAAGGTGAGCTGCTCCAGCCTGGTACACTGTGTCCCGTCCTGAGCCTTCTGTCTGCAGTCCTAAACAACACACCACATGTAGGAGTCTGGTCCAGCTACAAGTGATGATAAAACATTCAACATTTTACTAAATATAAGGTATTTCTGATCAGGACATCCATCATAGTCACATCATCCGACAAAAATGTGGACTCGATTGCGTTAAAATGGGACCTCTGAAATCATAAATTGATTGCTGCTCTGTGTTGTGTTTGCCTGTTTTTGATAAAACAATCAACTCTTTTATAAGGAACCTGAAGTTTCAGGTGAGCCACAATCTGCTGATACCATTGATAGATATTTCCTCAAATAAATTGACTGACACTCTTTTTTTAATGGTATTCTGATAAGTCATTGTTTCTGTTTTATGTTTTAAATGACAAAGCGTTATTTTCCTCTTACTGAATTTTGTAATAGGTTAAGTCTTGAAAATGACTTGTCCTGTCCAACAAACTGTTCAGACATGCGCTCAATAATTTATGCGTTGGTGCTGGGAATAGCAAAAGTGTAATATTTTTGCTTGATAACTTATATGATTAATAAATCACAAGGATAATTGCTGTTGAATGTGCTGTCAGTTAACACACATTCATGCATGTTAATGGGAGGTTGACATTTGAATTAAATGGCGCCTTTGTCATCTTCTTTGGTGTGTGCAAAAGGCTTTTCTTGCGTTCAGTGTCCCATGCAGTTGGATCCATTCTAGGAGCTAAACTTGTGCATGAGCAACTCCTGAAGCACTTTTAAAAAGCCTGTCTTTCAAGAGGGTTCAAATTCTCAAGACAGCTGAATATTTTGTGAGTTTCCAATAAGTGATAACAAGGAAACCTAAAGGAGTCCTCTTGACTTCAGCTACTCACTCAGATGGCTTTTACCAAACCAGTTGTTCCACATCACCTGACTGTTGTAGCTGTGAGCAGGACAGAACTATCAGGTGACAGAAACAGTAACAACATCCCAAAAACCACACTGAATCAACAACCACAAGTAAACGCTTGCCCAGAAGTTACATAACTCATCTTGTGATTATGATTCATCACCGAGTATAGGTAATGGGTGATTTGCTGCCACATTATAATTGCCGAGTGAGTGTAATAAGTTAAATAGTCCATTTGTAGATTCCACAACAGTCCTGCAAAGTTATTACCTAGCTTCACACCCAGCTTGCAACTATGTCTGTCTGTCATATATTGAATTACATCGGCTCATTCAGCTCTCACAAATTGTGTTAAGCCGTGGTGTGACCTTGTTTAAAAAAAAACAACTATGTAACATCCAGGGGCTGCAGCAGGCTGAAATAGTTTGGGGAATAGTTTCTTCCCCACACACACTGGTTCTGCTCAAACTTGCCAGTGGGGGACATCCAGGCTTCTTCTGAGAGTTCCTGCTACCTGAGGGCAGAAACGGTGCATCACCAAAAAGAAGGTAGTGGCCATCCAAGAGAGGCCAGAGCCGTAAGATAAAGTCATACGTGATGCGGCCTCAGAATACTCAGGGTATGACAGACATATAAGCTAATACTGCAGAATGTGTCAGGCAAAGTAGATTCTCTCATTCAATTGTGTTGTAACGCTTGTAAATCTTTCTTGCAGCAGCTGACCTCCAGGGCAGCTCTAGGTGTGTGACAGTTTTTGCATGTGAATTATTTTTTGGGGAATACAAATGCAGTGCTGTGTGTGTCTGTGTGTGTTTTGTAAATACAAATGCATTGCTATGAAAGAAGGTACAGTCATCTGTGCAGCATTGTTAACAGAGGTTGCTGCAAAATGCAGTTTGATGAACCGATTATGGTTTCTTGTCATTTAGAAGCATTGAATAGCCTGAATAATCAAAATAATTACATTTGTGTATTCATCATATGTTTAGGGTTACGCTTTATCATTAGAGTATTTCCATTATCTATTTTCCCTTTAATCATTTTGTTTGCTAAGAATCACAAATAAAAGCTGCAAACATTGACTTATAACTTCATTATTCAAAGATTCATAAATTATGATTCATTATGGGATCTATCCAGTACCCTTAAACACAGGTAAAAACACTGGGAGTTTACTTTACTATTTGCTGCAAAAGGTATTTTGAAAGCTATTTCACACATCTATCAAAACCTCTTTTAGAATTGCAGCTTTAATCTACAGATTATTGATTTATTATTTGATTGTTTTGTTTGTGATATAAGCCATTCATAGAATCAAAGTTGCTGTATTCAGTTGGCTCTTTGTATTCAACAAGTAGTACAAGCCATTAAAATTCAAATTGATCATATGACACGTAACCCGTTTTGTAGTATTTTAACTATAATGCCTCCTTAACCTTTTTAGACAGTTCTAATGTGGTAACCTAGACTTCAGCAAATGTCACCTCACTTTTAAAGGAGATGAACAGGAAGTTGGGAGAGTTTCCTTAAATTGGTGTCATGTGAGTAAAACTGAGACTAGACAGTTCCTAGTTGACGGACAAAGGTCTGTTGGCACTGTCACTGTAATGTGTAATACGAAAAAACAGGAAACCTTGGGATTCCCTTTGTCCGTTTAGTGATTATAGTGTTATTATAGGCCATATACACTCAGTTGCTAGTTTTTTAGGTGCATTACGCCAAGACTATTAATAATATTCTTAATGATATGTGATACTTAAAGCTACTGTAGAGCAGTACTGCTACATGCCTATATGTACATGTATGTATTTTGGAGGTTGTGGTGCTGTAGATCTGTTTCTTCTAAATGAGAGAAGTAAACCTCTGGAACGCAACACAGTTCCTGCAAATTCCGTCCTCTAAAATGAACATGAAGTTGAATTAATACCTGTTCAAAATGGCTCCCATAAAAATGGAACATTGCAGCCTTCATGAAGGTCAAAAAGAGTGCTGAAGTGATTTTAAAATAGAAAACAATTGTTTACTGGATCCAGCCTCTGAAATGGGATGTTTTTCTCCTTTTCTGTGTTTTTTGAACTGCTGGTCAGATTTATTTTCTGGAAGAGAACAAAGAAAATTAAAATTGAAAATAACAAATAATCATTTTTGACCAACAGAGTTTTGAACGTAATGAAAGAATTTCTTTTACTCTCTACTTTCATCACCATATTTTATGTGTTCCAGGTTTGCGGGCCTCCCTGCTCCTCTCCGCCTTCCTTATGCTGCTGGGAGCGGCTATACGAAGCATACCATTGGCAGAGCAGCCATTGAGACGGTGGTAAGACCTATGCAAACGCACAAGCAGAGGGTTCAAAAGAGGCAAGGATGATTATCCTTGAAAGGTTTTGGAAAAGAGACAAAGGAGCGACTCATCAGCTTCATTGCAGTCATGAGCCTTCCATAACGAGTGTAATTTCATTTATAAGGCAAACTTTTTACTGCCACACCTTGTTACCATGCACCACGCCGCTTGCCCCAGTCGGGATCTGTCCTTGTCTAATGAGTTCACAGTGATTTGTAACAGAGGTGACATTAGTAAGAATTTAATGGATTAGTCAACTCACAAAAAATTAATCAGCAACTGTTTTGATTGGTAGTTCCACTAAGTTCTCCAGTAAAATTGTTAGACCTTTGCTGGTTTCAGTCTCTGTAAGGAATGGAAGTGCCAGTGGGCTTTTCTTCATCATATATCTGAATATCTTTTAGATTTGGACTAAAAACTGGAAAAACATCTCATATGAACCAGTGTTACAGCAAAACTATTTTACTATTTTCAGTTTCTTAAATGCTGCATTGAAAGTAGTTCAATAATAGTAGTAGTAATTCAGGCACAGAATGATGATGGCCATGTTCACCAGGAGGCTGATGGCAATGTCATTAGTGTTGCAGTTTTGGTTATACACCATAGAACTGGACAAATTAAGAGATCATTAGTGATGTTAATTTATTCTGAGAGGAACAAAAATGTCAATCTATCCAGGTAGCAGTTGAGGCATGACACTCACAAATTGAAAATGAAAACCTCATTATGGCACTTAAAGAGAAGCCAAGGGAGATGAGATCAGAATATCATGATAATTTATACAATAATTGATGAGCCATTTGTTCTTGACCAAAGTGGTGGAGCGGCGGCTTAACAAACCCTGTCTGTTAAAAATTTTATTTCTATATAACTACATTGCAACAGCAAATGTGTTTTATAGGCACATAACTGGGATAAAGGTCACACAGAAGTCAAAGGTAGCACCAAACGTGTCAGTAGGATGTTCACAGACAATTATTTTATATTCTTCCTTTTTTTTTTTTTTTTTTGATCTCAGGAAAGCCTGTCAGGAAAATGCTCCGAGGGGGCGGTCACTAATAATGCACGACCCCCTACCCATTACTGAATGAACGTGACCTGAGCAGCACTATGGCACAGTGGTTAACGCTGTCACGCCACAGTCAGAAGGGCGGAGTTTGATTCCCACTAGGGGCACCTGAACATGTCTAAGTTAATTGGTTAATTGGTGACGAGTAATGGACTGGGCTACAGCAAGCAACTATACCGGACCAGAGCAGCTCAGACGAGACGCTCGACCCCCTCTCCTGAGGTTATTGTTTCTTCCGGGTTTTGGTGCTTACCGTGCATGCGTATATTCCAGAACCGGCTCTGTGGTGACGTCAGGATGTCCGGCATACAAAATGGAGGCAGACAGCCTGCGGATTTGTTTTATTTATTTATTTTTTTAAATCGATTTTGGGACATTTTAAATAGATTCTGAATCGTAGTAAATGAGAATTGCGATTCTTATATGAATCGGTTTTTTGGCACACCCTTAGTGGTAATGCTAGTTTATGGTTATGTTTAATCTTTTGGTCAGATTAAAGTATGGATTACTTCGGAAAGATGAAAACTTTACTGCTATGAATGTATTGAGCTCACTCTACCTCTGAATATAATGCAGTCAGTAATTAGTTTTGCTCCAAAGCCACTTGTATTCGCTGTTGCAGTTCAATTAAAATTTCTTTGAGTGGCAGCGTCAGAACGGCGTTGCCAACTGTGTGAGATAAATTGTATAAGCAGCAAAATGGACGCCAGCTCAAACAATGCTTTGCTCTATTCAGCTGCATTGATTCGCCTCAAGGTCCTGTTTGCTTTTCCTTCAAAGTACCAACCTGTTACTGGATACAGTCACAATCAGAAAGCATTTGGTGGCCAGAGAACAGGATTCTGAAAACCAGTTCAATATTGTGTTCATCCTTAACAGCTTTTTTCAGCACCTGCTGCCAGTTTCCTCCCTTATCAGACAGCACTTTGAAAGGTCATCATTGGACAATATAAGAAGAATCTCATTATTTTTAGTGTTTAATTCTTAGCAATACTCTTCTAGTCTCTTCTAGTAGTACAAGCGCTAAGACAATCATTTCAAGTATAATGGGCCTTTTTTTTTTTATTTTATGTCATTGAATATTTCTGAGTAATCTGTTTAATGATTCCTATTGGTTTGTGAGGCAGTACATCATAAAATATCAATACATAGAGGAAATTGTTTTTCCACAGAATCCCCCAGAGTTGCACATCGCTTTCACTCCACAGACTGAGGATTTTTAAAATAATTTTGGCTTCCAGAGAGCACATAAATCAATTTGGTTTCTCAGTCTCTTTCTCTCCATCTCACGAGGCTGCAATAAGAAAGACATCAATGACTGAAAAGCTTATGGTTTAGTGATATGGTTGAAATGTAGGGAGAATAATAGGATTCTGTTAAGGCATATTCAGTGGAAGACTCACAATACCCTGGTGTTGGAGGGAAAAAAGAGTGTTTACAATTTACAGTGAAATGTCAAGTTTTGCTTCCTGGCTTTGTTACTTCTGCATAGGGTCGTAGCATCACATTTTCCTCACAACTCTTACAGCACTGACTGACATCCTTGTATCCTCCACTGGCAATTTACACAAGCCACAAATGTGAATAACAAATAACTGAGCAATAAAAGCCTAATTTCATCACAGAGACTTCTCTAATGATGGAGTTTGAGCTTTGAGCAGTCTCAAGGTTTGGAATAAATGATATTTATAATTTGTGGTTCTTCAGAAATGTTACAAGGATCTAGCTTAAGTTTAGATTTTTCATCTGTAAATTAAAACCATAATAATGCCACAGTAGACAAATTATTTTATTGTGTTAACATTTTCCAGTAATCTCATAGACGTGGATGGACCTGAGCCACACAAAGCCTTATAGCCCA
The DNA here is from genome assembly GCF_900963305.1 of Echeneis naucrates. NCBI lineage: Eukaryota > Metazoa > Chordata > Actinopteri > Carangiformes > Echeneidae > Echeneis > Echeneis naucrates. The sequence continues at coordinate 4,439,504 of NC_042531.1, read as the reverse complement.
TTCCTGTCTGTAGAAGTAGAGGAGAGTTTACTCCGTTAACTCAACTTGATGAGCAAAACTGAGTTTCCCCTGTAATGATAGACCACTTCTGGGAGTGCACCAGCTATTGCCTGGCCTGATTAACTTCATGTTGAAAAAACATCACCTGTACGTGAACTTAGAATGTAACTTTAGGCTCATCCTTTCTCTTAACTCTCATTCAATAATTTCCAGTCAAGGCTAATGCATCTCCACACACTGTGTGTTGGATGCTTGTATCCATGACATAACTATTACAGAGGCTTTAACTGGAAAGGGGTAGTAGGTTTATAAATTGAAACCTTGTCCTCTTCCTCCTCTTGAAGGGACCTTGAAAGGTCAGGACTCCTTGTGCTTTAAACTGAAAGTTGATGTCTCAGCCTCCTGATTGTAATCATTCGGCAGAATATATCACACCTTGGTGTCTGCAGAGCTGAAGACAAAATGTGTATAAAGTTCAAAAGCGTGTTGCTGGGGTCAGAGCTGCCTGCTGTTTTCCCAGTGGATGATGGGAGCAATCCTGCACAGCCATGACCTTCAGCTCTTTAGATTCGCTATTTAAAGTGGAAAACAAGCTAGCGCAGTGAAAGCCAAGATAACATGAATCACTCAGCAAATGTTAGTTCTGACACAGTTCAGCTTGATTTGCATATTAAATGTAACAGGTCACAGCTCTTGAAGCTGTGTTTTAATGGCTTATCACAGGAAAGCATGGGATTATGTAGCTCCAGGGATCACCAGTAGATGTCACTCTTCGCTTTGCAGTAGCGTCGTTTAAAACCTATCTGACTGAGGGCTTTGTTTAGTGACCTGTGGTGCTAACTGTGTGTGTGCCGGCAGTCAAGATGTATTTTTTTCATGTCAGAGTGGGCTCAGGTGAGAATTGAGGAAATGACCTGAGAGAAAAAGAAACCAGAACTTTGAATGGATGGAGTTCAAGGACATTGTAATAGTGATCAAACACAGCGATTGAGTTTCCTGCTCCCCTGATCAGGAGACAAGTGGCGACAGTTATCCAGGTTTAGAAACAGCGAAGTTCCCCTGACAGCCCCCCTGTAGATCTGTTTGTTCCACATGCCTTTTCATGTTTGAAATACAATCTTTTTTCTTTTGGTTTTTATGCTGTCCTCCCAAGGTAGTAAACTGCCTCTGTTTTTAAGAAATCAAAGGCAGTTGTGGATGTGTGAGCAGAGAAACTTCCTCTCCTTTAAAGCCAGGATTTTCTGTGTAGCAGCTATGGTTGTGTTTGATAAAGACCTGTTGAGTTGAATGTGTGTCACTGTGATGAAGTCAGCTCTCAAATCAGACTTTTTAACTTTTTTCATTCCAGCAGCCACCCTTTAGTTTTTTACTTTTTCATCTCTCCCGCCGAGACTCTCTTCTCTCTCACATATTTAAATAAAGACTAACTGTGTGATTAGTAAGTGTCTATCAGCCAGATCTCAGACTTAATCATAGTGTCTGATTGGCCATCAGAACATGCTGTGGCTGCCAGAGCAGGCTGTCATATTACTGTGACAATTGCTGTGGTGCCATTTCCAAGACAGAATTGGCCTGGCCTCTGCGATGGCACTATTAGGTCTGTCAGTCCTGGCGGACAGAAGCAGTCAGATGAGTTCATCACTGTGGCTTCTTTGTTTCAATCAAGATCAGATTTTTTCTGACAGGTTTCATCAATACTGATTAACTTAATCATCTCTTGTTGGGGGGAAAAGAAGCATCACCCTTCCCTCTCTCTCTTTTCTTGCCACCATGTGGCTGCCTCGTGTGACCACTCATTCCCATGTTAGTCACCATCTGTCCTCATATCCTGTCACATTTAAGGCAATTTTCTTCTTTCTCACATCCATCTTGAGATCACGTAGATGGTGAGACAGGGTAATGAACTTCAGCACTTTGAAAGTACTGGCAAACTTTTTAACAGAAAGTTTCAGAAGCTGTAACACTGAAAGCTATTGTTAAATTGGTGAGATTACTGGTATATTTGTTTATTCAGTTATATTCTATTTTGGCTCGTGTTGCTTTGATTTATCAGTGTTTGGATGAACTGGATTTGTTGAGATGGGCTTGTTATTATCCACGTGTTTAATGATATGATACAGTACAGCAGGTAGAACAGTCTAAGAACTGGACCCTTCCCAGTTCCTAAATTAGACCATAACATCAGGTTGCACTATGCTGGTGCTGGTTTTGGCTAGTTGGGACTGTGTGTTAACATCAATGCAGTCAGACACAGCGGCGATGATGCCTATGTAGACTTTAATCAACAGCTCTGTGCTGCAGGTAAACGATATACCAGATATACCATATACAGAGGAAAAAATCGTCATATTTCAGATGTGTGACTGTATCCAGACGGAAAAGGTGGTCTACCGTCTTTTCCAACTTTCAGAGTCTGTGAAAAGATTAAATTTCTCTACTGCAGCATCTCTATCACCTGCTGCTGCCATCGGATTATCAGCCGATAGAGATTCAGCGTCCTACCTGCTGCCTCATGGTGCCACCAACTATTGCCATTACAAAACAAGTGGGATGCCGACCCAGCCAAATGGAGCGCAGCCACAATGATATACGTAGTGTTGGAGTTAACAAAGAGGGACAGACCACAAAAAACGTATTAATCGTGGAGAGATGCCAAGCAGTGAGAGCAGTGTTGTTTACACTTTCCACCACATAGCCCAGCACTGCTTATTCTCTGTATTTCCTTTCTCCACCTGAGTAGCCCCACCAGATACCTCTGACCAATCAAGAGTTATTGATTTTGATGCAAACAAGGTACCAATGGTATAAAGCACCGCTCGATCCAAGGGAGAAGCACGCAACCTAAGTCAGATTTTGGAAGGTGCTTTTGAGGCTGATGTGAGAAACAGTAAGCTATTCTGTACGTAGGTTTTATCCACTGATAACTGTAGCCATTAAGAGTGCAGCAAAAATACCACAGCTCTATATGGACCACATTCTACGCGCATTAATTAGGAAAGATTGAAATGTCATTCAAATCACAATATGTTCAAGGGGAATATTCCAGTCACAAGGGGTTTTTCAATAAGGGTAAACTGTGCCACATCGCACCATTAATGAAGCGTTGTGGTGGTACAGAGACTCTTCTGCCCACAAGTCACATTTCAGAGTGCAATAATTCATCCTCATTTGGTAGACTGAATCATAAGCATTTTTATGTATATTTTCCATTTAAAATTAAAGTAACAATGACCACTCCAACTGAAAATGTAACTTGTAACTCAGGATTGACCAATTTAATAGCAATATTTTGCCAACATTCAGCCCGAACACTAAACAGCCTTAAAGTTGACCTAGAAACTCTACTCGCATGCAAAGATACAAATACCTTGTTCTAGGTTCAAACACCTTTTGAGAAACATGAATATGCTAACTTGGTTACTCAGATCAGGGTGCGCAGATGCATCTTTGATGTAAATCGCATTGTGATTTTCTATTTTGTGTGTACACACACATATATATGAGCCAATAATGTAATGATGATAACACTGAAATTAAAATGACTGTGGCAATGATAATATGGTGGATAAATCTTCATGCTTTCCACAGTTGTCTTGCATCACAGATGGAGAAGAAAATAGCATAGTAATGAAAGCAGCAGTTGTCCTGACACTTGGTTCAACTCTCAACTGCTGAGAGAACTCGGTAGAAAATAGACAGTGATGCTGGATGCTGAGTGAAAGACATCTCTGACAACTGTCTGATGGTGGAATCATGTAAAAGGGAAATTGATGACCAGCTTATTCTATTGTGCATATATATCATATTTGAAAAACGTTATTAAAGCGGGATAGTAATAAACATTGTAAATGTCATCTTAGATGCCATCATGGCTGTGGCCTATAATTTTGAGAAAGACTGGAGCAAAAAAAAGAGGAGTGGGATGAATAAAAAGTAAGTGTTTCAGAATATTTTAGGATGGTGCTGGTGTGTAGGCTGGGATGTTTGCAAGTCTGAGAAGTTGGTAGGAACTATAGGGTGAATAAGTTCCTCTGCAATCAGTCAGCGACCACAGTGCTTTGTATTCTCCCATGACACATTTATCTGTCAACCCGGGAGGCAGTGGACAGCAACATTGGAAACAGTTAGAGGGCAGAGAAGTGCCAGCATACTGAGGAGTGAATAAACTGGTAAATTCCTGCTCCATGTCTGAAGATATTGCTTTTTTAAAATGTAGGCTTGGGGGTTGGACTTCAGTCCTTTTTAGGTGCCCAAATGAAATATGTTGCAATGAGATCAACAAAGAACACGGTTTAATCATATATATGTGTTTATCTTTGGTCATGATCATTCCTGATTGAATTGTGATTTATTAAATCCATGTCTGGCTCCGGGAGGGTAACATTAGAGTTTTGTAGTTTGGCATAAGAAGCTACAGCACTGTTCTGTTCCAATGTAGCTGTCATCCACACTCAGATGAATTTTTAAAATGATCCCATTGATGGTTTCATACTGACAATGATGGATGCCGAAAGCATGGCAGCTATTTTTCTCTCCGGGTCTGAACAAACCCCACAGCAGTCTTATCAATCACCTTATTTAAACCAAGGTCATATTTAAAATGTGGAGTGACTGTAATACACCATTGTCATAAAGCCTGACATCCTAAGTTATTATTTTCAAATTTGTTCCATCTGACACCTAAATGGTACGAACAGGGACTTTAAAATGTCTCCCAGACCACATTGCAGTGACTTCACACACAGACTTACAGGATTAGAACAATAGAGGCCACATGCTATTGCAGTTGGTGAACATCTAGTTTTCACCAACCAGCCTTCATGTGCTGGTGTTGAGAAGCAATCAGCTGGGACTCCCAACTGTCAAACTTACAAGTTGAGCAGAAATATACTGATTATTTTCAGCAACTCAGAATTAGCGCAGGATCCATCATTGCCTCCCCAGCCCTCTTTCTCGCCATTTTCCCTCTCTGCCTCCTTTTTCCATCCTTTCCTCCATTTTCTTCTTCTCTCCCCGCTGAGCCCTCTCAAACTGCTTCGAATGAAAGGTGTCTTTACTGAGCTCACAGACAATCAATCAGCCATGCCCTGTCTCTGGCGGCTGGCTGTCTCAGTTAGACAGTGCAGGAGGGGGCTAGGTGGTGGTGATGAGGGGTCTGGTGCCATCGGGGGACATCTCAGAGTGCATCTGTCTTGCACAGTTCAGTCTGAAAGTGAGAGTATAACTTGGTCTCTCACAGGGGCAGGTTGTTACTCACTCCCCTGGGAATATTTCACCCCCACCCTCCATTTCCTTCTCCTGTCAGTGTTCCACTGGATTTTTAGCCAAAAAAAATAAATAAAAGCACAAGCGAAACAAATGCTTAATTGTGTGATGTCTTTATATTTAACTTAATAAAGACACTGATGAGATGAATAGACGGCACACTAAAGAGGAGTTACAGGGCTACCACAAATTCTGAAAAACCTAAAATTTGGGGATTAGATTGTTTTCAAGTCCAAACTTGATTTTGTGCAATGTCCCCACAACAACCATTGGCTCATACAAATACCTCAGAAATTTGACTTGTCAGTGCATAATCTTTCAAGACTCATATTCATCACCTGATTTTTAAAAATCAAAACGTGCTCTTCATAGAATTAAGGATTCCACTGACTCCGCACATTTCCACTGGAGATTTTAAAATATAATTAGATGTATTAGATGACTATTGTAAACAAAATTGTTTTCTATTTGTTTTTTGTTATCTTGTTGTTGATTGTAAATATCACGGCATGCTTGTGGTCAGGTGCTTCAGAGTGTTGTAATGGCAGCATCCCTGGTTCTGGTTCTGTTTTCTGCCAGTCTGATTGTAACTAAAATATATTTTTTTTTAAAGCTGAATATCACATAGTCATGAATTACCTGATGATAGCTTTTCAAAGCTGTTATAGACCCATACACTGCAGCCTCAACCTTTCAGAGCAACTGAAAGCAGCTGAGCTGAGAGAAGTGTGTTTGCTACTAGCCTAATTTTCAGTTCTTTCTTTTGTGTTTATTGATGTGTGGTTATAGCGAAGACCATCGGCTCTCTCTCTCTCTTGCAGGTTGATACATGGAGGTCAGTTTCTGAATGGTTTAGCTGGTCCAACCATAATGAGTGCTGGCCCCTACCTCTCCACGACATGGTTCGCTCCTGACCAGAGAGCCACTGCGACAGCTGTGGCCTCGCTCTTCTCCTACTTGGGAGGCGCAGCTTCGTTTCTATTAGGACCTCTTGTAGTGCCAGCTCCCAATGACACAGAGGCTGGAACCACCTTGGTGGCAGCAAAAGCTTCCGACAGCTTCATCCGAAACAGGATCCAGCTAGTTATGTATGCAGGTAGGAACAGCACAGGAAAACCTCTGAGGGCACCAAGGATCGATAACGCATCATTTTGACATCATGTCGGCCCCGTCATGGGACACAAATACAATCAGGCGAGGGGATTCAAGATATTTGCAGGAACACCAAAAAAACTCCAATTATAATCTTCATAACCGCCCCTGCCGAAAAATTGATTGCTGGGACTGTTATGCTTAACTGATTCAGAAAATTAAAACCACGCTGAAAAGAGAAAAAGCCATGCTGTAATAGATGGAGGCTGCAGCTTTTGTTTAATCTGAAGTAGCATTGTTTATTTTTTAAAGGACAAAGCAGGCACCTTTTGTGAACCAAAAGTTTTGGAGGTTATGAAAAGACAGAAGGGACAGACATACACATTAGCGCATATCCCCACATTAAGAGATTCACATTAACATTTGCACAGCATAAACCCATTACCCCGCCATATGACAGATCGTTGTGGGTGGGAGTCCATCTCTATCAGTGAGTAACAGACAGCTGCTGCGTGATCAATATATGTTTGATATAAAGCTGTAAAATATGTTGGTTCATGAAGAGAAATAGACTGCGATATGAACCAGTGCTATACTAGAATGCAAGATGTGTTACAATGATGTGCATTTAGTCTGCAGTCATGTCTAGCTGCCCATTGTGTTCACTCCATGGATGAATTTTAGAGGACTTTTGATGTCACAGTGACCTTCTTTTTTTTTTTTTTTTTTTTTTTTGTGAAAATGTCAAATTCCTCTGACTGTCTTATCAATAGAGATAACACTTGTGTCTGTTTTATCTGTCTGTGTGCTCCGGCAGAGTTGACTGCAATTTCTGTGCTTTTTGCGGCGGTCCTGCTCTATTTCCCATCACGCCCACCGATGCCTCCCAGTGTGGCCGCTGCAAGCCAGAGACTCAGTTACAGGAATAGCATCTGCCGACTCCTTAGGTAAAAACAAACACTGACACAGATGCACACAAAATAATTTGAAAGACGGAAAGACCGTCAGATATGTTTTGTTTAGACCACTCCATCAGTACATTATTCTGCCTGAAATGATTAGTCCTTGATTTAATTTAAGGAGACACATGCAAAACAAGTGCAACTCCAGTGCTATATTTAAATTAGCTTCAGTCTCTGTCATCTTTTACGACATCAGACTGTAAGAGTGCAGTCAGGAGCAGATTCTGTAGCAGCTTCAGTGGTCTTTAAGTATTGCATCTACATCCATTAGGTGTAGTTTGATTTCTTATTTGCTGATGCAATGCACGCACCTTGTCTTAGAAAGTTAAAGTGACAGAATCTTGTGCTGCAGAAGGATATGGAATCTTAATGAAGGGGTCTGCCACTCACCATCTGCTGGAGTTGTTATCAAAGAAACCCTGGCTTTCCCTCTAGATTAATTACTAAGCTAATTTATTGGTTGCTGCATCTATACCAATTGGTTTAGTTATCAATACATTCTGAGAAGACCACTAATGGTAACAGAAATAGTGAGATGATCTGTTTTGACAAGGTCTTTAATTTCAACATTAGTTGGTAGGATTTATTGATTTTTTTCATCACCTTTGTCTTTTCTCCTCTTTCGGAAAAGCAGCAGGGGTGGGCCAAGAGAAACTCATGAGACAATGATTGAATCACCCTTCACTACTACTGTGCAGCACCTGGCCCCTTCTCACACTTTATACTGAGGAAATATTTATCCCCTGGGTCACGAGGCAACAGCATTGCCAAAGGAGCAAGGGTCTTGGCTTTTGCCTGGCTTGTGGAGGAATGAGGCCCATGGCAGTGGCCTGGAATTAAAGGGCTGGAAAAGGGAGAGGGAGGCTGGGTGATAGCAGCTAGGGAGATGGCCTGGCTTCACTGGCTACAGTTGGTCCCCTGTTGTAAGAAACAGCTTCACTTCTGCAGAAGGATTTCATAGCCCTCAGACCAGGATAGACGGGCTTACCTCAATGAAAGAGCCTGCTCAGATAGATGGCAGAGGCCAAGCAGATATCAACCTAATGCACAATTTTGGACCGGTGCACACAAGCACACACACACTTGCACATTCACACACAGCTGGGCCAACTTAACTAGGCCATTCAGCTAAGAGGGTTTCTGTTCCACTTCTGATAGGCAGCCTTCCAGCGACCTGTTTTGGCAGCTTGTTGTATCCTGGTCCAGCAGTGTCAAGCCTTAAAATTCTTCTGCAGGGACTGGACAGTAGGAAAAATTACTTCCAAGTCTTTGTGTCCATGTGCACTCATCATGAAAAAGTAACAAAATAAGATCCACTAGTTAATATTTTATATTAAAAACGCCAACCCTAAAATACTTTGGTTTGGAGGGTTGCAGCTTTTCAAGCTTGATTATCACACTGATTTGGTTCTGCTGCAAATTAATGCTTTGTTTAATCATCAGTGCCTTCATCAGCTGTATGTCTACCAGAGTAGCTGACTCGCTGGTGAAGAACGTGAAGTGATAAATATGAATGCTTATTTGTATTGCATCAGTAATGTCATGGTGACACTCCATTCCGTAATACATTTCGGAGCCTTTGTGATGTGCAATTTGTTAAATTTTATAAATGTCACACAATTTTTGTGTCTATAAATTGAAGGGGGGCTTTAATACGTTTCATCACCACTGTAAACAGAATTTGGAATAATTACTTTTGAGCCCTTCCTTCTGTTCCTTGCATTGCCAGTCCCAAGAGAGAGAATCTTGGGTCTTGAGGGTTTTGCATATGCATTCTTTTCCCTAATAGCATGGAATAATTTCTCAGTTTTGAGCATGCACAGAATGTTCATGGTTAAATGTGTAGGGCTGCCCACAAGTGCACCTAAGTTCATCCAGTCTCCAGAAGGATTTATTGCAGCTGTCATTTTTTGTGTTCTGCAAAACCAGTTCATTCCTAAATTATCGTATGTGAGAACATCTGAGCTTGTAACTAGTTTCGCTTCTCAGCAAAAACTTCCTAACAACTGATGCATGTGCACCCTTGAAATAGTGGGATTGCAGTGGAACTCATAATTAAGTTGGTCGTGCCCTAATTAATGTTTTTATAATGAAAAGGAAACTGTTATTTAAGGTAAATTAGTTGCATCTTAATGATACCTTATCTGCGCTTTAAGATCAATATCATTGCTGATTAGTGCATTTTCAGAAGTAGAAGTGTGATTTTTTTTTCTTTTTTTTCTTTTTTTTTTTTTTCCTTAAGCTGAAAATTTTCACATTTTGCGCCATCACCTGTGAAAGCAGGTGCCAACCATCTAACCAGTTAGTCTGGCTGATACCTACCCACCAATGTCGGCGATCATTCATTTAGCCTGTCAGGATATGAGCACTGGTTAATGATCGTCGGCTTGATGAGAGCCCCCAGCTGTTCACATCTGCGTCCACAGCAGCAGTCTAATTAGAAGGGCCTTACACAAGTTGTAAAGTTATTGTTGTATTCTGATCACAGACTAAAGCCTGAGTATTGATGAGCCGTCCCTCCCTGCTCACAGTCATTCTAGCTTTGAAAGTTGTCATCTTGATGCATTGATCTCCACCTGGGTCTGCCAAGGACAAATGGCACTTAGCTGATGATGCCGCCAGCTTTGAGACTTCCTCGGAAGTATTTCATCACCAGCGGGAAGGGAAGGGGAAAAATGTCCCCTCTCCTATCCAGCAGCTAGCGTCTGCTTACATTTGGTTATCTAAATAAGCTCTCAGACAGAGAAAAAGGTACATGATATTGATTTCCTGCAGTTGTGGCAAGGTTAATGAAAGGGGTGCCGCGAGAAAAGCAGAGAGGGTGCTCCATCATGGGGCTTTTATGACTATCCCTCCATTCTCTCTGCAAGGCCATGTAGCTTCATACTACTTAAGGAAAGGTAGACCTTCAGTAGAGAGACAGGGTGTGTTTGTTTTTCTGTGGAGTTAGAGCATTCTGCAAATAGAAGTGATTCATTGTCTGAAGTACACCAGTGTCAGGAAAGGGGAAGGGTGTGCATATGTTTACAGCATCAATGCATTTGCTGTACAGCTCATGTATCTTGGGACGAGTTCCCCTCATAGTTTGCAACTCAAAGACTGCCTTGATGTGAGAGTGTGTGTTTGTGAACTTTGTGTGTTGGAGCGTTTGATGCCATAGAAGGGATGTGGGAGGCCAAAAGTGTTCTCCAGATGTCCCCGTATGATACTGCTCAGGATGCTTCCTGCATTATAATGAACCAAGCAGGTGGAGGATAAATGCTAAACAGTGTCCATAAACAAAAAGAGGAAAGCACGAAAACAAAACTATCTGTGAATCTGTTGCCTACTTTGCCAGCTCTGCTTCATTTGTCAGATGCCCAGTGATTCTAATCACATTGTTAGGGCGGAGGAGGTGGCACTGATTTAAATCAGCGAGTAACCTCATTGGGCGAAGGTGATTAGCGTGGGTGTTCCTAGTGATTGTAATTGGGTTGCATGTAGGCACGGGATGATTATGGTTTTTGATGGTACAATTATATTATTGAAAAAATAATTATGGTTTCCCAGATTATCACGACTACTATGGATGTTGATGGTATGATTATCAACCCATTCATACAGTATCTAATATTTTGGTAGTTAGTTTTAGTTTTAGTTTTTAAAAAGTCGGATACCACACAGTGTTGTTGTGTTTTCATTTCATGGACCAAATTGTGGCTGTCTCTCTGGATTGTGATCATGTAAATGTTGTACCAAACTGAATGTGTTGATCCCTTTGGCTGCAACTTTCTTTCGGCAGGTTTTGCATGTTGGGTGGCTGTCATCCTGAACGACCCCATTTTTAATTTTTAATTTTTAAACTAAAATGCTTCCACGCTAATGCTTTCACCTGTCTTTTGGGTGGATAAAGATTGTGTAGCAACTCTTAATTAGTTCTTGTCGCTTTAAAAAAAGCCAACCAAAAAACCACTGAGTATTCTGGGGAGATTTACTGAGAGCCTTTTGTTCCAGCTGCAGGGGCTGCAGTGCAGGTTGAACAACAGTAATACACCATTAATACCCCTGTTTTCTGTGAGTGTAATCACTGGGCTTTTCTTTTCTCGGTATTCTCTCGGTATTACTTGGCCACCATGATTGAATAATTATGACATTTGAAATCCTTGTTAGTAGTAAAATCGGTTAATAGTACCATCCCTATTTGCATGTGATTGCAGGGGGGTGATATATCCTAAAGCTGTGAGCTTTTTGTTGATACACTGGATATGTTTGTAAGTGGGTATGCACCGGTGTTGTTAGTCCTGTTCTACACACCGTAAACTGATGAGATATTAGCCGACAACCCTGTAACAAAGCCTGCAGCACAATATCTGCAGCCTAAAGCAATTTGTCATCGCTTATTTTCATCTTTTATTGTGCTGTTTTGACTTCAGCTGATATCTACATACACAGCCATGGATTGGCAAAAATCAACTGACCTAAAAACTTTGTCATTGTAAATTGAACATGTTTAGTTAGAAACTTTTGGTCATTTAAATTTAAAGATCGCGTGATGTGTGATGTTTTATAAACCAAATATAATCAGTAACTATGAAAAAATATAGATTTTTTTTCTCCTATGTTTTAAATAATCCAAGTGAACACAGCAGGGAAAAAGGATTCTTTTGCATTAAAATTAGCACCTGTTATCCTCTCCCCTTATTTTCTCTGAAAACCATAAATTGGTTTTGAAATTGGCTCAGTAAACAGTGCTGTCAAACACAAATTTGGTTTCAGAGGTATGTCCCCATGTGACACCTCAGCTTTATATTGCCAGCTCTGCTCACTGTGTGCGAGTTGCTGCTTATCTCTCTGTCACTATGCACTATATAAGAAGAGATCTTTCTGTGTGACAGAAGCAGGAGGTTGTGTGTGCTTCAGTGAGTGTGTTTGTGTGTGCGTGTTAGCACGATGAGGTGAAGACAAGTGAAAAGAACTGGAGCTGATGGCAGGCCTCCAAACACCAGTGAACTGTCGGGGAAGGAAAAATTTCATTATGTTGCTTTCACTCTTTCATCTCAGACCGAAGCTGTTCATGTAAACTGTACTTGATTTGAACAACCTATTTTTACAGAACATAAGTGACTGGCTAGTGTTAATAAATACAGGCTAGCATAGTTTACCATCTGTTCTTTCATAGCATTTTAGATCATGATAGATGTTATAACAGAAGATATTCATGGTCTTATTATACATATTTGCATAAGTATAATTGTTTTGAATCTTGAATCTACATTACGGTTTTGTCTCCTTTTAGTAACCTGCGGTTCCTGATGATAGCGCTGGCCTACGCAGTCCCCACAGGAGTAATTGCCGGCTGGTCAGGAGTCCTTGACATGGTCCTAACACCAGCTAAAGTCAGTCAGGTAGGCGGCAAACATGCACACAACAGAATGACATAACATCTTGAACATGTTTAAGGTTTGGATAAAATGAACATCAAGACACCAAGGTTGCTAACAGCTCTGAATGTAGTAGCTTTTTTTTTTTTTTTCTCCAGTGCACATTTTTTACAAGAAATGTTCAAAGACATTCCAAACACTATTCCATCAAAAGGGTAAAATCCTTGGCCATTACTGTTATTTTGGGTCTTTTTTGTGAAACTGTGCAGAGTAGGTCAGCACTAGTTCAACCCGACTCTTCAATTTTTATCTTGGTTAGCCTTTTGGTGGAGGCCTTGCAACCAAGAATAGAAAGAAGAGACTCATCATGTACTTGTGAGGAACTTGCAATTCTATTTCCTAACTTTGATTTTCCCATTTCTAAAAACCTTCACTGGACCAGCTTTTTGTAGGTCTCGTCACAAGGGTAGCCCATTCAGATGAACAATGGGCTAAATAGCCAGTAAGTTTTCCACAGTTAAGTCTTGAAGAAATTCTTTATCACTTTAGACATCACTCTCATTCAGAGTCAGTCAATGCTCCTTAAAATAAAGACACAGAAAGCACACATTGTTGAAATATTGGAGATGCTGAACTTTTCTGAAGTGCTTTATTAACTTATTCTTCCCATTTTTTTTAAAACACTTTAAAGTTAAAAACAGTGTTCTTTACTGGACAAAAAAAAAACTGATTTGGCCACATTTTTAGGAATGGAAAAGCAAAAGAAGGGAAAAAGAGTAAAATCATTGTTAATCACACTCAACCCGTCTGTCCATCTTATGTGAAGGGCCCAATCAACTGTGATTCATCACTGCTCTTCATCTTCACTCTGAGACAAACAGGAGGAAGGCAAGTTGAGTGAAGTGGGGGGTGGCTATGTGGTGCAGGCTGGAGAAGATGGTCTGTGTCGTTTGAATTTTCAGGTCTCAAGACAGCAGTATGTCGAAAGACAAAGGGAGGATTTTTTTCAAGGTTATCACCAGACAGGTACTTCTTGAGAGATCACACGCAGGAGGATGAGACGCTTCTTGTCACACCTCTATCTTTATACTGCTGTTAAGAGATAGCACAGTGCATACCAAAATTGTTCTTAGAGTTCATTTGCTCTCAAAAGATCTTTTTTTTTCCCCCTCTATTCCACATTTCTTTTATCCATGCTTGTTAAGGAGATAAAAGTGTGTCAAGAATAAAAGTCTGAAGTGAGGTGAGCTACGTTACAGGACATCCCATGGGTACAAAGTTCGAACTAAATAAATAAATAAATAAATAATGGACCAGTAGAGCGATGTGTCTACATGCGAGGAAATGGAGGCGTATTTATCCATCAGAAGAATTCTGAAAATGCTCTTTGTTCTTCAGACGCAGGGACGTTTGTTCTTTTAGTCAAGTTGAACTGCGATAAAGCGAATGCACTATCTTTTTTTTTTTTTTTTAGTGCAGGATGCCGTTACAGATCCAAATCAGAAGGCTAAGCTCACCCACCTTCCTATTTGCTGCCAGCTTTGTTGATTCTGTCAGATCCAAAAACAGCGCAGACAGATGCTGCTCGAAATGTTTCTCTTTTAATTCCTTAGCTCCTTTACATTTACACTGGTACGAACACTTTGCTTTGCTCCATTCCATTTGTTCTTATTCTTCTCCCTGAAAATTGCTATGAGTCTGGTAATTTTAAATACACATAAAGAGCCTTGGAGGAAAGTACAAAAAATGATAGCCAGAGGGCAATTTCATACTTTCTATACATTTTCTCATACTTATCTATAACTTGTTGCAGGTGGGTGTTTACACAAAGGTTTACTCACAAACAGATGTGTATAGCTTGGGACTCCTTTCCTTTAATGATAATAGCTCTGTTGTACTGGAGCAGAGGTCATTCTGTTTGTGTGCCCTGTGTCAGTCTGTTATGATATGAACCATACGCCTGGCTAGCACTATCTACCCAGGCCAGGCCGAGCACCAAAAGGGCAGGAAGCAGGTATGCCTTTTTTTTTTAAAATCTAAATGCAATATTTGAATCCAGCCATGATCCCTTCAATAGTGTCACAGACCACCCTGGGATCTGATGCAGTGAATTCCATCCAACATGGTTTATTTCAGCTCTGCGCCTTAATAGGAAGTTTCTTTCCATTTCTTGTGGACTCCCTCTTCTCTTTTCACTTTCCATCTCTTCTCCCTTCCACGGAAGCTGGTCTTCTACTGCATGCTGTCATCGTCATTTCAAAGAATGACTCCTGTACTGCAAATACTGAATGCTGTTTTTATTGTTTTGAAGTCCAAATAGTTGACATCTTTGTTCTTCCTCTGCTTTATGCAGTCAGGGTTATTTTTAGTCAATTTCCATCTCTTGTTCTTCATTTCCTCTTACCTTCTGTCCCTGCCTGCCCTCCCATCTTTTTGCTGCATTTTTGTTTGAGCTGTTCTTCAGCATTCCCTCTGGGTTCTTCTCTTAAGATAAAGACAGTGAGTCAGCAGGTGACCATGGCTGCCGTGAGGCAGTAGGAACAGTTGTCATTGGATCGGACAAAGGCTGTCTACTATATGTTATCTGTTACTAACTGATCTAGTACTAAGACACGTCTCTAGTCATAGAGCAGAGGGACAGATATGTGCAGAGGCCTGGAACAGCAGGATTCGATGTGGTGAGCTGACTGAAATTGGCATAGGAAACGTAGCAGGGATTTCATTGATGCTAAAACTTCAACTACACAAGTTGGGTGAGCAGAAAAGCCCCTCAGAATCTGCTACATGAATGGGATGCAACAAGAGAAGACCAAATCATGTTCTACCCCACTCAGTCAAAGAAGAGAAATCTGGCTGCAGTAAGCTCTAACTTACCAAAGCTGTACAGTTGAAGGGCGATAAATGTAGCATGGTAGCCTGATGAAACTGGATTTATGCAGAGGCAGCAGATGGTAAGGTCAGAATTTGGCATCAGCAGCATGAATCCATGGAACCAATCTGTCGCGTGTCAACAGTCTAAGTTGCTGTGGTTGGGTAATAATGCAGGGAATATTTTCTTGGCACAATTTGGGTCCCTTAATACCAATAAATCATTCTTTGAATTCCACAGCGTATTGTTGCTGACAGTGTGTATCCCTTAATGGCTCCAGTTTACTGTCTCACCTTGGTCACTTCCAGCACGATAATGCAGCATGAATAAAGGGACAAACTAACCAATATTATTATCGTGCACCCAGTTAAGTGCTTAATGAGTAAGAGCATGCCAGGCTCTTTTAAGTTTCTCCATGGGCTCTTTAAAAGGGTGCAACCAGGAGACTGCTGAATTCGGTGAAAGCAATTAAATGCGCACAGGGAAAATAATGGAGCAACCTAGAGGGAGAGATTTGGAGGAATGATCTGGTGTGGAGGGAGAAATGAAGGAATGGCAATATAAGGCAACACCCAAAACTATTACCCGGTATCAAGATTAGACAAAATATCAGGAATCGTTTCCAAAAATGTGCATGTATGTATTTGAAACATCCCAAAATAAGACCTGATCTTGTTCTATGTTGCAATTAAAATCAAACATTGTTCTTAACTATGTTTAAAACACAATTGAAACCATCACAGTGTAGTTTGGGAAAAATATGTGAGCCGTTGTCTGTTGAACGTGACTATGATTGTAGGAAGTATGAGTGATGGAAAGATCAGGACAACACAAAAGGAAGCTGAGATGGTTTGACAATGCCAAAGTGTATAATTACTGTTTTTCTCTTGTCAAGGTAGGGTAGTGAAAGATTTTATACAAATGCTGCACTGCTGAGGTCGGAATCTGTGAAAGTTCTGCAGGAGGAAAATGTGCTAGACCTGCAGACAGGAGGATTGAACAGAGAACTTAGAATCCCCATAATGAGTGTGACTCAGGAAACACGCACTGTACTGCGATCATCAGTCATATGTAATTGTTCCTGTAATGGAGAGGAGCCATTTCAAATGCACAGAAAGGAAGTGTAATGGAATGTACCTGGCTTCTTTTTAGGATGATTGCTGTTTTATTTATTTATTTTTTTTTAAATCCCCCTACAAAACCACTTGCACACCTCCAGAGCAACTTTATCAGAATGCATGTTCTGCCTTCAGACAGAACACTTCATTCTGCTGAAGACTGTTTTGTAGATTTTCTGGGATTACGTGATGTGACTTGAAGGAGGAATAACATGTTGAACTGAAGCTAAGGACAAGCTTTTTGATTATTGGCTTAAAAGGACTTATAATAAGAGATACAGTGAGAAAATTAAGAATCGCAAACATGTTGATGTGTCAAGAACCTTAGGACCTGGCTCTTGCTATCTTAACACTATTCATCTCCAGCTTATTGACACAATCACAATATAGCAGACATGATTAAACTTCAAATCTGGCCTTTTTTGTCACGGTTCCAAGGCACTAAGGATATTGCAGTTAATTTCCTCTCCACCTGCACATGAGACATAGTAATTTGCATCTCAGAATTGAAATGGTTTGGCAAGCAATTTATGTTTCTCTTCCTAAATTGGTGCACAAACTGCTGTGGCATTACATGCCTTAGATGCCCTTGCACTGGTGCGACACAGGAGACATGGATAATAAGCTGCAGTTATAGGGGTAATGGGGTTGTGGATGTTTAAAATGTCTGTGAATCAAATATTTTAATCTGCATCATTTACTGGGGAGATGCATTTCAACTCACCTCAAGCCATGCATGCCTTACAGATGAAGTTTTCAGCATATTACGCCTGGCCCACACAGAACACTCAGGGGAGTGTAATTTACATCAAATATAATAACATTTTGGCACTCACTCACTCAGCCAGAATACATTTTACATTTAATAACTTTGATCGTCCACTTTTCTTCATTATGGACGTTTCTGACTGGTCGTCGCAGAGTGTGATTAAGCAAAAAGCATCAGATCCTACTTTAGATTCTGCTCTCTTGCTGTCACATCTTCCATCTGGTTGAATTTGGTTGAATGTGAGTTATTGCCTCAGGGAGATGGATGGGAACCAAACACCTTCATTGGCATGTGGAGATGTTCTCGCCTGGGTGCAACACACTGATTGTTTTTGTTTTTTTTGTCTGCATGTGTTAGATTTGGCCTCCCTTGACCATGATGTTGTTTCTCCTGACTTTACGGCCAAGTGTATGTGTTGGCCTTCATCAGGATGAATAAAAAAGGACAGTCAAATACTATATGCTATACAATATATCAGACACGCTGACTGACAGGCCTCAGGAGACTTCAGACACTTGGTGCTTACTCTTGGTCAGCTCTGTCCGTACAGCCATGCATTGCATGTTTAATGAATAACCTTCTTTTTGCTACACATCCCTTTTCTTTTCCTCTTACTTATTCCTTTTTATAACCCACCATCCCATTATCTTTTTCTGACACAGGTGGATGCAGGTTGGATTGGTTTCTGGTCGACTGTTGGTGGATGTGTGTTTGGAGTGGCAATGGCCAGGTAAGCAATTCCCTGACTTGTCAATGATATTATTGTCCCGCTTTGTGGGCCCACAGGATGGAATTCAGTTTAAAAGTGTGCATGAATTTATGTGATAAGATCACCCATTAAATTAATGTTGCTGTTACTTGTGTATATGTTGAGCTTTCCTATGATGGACTTGCTGATTAACATTTCCAACAAATAAACTCCATGGGTTTGGGTAGCCTTCTCATCCATGTTGTTATGACTAACTTTTAAAAAAGTAAATAGCGCCACACTCGCCTGGGTCCAGACAGACCCCCAACAATAATATTCACAGTGTTTAAGTGAAAACAAAATGGTAATTCGGTCTGATTATCAGGCCACTCGGCTCAGTGAAAACTTGATGCACTCAGTGAGGCATCAAATTAGAAAACAGGCATTTACTGTAACCACTCATTTGTATTTGCAGACCCTCTCTGTGCAACACTTGCAGCCCTCGATGTAGAGTTGTTACTGAGATGGTCAAAATAGCAGACACTTCAGCAAGTTGCCTACTTTCTGTGCTTACCTTTGCTCAGACCTAGAGGACTAGCTCAGACTTGTTATCCGATCACAGGTAGAACATCAGTTTAAACCCAGTTTGGATTACATTTCTACAGGCACCACCCACATTGGCACATACATATGGTTGAAGGTCATCCTTCAGTGTGGCCCAGGATCCATTCACCCTGCTAAAAGAATGTGACCACATTTGGCCCAGACCACGTCCAAATCTAAGTTATCGGGTCTCAAATGCATATGATACTTATAGCTGCACACTTCTTTCTCTGAACATGCCCGACCCACAGTGCTGCATTTATGGGAAAAAACACTTGATGGAATTAGTGCACAAAATATAAAGGAAACATTCTATCAGCAAAATTACAATGGAAATGTACTTTAGAGGTAAGAAACTGTATTCATTCAAGCAACTGTGAAGAAGTAACTCTTCAATAAAGTAGTGTAGAGCAGCAGCTCCAAACTTCTAGCTGTGAAAATAAAAAAGAGGTGTAAATCTGAGGGGTCTGGCAGTGATTACAATGACTTCAGAAAATATATGTACTTTCACTGCTGCCACTCTCGTTTTTCCTCCCCTTTTTTTTGGTAAAACAGTTTTCCCAAATAAGAAGAAAAAAAATCTAAATTAAATTCATAGATTTGCGGTACCTGTAACAGGTTATGGTACCAAAAATGATTCCATTCTACTTTGCCATCAGCTCCATTTGGACCTCAACAGCTTTTTATATTAAAACCACCTGTTCATGTCATGAATGTGCAATGTAGCATAAAAGATGGAACGAACTGTCCTGTAATTCCTGCAAGTTTTCAATTCACTCACTGTGTGATAGCGTTGCCTGTGATTTCACAAGCTGGAAAACAAGATTAGGAACTAGCACCATTCGGACCTTCCTCACGGTGGAATAGCTCTGGTCTCTTTGACACAAAGATGACTGCACTATTCATAACCTAATAAATAACCAATTCCATCGTAAAGTTGACTTGACTTAAAGTGGGGTGGTTCTCCCTCTTACTCCCTTCATCGGATTTACTCTCTCTTAATATATGATATGAATCCAACGACACTGTGATAGAGTGAGGCGAATAGATGCTAATGCATTTGCCACTTCACCTGCCGTGATGAATAGGGAGCTACATTGCGAAGACAAAGTGTGGAGTCTGCAGAAGCAGGGAATTCATTCTTGCTCTGAAGGATATATGTTAGCTGTAAGCTGAGGCCCAATCAGCAGTTCCAGGCCGGCTGACTGTTTTCTTTAAGTTGTAATCACTAAAATGAGCCCATAACTCCAACTGTTAATCAATGAAGCTGTTTGCAGCATGAGATGAGTGTATGTAAACGTAGCTGTTGAGTTATTGGTGTTGATCACGTGGCCATAGACAGATGGATTAGATGCTCGCTCTTTAGTGCTACATTTGATAGTTAAATGAAATTCAGATTCAACAATTGGCTCAATGTCATTTGTTCTATGTGCCACTGTTCTGCTCAGATTGGTTTGGGGGTCAGGTTTGAATTTATCCTCAACAAGAATCTGGAGTGATTTGATTGCAGCTCTTTAATGCTGCCTGTTAATTAGGCAAACCCTAATTCCTGCACAAGATATTGTTCTCATTGTTATTTACTGATCCAAAGTCATCTCATAAACTAAAGTTAGAGACGGGACTTTTATTTTATGTTTAAAAAGCAGTGATGGATGTATTGATTGGAAAAACTGTTTCTGAAACGTTTTGTTTTTAGTTGTGTGATAAAGCTTCACGACTGCAAAACCAAAACTTCAATTTTTCATACATAGTCATTGTATTATTACCATTACTAATATTTGAAATTACACTTTTTTCTTTTTGCCATTTCAGTATAAGCTGACATGATTTACATTTATATTTGGGTAAAAATGCAAAGCTAGAGCATAATTGAGATGATAACCACCTATAACTTGTTGCTGCCATTCCTGGGTAATGGAAAATAGGAAGAAGGCATTCTCATTTGGTAACATCAGTTTTTCTATTCACATCTCCCCTTTCATTATGATGTCCATTGGGAAATGAGCCTGCAGATGCAATCTCGCTACAGTACTTTGATTAGAGCCATGTTGAAAAACAACAGAAACAGATATAACTAAATGGCATCCTTCTTCTTTATTCCTCTAACCCCATAAAACTAAATGCTGTCTCTTTTTGCCTTCTCCCTCTCCTCCTCCATCCTGCTGGAACATGGCGTCATTAAATACATTCCTCGGAAAGCCAGTGGTAATGAACTGAGCAGAGAGCAGTCTTTGTCCCTTGTCCCAGCCACTAAAAGCCCTTAAGATGTTAATGTCAAAATGCGAGTTTTTATTCGCCACTAGCTGTCCCTCTCCTTCCAGCTAGCACAGTCCTAAGCCAATTCTGAGCCCAGGTTGCCTCAGGGGGCGGAAAATTCCCCCATTTTAAATAGTTTTTTGTGTTGCAATTTCACATTTTAAATAGCTTACCCTTCCGCAAAGTTACATTTCTTGGGGGAGCCGCATCTGCCCTTTGCCAACAAACATTGGCTGCATGCAAGTATTTCACTGCCTGCGCCTTTCTGGTGGATAGCTGAGTGGCAAGCATCGTAATACAGCAGCTTCAGTTAATGCTGCTGGTGGATGCTGCACCCATCATGGAAACATTTGATCAAAATCTGCCAACTGTTTTAATTTTATGGCCCAGTCAGGAGCTGATTGGAAAGCAGCAGCATTTTTTTCTGTATATTATTTCATACGGATTGAGAAGGGGGGAAAAATAACTAACAAGGTCCCTCATTATCTTCCCATTACTAGCCCGGTAAAGCAGGGGAAAGGGAGCGAGGGAGGGGGAGCTCTAAGAAAACAGAGCTGGTTTATCCTCCTTCACATCACAAAGGTCTGAGCCAGACAATACTCCAGGTTAATGAGATGAGATAGAGCAAACACAAATGAGTATCAACTATATTCTCATTTGTTTTACCTGAAAATCCATGATTGCCATCTTACGCCATCTACATCTATTTCTTTATTTGGTGCATGCCCCTTACTAAAAATATAAACAGGCCTAAATGATAACACCACACTGATATTCATCATACGCCGCAGGCACTAGGAGAGCAGAAAATGGAATCTGATTCTACATGACTTAAATGATGTTATCTTTATGGCCAATAGATCACGTTTGGCGTGTAAAAGATGCGCTTTTAATTCCGACATTGCCTTACAAGATGACATGACCCTCTTTTAGTCATGTAACAAAGGTTTTCAATTACTTTTACTGGAGAGAAGCATTCAGTATAATTCCAAATAAATATGTTTTAGTCTTGCTGTCAACAAGTTCTATGGAAACACTGAAACCAACAAAAAGCGCCCACTTGCTGTGTGGGTGGCCTGTATTTGACCCATATTAAAATCGAGGCCAAATCTCCATTTTTCTCAGTACACTTTGTTTTAATGACAATGATTAAACATTAAGGACTGAGAAGTTTTCAATAATTTCTAATGTTTTTAAAGATAAGTTTGGGAACATTTAAAACAGAGCAATAGAAAAACACAGACCGTTATGGCCTTGCCCTTCAAAAACAAAACTTTTCACACCAGGATGTTGAGCTTTGCTGATCGGATGTAAGCCAGTGGCGTTCCAGGGCCAAACGCTGCTCACCTATATTAGTTTAATTGAAACTATCTCGCACCTGGCTCATTCTGGCAATCAGTGACCAAGTTCTTTATCAAGTGGACTCAGAGGCCATTGGAGCTTGGGTATGGGGGGGAAGGAAAAAAAAAAACTACTTATGGCATTTCTGCCCGGAGGATCGATTGGAATTGATGCAGGGGAGTAGCCTGTGATCCTCTATGCAAAGAGATTTAGCTGGGTGCAGGCGAAGGATTTCGTCCCTTTCTGGCACCAGGGGGGAAGGCTGAAGGGCTGTGGATATGAGCCAGTCAGTGGCAGATGGGTGATGGAGATTTGAGGGGTGTAGCTGTGGGCAGAGAAACTAGACATCTCTGTGTAGTGGCTTGGAACTCAAACTGTCTGCCTCTTCCAGTGCACCCGGCTCATTTTTTTTAAATCATAAATATGACAGCTTCAGATCTGTTTATCAGAAAAGGAGGAATTATACCCCTTAGCTCTAAGGGGTAGCTCTAAATTCTTTCCAAGTTGTTTGAAGTCCGCAGTTAGGAATACAGAATGTTGAGGATGTCCTGCAAACACAGAGGCAATATGTTGAGGCTGTGAATGACAGCCCACAAAACCACAGGAGTTATTCATGTCATCTAAAAAAGCCATCCCAGGATGTTCTGAGTGGAGATGTTCTCATTATCTGACCAACGGGTGATTTCCCTTATCCCCCTGGCCCTAAGCACACTGACAGAACTTCACAACCTAGCTGAACTAATCAGCCATTTCCAGCACTTCTTTTTCACTCTTGCATTAGGTTCATTGTCAGGTTCAGCCCTCTTTCCTCAAGCAGTTCGTCTGTGCGCAACAAAACAAAAGCAATTAGTGTCTGTCTTCACTACAGACTTCTCTAGCTCCATCTAATCTCTTCACAGGCATACACATACACACCCAGAGGAGTGGATAGGAGTTAATGAACTATGAAGGTTTAGAAAGGGCTACAAAGAGAAACCACAATGCTCAAGAGAGTTTCAGAATGACCAAATGCTCTGTCTTCCACAATATAAAATAATGCACATTGCAAGTCTCTGTTTAGCTGGTGAGACTAATTGAATCAAACCTTGAAGTAGTGTCTGCTTCTGTAATGACAAGTGCAACTGACGTACACAGAAATCAGTGGGTGAGGGAAATGATCTAGTTTCTCTGCAACAGTGCTTGTCTCCAGTAATAGATTGTGGCAGAAGTCGCAGAAGAAACAGACATTGAAAAATTGCATTGCTACTCATTGTGTTTACGAAGGATGCCTCTTTTCCACAAGATGCTGTCAGTGCTCACTTCAATAATCATGTTTCCTTTTTGTCCTGCTGTTTTTTTCAGATGAACGTCTTGAATATGTAATACTCAATGTTATTTTTTAAATAAAAATATTGATGTCCTCTACCCTTCACACCCAGGTTTGCAGACTCTATTCGGGGGATGCTGAAGCTCATCCTTGTACTGATGCTTGCAGGAGCCTCTCTGGCATCGACCTGGTTCACGCTCACCTGTCTGAGCAGGCTCACACACCTTCCCTCTACTACAGGTGGGTCCAAGGTGACACTGTCATACAGCTGATGCAGCTGGGAGGCTCTGATATACCCCAGAGCCAAAATGTGCTCAGTGGGCTGTTCAGAGAGATTTGCCAAAGGTGGGACAGTTCACACAGAATTATTATATGCATTTGCAATGAGCCAGACCCCAGGTGTATTTCCTCTCTGTGTGCAGCTTTGTACAAATAGATTAGTTTGTTTGTGTAGGCTCTTGATTCCATCTGATTGACTAGAATAGAAATTATTGTCATTCATTGTACAGATTACAAATAAATAAAGAGCACTGCTCCTGATTAAAAGTACTTTAAAAGATTATGAGAAATTTAAAAAACCACAGCCAATAGTGCAAATGTAAAATAATTAAATTAACTTAATTGTTGCACTAGATTCACAATATTCATGCACGTTCTCTAAGCTAAACAAAAAGACATACCAGCATGTTGTTCAAAGCCATTGATTCTTTCCATCATCATGCATCATTCACCAGCCATTGCTCTCTTTCTGTCTTGTGTCCTCTTATTTGAGACGCTGGCAGTCTGTAGCAGCAGCCAGGCTCCAACCTTGTTCATCCACCTGGCACATTGTACACAGGGGTGGCGTGATACTGCAGCAAAATCTGCCAAAACCCTCATTATCCCAGTGGGGGATGGTTAGTAGCACAGATAAATCGTTGTAATCTGCAGTTTTTGTGCTGACAACTGACCAGTCTCTGGAATGATAAAGTCAGTAATTAGCTGTCATCCTATCTTAAGTCCTTGACATTCTAAATGAAATCCACATTATTCAAAGCAGCAAGTCAATACCTGACACGTGCTGTCCCAAGTATAAGAAGGCACATGCAAATACTAGACTTAATTTTTGCATTATCATCTTCATTTAGGTTGCTCAAATATGCTTTTCTAATGTAGCTGCAAAGAAAATTATTATTTTTGACTTTGTTACAAAGCTGACAGTGGGAGACAATCTAAAATGAGGCCCATGGGAAATGATGTGCACGTTGAGGTCTGCCATTGTCTAAATCAGGAAAATAAACTGCAGATTAATTAATAGTGACCCTAATTATTGTGATTAGTTGTATCCCTAAATACGTACATGTTTAATCCTTAATTATAACATGATATAATGTATTGAAAAACACAGTCGGCACTTGAGGCCGGTGAGGTTGTGTCCCCTGTTCTCCCACTGTGCTAATCTCATGTCCCATTTCTTTACGGGATCCACTACAGTGTGTGAGCTGGTGGCAAAAAGCCTAATTCAATAACATGAGGGGAAAAGTGCAATGGTTGAAGGGCTCCTAAGGGTTTGATATCAGTGCTTCATTAGGGTTGAATAAAGACAAGCAGGGGAGAAGCCAGCGTTTGATGGCCACACGAATGCCGCCTGGGTTCCCTGTCACAGGCAGTCAGGCGGGCGAGGGCCCTCAGAGGCAGTGTGATTAAAGGGACGTGCAGGCTAATGGGAAGCTCATTTGGCCCAATCTGCTGTGATAAGGGAGATGGAGGGTGCCGCAAAGCTCAAGAGGTGATGGCTTAATCTCACCGCACATCCCCTCTAATACGCGATCACGCATTTTACTTTTAGTACCAGCCAGAAGACTACATCTGAGACTAGGTCCTGAGATGGCCAAACATACCGAGCACTCTTTGATTAGTGTGCAAACATAACCATCCACACGCACACTTATCTGTCAATGAAATGCTGTTTGTTGTAGCGATAAGCCAATACTGCACTAATTAAACCAGCAACACTCTTGTCAAGCCTGAGGAGCTTGTGAGACAAGCTGTGCACTCAATGGGCCACTGCGCATTTTGGCAAAAGAATAAGAAATCATGTTTTGATATGTTGTTGAATCTGTTGAATTATTTACATCTTCATGCTGAGTGTGCAAGTAAACTAATAACAACTATGTATTGCAAAAGAAAGTGAAATTCAAATTGAATTGCTGTCACAGAGCCATAAAAACTGCTGATGACACGCTTTGCATAAGGAGGAACTTTACTCCCCGTCTGGCAGAGTTAGAAGTAGGGCTGGGTGTCAAATATCGATACTTGTTTGCTGTATCCTAAGGCCTAGTAAAATCTAGAACCCTGCATATGTCTTATTTGATTACAGACAATAAATTAAGATAATTTTAGCCATTATTTTAAACTTTTTATTTATTTATTTTAATGTTTCCCCGGGGGTTTTGTGTGTGTGTGTTATGGTTTTTATTTTTCATAGTAGTTGCTGATGTTATTTTATTTTAAATAATCTTATCTTATTTATTATATATTGCTAAGTTGGATGCTTCCAAGCTCCCATTTAGTTTTGTAGGAATAAGTGTTGACAACAAAGAGTCCGTTTGTTCAGCTGATAATCTTATACGGCTGCTTGTTTTGAGAAAAGATTGAACATTTAGGACTTCAGGCTTCTTTGATACATTAAATGTCATCTTTACTCAAGTCAAGTTTCACAAGTACAGAGAAATGCACTAGTGGGTACCTTGAGGTTTAAGCTGATCCTTTATATAATTGAGATCTTGAAATAGGAGTTCAATATGAACAGATGGAGTAAGCCAGAAACACACAAACCTGCCAAATTTGATTTATTTGGTTATACTGCAGACCAGGTGGAAGGAGTGGTGGACTTGGGAGGAGAGGTGTTATATTGTTTGGGTTGCAAACTTGGCATTTTTCATCAAAATGCCTTTAGTGTTTTAGTTTTCTTTCCAGTAAATTGCCACCTTCAGGGATGGCATTCTAAATAAAATGCTCTGGGATAAGGGCTCATCATAAATCTCAGTGCTGTGGAGAACAAATGGCACTGTAGGAACCTTTTGAATGTGGCATTAATCATGGCTACTGTGCCATGTTTTTCTAACAGTTGCTAAGATTGAATTTGATGCCCAATAACATCAAATGTCCCAGGTTAAACTTCAATTTATTGTTTTTTTGTGTTTGTTTGTTTGTTTGTTTATTTTTTGGTTCTTTTGCTCTCTCACAGCCATCCTGTACACTTCCTGCATCCTGGTGGGCATTTTTATCAACAGCAGTGTGCCAATATTCTTTGAGCTCTTCATCGAAACAGTGTACCCAGTCCCTGAAGGCATCACCTGCGGAGTGGTCACTTTCCTTGGCAACCTGTTCACCGGCCTGCTCCTCTTCTTTCTTACCTTTTACTGCACAGGTAAGACAGCAGCACAGTTAAAATCCCTGTTGGGGCACTAACGTTTTGAAAGGCGTTTATTTATCTTCTATGACCATTCGTGGCTATTCGTGGGTTTAGGCTAGGCCACGTAAATATTTCCTCTCTAGTTCTGATTTTTGTCAATGGAAAATGTCTGAATGTTCTCCATTCAGAGGATTTCTTTGCCCTGCGGGTTTCTCTCCCCTCCTGAAAGCCACAGCCTCCATTGTTTCCAAAAATCTATTTGAAGCCTCGTGAATGCTGCCAATAAAATGTGGACAGCGGGTGAATTAGGTTCCGCTGTAATCAATGTATTCAGCACAAAGACAGCATCCTACTGTAATTTAGCCTCAGATTTATTTTCAGTTCACTGCCTGGCATGAATCTGATGATTGATTTGTGGCCACAGCAGACAGGCCAGCATGTCATCTGCTTTTCTTCTGCCTTTGTGGTTTTCACAAAGAAAAGTGAATTCATAAGCGAACTGAACTCAGAGAGCGATCCGTGTGTGCGCGCGCATGCGTGCGTTTTGTGTGTATGTTTGTATTTACTCAGGAATATGTTAACGTTTTGTGTGTGTGTCTTCACGCTGATCTTTGCTCATCTGTCTTTGGTTTCATTATGCTTCATTTAAGTTTAGCGGCATCACACCACCAATCTGCTGGAGAGACAGATCCATCTCTGACACACACACACACGCACGCACACACTCCTTCCACCCTGTTTGTTTAAGTAAATAAGAAATATATTTTCAGACCCGCATAAATATTCATGAGCTTCATCCTTCTCTGCCAAATCCTTCCGATTGCTAATGACAGCTGCTGGCTGACAACTGTATCGTGATCCTGCCTGTAGGTTGCCTCACTAGTGCAGGTAAATATGATTCTTGTTTGGGTGGAGGTGCAGTTGCCCCTCAGGGGCCACAAACAAGTGCGACAGCCAGGGATTGAAAGCAGCTTGCCTTGTCATGGAAAGCAGGTATATAATATTCACCACTAACCCATGATGAAGTTACCATGGCTAGAACTAATGATTATTTCTTTGGTAGTGCAATATGGATCATATTCCAAAAAGAAAATAATGAAAAATGCACATCTTAACTTCCCAGAGTCCAGTGATAAATTCTCTCTTGGATGGATACCAAGGGTTTAAAATTTGCTGATCAACCATTTAATTAGTTGATGGATCATTTCTGTCTTTAGCTGTAGTTAATTTCATTCTTAAGGTCAATATTTGTGAGGATATTGACATTATTCACTTCAGAAATTGAGTTTGAATGAACCTAAAAGCTGTTATTAAAGATCTGCAGTTTGGCAAATGGACTGAAGTACAGAGCAGATGCAGGTCTGGCTCAGTTTCACATGTCTGAATTACTGAGAATGAAGCTGGAGTGATATTACACTGATCAGTTAAAGGTTGGTTTAGTTATAGTCACAGTAAACAACAACAATATTTGACCAATAACATAAACAAAAATGATTCAGATGACAAGTAATGTACTTTGTATGCTCTCAGAATCAGTAGTGTGTCAGCAGGGCGATGAATCATAAGTTAGACAGCAGTATAGGAAGTGATGATAGACAGATCATAGATAGAGCAGCTGCAGGCCAACACACACACACACAAAATCACATTCTCACTCACTCAAAATCATAGAAGAGCTCATAAAAAATACATGTTAGATCCTCTGCTTGACTCTTCTGTTTGCAATGCTGAATGATGGTAGTGTCAGGTGTGTTTGAAACTGCATGCATCTTAGTGTTCCACATTTTGTGTTTAGCTGTGCACTTAACATGTCCTCTGTGGGCGCACAAGTATGTGTATCTTGTGTGCATATGTGCTTGAGTGAGCCAAGCAAGCGTCTGATGTGCTGAGATGGATCCTGACAACTTCTTTGTGACAGCTGCAGACAAGATCAAGCTGGGATGATGGGAGATTTTTGCTGCTCCTCTTTTCACTCCCCAACCTGTAGTTGCCTAATAGGCTGTGATGGATTGAAAGTTTGCACCGCTGCAGGCACCGTACATTCGGGTTTGCAGATAACTACGTTGTAGATAAATCACATACTTTTCCAACAATATAGTAACAGAACTTTCTGCAGGCACCAACTCTTCTACTCACAGAGCTCATCGTAGATTTCTATGGCACCAAGGACTAACACAGACAATGCCTCTTAGTGTGATCAGCTAATTGTTGGTATTTATGTTTTCATACGACGTGCTGACAATTCTAAAAAATAATAATTATCTCCAGTCTTAAATGTTATACTTCTTGTGTGCTATAATTATGATTTTTTTTGGGGGGGGTGTATAGTAATTGCTGCATAACCACAGGGAACAGAGGAAATGATGGATAAACTTTATTCATTTACTCTCCAAGAGTGGTCAATAGCGGTTGAAATGAATGTCAGTGTTTACTGTTGTTCCTGTCACATCACAAGTATCACAAGGTGTTACACTATCCAGCTTGTCCCAGTCCATCACTTTGACAGCGACTGCCCTGACTGTCTTCAGTAAGTTGACCAATAAATTGTTGTCCTTGTTTTAACTACCAGTCATCACTGGAGCTTGTCTCACCTAACATTTTAAAAACAGACATTTCAAAAACTCTGATGTTGTCCAATCACTGCAGCAGGGGAATTAAAGAAGCTCCTGTTTCTTGTCGTGTTTGTTAATCAGCTGTTTTCCTGAAGAGATCGCTCCTGCGAAGATTAATTAGATTATGTAAATACTCCTCAGAGGTATTCTAGTGGGCCGTTTCATGACTCTAATTTCCTCTCTGTTGTCCCATAAAGGATGCGGTAAATAATATGCAGACTTCAGAACTGATAAATTCTGCAGCAGCCTCGTCTTTTCAGAACCCTTTCAAGTCTTGATATTGAAAATTTTGAGATTTCCATCTATTTCCACTCTATAGCTCATTTTCCAGTTTTCCTTTCGGCTGCCCATTTCTTGTTGTGCTCTCTGAATTATGGCTTCTTTTTCTAGTGAGCGGAGTGACATTCATGAATTAAGCCCTGTGTCCATTTTAATATCCATGAGCGCCTGGTCTTGGTTCAATGAGCCCTATCTGGCCTCTTGACTATTTTTATGTTTAAAATCAGAAATCAGTCTCTGAGCCATGCAGTTCAGAAACATGACTGGAGCCTCCAAGCCATAAATCTATGCTTGTCGTTCTCTTTCAATTTCACCTGCTGTGTGTTTGTGTCACTTAGCTTTGGGTGCAATACAAAGCAGCAGATTGAGGGGCAAAATAGTCTTAAAGGTTTTATGCAGAAGGTAGGGAGGGAGAGAAGGTGTTGAGTTGTGAGTTTCTGTCGTGCATTGGAGGAAGCAGAAATTATTCAGCACAGAGAAATAATTCCTGCAGACAATGCTTGTTTCTGTATCTTCATCTGTGACCTCCGTCTCCTCAAGTGAAGGCCACAGCGGTAAAGGAGAACTGCGCCGCATTAATTACAAGGATGCATTGACCTCAATTACGTCTAGTTAATGCCGTAAGATGCCTGTCGACCCCGTCTCTGCCGTCATCTGCGGCACAGCTCTGCTGACACTGACTAATACACCAATAAGCTGTGGAGACGATGTCCGATGAGCCCGCTGATGTCCTCTGAACATATTCGCACGGTCACCGTGATCCCGGTAGCAGTGACCATCAGACCTGTTGCCTGAGACTGCGTCCAGTTAAAAAAAAAAAAAATCTGTGTGAATAGACAAAACTTGCCACAAGGCATTAACAGTCACATTTGCAAATAAAAATCAATTTCAATAACTCCTTAAGTTATTTAAAAAGTTCAATAAAATCCAATCTTTGAATAATTCAAACAAGTGACACCATGGAAGGACACCATGAAAAATAAATGCGTATTTATGACAAAGGATTTTGAAGAAGCGATTTTTATTAGGCTGAGCATCTCAGGTTTTTTAGAGCAAGTGCAGTCACCTTCAGTGCTCAACCTAGAAATCTGTCGCTGCTCACTTCATTACAGGAAAGTTTAAAGGGCTGCTACACAGCCAGATATGTCTGTCCTTTAAGTAATGATCATTAAAATCTGATAATCAACTTTAAAGCAAACCGGTGAGCAGAGCAGACTCCAGAAGCAGAACAAAGTGACTTCATCCTTCTCTCTTTCCTTTCATCCTATTTGCTCTAATCTTTTCCCTTCATCCTCATCCTCCTCCTCAGTCCCCCTCCCTTCTGTTTACTGTTTGGCCCAACTTCATCTGTATTTCCTCCAAACTTTACTTTCTATGTCCTCTGAGATGGGGCGGGGGGGTTGAATTACTCTGAGGCACCTTAGCATTCTTCTCAGACTGCATGGCCAAACAACCATCCAAAACGGCTGTGTGTATCCAACTTTAAATGGACAAGTCTTCGGCTGGGCATACATGTGAGAAAATTAGAGAGTTTGACGGAGAAGACTTTAGGTCAGATAAACACAACTCCATTAACCCGTCTCCACGCCGGGTCTCCCCCTGTCCGGCTCACACACTCCTGATTAATGAGGCTGCTTCGGAAGTCTCGACACCATACTGCAAACACCCTCATCCAATCCCTCATCTCCCTCTGCTCTCAAGCACCTTCTTCACCTTTCTTTTACTTCAATTTATCCTTGACGCTCATCTTCACACCTCTTACCCCACATTCTTTCTCTTCACGGCCAAGGTGAAGAATTAAGGTTCGTGTCTTAGAGCCAAACCTCATAATTTACTGCGGAGAGGCTATATTGTGTACTCTGAGGCATCAATCTCTTCAAGCATTGATCCGGTCCTCTTTGAGCCAGGGCAGCTGATTGGCACCATAAAAAGCCTCTCAGACAAAAAAAGACTGGAAGTGGAGTCAACGTGAGTTGAAACACATTGCTGCTCACAAAGCCCTGCTGCGTATACAAACTGATTACTTTATATTTAGTCCGGCTTGTTATCAGGACCTGGGCAGTGTCTTTACTGCTACCTGACTGAGATGCTGACGCTGCCATGATGCATAGGCTCTGCCTAATGTTTCTGCCAGGACTGAAGCGGGATGGCTTCACAGTGGGAGCGACTTCATGCCCTCGAAACACAAAGAAACACATTTATTGATTTTTGAGAATGGCCTTCAGTCAGATGTGATTGTGGGCTGTGCAGGAAGAAAGTCTTGAGTTTCTGCATCACAGAGGCTGAAAACAAGGAGAAGATGTCTGTGTGCTAATGAGTCAACATCCCAGCGGTACAGTGCAGTTGCGAGCTTCCAGTCTGCCACCCGATTCTGCATTGTTGCAGACAGCCGAAGCACCTTTCCTGTGGTTAATGGAGCTTGAACCGAGCTGAGAAAATAGAACACCTCGTTCTGCACCATGTTTAGGTTCAAGTGTAGGTCAGTGATAATGGGGAACACTGCCAGTGTCATTGAATTATTCAAAATCATCACGAAAGACAGCTCTTCTTATTTCCTATTTCGTGTGTCTGGAATTCTTATTGATTAGCCATTAGTCCTATATGATTATAAATTATTCAGTGTCACTTCATACCTACTCTCATTATTTTGCATGATTTATATTTCATTATGGGACAAAATCTGGTGACACACCGGGGCCTGGTGCTGAGGCCAAGGTCAAATCAGCGGTTATTTTCAGTCCAGATTTTATCTTATTTTTAATGAGTGCAACAGCTAATGTTTGCATATGTGCATTTAAGTTTTTAATGTGCCTGATTCCACTTTAACGAATGTTATCTACATGAGCTTTAAATGTATTTTGGGTTTTACTTAATATTCACCTCTACACCACTGTAATTAGGGGCACACTTAATGACTGTAGGCCAGAGGACAACCCCGCACACCGACGTGATTGTTGAGCAAGTCATTTTTAAAACCATGAGCATTCATCGCATCCAGTTTTTGTTATTCACCAGATTCTGCCACAGGGGTATTAGTGAGGTCTAACGCTGACATCTGGTCTGCAGTCAAAGTTGGTCAGGGCTGTGTCCAGACCGGTCAAGGAGGAAAGCCGTTCCTTTAACAGAGATGCTGTCATGTTGAAAACCGGGAGCACCAGCCGTTTTCACAAAATTGATGGAGGCACACTCTTTTTTTTTTTTTCGGTTACAATTTGTCTCCGCAGACTTTTGGCAACATAGTTTTATTAGGAAGCAAAGGAAAAGCAAAAGAATAAGATAATAGAAGTAAAAGGAAAAAAAAAAAAAGCCAAGCAAATACAAAATAAATAACTCTTCAGGACACTGAATACTCTGTCTTCTGGTGTGAGCGAGAGTGCTTAAAATCTAACCACAAATATGTCTCTTGTTTTTTCCTCTCTCCTTCCTTCAGAGCTGTCATGGCTCAACTGGTGTCTAACGGGCTCCTGTCTCTTCAGCCTCGTCCTCATCCTCTTCTTCAGGGAGTCTTACGACCGACTCTACTTGGACGTCTTTGTCTCCGTGTGATACTGAAGGTGGAAAAAGAAAAGCGGGACAACTTCAAGGGACTAAGTAATTATTGTTGCACAAAGCAGAAGGGATAAAGGACGTCAAGGGAAACTGGAAAAAAAACCCACACTCTTAAGATGCTAAGATTTTAAGGGTGTAAATGTATATAAATTGGTAACGATGATGATGGATTGCAGTTGTATGGCTGCTGAGAAGAATCACAGCGCAGTTCTACTTCAAATGTTTACTCTTTGTGTGATCATTTCAATGCCGTATGTCTCCAAAACATCATTACCTGTTTTTATGTCAGTCTGTTTGTATGTAAACAAACGTTTGTGAACGGTTTAATTTTTTTAACCAGGCACGGCATGATGGACTGTTAGCTCTCATTGTTTACAGATGTCGTCAGCGTGGCCCGCCTGAAGCTGCTCTGTTCGCTTTCCTTGATAGTCTCTAGAATAACATGAACGCTGAAAGCTCACAAGCTGGATGTCACTGACTCCGGATCAGCTCCAAGTGTCATCTCCTCAAGAGGTAATGAAGGATGATAAAGGGAGAACGTCATCAGCCAATCAGCAGGCCTGGCTGGGCTGAGTCACGGATGAACCGGCGACCTCCTGGTGGTTTAGTGCTGCTCCAACCTGCGGGCTGCAATTGGCCCGACACCATAAAGTGGCCTGAGGTACTGCTGTCGTTGAGAGGCAGGCACTTAGGTTAAGTTTAATCACTCTCTCGAGATAAATATTATGCAAAAAAGAATCTAGATTTATGATTTGATGCCAGCTACAACATGGCCTTGGATTGGATGAGCTCGCACTTTTTTCAGTTTGAACTGTTCCACAGTCACATCTCAGAAGTTGTTAATGGTGTCAATTTATAAGAGACTTGTATTTTAATCTGACTGAACCCTGTTCATTTATTTTTTACACTTTTTAATCATTTGTTGTCAGCAGCCTGCCGGTATTTACTGGAAATGTCACAACACTAACACTGTTAGCACTCAGTTTCACACCAACAGGATGTTGATGGAGATAATTTTATTGTACATACACGTGGATTATGTTGTAAATGCCAAGGTGCTCGTCCTCCACAGCACCAGCAGGTGTATCTTCGCCAACTAAAGTCTACTGACCCAAAAAAAAAAAAAAAAAAAAAAACTGAAGGTAAAAAGGAAAAGAAGTTAACATTTGATTTACAAAACCGGAGCTTTGACAAAAATTTGCTCCATACCTAGAGGGACATAACCACAAAGAGACACACAAAGTCACTTAGAGACAAACTTTTTTCTGTAACTGGTCCATGAATTCTTCTTGTGTGTCTATCTTGCACAGCAGCTAAGAGAGGTGTTTCATGTGATTTCCTGTGGGTTATTAGGAGACTATTAACGTCTTTCACAGTGATTGATTTTTTTATTTTTTTATTTTCATTCTCCTTGTACAGAAAAGGTCTTTTACCTTTTGACGTGTTGCCTTAATTGCCGGTGTTCTGTCTCCGTCTCTTCCACACTGTGACTCTATTTTTGTCTGTAAAGATATATATACTCTAAGGTCATGGTCTCCTGTTTTAAAGCTCACAATCTGCAAATCTCCTGGGTTTGGGTTATATATGTCTTTGTTCTGTGAAACGGAAAAAGAGCAAATGTGACTGTAATATTTTCAGCACCTTATTAAAATGAACATTTTAAGAATAATACTCCTGTACTTCATTGCTTATAGGCTAAAGGCGGCTGTAAAATATTTCCCCATAGATCTTTCCACATTTCCATCAGTGGTCTGTCATTGGCTGTTCAACATGTGACTAAAATTTGTTCCCGTTTGCTCAGGTATGGAAACACATTTTACACACACACACACACACACACACTTTTTCCTTTTCTTTCACATGTGGTGTATTTAACTGTTGGGCCAACCTGACAGAAAATAGTCCAAATACACACATGAGGCCTGTGAGATAGCTAATTATTTTCCCTCCATTATCACATCTGAGCTCCTTATTCAGCACTCAGCCTTTCTTGTGGCTGCAGTTAATTTTGCGGCCATTATTTGCTCTCTAAAAAAGCTGCAGTTGGTGAGAACTTTATCTCTATGTCTGGATTCCTTTCGTAATCACCGCTGAACAAGTTCAAGTGTCTAGAAAGAGTCTGTAGTGCTGTCATTACTCTGCACATAACCTATATAACATTTACTTTTATTAAAATCTCCATTTCAGGCCTGCCTGCTGACCGGAGAGCAATCAGCCTATCAAAGGACTCCTGCATGATGTATTGCTGACATTTAGGGAATATGCAGTTCAAGACCTTCCACAGGAGCAGTTTCCTTATTTAAAGCTGCGCTTTGCTCAGGTCGGTGGATTCAGGTCCATGACTTTTACCGCCTTGAGTGGACTGATGCACAGTTGGATTTGACCTGAGCCAAGTAGCCACTTCTGAGACTGAGCAATTGAAGTGCGAAAAACTGCAGTAATTTCAATGGCTGGCATCAAAAGTGAGCCAATTCTCACTGACACCCAGTTTACAACGGAGATAAGCGTGCGTACAGCCTGGTACCAAAAAAAAAAAAAAAAATGGTTTTGTTCTCCAGAGCTGTTTTACTCCATCACAAATGTCACCACGATACATTTTTTATAAGTCATCCACTTTCAGTAAAGCTTTGGTGAGGGAGGTGACGCTTACACCAGCCCAGGTGGCCCCAAAGCTTTGGCTCCACACGTAGAGCTCGTCTGTTTTTGGAGTCAGGAAACAACGGGGCATTCTGAACTTCGGAGACCTTCAAAACGACGCAGCCATCTTTATTTACAGTCCGGTAAAGTAAAGTGTTCGTGATGTGTAAACAGAATTCCTCTTTAATGTTGGAAATGAGTACGTGATTATAAATAAAAAAAGTCTTTACATTTTCTTAACTGATCATACGTGAAATCACTGGTCTGTGAATTAAAATACAACTACAATAATTTAGTGCAATTAAACCCCCCCCGTCACGTTGTTTACATCCGTATCACTGACTGTCTTTAAGGAGTACATTTCATCACGCTCTGATGGGGCCTGAACTCATTTGTTGTGTTCTTTTGGCAGCGCAGAATCATTGTCACACAACATCCTGCAGCAGGACGGGAGGAAGTTCTCAAAGGACTCCAGCTTTCTAGGAAATCTTTCTACTGACTCTGGATGCAGAGCAGGATCGGCACGTAGGACCTATAGGTATGACCTCACTGTTTTTAAATCTTCCATTAAGTGTGTGTTTAGTTCCCTCCCCCTGCTGGAGCAGCTGGGGATGATCTCATACTCAGGGAGGGAGAGTTTTGATGCTGAGGACATCAGTCTGGTTTCAATTAGTATCTGTGATTGTGTGAAGTAAAAGCTGCCTCATCTTTGAAATGATTCTGTCCTCGGATCTGATCAGCTGGTACCATCGAAGCTGATGGGAACTTCTGACCTGAGACCGTTTTGAACAAAATTCACAAAGGGACACGAGAAGTGGCAGCTAGAGATGAGTTTGACCAGATGGTTTAAAGTTGGGAGCGCTTCAAATGATTACATTGGCATTTAGAAAATGGGCCTGCAGGAAGGTCAAATTGATCAAGTGTTGGTTAATGCTGATCTGTTCTGTTTCTCTGCAGAGAAGAGGGCCTTGTTTTGACAGTTTTATCCTCCTCTCCTCCAGCCTCTGTCCTCCCCGCAGCACGATAGAAAGTCTAACAGTGTAAGTCTGTAAACTGTATACACATATTAATCTGATGCATTTAATTGGGGGGTGTGTTTGTGTATTTATGCAGATGGGGACTCTAAGAAATGGTCCCGTTGGAAGGTTAAGGAGTCGTTTCAATCTGTTACCAGCCGAGCCCTTAAGGCTGTTTGTGTAAATTGCTTATTGTTGTTTGTTTTTTGTTGTTTATTTATTGTTTTTTCGATGGGACTTTATAATGAACTTGGACTCGTTGCAGTGACCAGACAGCTGTTTCTGGGGCCTGATTTTAAAGCGGTTATGACTGTAAATTCACTAAAGAGAGAAGAAAAAAAGAAATCCCACGAGTCATCCGTCATCCTGCAACAAAATCTGCAAAACGCACCACCGCGGTTGATTTATTCTGCCCCATCCACAGAAAAACCATGACATGCAGAAACACAAGCAAATGTGATTTACTTGCGAATAGATATAATATATAATATATTATATTATGTATGTATCAGATTATCCAAAGGGCCAAAGCAGGTTTTCTGATGTTCATGTCGCAGACGGAGGGATTTTATTCACACATTTTATTAAGGAGATGACACTTTACTTTTTACAACGAGACCTAATGTATGTGTATGCAAATATACTCAGCTGCTCCAACAAGAACGGTCACATGCCGGTGAGATTTTCTTTTTTGTCCACAGACACAACACTTGAAGCTGAGGTTTACTCATGTCTTCCCCCGGCTTGTTGTCTTTTCACGGTCCTATGGGAGCAGAAAGAGCTACACAATGACGGACAAGATATTTCCTATGAAGGTAATTTGGATATTTTGTTTTTGGTTCAACAGGTTAGTCGAAGGCTGGTTGATGAAAACGGTTGTCTTGTTTTCTTACATTCCCCTGAGGCGTTCCCACAGACGCTGGTGACTAAAACTCACTTGTGTCCTTTTTCCCATGCAACACCTCGGTGTCTCCTTGGGCCTCCCCACTGCTCCTCGAGTCCCCTAATTGACTTCTGGGGGATTATGAAAAATGAACCGTACTTTCAAATGGCTCATTTAGCAGAACTGCTATCACACTGCCTGTTACTCTATCTTCAACATATTAAAAAGGGCTAGGCGCTGTTGATTAGGAGCGATGGGCTGCAAAAGCCGGAGCTACCAGCGTTTGACAGCTGGTCACTAATTTGCCAATTCATCACTGGTGAATTTAAGATATTTGCCTGTTCCTCTGGGAAAACACAACTTATATTAAGATATAAATGCACCACCAGTGTTTTTAAAAACAAAATGACAGCCTTATGGGAGAGAGGATGAAGCCCCACACACACACACTCTGATTTAGACCGTGAAGAGACTTTGGGTCACAGGTTTACGAGCTGTGACAGTCATTGCATGACAGCCATGAGCCCCAAGTAACTTATCAAACCCAGTGACTGAAAAAAATACAAACACACACACACATACAAAAACAAAACCAAAAGGAAAACAAGACCATAGGGCATGTTTATCATTGTAACCGTGACACCCAAGGTCTAATACCCTTGCCACCATCGGAGCCCTACTTCTAGAGAAACTCCCGTGGGTTGGATATAAAAAAAGGCCAGCTCTGATTGAACCCATCAAGCAGAAACACACAATATATATACAGACATCAAGCTGAGTTTCGTCCCCTAATTTGTAACGCGTCATGTGAAGGCTCGTTGCTGCAAAAACGCTTTCTCTGTAGTTAATGAGGCTTTAGAAATCAAGTGGATGTCCTCCAAAGTTACTGCCTCTTTTTGTGACAGTCCTCCCTCTGCAGCTCCACAGTGAAACGCTGTCCAGGAAAAAAACAGACATTTAATTCCATATCTGAGAGTCCGTCTCTTCAGACCGAATATATATGTATGTATAAAAAATAAAGCCATTCTTATAAGCCTGCCTTCCTATGGAGGGTCGCAGCAACAGTCACTGCAAGAAAAGCAAAAACTGATGGATTTCGCATGGTGAGATTTTCAAAGCAGAGAAATTCTTTTATCAAAATGTCCATAGAAACCGCTCCAGCCACAGCTCTGCATACAGATGCTTCCCCAGCACAGCGTATGTGCTCAACAGATTGCTTCCACTGGGGACTCGGCACTCAGTGTATTCAGCACTGAGGCTGCAAAGCTGTCAGCACTATTGTGGAGGAATAGTTTCAAAAGTCACCATAAATATTTTGAGCTTTTTTCCCACAGTGGACGTCTTAGTAAGAGGTCAACGCAGTATTTCATACTCACTCTGGGACTTTACAGTAAAGCTCACCCACGTTTTGGCTCGTCTCACTATGTAATGATGTGATTCATGCCTCTGGAAACTACAGATTTACAGCCTTTTAGCATCTGGAAAAGTCTGAAATCGAGTTTCTCTTAAATAAGAGGAAGTAAAATATGGTTTCAAAGGTCACTGAAAACATGGGAACATGTTGGAAGGTCGGCTCAGAGCTGGCTGAATAAAGCTGATAAGCCGCTACACTCTCACCTACAGCGTGCGCTCTTACTACGGTCAAAACGAGCTGTGTCAAACTTCCTCAGATGTTCTGAGGAGATGGGGGAAAAAAAAAAAGAAAAGAAAAAGGTCTACCTGTAAAGTCGAGTTCTGCTTGGCTGGGGCTTTCCGCTCTAATGCAGCAGGACGCGGCCCTGACGGAAGCAGCATGTCCGCTCAGCAAGAGCAATTACGATAACCACGCGAGCGGAAAGTCTGCAGCCAGAAGAACAGTGAGATGGGCTTTGATGCAGCAGGCTGCATATTTAAATCACAGCTCACCGCCACTGCAGACATCATCCTCAACTAATTTAAACAGGCCTGTAAAAGAGTTTGAGCCCTCTACTGGCTCCTGTGGGGCTCCCCTGTCATGACATACAGCTGTTTCGCCCCCTTACAGCATCATTTGTTTGCCCCACACCTCCTGCACATCAAAGCTGACTTTGATGGGGGGGGGGGGGGACCGGTGAGAGATGTTTCCCTTCAGCCCGTGGGGGAACGTTGAAGCACCAAAACAGCTCAGATGCAGCTGAATTAGGTTTCGATCACAGCTTCCATCTAAGACGGACAGTTAAGCTACCAAAAGAAAAGAGTTCACTCTGATCAAAGTCTGCGGACATCAAAGTGTCGCGCTCGCTCTCCTGTCGGATGACAGTTTAGATCACAGACATCTTGTCCGTGTTTATGGCAGAGATGTAATTGAAGTCCTTTACAGGCTATTTCCCCACATGCAAGTCATGTTTTAAAGAATTAAGCGAGGGGCCCACAAAGGTTGAGACCCAACATGAATCTGACCTGAAGACCTTCAACTCAAACAGCAGCCAAAAAAGTGTGCATCTAATCAGTCCTGCAGTTGGTTTACAGCATGTTCCATGTGCTGAAGTTGGTCTTAAACACTTGAGTTAAACAAATATTTTACTTTATTTTGCGAGTTGTGCAGCTGTTAGGTTGTAAAGTATTAAGTATCGAGCAGTATTATATAATATATTTTTTTTTAATTCTGCGGTAGAATATTCATGTGTTGGACCAAAAACTGTCAAAACGCATTCTGTGTGTTAAGCTGTGACTGCAAATAGTCCACAATTCTGGTTATTGTGATATTTACTAATAAGTAAAGTGATTTGCTGATTTTACCGAGTTTCTTTTAGAAAAACAAACCCCAAAAAAGACGAGCGCATATGATTCTCTTCAGGAGAATCACATCCACTTACATCAGACAAGCATTTGAAGTTTTTCTGGATGTGGTTGTATGAAAGTAGACATAAAGAGGATTTTATCTTCTGACTGGGAGGCTGACAGAAAGTCAGTGATTATAGCAGTTAATGATTATGACCCCGTGGCCTATAGATCAGTTGTTCCTGCAAGGATTAAAAAATTGGATTTGTACTGTGAGAGAACATAGTGGGACATTTGGCGGTGCTTTCATAGCTGCTTTAATCGTACAAAATTGGAAAGGTGCCCTTGGAAATCAAATAATATAATCTTGAAATACTTGTCGAAAACAAAAAGGAAAAAGTAGAGACAGAAATGCACAAAAGCTGTCACTGGCCTAAAAAAAAAAAAAAAAAAAAGTTGAGAGCCAACATTGTAAAATACCTGAGTCAAAGGTCAGAGAGTGAATGCTTCACTCTCTGACCTTTGACCTCTGACTCCCAAAACCTAATCAGTTAATCTCAGCTAAAAGTGAACATTTGATTCCTGTTGATATCAAAGCTTTGATGAAGTTGGAGTCAAACTTCTGTTGTTGGTGTTTTTGTTGTTGTTGATGGAGCATGTCGGGCGTTGGATGTCTGCTTCCTTCTCCAGCTCAGCTGTTGATGAACAGACCGTAAAAATAAATCTGCGATAAAGAGCGGCATAAATAAAAATGAGTGGACTTGACTCTGGCCTCCCAGCAGAAACAGTCACTCTCTCACTTTATACATTTATTCTATTTCGTTGTCGCTGCCGCGTTAGGATGAGGGCGGGGTTTCCTGGCTGCTGGTTGGAGGTGGGGGGCTGTAATGGGACGTGGGACAACCTAATCTGCAGCTGCTACACCTGCTCCCTGCAGGGCTTGTGATCGCTTGGCAGTTGTTGTTGTTGCCGGCACACACATAGCTGATTCTGCATAATGGCTTTTATTGTGCTCTGTGTCTGAAATGGTTATTGGAAGGCATTAGTGTCCCTCCCCAGTCTTTGCTGTGATGTGCTTGTTTGTGGAAGGGGGAGCTGTGTAATGGTCTATACCGTGAGAGTTGGCTGGCTGAATTATGATTCTCCGTTTCTGTACTAAAGGGAAAATTAAAAACAACAACACGCCGATGTTGGACTTGCTCTCTGTGCTCATTGTTTTGAAACTGCTGAGATTTGCCTTTGTGACCCTGCTGGGCAGAAAAAATTGCAGCGTACCAATGAAAGTCCATGCCGGGTTGGCAGTTTCATTAACCTGCCCCGCCTCCTGAGGGGCAGTGAAACGTCGCCGGATTTTGATCATGGCAGCCGCCCCGTCAAACATCAGGTGGCGACATCAGACAGACGCTAAACCGACACCTGAGACTGTGACAGAAAATGCATGATGGTGAAGAATACTCAAAATTGAAGAAAACCTATGTCTCCAATTTAGAGACAAGTGACCCAGCAAAAACGAAAAAAGAAGCAGTTCTTCACTGGGTCTTAAATCCTCGGCAGGATTGAAGGAAACTTGCACCAAATTGTGTTTTTTAAGCCTCAATTGTTTCCGCTGGTTCCAGCTCTGAACGAAACCAATTTTCTTTCTATAACTCTTTCAGAAGCATGCTTCTAGAAACGTAAAGTAAAAGGAATAGAGCCAATGGGAGGAGAAGGAGCCAAAGCACATCTCTGGCGTCACGTGTTATATTTATGAAGGCGACATCCAGACTTTTTGTGGAGGATGTGTCAGAAATGCCTTTTCCTTTCAGCCTGTGAGCTCAGTTCATCTCTCCGTCATGTGTGTGTTGTGTTGAAACAACCTTTGGACTGTAATCAACCATTTCTGACAGCACTGTTAGTTGGACGTTGTATTTAAAGGATTGTGTCCGTCTGTGCAATCAATGTGTCTGCCATTTCCTTAGATCTGTTGGACTGGATGGCCCTTTATTTTCAGCTGCAGGGCAGATTTGATGTCGATGATGAACGCACGCCGTCTGTACACACATTCATACGTCTCTGCACTTGCGAGGACTCCTGCTGGCATAAAGACTCGTGGCGCTGCCATGATTGATTAGCTGCCTGACACGCGGCCTCACAGAGGAACACCTACACACCGGTTTGTTCGTCCAACCGCCCCATCAGCAGGCGGCAGCGAAGGATGACCGAAGTGATTCTGAAACTGCAGATTTATTCTTTCGTATTTATTCAGAACGGTGAGAAAAACAAAAAGCTCACGCTGCTGAACAGAATAAACAACATGTTCAACCTTGAGGTGGACGGGCTGCAAACGGAATCAGGAAGCATTGCTCCGCGAGTCCGAGTCCCAGATGACCCCCCCCCCCCCCGCCGCTGTCACACCCTCACTTTAACATCAACCTTTTTTTTTTACAAGACAGAGGAGTAAAACAACAACCTGACAGAGATTCATCTTCGCTTTGCACGAACCGGAACCTTATTCATTAAATTTGCTGACTGCACAGCAAGCAAGCCTTAATAACTGAGAAGGTGAAGGACTCAACAAATCAAGACAGTGCGCCTCCCGGTGACCTTTGAACTTTAACTCTGTCCCTGCTCTCTGCAGTAAATCCAGCACTGTTTCAGCCCCACGGCTCTGACTTATGGTGATGAAATGCTTTTAACAACAGCTCTGAAGTGGAGCTGCACCAGTTTG
Source organism: Echeneis naucrates (assembly GCF_900963305.1). Classification (NCBI taxonomy): domain Eukaryota; kingdom Metazoa; phylum Chordata; class Actinopteri; order Carangiformes; family Echeneidae; genus Echeneis; species Echeneis naucrates. The sequence goes on along the minus strand of NC_042531.1, from coordinate 4,396,056 downwards.
CCTGCAGGCCGTGATGCCATTAGTGGGATCACACATTTAACTAAGAAGCATTTGGAAAGCTACCAGCCAGATCAATTCCTGGTCTTAATAAACCTCAGCTCATTTACTAATCCTGACACAAAAACATTTGTTTCAGGAAAATCATTTACAATCAAAGAGTCAGTTTTCTCCTTTTGTGTCTCTGCCTGCTGAACCTTGTAACCACTTCTATGTTCATCTTGTGGCATCTGTTTTACTTCCTGTCTTATTCCTTTTCTTTTTTTTTTTTTTTTTGAGAGGTAAACCTCAAGATCACTTCCAACACACGATCACTTTTTTTCATTGTGATGAAAAAATTGTGCATTTGGACCTTGAATCCAGTCTGCCGCAGTCCGCCTCAGCCTCCAGGTCCCAAGACTGGGTTTTGTTGGCTCACCAGCTCTTCCTGCATTCATATACAAATGAGCATCTGAATAGATTCCCAAGGAGGCACAAGTTTTTTGATGACACTCTCTCAGCCTATTTCGCTGAGGAAAGAGGGGTGATGCCGTCCGTCTCATTTTAAATGGTAGAAAGACTGAGGATGTGACTTTGGATGAGTAGTTAAACATTATGAGCCAATCGATCAAACACTCTTTACTGGAAAAGTGTTCTTGCTCACACGTGATGTTATACTTCCTCTTTGCCAACTGTTATCATGTTGCACGTTCAAAACACATTTTCCCGATCGTGTCAATAAAGCCGATTGTGCTGTCTCAACAGTAGAAGTAGTAGAAGACCACATTAGCTCCCAGTCCTGTCTGCCAGGAACAGGAATCTGCAGTGCAGCGGACTCAGACTCAGAGAAACCGGACTTGTGAAGTTTGATGGATGCAGATTTCTGCTGAGGCAGCAGATGGCAGGCCCTGAACTTGGCATCAGCAGCATGAATCCGTGGACACAAGCAGCCTTGCGTCAACAGTCCAGGCTGCTGCCGGTGTGATGGTGTGGGGAGTGTTTTCTTGGCACTTGAAGCTCCTTAATACCAATCAATCATGGCGTGAATGCCAGAGCCTGTCTGAGTGTTGCTGCTGACCATGTGCAGCCCTTTATGGGCACAGTTTTCCGTTATCTAATGGCCACTTCCAGTTGGATAATGCTCCGTGTTGGTTTCCTTTAGGTGGTTTCGTGATCACGGCGAGTTCAGTGAACTTCGCTGGCCTCCTGACAAATCTGCAGAGATTATGTCGCGCAGTCAAATGAACATGGAGCAAAGATCTATGCCACAAAGACGGGAAGCCGCATTAAGAAAAATGGAGCGGTTGTTCTAAAGCTGTGCTGGGTGACTTTTAAAGTTTGAGCTTTAAAAGTAAATGTAATCATAAACCTAAAACCAAGATTTCATCCTCTGAAGATTCAGTCTGAAACGTCAGTTCAGTCCTCGGATAAATTACAAGAACACACACAGAGGCCGCGTTACGCCAAACCAAATTCATTTCAGTGCTGCATCGTTTCATTTTCACGCTCTGTGCAGGGTCTCCGCCGCCGTGTCCAGCCCGTCCCTGCGAAGATGCTGTAACCTCTCAATCCCCTCAGCAACAGGCAGCAAGAGCCGAACGTAAACACGGCGAGAGACCTTTGGACAAGCTGTTTGTCATGTTCTGCGTAAGCGAGCTGCAGCTGCGGTCTGCGTCCGCTGCGAGCGCCACAGGCTCAGGCAAGGCTTTACCTGTGAAGTGGGAGGGGCAGAGATGAAAGTATTCGCCAAATCTTCCTGTGGTGCTCTAACCAACCCCGCCCCCCCCCCCCAAAAGCTTGCAGCTATTTTTTCCGGATTGACTGATTTCACAACTGGGATGCAGAGCAAAACTGTGCACAGCCAGACTGTAATTCCTCTCATTCCTGGCATCAATACCCTCAAGCAGCGCCGATCTCACAGGAGGACTCGTGAACAAGGTGGAAGGAGGGGGGGAAAAAAAAAAAATCAGGTTTTATGTATTTTTATAAAGCACACTCTGCGGCAGGTCATGCACACCGACTCATTTGTACGGATTGCTCTACCTAGCGTTTGAGTTATTGCTTTTGAGAGATGGTGGAGGAGTGAAGCTAAATTAGTAATGGAAGTAATAATGCCCCGAAGCTGGAAGGAAAACAGAGATGTTGAGAAATTACCTTGTGGTCTGTTCATTACTCTGTCTCTGCAGCAATGTGGAGCATTTAAAGAAGACATCAGGCTTCAGTAGGAGAGCAGCTCCACATGTAAACACACTGAGAAGGAAACGTTGGGCCTGTGTGTTTGTGTCCTTGTTGACTCGGTATGTTTTCAAATGTGCCTTTTAATGCATTGTCTGACTTTTTAAGGGCAAAGAGGAGAGAAAAGTTTTCTAACCTTCTTATAGCTGCTTTTCGTTGAAAGAAATTGTCGCTTAATGGAACGCATTGGCTTTGAGTCCCGTGTGTGCACATCGTGTTTCGGTGACATTGCAGGAAAAAGGCATCAAACAAACACAAGGACAAGGAAATTGCTTAAAAGCTGCATGGTGAACACCCGGTGCAAAACAGATTTGCAATTACTTTGTCACTTTCTCTTTTGTCATTTCCTTTGTGTGTGTGTGTGTGTTACTTATTTACTTTTATGTACTTCAGACGCAGACCTATAGTTGGGCATAGATCCCCAAACTTAGAAACTGAAGCCTGGGGCTGCATGAATGACTCATGTCAGACAACTTGTTATCACCAAAGATCTGCGAGGCGAACAGGGGTGTAAGTGGCTTCTCTCGGTGTGTCGGCGCCTGTCTCGCTGGCGGGTCGAATATAAATCAAGGAGTGTTTATTGTGTAGCAAAAAAATCTCAGATGTCATAAACTGAGCGTTGAGCCTCACGAACCCACAAACTAAGTGTATTTATGTGGAAATGAAAAGGGGGCGGCCTGCTCCTTTACACGATGCTGACAGCCTCTCTAAGCGGCGAGGTCACGTCGCCTCGCCTCACGCCCGCGCCCCCATCAATATGTATGTGCCATCAGCCGTTTTATTTATGATGCTGTCTTCTGCTGCCTTCACTCGCCGAGGCTGCCAGCCCTTCCAGCCGTCCTCAGCTGGTTAAGTAGATTGAATAAAACACAAATAGCTCACTGACGCTTTGTGTAACTACCATAAACCCCCAATGTTCGTCAAATGAGCTTCTTGGAAACAATCCCCCGTTCTGAAGCAACGACATTAACGGCTGAACGTGGAGGCCTGGCTGTGTGACTTGGAGGCGTCAGAAGTAATTTGACATCATTTGGTTTCCTCTTCCTGCCTTATTAGGAGGAGCAGAGGACCCTCCATCACTGCCGACTCTGCATCCCCGGCTCATCTCTCCTTGTCAGCTGAAGTTAACTTGTCCTCTTTCCTCACAAGGAAGTGCAAGAAGAACATCCCATCGTTTCCTTCGACTACATGACCTCACGACCTCACGACCTCTGTCTTGTCTGCAGAGTTGAGATGGTCTTTGTCTTAGATATGACTAAAGGTGTTTCCAAATTGTTTGCATCAGCGTTGCAGCTTTTGTGCGTTTATTGGGGAAACTTGCTGAAAACAGCCTGCTGTGTTGATATTATTTTTGATGCTTTTTTTTCACTGTGACAGTCAATGTGCACGTGTCTTCACCCAAAGTAGAGTAAATCCATGTCGGTGTGTCCTTTTAGTGTCTTTTAATGGTTTTGCTGCATTAATAATATTATGGTTGTACTTTTCTAAAGATTGTGTGGCGTGACGACTAACAAAGTGAGTCCTGCGTTCTCCCCCTCTGTGGCCTGAAGTGACTTACTTCTCTCGGTCCTGTTGTCACAGTCTGAGAGCTGTGGTGTTTGTTTGGCCGCTCAGTGAATGAAACAGCATCAGGTTGAAGCGACAGACCTCATGAGAGCTTGAATTGGTTCTATACCAGATTGCACTTTGCTTGCTTCTATCACGTTTCCATAAGAGCGAATCTCAAGGGGTTGTCGGAGGAAGGCTTTGACCGGAACGCACTCTCACACACAAACACTCAAAGTGTCCAGTAGATTAATGCTAAGCTGATGAATCATATGAGACGATTTACCCAGTTTTCCCATGGAGGAGGAGGGAGGAGGAGGGAGGAGGAGGGAGGAGGAGGGAGGGCTGCGATGGCGGAAGCGACAAAGTCTCAATCCCAGCAGACGACGATAGCGCTTTCTGGCTGCGACTTCAGACGGCGTGTGATCTGCCCATCCTGTGTCATCGAGCGGGAACACAGACACGTCTGTCTGCCGGGCCACCTCCTGGGACGCTGCACAACACACATCAAAAACAACCGGCTGCTCGCACTGTAAACACAACAATGTGAAATAAACATCAGATGGTCATGTTATGCAACTATGATCTGTGCTGGACGCTCATGGTCCTTTAGATCTGTCAGCCCAGCACTGGGCCGCTGAGACGCCTTTTATTAGTGGCCAACAGATCTTTTCTTCCTTTTTGGGTCGCTGTTGATTAGAAGCCAATTTTCACAGTATCTTTGTACGTCAAGTGTTTTGAGCTGTTCATACTTTTAGCTTCGACAGGCTACATATCGCACGTTATGTCTGGAAATCCAAATTTGATTTACGTTCAGGAACACAACAAAAGTGACATCTAGCCTGGCAACAGTATGTCCTTCTGCCAACACCCCCGCGATGCGGTGCGCTCTTTCTGCTCGTTTCCTGAAGCTTTAAAGTTGCAGAAAACTTCAGCCGTGCTGGATGCTGCACTGACTCGCTAGCCGGTTAGCATGCTTACTTCAGCAGATTAGAGAGCATGACAGAAATAGACGGAAAACTAAATTTGTTACTTTCCATCACTTTAGACGAATCCTTTGAACGAATTCTCGATCCTGAGCTCCCACCTCTTCTTCTGGACTTAACAGCCGTCATTGCTATTGTTAGCCATGTAGCAATAGCAGAACTTACAAATAGGTCCTTGAATCAATGGGGTTCTAGATGTCGTCTTTCATTTTTGCAGCTGTAACTAAACTTAACAAAGAAATGCAAGGATGTAGAGGGAGGATGTTCACAAACAAGTGATTTTATCCTGAGAAAAGTAATGGCTTACACTCATTTAATGGGCATGAATAAAGATAAATAATTTGAAATGTCTGTGGCTACAATAAATAAGCCCGTTAGATATTCCTCAGTAGAAATTGAGCCCACCATTTCTTTTTAAAAAAATACACTCAAGTGGTGATAAATATGAGAAGTCAAATTTGATAAGAGGTTATTTCTTCCATTAAATGTTAACAAATGTGTAAACAGTAGTTTTCAGGTAGCCATTCATTTTCAAGATATTTCATGATGAATGTGTCCGTCGGCGCGGTTCTCCAGTTTTCACATCAGCTGCTATCTCTGTTTTCCTAAATCTCATTAGTATCGGCGATGATCATGAAGCCAATGCTGGTGTTTTCCCTCACTCCTGATCGGCGCTCTTCTCATCGCTCACTGTCACACACCTGGCGAATTCTAAATCCTTTTGAGCGCGTGTCCTTTCCCGCCATCTCGGCCTGAACTCCTCTAACGGTTTTTATCTGCGTGACCTTGTCGCGGCCCGCGGCCTCCTCCGGGTGACCTCCTGGCTGCCTTCCAGAGGGCCAATCACGGCATCTGTCCGTCAGCAGAATGCTAACTGATTGATGCTTTCACTGTGGCCATTATTAAAGCTGATTGGATGCTGCGCTCTCTAACTGGGAGGTGCAGCATTGAACCAAACTGAGAAGGACACACACAGCAGGCACACGTGAACTCCTATTTGTGTGTCTGTGTGTTTAGGGGATGAAGAGTGAACCCCTCTCACGTCTGACAGCTAATGATATAGTTGCACCTCTCCAAAATACAAACAGCACTTAGGGTTATTTATGTGTGTGTGTGTGTGTGTGTGTGTGTGTACGCAGAACGTTTTATGATTTTATTGAGTGTCTTTTCCTGTCCTGCTGTTTTCCAGCGTTGATCTTGATTTTCTGCTCAGCAGCAGAATCATTGCGGTGTCGTGATAAAGTGCCGGTGTCTCGGCCGCTGGCACCGGCGGTGATCCACGGGCACTCTGCTGGACACACCCCGACTACTCGGCTTGTTTGTGCCATCCATCTCCCCTCCTCTCATACAGCGGAGGATTCCGGCGCTGCAGTCATTTGTTCTGGGGGATGAAGGGAGAGGATGCACTCCTCTGACATGTGCCCAAGTCGCAGCATATCTTGAAAACACCTATATCCAGGCAGACTTTTGTCTCAGTCCGGTGCCCTCTGCACCACATCAACACTAACTCTGCTGTCAGCTTCACAAAGCTAACACATTTATTTATTTATTTTGCTTTTCAGGACAAGTTCCTGCAGAGGCTTCCTACCCAAAAACATGGTGAGTTGTGTTTCTCTGACACATACAAACAAGACTCAAAGGCGGCCACGCGTCCGCGGTAGGAAAGTAAAATTGTAGTCCTTTTGTACAGCTGCTGGATGTCAGCCTTATCATTGATTCTTCAAACGCTGTTTCTGCAAATAGCTGTCAACAAACTTATTAGAAGACAGACTGTCCACAGTGTAGAGGCTCACTTTGGTGATTGCTGTAAGAGCCTGGAGCTGGTTGACAGCCAAACCCACAGTCAGTCAGGTAATTGGCTCCGGTGTTGAAGACGTTTTAGCCCCGCTGAAACGATCGAGCCAATTCTTTTTGCAGCTTTTGCATCGTTATTAGTGACGAGATAGTTTGTTCTTTAAGTGGACTGATGACTCCAAACAGGAGCAGAGTCCTGGTCTGAAGAGCCTTAAACCTGTATTCTAGCTAGAGGCCTCCAGGAGGTGACCAAAAAGTCATATTATATTGAAATCTATAGGAAAATGGCCATCTTCTTCCCCCCTTTTTTCTCCTAATATTTTTATGGTCCCAGTTTTTAGAGGGTTTTAAATCTTCAAGTCAGCCTGAGTTTAATTTTGTAAATGATTGCCTCATTTAGAGTTAGAATGCCGATAAAGTAGGGATCCACAGCTCAGCGGCACTTTCCTTCCCAAAGAAGCTTTCTTCTGGTTTCTAAGGGCAGATTAATGATCGAGGTTTCAAACCTGCGTCTCGGGTTCATATGTTTATTTGTATAGAGGTCAGGAGAGTAACTGGGACACAGCTCACAGGCCACACCGGGTGCGTTGGCATCAAGGTTTATTATCCTTTATAATGTACAATATACAAAAATATAGGGTACCAAAAAATTCACAGTGTCTAAAAGGCAGTGATTACAGTCTACATGACAGGTCTAAGAGTACACCTGGTAAGTTGCATAGAAGGGCACAGAGCCTCACGTATCAGGGGACAGAGCTCTAAATGGACCAACAGACGACGACTGAATTCTGAATTCAGTTTCTCGGTTTGCAGCTGGAAATATTCAATGTTGATTTTATTTATTTATTTATTTATTTATTTTTTAATGATCAGAGCGACGGCGAGTTATTTTCAGGCGGGCTTCGTGTGTCTCCGGCAATTTGATGTTTGAGCAGCTGGAAAAAGGTTGACAGCCGCGGGACGTTGGGTCACATTGTGGAGCTCTGTCCCCAAACAAACCTCATGGTCGGTGTGTACTTAGCTGCTGCACTTTATTTTTATTTTATTTTGTTTAAAACCAATATAAGGCTTTTTTTTTTTTTTTTTAAACAAACAGTGTTAGCTATACAATATACAGATACATTTACAGGATCCTCTTCGGGGTCATTAATGGGCCGTCGCTCCTATATACAGATAGAGCTGTCATCTCGTGCATGTACAGTAGCTGATGTGAAAAGCATTGCTGGGTTAGCATTCATCAATCAGGCAATAATAATAAAATATAGCTGTGAAAATGCCCTTTATAAACCAAGCTTTGACTATAAATAGAGTCTGTTTCGCCTCCGTGGGAAACAACAGGTGCGATGCTTTAATTTACAATGATTAACATCTCATACATGAAATATAGAAAAAACCAGCAGTGTCTGGAGTGTCAGTGACAGAATGTGGGAAAAAAAAATCATATATATGTATGAAAGCATTTACATTGTACAAAATACAGTTCCACCCTTTTTGCTCATTCAGGCATACAGACACTCAGTACATGTGTTTGCATGTACGCACATCTACACACACATGCTCTCATTTTGATCTTCATACAGGCAAACTTCTAAGCAAGCATCATTTTTTTTTTTTCCTGTTTATTTTTTTCTTATTATTTTTCAAGCAGGGCCAAATTAATTTTTTGTTACAACCTTTTTTTTTTTTTTTTTTTTGTAAAAATCATATCAGTAATTGCTTCTTTTTTTCTTTGTTTGTGTTAATGTTGAAGATGTGATGGTTATCAAATTGGGAAAAGAAGAAGAGTAACCAAAAAGAAAATTCGTTCATTCATTGAAGTGAAATTAGAGAAACAACAATTAATCAGCTATATCTTATTTAACAAAATATGTCCACCTATGCTACAGCTCATCTGAGCATAAAACAACTATCTTAAAAAACAAACATAAAAAAAGGAACAAGTGCCAGTCTACTAGCTTATTCTACCATCATAGAAAACCAAATCCAGTTGTTCAGCACACTGGTCATATTTGATATGACCACCGAGCTATTTATCACTCAGTAGAATCGATGCATCCATCAGAGAATCAATTGGAGAATCAATCAATTCTCTTTCTGAAGTCTTTATTGTTCTTGGAGGAAAAAAAATAAAAATAAAACAGAAGATATAGAAAGGAAACCAACCTCGCTCCTGCCCTCTATTGCATACAGGCACCCAAGGCATTCCCAAAGCTTTATGTACAGTTCAGACCGCTTCCTGCAACCCCTCCCGCCCCCTCGCTTCGACTCTACGCGTGACGAACGTCCTAGTCCGCAGAAATGGCGACTCCCATCACGAGCAGATTTAGAGATGACCTCGCTCCTCCTCAGTCCAGTCTCCTGTGTTGTGACTCCTCCAAAACATCCATCCATAGAAACTCCATCCGCTCTCAAGTCCTTTTCTGTTCCATTGCGTGAAACACCAACAATGCAGGGTGTGTACATCGCCCCCCCCCCCCCCCCAAAGAACCGAAGCGCTGATATTGATCTCTAATTTATTTCATCATCGACCTCATTGAGTCTCTCCTTTGTTGTTGCTCTCTCGTGCTCTGCCGGGTGTCGAGGACGTAATGATATGCGCGGTTTGTTCTCAGTAACTGCTTTTGTTGCGGAGGGACTCAAAGTTCATTACAGGGCTGAGAATGGGGCTTGAAATGGAGAGGCTTAAAACGATGGCCCAGTTCTAGAGAGATGGATTTTTATTTATTTATTTCATTTTTGTTTGTTTTTTGTTGTTTTGTTTTGTTTTTTTTTAAAGAGGTTCAGTTCTTGTTCATTTCTTCGACCGGTGCTGAGGCTGTTCCGGGTCACAGCAACCCGTCTAAAGCCACCACTCGCCCTGCTAGAGTTTCCCACTGGATCTCCCCACGGAGATGAAGCTTTGTTAAGTCAGGCTCTTATAATAACACACCCCGACCCGGTAGCACCGGTCCCCTGACTCCACCAGGACTCGGGCATTGTTGTCCGAGCCCGCATCTCCCAGTGGAAAGTTCCAGAAACGCCCTTGAAAACACAAACCCTTCCATGTGGAAGAGACTACGGGGAGAAGAGGGGCGACGGCGGACAGAGGAACCTCTGGCTCTGAGAAACATTTCAGTTCATGTCGGTTCAGTTGTGTCACCACGGCGGCAGCGGGGAGGAGGGGTTTCAGAGAGCCGGCTGCGGGGCGTGTCTCAGCTGTTGTTGCTGTGGTTGTAGGTCCTGCACGGCGAAGGGGAGGAGTTGGGCTGGTAGTCGTATTTGCCGAGCGCCGTGGGGTAGTAGGTGGTGGTGTAGACGTTGGTCTGCTGCAGCGGTGTCGGGTAGAAGTTGGATCTTTCATCTGGCAACAGGTTGTTTTTGTTCAGCGTCTGGAAGGAGAGAAACGGATTAGACTTTTCAATGTCACAGTTTCTACCATCATCTTCCATATTTGACGTTATGAATAAAAAAACATTAATGTCCTCCTAAACAGAATATTTGTTTTCCATCTCTAATCAAGTTTTTCTTTAAGGAAACATTTGGACAGGCAAGCTGTTTGGCTGTAGCGTTACATGAACCATACAAACTAAAACAACACTTTACAAGCTTACAAATCAATAACACTGTTTCCAATGGCGGCTTGATGTCAGGTATTTTCTAAAATACCTGTTGAATCTGTTTTAAGGCACAGTTTCCTCAACCATCAGGGAGCCCCTTCCCCTAAAAATCACAGGAAAAAAGAAGTAATCTTATTTGCCTAATTTATGTGCATTTCATTTCAGTTCAGTTTGAGATTTTCTGCTGTGTTTTCCTGACATTTACAGTCATGTTACCCCGTGTGTGTGTGCGCACGCATGTGTCAGTCCATCCATCCACACACACACACACACACACACACACACACACACACACACACACAGGCCGCATGGGAGACAATATGCAATTAGTCCATTACACACAATAAAATCATTCCAATAAGAAATGTGTCCAAAGCTAAAGATGGACAGACATGGAGTCCAAAACATGTGAAAATCTGGCCAATTGCACTCAATCTGTTGAGCAGCAGCAGGGAGGCCGGTCGTAACGCGGACACATGTAGCTCTCCCTCTCCTGCTCTCACCCGAGGCAGACTATTCATTTCTGAGAAATCCTGTAAACAAGGTCAGGTTAGTTTTTGCTTGAGAAACTGGGAAATGTTTTCAGTTATTATCTCATAATGTAGTTTTGAGGACTTCATTATAGAGAAAACTCAGATTGTTTACAGTCTGTTTTCTGCAAATAATATCACTAATCTTTGCTCTGCAGAGGAATAAAATACCCTCAGTTGCATTGAAGTTGTAGTTTGTGCGCTTCATAACCGAGGCATACCAATTGAACAAATTTAATTTAGTTCATGTCAAGCATACTCAATACGCTAATATATGAGATGGCAGGAATTCACCGCAGCTCTCTTAAATAAAAACAGGTCTAAAACCAACATTTTATTCTAATGTAATTGCTGAGTCTAGGTAAAAGCAGAACATAAGGTGAAACACTTTCCAGGGGAAGCATTAGACTAATGTAATGCATCTGAATAACTCCGGGGACCGAGGCAGGAAGATAATCAGGTTAGAGTCGGTGAAATACACAACGCTGGGCATCGTAAATTAGCCCGGAGGAGAGGGGGACCTGCTGGATAAACAGTGCTGTGCTGCTGCATGGTGACACCGGCCGCTCCCATCTACTCATTAAGCCTGATGAGTTCAGGCTCTCAACACCACGGTGGCTGTCACTGTGCACACGGGCTGGTGTGGTCGGGCGCCATGTTCTCGCCACGCTTTGGTGCGATCTCAGTGGTGTTGATGGGAAAGCTTAAGATGAATCCCTGCTGGCAGTCAGACGACGGCTGCGTTCAGACAGAAAGGAGCTCGGCCTTAAAACAACTATGAGGGGTGCCATTTAGAAAATGAAATGCAATTCGGAAAGTGCAGTTTGAATAACACGTCCATAAAGCGAAGTCCCATCAGCTGCCAGAGCGCCGCGTCGCCGTTTATAGTTACGACAGGATATTAGAGAAAATTTGACAAACACAGTGACACTAATTTTATTTTATACTTACCGCTGGTTGTTCGGTCTAGCTGCTCATGTTTATTATGTTGATAAGAAGTGTGATGAAAAATATTCAACCTTTTTCCCCCATGAAGAGACGTCTGGTGGAATTAAACAGTAACTGGGATTATATGTCGGTATATTGTTGATAAAAAAAATTTTGAATATTTAGAATTTTCTACAATACTCCCCCCCCAATCTATGACATCATCTAAATGTACGTTGCACATTCCTCTTCCTTATAAAGTCATATTTAAATATATTTGAAAATGTCAGTGAGGTCGGCACGCGCTTTTTGCTCTGTGCATCAGTAGCTGATTATTATTATTGATGGCCACAATCAAAGACAAACTGGGTGTTGAAGAGGGAGCTGTCAGGAGCGCCACAGCAGCTCAACGACGTCATACGCCGGCTGACTGAACGCGGCCAAAACTGAGAAGATGATTCCCACAATGCACCTGGATAGCATTTTTTTTTTTTTTTCAATCTCTGATGATAACATCATCAGGTTCGGGGGGGGATGAGGGACTCTGACCGTCCTGTCGGGCTACATGGGGTGGCTACCGAGGAGTCAGCAAGACCAGGGTTTATGGTCACTATGTGTTAGAGAGATGTCAAAGCATCAGTTTGGGGGGGGCGACCTGACTTCCCTTTAAGGAGAAGATGGATGCAGTTACCGATCCCAGACGATGTGGCCACATTAAAGCGGGCGGTGTAAAATCTGCAAATCCTAACTAACTTAAATTAGAGCTCTAAAAAAAAAAAAAAAAGTCTACGAACGTCCTGTAAAAACAGTTGACTTCCTGTAAATGTGAACGCACCGCAGACAGGGCTGAGTAATGCTTTAGGCAGCTAATGGGGCCCATTAATAATGACTTAAAGGTTCGTGGGCAGGTAGAGGGGCTTAAAGCCAATACGTTTTGTGTAAGAGCAAGGTGGAATAAAAATGAACAGTAATTCATCTTCTGCAGTCGGCGCTCTATTGAGATGAATGTGTGAATAAAAGCTCTGAGGGAAAAGTGAATCACCGTCAGCGCCCTTGAATCTTCAACATTTGCATGGAGTTCGTCTGTAGCAGTTTCATTCTCAGTTATTATCACTGTTATCTCTTGAATATTTAAACACGATGATGAACGCACCTTGAACTCCATTGGCGTGTACTTCTCGTTCTTTGGCGTGGTGTTGCCCTTGTAGTTCAGGTGGTTGGGGGTGGTGGGGTGGATGACGGCGGACTCCTGCGAGGGCTTGTGGAAGCGCTGGCAGTAGACGTAGATCAAAAAGGACAGCAGCCCGGCTCCGAGGAAGCAGGACACGCCGGTGGCGATCAGGTGGATGGAGGTGAACGCTGCGAAATGAAGCAGACGCACAACATGTAATCAAAGCGTACGGTGCTGGGTTGTGGAAGTAGCAGGATATTAAATGGTTATCGCTTTTAACACCAAAAATCATTCATCAGCTCTCATGATACAGATTTCTTTGATTGCCATCACCTAGCTCAAGGGTCGTGCCTGAGGTCACATACCCAAGGAGCAGCCAAGTGTGGGTGTCGTAATAACAATAATAATAATAATCCGTTAATGCATTCATTACTTTATTGTATAAAAAGCTTCAGCCTGAATCGGTTTTTTGGGACAGGGAATCGTTGTACTTGCTGTGAGCCTGCTCCCCCATATTGATCAATAATAATCTTTTTATTAATCTTTGAATCGATCAATCCACATAATCCTATTTCCCTCCATCCCGCACAACATTTATCACAATTCTCACCCCGTATTAGACCGAGACACATTTCCAATATCAAATGCAAAGTGTGTCCAGTGGCCTCGATGTTCGGACCACACACGACTAACTTCTTCGGTTTATTTTGCAACTGTTGCCGCACGTCGCACCCCCAACAGCCAACACATTTTCTGGCTGAATCGACAGAGCGAGCCGTCCAATAAGGGGAAAGGAAAGACGACCAGGCAGTAAAGCAAAGAACTGACAATACACTGTGAGTACACACAGCAACATCTTTCCAGCACTTCATTAAATTAGTGGGTCGTCTCCGGTCTTGGCTTCCAATTTTCACCCCGGAACTCCTAAACCCTGCTCCAAAATCTGTCTCTGAATAAATCTAGTGGAGGAGAGAATTATTCATACAGGTTTTACGGCTCAGCCAATATTACCTGGCACTCTTCAAATATTACTCTCTTGATGATGTTCATGCCAGCATTGTTTGCTGCCTCAGCTTTTGCCAGCAAAAAGCCTCATCTCAGTTTTTCATTTGGCTGAATTTACTGAATTGCAATGCTCATGTTACTGTTTTACTGTATTAGTGTGTTTTGGGATTCTTCTGGATTCTTCAAATGCTTTCAGAACTTTAGTATGAAGAGCCGGTTCTTGGACGTGAGCGACTGAATCGAGATGTGAAAAACTTGTTGTCCTTTTTTGTTTATTCGTATGATAAAACAGAACAGGAAACTACAAAAGCTGTGACAGAACGAGAACTTAATCTCAGGAACAGGAATGCAAGCCCGAGTTTGTATTTCCGATTTTGCTCTTCTTGTCTGGAAATGTTTTTATTTATTTATTTGTTTGTTTTTTTTTTAAGTTTTGCTGTGAGTCAGAGGTTTCTTGGAACATGGGGAAATATTTCTTCCCTACATGTGTCTGTTTGCAATCAGTAAACTTAAGGCTCCTTCGAGGAGTGCGTAATGTTCTCTCTGTCTTCGGATTGGCTGTGAAGACTTTGGCCCGGTGAAATAAACACATGCACGTGGGGATGCAAATGTAACGTATGAAAACCAACATTGTGGACAGACATCTGTGGAGACGTGCATAAAACAAAACAAACCCCCCCCCGTGTGCAGAGAGAAACCCAGCGAAGGCAGCTGTTAATCCACTTACCTCCGCAGTGTTTGTCCTTATCAAAACCAGATGCAGGGAGAATGACTGCAGAGAGGAGAGGAACACAGGGTCAGACATGCACATGCACACAAACATCCCCTGGAGAAACAGCCCTCAGAGCACAACAACAGCAACACAACGACTGCAACACATGGACAACCAAAAGCAGGGAATGAGCAAATTGAAATGTTACTTAAAAACGTTTATTTGCTTCAGTGACTTTGACGACTTTGTAAAGAAAAATGGACTGTGAGTGGAAAAAAAATAAAAAAATAAAAACAACAATCGTCTGCTCTGTTGTATTGAACCTCTCCATCTGCTGTTAGAGACACTTGACTGCAAGACAATAATTTACATCTACGACACGTCTGGTCTTAGCCAATCCACAAAGTGAAGAACACAGCAACAAGGAGGATTGTGTTTGTGTGTGTGTGAGAGAGAGAGAGAGAGAGAGAGAGAGAGAAAACAGTTTTAATTGCAGTGCCACATCTCTTGATTAATTTTTTGGCCTAATTTTTCAGCTTCCACAGCCGCCTCCCCTCCGCCGGTGACCTTAACAAATCCTTCCATCGCCTCATTGAAATTTGCAATGAAATTAGATGTGATTTGGTGTTGTGACAACCCATTAATATTAATCGCCTTCGTCTGGACTCATTAGGGATTCTGAGTGTGGAGAGGCCGACTCTGGCAGGCCATGAAAGATCGTTTCGCCAGAAACTTTTTGAGATCGTCATCAGCATAACAAGGTGCGACCAGGGGCCGGCGGGGTCAACTGTTAACTTGTTGGATTGTCACTGACTTAATTACAGCTAATTAACATAAGCAGATGAGTTTTAGTGGACAAAGACGAATGTCGGCAAATCAGACACACAAGCCGGGTAAAGTTTGTGCAGACGGACGTGGGCGAGTAAGGATGGAGGGGATGATGGCGATGACGCTCACAACGAACGGCGGTGATCCTGTGTACATATTTGACAATGATAGATGAGCCATGTCTCCAAAATCACAAGCTGCTGCTTCTGAATGATGCTGAAGGGGGATTCAAGGACTGTGGGCCGAGTCTCCAAACCCCCCCTCAGAGAAACAAAAGCTGATGTGTGTGTGTGTAAACCTCATTAAACCTCTGATGGATGACAAAGCAGGAAAAAGTTTGTTGGAGCTTACATGTTTTCTTCTCGTTTTAATTTCTTCACATCATCACGGTGAAAACTACGGCTGAAATTATTGGACAATACAGGACTGGTTCATTTCTCAGGTCGGGAGGAAAATCTGCCTCTTTTTTTTTCCCATTTCGTTGGCATTATACAGAACAATGTCATCTTTTATTCATGTTTTTCCATGCATTGTCAAATATTTCTTTGTTCCAGGTGTTCAGTTAAAGTTGAAAAATCGTGTCACTAAAAAGGCGAGTTTCTGTTTGAAGGTGAAAAGCAGCGTTGCTCTAAAGCAGAGAGAAGAAATCCTGTGACCTGCAGAAGAAAGGATGTCTGCCCCCTTCCATGTAAGCATCAGTGTTTTGTCCTTGAGCCTATCTGCTCACTGGCTGCCAGGTGTTGGCAGCTGTGCTGTGTGAATGGCTGTAACTGTCTGAATGGGTGTTCCTGTAAAAGAGAGGTTGCCCCGTCGGTGGGAGAAAAAACAAAGCCAAGCTAAAAGCATGAAACATGGAGAGCATGTGGTGTAATTTGAGCTATTCAAGGCTGAAAAGGTCTCCAACGGGTTGTCCCCACAGAAGTTCAGGAAAAGAACATCGCACTGAAGGGCTCTTTAGACGGCCGACCTGCCGCACGTGCGGCGCATGGCGGCGTATCTGGCGGCCAACTGACTCACTCACCAGGTATTTCATTGCAGTCTCTGCGCTGAGTGCTGTTCCCCACACAGGGGATGCTGCCCTGAGCGCCACACACCCGACTCCTCATCTGCAAGCCTGAATCATCACAGGCCGACCACAGCGACCAGGCCATCCAGCCACCTGAATATAGGAAAAAAAACAAAAAAAACAAACAATCAATACAAACCCAGACGGCCTGGAGACCAACGCGCCCACCCAGGCTGCAGCCACCCCCTTTGGCCGCTGACCGGCCAGCCAAACAGCCCAAACGCACTGCAAAGTGTTTGTGATATAAACAGGATTGGAAGAGTAAACCCGTGGAGAGTTTGTTTAGTGCATAGCGGAGATGTTTGTCTCCAGAGCCAAGCTTTAGTACCGTTTCCCCGCAGCAGGCAACCGAGCAGCAAACAAAGGCTCCTACCCAAGAGGAAAGAGAAAATTCCCAACTCTCAGCTCCTCCCTTTGAGCCACAAACCCGGTGCGTTCTTTCGCCCCTGTGTTTCAAAGCGCCGGAGTGGAGGGAGCGAAAGGCTGCTGGAAACAAAAAGGCTGGCTTGTTATTCAGGTTGCTCTCGAGTGTGCAGTTTTGGCAGAGAGGGCCCGGAGCTGAGGCACAGAACGGGGCCCCTTTTACCTTCGCCATCAGTCTGCTGCTCCCCGACAGGCTGCTCAGTCTCCACCACCTGCTCCCTTCTCGCAGCACAACCATCTAAACACACACACAGCACACATCCATCTCAAACATGCTTCAGAACCGCGCGTCGCTTTGACCCGCTTTAATTGCTTCATTTATTCCCGTTTATTTATGTCACCCTGACGACCCGCATGCGGAGTCGGAAGAAACGGCGTCATGCTAAAGGCCCCTCGTTAGTATTCGGGCTCGTTGGTTCCTCCTGTGGTCCTCCATTACTGGTGGCCACTTTAATCAAATGACCTGCGACGGGGGGCTGTCAAATATCCTTGCGATTGACAGCCAGCTTGTCTCTAATTACACATGCAGAGGACCAAGGAGGACCCCCGATAGATGACTGATGTTGTGTCTGTCAATAACGCACGGATGAGGAGACAGATTGTGGCCGGAGAGGTTTGTGAGCAGACAGCCGAGCGGCGAAGGCTCTAAAGGATGCGCTGGTCAACGTCAGTGAGGAAAACATTATCCTGATGAAGTACCCCGATTAGCATCTCGACAAAAAGGAGGAAGAAAACGCAGGAAGACATATCCCTTCCTTTGTGAAGTGTAAGCTGAGCTGATTCAAAGAAAAACAAGAGTTCATCCGTTTGATTCAGGCACAAATCATCTGCACTACAAGACATCAGAGCACACAGACACACCGTGAAAGATCGACCTGAACGTCCCAGATGATGAATATTTGTCAGGCCCAGTTTTGCGGTTTTGTTTTTTAAGCCAAATGAAAAAAGGAAAAGATGAAAATCTCACTGAGGTGACCGAGCGTCGAAGGCTGTTTGTTAATAAACTCCGGACTCTTCAGAGAGCCTGAAACTTTTTTATGAGTTCTGTTACTGAACCCCCCCCCCACCCACCTCCTGGATTAGCAGTCAGATCTCTCATGAATATTTCAGAGTCCTTGTGTGAAGAAAAGGGGGAATAGATGGTGAAGGCAAGGAGGGCAAAGTTATAAATCTCACATATCATCATCACATGACGCAACCTTTGGGCTGACCTCCAAATCCAAAAGAACAAAAGGAAATTGAACATTTCATTTCATTGCAGCCCAAACGCAGCATAATCCGTCTTCACTGCTTTTTATGTGCTTTGTGTTATTATGAACTTCTGTTTTTATATTAGGGAGCGATAAACACAAATGAGTTGGAAAAAAAACTAAAAACAAAAACAAGCCCCAACACTTTTTCACTCTTAAGCTCTGGTGGTTAGTTTGCTTTTAAATTTTCCAGGCCTGTATCTTATACCTCCTTTTGATATTTTGGTCTCCTCCCGTACGCAGGTAAAAGGAATTACATTTGTGGGGCTCACAGCTCTGAAAAAATACTATAAATATATTATAAATATATATATATATATATATATATATATATATATATATTTATAATTATTCTTACAAGCTTTGAGAATAAATGTGAGCTATCAGTCTTTGTTTCACACCAGTAATGTTATTTTTGTGCTCTTTGTCACCAGTATCAGACACTTCCATATGCACCATGTGTGATCTCCATTTGGTTCAAACAGCCAGAGGTCATCTCTTTCCCAAAGAGGTCGCCATCGGGGCTCAAAGCTGCAGCAGTACGGTGGGAAAAAAATACTCTCAGCATGACGGTTTATCTTCTCATGTCTCTATGACCCGGCTTATTCAGCAGGAAAAAGATGGAGGAAGCAATTTAGCAAACGGGACGACACAGAAATGACACGGTGTGGGAGATGACTGCCTGCCTGGAGGTGTGTGAAAGGACGGCCAGCGACGGTGGCACGACGGGGTTAGGCTCAGATTTTACGGGCCACCTTACCGTCGCATGTGTGTGTGTTGCAGAGGGCCTCTTCCGTGTGCAGCCCAATGCAGATGTCCCCTCCGTTGGCGGGCGCCGGGCTGTTGCACGAGCGAGTGCGTTGGTAGTGACCGCCACCGCAGCCCACCGAGCACTGAGACCAGGACGACCAGCAGGACCACGCACCGTTCACTGTGACACACAAACACATCGCAGAACATAAACACCTGCTGCCTTTGGGATGTGATAAGACACGCACTCTAATCTGAACTATCCTGGCTGCCAGTTAAAGACTAATTCCCTTCTTAGTGGCAGACGTTATCGGCAAAAACATTTTCCACAGTAAGCCCGGACTGATCTGAGCTCAATTTGAATGTCACACTCATTCAGGACTTGGCTGCTGAGATGGTTGACTTCCTCGGGACTTGACAAGGCTTCAAAGAAAAAAAAAAGAAAAAAGTATTCAAGTATTAAGTTTTGACTTCTTAAATCTAGCAGATTATAGCAAAGTAAGATATTTCAGGTGTTCGTCTTCAATGCTGAAATATTTGGCCAGTTCAAAGGAATTTGGTCTCATTTAAAACAACTAAACAAGAGCAATATCATTTGAATACCACATATTAACATCACACCTGGAAGATTTGTGCAAAACTTGAAAAAAAAATATAAAGATTTATTTATTTTTTTGTTGCAGTAGCTGAATCTCCCGAAGGCTGCAAGTAAAATGTGTTTTTAGCTCGAGGCAGACTCTTAATGTTCAGACCTTCATCAGGTCTTTTCATGTTTGTCCACATGAAACCTGATTTCATATATTTCACATTATGCAGTTTTCATTCAACTTGTCTAAGTTACTTCACATTTCCTCTGCTTCATATTTAGCCAGTTTCTCCTGTTGGGACTAATGTTTATGCTCTTGCTCTGTCTTTGGGGTCCTGCCTTAATTGTTGCATTATTTTAGTCTTTACATGGGGACAGTCGACGTTTAATCTGATCTAATCGGAGGAGCGTGGCTGACTAATTGACTGGCTGATATCCGTCTGACTGACGGAGAAGGGCGGCGTTGCCAGGTAACATCACATCAGCGCTGCAAAAAAGAAAAAAGAAAAAAACAACTCCATTAGCCGACTGGATTAGTGTGACACGGTGGCAGGAAGGAGGCTGCAACCACTTAACTCTGACCGGCTCTCACAGCCGGCCGTCGATCTGCCTGACTGGCTCTCTGACTAACCGGCTGCTTACCTGGGTGGCTGGCTGACTGTCTGCCTCGCTGAATTACTGAACAGCTCACTGAACACCTGACTGACAGTCTGATTTCATGAAGTGGGAAACATGCAGCCATCTGAGGACGTGGATGGAGCACTTTCTGCGTTGCTGGCTGGCTTCATAAATTATGGTTAGGTGTTGAGTGAGGTATCGGGGAGGCGGGGGGGAATCTGGGGGAAATCTGGGGGACAACTTAATGCGCCTATACAAACCAACATCATTCAAAGTGACATTATTAGCAGTGAACTTGGTTCCTGTCTGCAGATCAAATGGAAATATCGTGTGTTACTGAATTGGGATGTTGTTCACACGAATTGGGTAACAAGTTTAACAGATTTCGTCCCAGCAGAGTCTTGACTGGGAAAAATCTTGAATAACTAGATACTTGACTGAGACGGACTCTCTAATTGAGACTCGAACCGAACTCACTTCTCCTCTACTGTAGCTCGAGACTGGACTGGAACTGGATTGACTTTAGACTTGATGTGTGCTGGAATGAAAATCAAAACTTGCCTTGAGACTTGACTTGGTGCTTCTAAGGAATCACTCAGCGACCTGGACTGACCGGTACGGTCTAGAATTGATAACTTCAGCCGTTACTTTGACTTTTTCAAAATGACTTAAAGAAAACATACAATTCAAACATACAAATCACTCGGATTTCCCAAAAACACTTAACACCTGACTGATCTAACGACTATTGAATTTGAGGTTTAAGGATACAATCTTCACTTCTTGTCACACAGAATCTAATTAAGTCCACTTGTGACTTCCGACTAACTCGATGAGTCTTTCTCTCAGATGATCGGAAACGTTCTCTCCTCTGTGATTTATATTCCCTCCATCCTTCTCTCTAATGTCATCATCAATTATTCCTTCACACTCACTCTCTGTGTTGCTGGTGGGCTCGTCCTCACCTGCACATCTACCAGAGACAGCCGCCGTGAGACCGGCTGATTGGCTGCCTCGGCCGGGACTTCCTGAGGTTACAGGTGTCAGCTGCTAAGCGGACCACTATGGATTTCGTGTACAACAACTTCCACGTAGCTACACTGCAGGAATTGATCAGCTTTGCGGCAACTAATTACAAATCACTAATTCATAAGGTACCAGACATGACTATTAAAGGCGATCCTCTTAAGAGGAGGTCAGGACTTGTGGGCGTGCTCGGTCCGGTTTAATAAGTGCAGCGGCGTGTGGTCAGCTGATTACACTTTGATGAGTACTTTGAAATAGATAACTTCATTTGTCCGAGGACTCTGCCCGCACCGCTGCTGGTAACCATTTGCTAATGAAGCTAATGATCCTCTCGGCAGTATTTTACGACTGACCTCCCCCCCTCTCTGTCTCGGCGTCTCACTCAGTGAGCGTAGCTCGTCTTTATGAACCCATAATATGCTCCAGAAGTCCAGCAGCAGACTTCCTGCTTTCAACATGGAGGATAAAAAAAGAAATATCACCCCTGCTCATATCTTTAAACTCATTTTCAGCCTGTCAGCTGTTAAAACTGAACTTTTTTGCAGGACCTGATGCCAGATATGAACTTTGGGACAATTCTTTATTATGCTGGTAATTCAAAGCTTGAGAGCTAAAATGGTATTCACGGAGATTTAAAAATGGACTGTTCTCGTTAATAGAGACAGACTTGGACAGAACCACCTGTGGTCTGTTAGATCGTAGTTGATAACGAGTAACATCAGCAGCCTTGACGACTGAATGTGTGAAGTGTTTTTTTGAATTGTTCTTTTAAAAAATTGATCAAAAATAATAAAAAATAGACCACAGACTTGACCTTAAAAACATTCACTGCAGCTGGAAAAAAACAAGGTCATCTTACCTTCAGCAGAGGTCAGAATATATTTGTGTAACAGAAAAATACCAAAAGAATAAACGTCAGAGCCAGTAACTAAAAACCATGATGGTGTTTGCATTATTGACCCCTTTGTGATCATAGCTCGCTCGTTCTGAATGAGCAGGAATGCAGTCCCTCATATGGACCACGTCTTTGCTCACCAGGACACGGCTGGACGTTACAGTCCTGGTACTCCACAGGCGAGCCACGGCATGCAACGGGAGCGCTCTTCCCCTCGGGGCCAGCACAGGTTCTCCGCCGGGTGCGGTAGCCTTTGGCACAGCTCTGGGAGCAGCTCGACCAGGTCTCCCACGATAACCAGCCGACGCCGGCCACCCTCACCACCGGCGTCTTTAAGAGCTCCTCGACGAGGGCTGGACGGAGAAAAAAAGGAGTTGTGTTCAAGTCACATAAAAATGTGCAGCGCTGCTCGGGCAGACAATTTAAAGAGCCATATGAAGCATGCAGGTTCTTTGAGAGCAAGTCATGACTTTGCCAGCAGGCAAATTTCTCTCTCTGTTCTTCTCTCAAACTCTATTTGTGACTCTCCTGTTGCAGTTTCATCAGTTTGTCAGAGTTGATATGGCCGCCCAGCAGGCTGAGAGGCAGGAGGGGGCAGGTAATCGATTCAGTGGGCGAGGGTGGGGGGGGCAGCAGATTATGACCCCTGTGTAGCTGTCTCGGTGTTAATGTGTGTGTGCTGGGCTGTGGCCCCTTCACTGATAGCATTTAGGGAGGCTAACAGGTCTGCAGGAGATTCTGTTTTTGTGTTTGTGTGTGTCTGGTAAGAGTGCGCGGTGAAAAAAACAACAACAAAAAAACTGTGTGTGTGTGTGTGTGTGTGTGTGTGTGTCTGAGACCGTATACACAATCTAATAAAACACACTCCACATTTACATTTGAAAACATTTGCATAAACTTTGCCCTTGCTGTCTCTGCACACTTTTTTTTGTGCTGACTTCCACTTAAGACACTTTAGCAAAAGTTCAACGAAAAATCCCCAGAAATCATCATTATTATTATTATTATTATTATTATTATTATTATTATTATTATTATTATTAATAATAATAATTGTAGTATTCACGCACATGTAAATGAAGTGAGTCAGCGTGTTAAAGCGTGTGATTTCTCCACGTTAGCACGACGATCACAGTTTATTGATAGTGCAGCATCACCACAAGGAGTCTTTGCACAGGTTACAGACCAAATAAGATCAGGAGACACGAACTGTGGCCAAGCCAACACAGAAATAAAGTCCAGCTGAGCTAAACAAGTCATCAGCTTATGTTTGATAATATGAGGGCGCGGCTACACCTTATTCAAAGGGTTAGGGTTGCTGCTGCGAGCCAAGATCCTGCAGGAACCGTCAGATACCCAGAGTTCACCGGTGCATAGAGCGGAACAAAGAGCTGAAGGTAGATCTAAGTGTTGTTTATGGAGGGATTAGGGCCAAGCCAAACTGGCACAGAAAAGGGGGCCCAGAGGGGATCGCAGAAATTGTTTGATTGTAAAATGCCGAAATAAATCTTTTGCTTGCACGTTGTTGGAGGGAAAAAGGCCAACTGTGAACTCACTGTCCGTCTCGCAGGCCGCCGTCCCGTCGTTGGGACAGAAACGCGTCTCCACCTTCCTGCGTCCGATCTGCAGCTCGTGGGGATCGGACAGGTGCGCTCGGCACATGTAACGTATCCTCTGCTCCTGACGAGCTCCGCCCTGAGTGACGTTGACGGGCATCCAGGGCGTCCACGGAGTGTTCCTCTTCACCTCCGGGCACGCCTCCAGGTTACAGGCCTTGTATTCCTGCAAGAAAAGGACACAAACCAAATGTGAAAATCCGTGCTGGTCTTCTAGATTTTGATATTAGTTGTGTAAAGTGGCAGAAAAAAACATGTTAATTCGTTTTTATTATTATTATTATTATTATTTTTTTTTTAATCAAGCTTGAAATGTCAATTTTATCGCCATGTCTAAATTTTGTTCATGATGACGTGGAAATATTGACAATGGAATTACAATATCCCCCCTTCTCAGTTGGAGACTGAGCTCCAGGAGGTTGCCGGGGCTTGTCAATCATCACGTGGAAGGGAAAAAAAAAAAAAAAGTTAACGTGACATTTCGTTTTTGACATTAAGAATTTTGTTGGCATTTAACAGCCATTTTCTTTAAACAACAGGCTGAATGGGGACACACCGTCGATGTACAGCTCAGCCATTTTAGGCCGAGGGAGAAAACTGAAAATGTGTCCGTATGTAATTTCCCCTGCTGTCGGCACCTGGCACATAATGAATAAACAATTTCTGACAAAACTACAGCAGCAGCATGCATGTGTTCCAAACACAGTTTTAATTTGATCCTCTCGCAAATGTCTGCTTCGATGAGAGAGAGGGGGCGGGGGTGCATTTTGTGAAGCAGCTCCATCACAGGCAGGGAGGCAGATTCTGCTGACTCTGTTTGTAGTTCGTGTTTGTGTTTCCTACCAGCGCACATCCCGGGCAGCTGTTCCCGTTCTCACACGTGCGGACTCTGGAGTGCACGCCGCCCCCGCACTCTGTGCTGCATTTGGTCCAGGAGCCCCACGGGGACCAGAAGATGGGCTGAGGACAGGACACCCCCTCATTGCAGAACCTGTTGGAGTGGTGGGAGAGCGAATGGGGGGGAGTCTCAGAGGGCTGACTGATAGACTCTGACATAAATCACATCGATCAGAGGCAGATCGGAAAACGCTCGCATAAATCCTTTTTGTAGCCGTTTTGGAAGGCGCTGATTTCCCGCTGATGATGGCAACAGATGACAAAACACTTGAAAGGCTTATTTTGGCTCTGTTTGGGTGCTTATGGAAGTGAGTCTTATTTTGACAGGCCCCCAAAGCTATAAACACAGTTGTTGTGTCAGGAATCTCTGTTGCGTCACAGCACATTGCTTTTGGAAATATCACAGTAAGAGATGATCTTTTTTTATCTCACTCATGCTCACCTCTCGTCCCTGCTCGGCCCCACGCACACACGGCCGCCGTGTCGGGGTGAAGGGTTGTTGCAGGTGCGCTGCCGCAGCTCGAAGCCCGTGCCGCAGGTCGTGCTGCACTGTCCCCATGACGACCAGGGCGTCCAGCCTCCGTTTCTATGGCGACAGACATATGGACGCATGAACAACCTTTTTTTTTTGTAACCACAGCAGTTCAAAAACCCAGAGTTATTCACTGGTACCTTTGACATGACACTCCTACTGTATGTTTTCTGATGCTCGAGGGATGAAAAAGCTTTTTAGTTTGGTATAATTATTGGTCTGATTCTGCGCTTCTGGAAACGGAAACGCAAACACACACGGCGAGCACATTTGACTGGTAAACATTCATTCAATTCTCTTAAGTGCTCTGTTCCTGGGTAGCATTCTGCATGATTTAATTGCCACTTTCCTGCAAAAGCAAAATTCAGTTTCAACACCAAGGATTAAATCTGGCACAGCTTCGGATGAAACAGCTTAATCTTTTTTCTCTCTGATCTGCTCTGTGTTTCCACTGATTGGCTGATTCTCCTGCTTACACAGGTGGCGACTAGATTTCCTAATAAGATTCACTCATAGCGTGAACTGGCGTCTGAGGTGGATGCTTCAAGTTTAAAAGGTCCCATCCATAATGTCCGGAGCGAGATGTCCATGTTATTTCATTTATTTATTTATTTATTTATTTATTTTTTAATCATAAAGCAACTCAAAGTCCTACATTTATATTCTGGCAGTATCAAAACAACTTTCCAAACTGAAAGTAGAAGAGTAAATCCTTGACCTGTATATTCACCTCTATATATTATTTTTCAGTTAAAACTGAAGATCCACAGCATCTGTTTGGGATTTTTTTTTTTGTATGTTTGTGCATTTGTAAGGTGACTTCAAACATGGAGCATTCGAGAAACTGTTAAGAATAACATTAAGTCAAACAGAATAAAAATGTGTAATTATAAAACTTGTCTCAGCAAATATAACAGACAAGCGTAGCATGTCTACACTGCAGTAATAAGTTTGGCAACGAGAAAGTTCAGAGGAGTGAATAGAAATGAATAAATCTGCATAGTAGCTAAAGGCAGATTTACTTTGTTTTGGTTCAAACCCAAGATAGTACAGCCTGGCTGTGTCCTGGAGATCTGAGAGAGCTGCAGGGTTTACATTCTTCAAGCATATCACAAACGCATTTATCCCGCACTGGCTGCTGTGTAATTTAAAAAGCAGCAATGACAGAATCTGCTCAGTAATTGCTCAGTTCTCCTGATTCCTGTAAGGATTCTGCAGCTGCAGCACTTTTCTGTCATTAAAGGAAGATGGGACAAGACACTGCTCTCATTAATTCACCCTGTTGGCGATCAAAGAATGAATTGTTTTCTCCAATTCTGTGATTTTTGGGGATTTTTTTAGTTTGTATTTTACAAGATAAAAGGCAAATTTTTACACCGCTTCAGTGTCAGATTCGGGCCAATGAAAAAAGATTCATTGAAAACTTTCTCCTTAAACGTATGCTGAGGAATCTCTTTCCAGCTTTCCAACTCTTAATATAACATATTATCTGTTACATTATTAGAGAATGGCCTTTATAAATAAAGGAATGTATGCATTATAATTAAAAGCTGCATTCATTGTTATAAACGGACAGCAACAGCTGTATCGGCATCAATCTTTTGATTGGCCCACCTTGAGCAGTTGGCGACTTCGATGGTGGAGCCCTCGCAGTTTTTGCCCCCGCATCGAGGGGCGGGGCTGTCACAGGACCTGGAGCGACACAGACAGGAGCTCACCCCGTCCACGTCGTCGTCGTTGTTGCATGGTTGCCATGGCGCCCAGGGTCCGAAGCCGCCATTGGTGGTCTGGTTCCGCAGCTATAAAAACAGACGTCAGCGGTGATGAGAGAGGGATTACGTGACACAAGTGTTTGTGTTTGTCGGCGAGTGTGTGTTTCAGCGCAGGACTGCAGCTGCCAGACAGGACTTTTCCCCGCTGAGGGGGGAGAGAGAGAGAGAGAGAGAGAGAGCGGTTTCTGGAGAATCATACAGGAATAAATTTACCACAATTCACTTCACTTCAGTCAAATTCAGCCCATTTCATCTAATTCATCTAATCTAATTCATTTCAGTTCAAGTCACTTTCCTGTCTTCCTCTCCTGCCTCTAGATCCAGTCCCGTCTTGGGCATTAGTCATGGGTGAAGCCAATCGCTCTGATAAGTGGAAGATGATGCTGATGTAGCTCCTGGGTCTGGCAGCCCCACGGGGTGCGATATGATGCTGTGTTAGTCTTGTGACAGTAAACGCCGCAGCGAGTCTTACCGGACAAACGGTGATGTTCTGCTTCCACTGGCTCATGTTGGAGCTCTCCTCCAGCGTGGTGCATCTGCGCTGCCTGAAGTCCCAGCCACAGTAGGGGTCCCTCGCCTCCAAGCACAGCCTGCAGGGGGACAGAAGAGAGGAGGAGTGTGTTGTCAGTGAACAAAAGATGGTGTGCGTTAATAAAGATTACACTAAATGTACCAGAATGCAACAACAACAACAACAACAAAAAAAAAAAAACCAAAAACATATTTACATCTGTATTCCCCGGATAGACGGAACACAGGCAGCAGAAAATAGCACAAATTTTAATTAAGTGAAACAAACAATTGTGTTTCAAGCGGAACCCACTGAGCTCAGGATTTGGGTTGTGTTATGCAGATACTCTCACTGTACAAACAGAGCTCTTTACACTTTAAAGTTTAATTCTGTCCGTGCACATATTGTAGAAAATCAGCATCAGACTTCTGAAAAATGTATGGAACTCAAGTTTTTTTTTTTTTTTTATGAATATAAATGCAAAAAAGAAAACAGAGAGCTCAAAAGTCCCGTGTTTAAAACGCCAAGGCACCAACAACACAACACTGTACACCGCACATTTGTAATGTCCAGCAGTAAAACTGAGGTTTAATGACGGCTAATTAAATCTAAAGCTGTTAATGATGAGCTGATCTTGATGCCTCAGGAACGCAGGATAAAAAAAAAAAAAAGGCATCTGAATAACTCACAAAGACTCCCCTTCACTCTCCTCCTCCCTTCCTCTTCTTCACATCCCCCCTTTTGTCTCCCTCTCTCCTCCACTCGCTCCATTCAAGCAAAAAAAAAAAAAGAGAGATTCTTGTTGTTTCTGTGTTTGTTTGCGTGTTGGCACAGACCTTTGTGGTTTATTTGAAGAGCCCTGCAGTGTTGTAGCCTTAGAGGGCGAAGCAAGTATTGATACAGCTCGCTGTGCCAGGTCTGGGGCTCTGTAGTGAACCGGAGGTCGGCTCAGATCCAACAGACCTAACTGACGGCACAGGGAGGAGCGCGTTGCCATTTCGGCTCAAGGTCGAACATATTGTATCTACGATAGCTTTGATGTGTGGCTCTGCAGCGTCATCACGGCTGGAGGATTCTCATTTGGCTTTTTGATTACCAACACAGGCGCACACAGACACACACACACACGCCATCGCAGGGATCAGCGAAGCAGAGCAATTAATAAGTGCACCTTTCAGGGATGGAAATAAATAATGACATTTGAAAAAAGAAGCGATGGGAGAGATTTGAGGCCTAATTGGCTGTGGATAAAGTGTGCTGCGAGGCAGATCCACGAGGCTCCTGACCTGAGGGAAAGACGCATTTAGTCTCGGAGTCACCCTGTTTGCATTAAGCCCGAGAAAAATGTCGGCTGAAATATGGAAAAACAGACGACTGCGGCTCAAACGTGCCGCTCATGCTCTAAGCTCTTAAGACCGTGAAAAATGGTATCAGCTTGAAAGAAATGCTGACAAATTCTTTACAGTGCAGGTGAGGGGGTCACTGCTGGAAGAATACTATCTGCATGAGCGGTGTATTGTGAGAACACACACGTCTGTCTAAAACACAAGGCTCAATACACAGAAAATCTAAAACGTGAACTGACATTGTCTGCTGGGCCTTTTAGTTACAGCCCATTATTCCTGTTAACATCACAGTGGCCCCCCCTCAGAACAAAAGCTGGAGCAGGAAGACTTTTTCCAGTTTGGTGTGGCGCAGAGCCCCGACTCAACCTCACCGGAAACAGACAAAGACGACACGGCGTTGGACGACACGGCGTTGGACGACACGGCGTTGGACGACACGGCGTTGGACAACACGGCGTTGGACAACACGGCGTTGGACGACACGGCGTTGGACGACACGGCGTTGGACGACACATGATGTCTTAATTTTGCTCAAGCTTTGTATTTGTGTGTTCTCACTGGAAGACAAAATTTACAGAGGTAGAGTAGCTGTCATATGATCGACGGTATATACCACACACGGACGAGGACACGGCACAGGATTGCAGCATCGGTATTTTGTCCATTCGTTTCCTTCACTGGGGGCCATTTCATAAATGTGAACTTACCATTACAGAGAAAAAGGGGGCGTGCTGAAGCGTAAGGCTTTCTCACTGACCTTTTCTGCAGCTGCATAAAACATCAGCCACACACTCTCCATACCTTCTTGTCCTGACCGCTCAGGTTTGTTTCAAAAATGGGTCAATTAGAGTCAAAGTCAATTAGAAGCACTGTGCGTGGAGAGAGGCCGGTGTGATGAGGACAGAAAAACTCATTTCTCCAACAGGCAGTGCACTGGGATGTCAGCCGGGACAATCTGGCTGAATCTGCAGACACGGTGGAACCCGAAGCACGTCAGAGGAGTGTGACAGGGTGTGTGCGTTTTTTCTAAGTACTCCTGTATTCGCCTGCACCGGAAGGCGCGTCTTGTTCACTTTGGGTCGGCCACCACGTACGAGAGCACGGCTTTTACAAGCCTGTGGGCCGCTGGCTGCTGTTCCACTTAGCAGCATGTGTGCCCGGTGCCACACTACATCAAAACAGCCATGGAAGACAGCCCTGTTAAACAGACTGAGCGGCAAAACCCACCAGCCCATATAACAATATGTCTGGACGATTGGCATCGGAAGATAAATCTGCTGGGTCCTGGCAGAGGGGCTCTAATTGACATTTTGAATTGTTTTGCGAATGCTGTAAAAACCAGTGTCTCCTTTTATTACATCCCTTTAACAACTAGACATAAAAACAATAGTTCACCTCGCCTTTAATGCTAGGCTGTCAGTCAGTAATTGCAAATATGATCAACAGATCTGATAAATTATGGATCGCAATCAGCCGTTATTAGCTCTAGCGCTGACACTGTCTCGAGGGCCTGACTCAGTTAAACACACGTCTGCCTCTCTCTCTCTCTGTTTTTTTTTTTGGCAGACGCTCTCTGGAGACAATCGCTGACAGGTTCTCACTCCCTCATCCTCTCTGGGGGCGTAGGGGGGTCTGTCACTGTGCTGGCCGTTTGCTGGTCATTTAGTAAGTCTGCTCATGATGAAGCAGGAAGGCAGAGAACGCCTGCTAACATTCAGCGCTAATACATCCAATTAAGCCCAGTTGGAGCCAGAGTGAAGATTGATGGTGGATCAATCCAAAATAAAATATAGGATGGCTCTCTGCCCAAAAATGCCTTCTGCCTCTGTGTACAATTTCAGGCCCCACTGAATAAAAAGGAGCTCCATCATCTCAGAGAAACAATAGGAAGGCAGAGAAAGGCTACAAGACAAAGAGGGAGAGCAGAAAATATGAATATACCACAAGGCAACATGATGGCAGAAGGAAAGGGGGCGAGATAAAAGAGATAGCATACAAATGTGGACAGAGATAATACAAGCAAGCTTTTACATAAATCCGTTCATTATGGCTTGTCAAAACTCGTCCTCCAGAGGCAGAGCGGAAGGTGAGCGGGTCGCCATTCCATCACAGGGCTGACAGAGTCACCTGATGGCCTTCATGTGTTTGGATCCATCCAAACTGCCATTATGTCCTTTGACAGATGTTCTGTGCTAATCCTTCAACTTCAACTGTGACTGGAAACAGCCTGAACCCAACGAGTGGAGGAATACATTCCTTCCATTGAGGCGGTGGATGTGAAAAAATATCTGTTATATATATGTATAGGTATATTTTGGATAGAAAGAGAATGGGTGATGATGGTGTGGTTTCCTTTAGAACGACCTGCACCATGACCTGCTAGATGAATTAGGGTAAGGGGGGGGGGCGGTCTGGTTGATCGCAGCTGGAGAGATCTCATTGGTGGAGATGGTTTTAGAGAGACCATCATAAGATAGATCGCCAGCTTGGTGCCCATGCTGGGATTGATGATTTAAGAGTTGGGGCAAAGAAACTGCAGCGGACCAGAAGAGCAGCGGAGCAGGAAGTGGCTGGCTGGGTGTAATTAAGCTTGACAGGTAATCTGCTCCTCAACCCAAACTGACCACTTTGTGCAAAAAAAATCATCATCTTTTAGGACACTGTGGGGTCCTTGGACTGATATTTCTTTCCCTTACTAAATATCTCTGGTCAAATACAAATGCCAAATGTTTCATTTTGGCATTTCAACCAATCAACGTTGGCTAAAAATGGACTGCCCAAGCAGGACATCGAATAGAAAGGTTGACTGGGTTTGATGAGATAGATATTATCCCCTGAGCTCAGCAAACTGGATCAAACTGGAAAGTGTGACTTGCCACCAAAGCCATTCCTCCGTTTCTGTTTGTTTTTGATTTTACACCTTTCTCGCTGAAAATGGAGAGGAGTAGTTTGACTCTGTCAGCATCTGGGAATTTGTAAGATGCTGAGCTGGATGTTAAGACATATCGCTAGCCCAAATCAAGACCGAAAGGAAAAGCAGGGCTAGTTAGCAATATAGACAGAAATGGAGAGAGGGAGAGCAGAATGATTACACTGAACGCAGCCAGGACAAAGCCTGTAATAAAAGTAACAGCATTCTGGAGCGGTGATAAATACATCTGCTGTGTGAACACCATCTCTTTGTCTCTCAGTCCTTGGCTGCTGAATTGTTCCTCTGATTGGTCATACAGGCTTAACAGCAGTCGGCTCCAGAGGCCCACTGACAGGCAGCCAGCCACCGCCGACATCAAATTTAGTTTTCATGGGGAAAGGCCTGTGAGAGACACGGAGGGAAGTGTGCATGGTGGTCCCGGTCCTGCAGAGACCTCTGCTGCAGTGCAGCTTTTCTTATACGTGTCGCACAAAACGATTTAACAAGCGATTGAAGACGGACACGTGGAGTGGAGTGTAGCCGAGGTGCTGGCGGTCGGTGGTTTTGTCCTCGTTGGCCACTTAGTGGTTTCCCGATGTTTTAAACTCCCGCTGCAGGCAGCGCTGCCTTGGCTTCCTGATTTCTGCAAGGTCACTGTTAATCGCACACGACCGCGCGAACACAGAACCGCACACAAGCGGAGCCAAAGCCCCTCCAGCAGGAATGTAACTAACCACCAACAGGACAATCGCAGCGCTTGTAAAGAAACGTTATGTTTATGTAAGCAGATGTGTGAGCAGAGGTTTAGCTTCAGGAATAGAGCCCGATTTGTTCCATTTCATCCCACTCAACATTATCCTCATTTATCTGACGCTTCCTCCTTCGCCTGCTTCTTGCAGTTATTTATGGTTCCTTCTTCTTCTCCTGTTACATCTTATGTACTTTGCCTTTTCACACCTTGCCAAAAAAAAAAAAAAAGACTGAGTGACACTAGTTTTATCCTCTATTTTGCAGCATGGATTGTTTCCTTCATTATAAGAGAAAAGTGAGAAGCAAAAAAAAACCAAAAAAAACAAAAACAAAAAAACATCTCTGCAGCGTCTTGGCCCAGCTAGCATTTTAGCTGCTGCAGCTAAAATAAATCACTTCAATAGAGCTAGATGGAGAACAGAGTAGTGCTGTTAGCCTGAGGTGCCAATTGGCCTGGTCAAATAAAATTACCTCAAATAGAGGACAAACACACACACACACACACACACACACAAGCGTGTTCATGCACACACATACCGGTGCAACTGCAGCATTTGTCTCTGAGCGTTCGCTTAAAGGCTACAAATCACGGGCTGCTGAAAATGTTTAGCAGTGTAACAGAAAAAGCACTTTGGTTTGAAGTAAATGATGATGTAAATGTTATTATACCCTCAGGGTTGCAAAGCTGAGCCAAGACAGATCAATAACAAAAAGAAAACTAAATGTTTAGAGCACTTAAACGTAATTGACTTTTTCAGACAGCAACAACTGTACTGGCATTCCCACCAACATGTGTGTCTTTTTTGTTTTGTGTTTTTTTTTTTTTTTTTTTAACCTAGAGAGTCAGCATTTTAACTCTGTGTTCAAACAGCTGCAACCAAGCAGACTCGCATGCACGAAGGATTTGTGCATTACTGCAGGGCCCCAGTCCACCTATTATCCTGTAACCAGCTGTGTTTTCTAAAGCTCAGCGGCTAACTTATGTCTTGTCCATAAATCATGTCCCATTCTCCCCTCCGCGGCTGCGGTGCCCATCGCCCATCTCTGCGTGACGGTGAAAAGCACCGTGTGTGGCTTCAGATGAGCGGTCGACGGCCACAATGGCACCTGAGCATGTGGAGCTGTTATCGGTGGCTGAACGGATGCATGGCTGCCTGCGAACGTGGTGACCACCCACAGCGATGGGGGAGGGGGGAAAAAAAAAAAAAAAAAAAAAAAAAGGGCTCATTCAAGCCGTGCTTCTATCCCGGTGAATGTGTTTGGACAAAAAGCAGATCAGCAGGTGGGTCTTTTTCAACTACGCTGAACAACACCCAGATTGACAGACAGGCCACGAAAACACAAAAGAAAAGTCAAAGCAAAACCACATCCTGTTGGAAACGATAATACAAAAGGACTTTTTTGCCATTATTTCTCCGAAATGAGTGAGTTCATAGCATTTTTACAGGACGAAGATAAATTGTTAACTTTGAAGTGTATTCTTTATGTGGGCGTGAGTCTCCAGTTTCCTGAATCAACAGGTTTCTAATCTGGTTCCACTCAGATGCTGATCCCAAAGGGAGCAGGTCCAGGAGGTGCAGGATGAGCCGGAGGGGATCGAAGAAGCTCTCTGAACGTCTCGCCAGGTGTCTGGTGTGAGCTCTGTAACCACGCCAGATTCCAGTTAACCCAATAATCCAAAATATTTGCCTTCTGCTGCGCACCGCCTTGGATGCCTTCCACAAACAGGCAGGACCAAACACACGGTTCCAAATCACAGCGTTGTCCAGTTTCAGGAAGTTTAACAGCGAATCTAGTTTAGCTTCTCCAGCCATAAAAAATGAGCCGAGTCCAGTGCTAACCTGTGCTGCATAAGCAGTTACGGTAGCAGAGATCATTTTTCACTGTCGACAACACACTCAAGAAAAGGAAAGCTTGATTTTACAGTTGTGTTTCAGGGAGTTACACAGTTGGTTATTATTGAAATGAACCAGGCGCTCGGCGAAGCTGCAGCGGAAACGCCTCTTCAGACATCCTTGTCAAAGTCAGGAGAAGAAAATAGCCTCCTTTCGGGCTGATCACGCCCTCTGTTGTGAGAATATTTGGATCAGGGTGTCAACATGAACGTGGAGTCCTCACAGGAGTTAAACATGTTTCCTGTTCTTCTCTGTCTTATTAGAAATGAAGTATTTGGACAATTCTTTGCTCTGGAAGATTGTGATGACCTACTTCACCTTTAATTAACGTCCTGCACCCAGAAATATTCACACGGATTAATGAACTACCTAGCCCCCCCTGTTTTCCCCCCATCTTAATCTCCTGACTCCGCATCATCAATCTGCCCTTCAAGACGAGTCTCGCCAGACGAGCTCAGGTGTCACACAGCCTGCTGGGCTGACATCTGTCGCACTCTGCAGCTCGGTTTGTCTTCGGCTGCAGTGTGTTTAAAAGACGCTGAGAGCGAGGGAGCAGCGTGTAGCAAACTGTATTAAGGACGGCTGTTTCGACCAACCACCTCCCCCCTCTTTCTCTCTGATGCCCTTGGAGCTGGCGCTTATCGTCTCACCCCACTGTGTCTTCGCTCTGCTCTCCTCCACGTACTTATTAAATGCAATGGTTTCCCTACTTGATGTGTGCGTGTCTGCTCCCATGTGTCTAGGACTTTGGATTTAGTAGAAATAGCGAGCTGACTCATC
The DNA here is from genome assembly GCF_900963305.1 of Echeneis naucrates. NCBI lineage: Eukaryota > Metazoa > Chordata > Actinopteri > Carangiformes > Echeneidae > Echeneis > Echeneis naucrates. The sequence goes on along the minus strand of NC_042531.1, from coordinate 4,361,127 downwards.
AGATGATGAGAACTCGCCCAGGCACCAACCCACACACAAATCACACTGCATAGACTGACCTCCATATACAAGCACGCACACACACAGAATAAAATAAAATAAAAAAATAAAAAAAACATCAAGCCATTTGTATGCTAAAATGAAGTTGACTTTGAAGATCTGAGGTGGTTGGCTGAGGATTTTCACTGAGAGCGTGGATGAGATACAGAAGGTTGGACAAACAGTCACAGAGTTTTTTCTGGAGATTTTCACATGAATAACGCCGAGGCTGGAGATGGCAGAGCTAACAAAATAAAAAAATTAGCTCCTCCTCCCCTCTCTGCGACTTTCTCTCTCTCACCACACAAACGTACCTTCAGAGAAACTTCTCTGGCAGCGTACGATGCAGCTTCACACACACCTTTTGTTCATCCTCTGATTCAGACACAAACAAAAGCTGGAAGCAGGAGCAGTTTTTTTTTTTTTTTTTTTGCACGCCTCCACTCCGTTTTATGCAGAAATTCATTATTGGAAAAAAAAACAGTACAACAAATTAATTGTCTCTAGCGAGCAGATGCCGCCCCAGTCATTTGTCTGCTTCCATAAGGACTTTAATGATTATGGGCGAGGTCTTCCACACATTAATCCTAGTTGAGGACAGATAATTACCTTCAGTGGAGAACCAACCAGGTTAGAACGAATCCAGTGGCAAAACCTATAAAGGCAGGTCTGAGATATATCACCGGGTATGACGCACAACTGCTCAGTCCTCAGGAAGTGTGGTCTGCGGTTCGGTATGAAGATGGTTGTAGGTTTAAAGGTTGGAGGGCAAACGCGAACCGAGCCGATGAGTGTCAGTCCTCTCCCACCTCCGCTGCGATTAACACCCGAGGCTTACATTGTTCCTATTGCATTACTGCAGTCCCCTTCATGGACTCTGTCACAGCATCTCTCTGGACTTGCTGCAGTCTTGTTATCAACCCTCAGTTTGGACTCAGTGACCCCATTATCTTCCTGTTCCCATGAGCCCTTTCTCACCTGGACAAAATGGGCAGATCTCTGGGAATCGACATCCCGCTTTGTTCTGCTGAGAGAGCTGCTGGACCTGGACTATGTTAAAGACCATTTCCACAACACTGGTGGGGTGTGTGTGTGTGTGTGTGGGGGGGGGGGGGTCGCAATCAGAGATTGGACTGCAATAACAACACAAAGCCTTTCTCCAGAACAGAGCAGATGCTGTTTTAATGTTTGGAGCAAAATGTCACAGATCTGCTCCCAGTCTCTTGTGGCAGGAGTAGTATTTCTGTGTGTTTTTCTTGCTGTCTGTTTGGGCAGACAGCATCTTCGCCAGAGACACCAACGAGCAAACAGGAAGACTCTGACTCTGTGCCGGCTGTGGACAGAAGGATACTGCTGTCATGGTGAACATCTCACATCGCCTCCAATACCTGCTGGTCAAACAGCAGAAGCCTCTTTGCGGGAGACCTCTTTTCAGCTCCACTGCGATAAAGGGATGCAACACAGGAAGTCATTCCTGCCAACTGCTGTCACAATATGTTGTGATTCATGTCGGTGTGGGAGGCAGGGACTCCTCAGACAGAAGAGCATCTCCTTGAAACAGGACAGTCCGATCAGCTGGCACGCTCCTAACAGATCTGATCTTTCAAGGTCTGCTCTGCATATATTATTATTCAACCCAACCTGTCCTAATGCACAGCATGAAAGATCCTAAAATATTACATATGTTAATGATAATAATATAATAGGTCTCATTTCTTTATATTTTCATGTTATTTCATCTGTTTTATTATTTCGTAGGATTTAAACTTTAACTGTGTTTTTAGTTTGTTTAGTTTTTCTTCCCCATACCTCATTGTTTTTGTGATTTATGTGAAGTGTCTGCCGCATCACTGCAGTTTCCTTTTGAGATTAACAACCATCAATAAGCAGTCATCCATCTATGACCAGCAGCCTGTACATCAGCAGTCTATAATGTGCAGCGCTGTAAGCGTAGGAGCGCCGACGCTTGTAAATTCACGTCGAGCCGCGAGCCAAGCGGTGGTGCAGTGAGGAAGAAATCCCGTGCCACCGTTGATTTAAAGGTACCCTGACCAACAGCAGTGCCGCCGGGCCTGCTTTTAATGGCTGTCAGCTTGGTTAATCATAACATCCTTCAGCGCGTGGGCACCCAGCGAGATCTGCACGAGTCTTCGTGGAAACAAAATCCAAATTCAAAGCAAATTTCAGCTGTAAACAATGAACAGTTCTGTTTGCGTGGGTTGTGATTATCTCAAAAAAAAAAATTAAAATAAATAAATAAATAAAATCAAAGAAAGCCTCCACATTACAAACGTGGACTTACGTCTCTGTTTTGTAGGTGGAGCACCTCTCCAGCGGGATCTTCAGGACTCTGTTGTTGAGCCCGACGAACAGAGACCTGTCGCTGTGCAGGATCTGTAGGCTGAGGATCGGTTCTCGAACCCCCGGTGGGAGGAGCTCCATCTCTTCAAGGTAACAGCCTTGCAGGTTCTTGTTGGGCGTAGCCAGAGCTTTCAGGATGGTGCCGTATTCTGATACGCAGAGAGAGAGAGAAAGAAAAAGAGCCAACACACATAAAACATCTTTCTCTTTAGGGGGTTTATATCTGAAATGTTTCTCCTTAATACACATGAGGAGTATACCTGTGCTGATATAAATAACGTGGTACAGCGTGTCCATGCCCTGAACAATGTCCACAACCAGGTTGGAGAAGCGAACGTCATCCTGCATGACCAGTGGATCAACCGACTCCGGCTGGACCACATCGTTCATCAGGTAGAGCCTCTGGGCATCCTGCAGGCTGCGCTCTGTCAGACCCTCGTTAGGACCGTCATCGTCTATAGTACCGCACTGCAGAAGAGAGGAGGAAACAGACGGATCGCATGTGTCATCGCGAAGAAACGGCGTCCGTTTCCGTTGTTCCAGGTTTTTATTTCTCTCCTCAGCAATTAGGACTTTTTTTTTTTTTTCCAAAACCACCCGATGATTTTTAATGTGACCACAGCAACAACACGGCACTCTAATGAGACGCTGCAGAAGAATAAATATGAAGTGACAGCTCTCTGAAAAGCTTTGTTTGGGTTGCGCAGCTCAGCTGTGAACTGCAGCTTCTGCTCTCTGTTTGTGACTTGAAAGGAGAGATTGATTTGTTGGTGGAAACCATTTTTGTTTGGGTTAGGGACGACATCGAATTTACAAGGATAAAAGTTGCCAGATATTTTTGTTATTAGTGTCTCGTCTCTTTCATCTTTGATTTCTGGGTGTGAAATAATGACCTCAGTCTCATTGTAGACGATTTTCGCAGCAAACTGTGGGTGAATTTGAAGCAGCTGCCAAAAGGGTAAGAATGTACGACTTTTGGATTTGTTTGGCTCCAAATTATGCTCCCATTTAAAACTGCAAACCATTTAAAGTTAGTTTTGATACCTAATCAAAACAGAATCACTCTTTAAATGAACACAACTGATTATTAATTAATCTCTCTATTATTCGTATGATGAAAAGTGATTACTGAAAACATGCTCATGAAATGGATCAAGTTCCTGGAAGGACTGAAGGCCTGATTTATATAAAAAAAACAAATAAATGTTGAACTGGGCTGTGTGTGGCCGGACTCACCTGGAAGTTGTGGATGGGGTTGGGCGTGGGAAGCCAGGTGGAGCGCGGGTTTTCCTGGGAGCGGAAGGGCCCGTTGAAGGCCTGCGTGATGGCGCTCAGGTTGAAGGCGCACACTGCCGACGCGGCAATACTGTTGCTTTATGGGGAGATGGATAGAGCAACAGGGGGCAGAATGGGGAGAAATAAGAGAGCAAGAGATGGAAAGGAATTAAGAATAAAATATATATATATATATATATATATATATATTATTCCAGCAACAGTGTTCATATCAGTTTACATGTTGGCAGCGAATGTAAGGCCATATCAGAAATCAGCAGCCTCTGGCTGTGTAATGAAGCCATTCTGCAATATGTTCCATCCTCTTAATGGAAGTCCTATCATTTGTACCGGCACTAAACAGGCGCTATGTTGCAGGCCAGCTTTGGCTGCAGGGCAAGCTATGGTATCAGCACTGCACAATGAATGGGGACAATATTAAGCTGAGGATATAGGAGGCAGTCGCACAGATTATGTGCAAATACGCTCACACACAGCAACACACACACACACACAGCCTCCTCACAGGTGTTATTGTGAAGCTTTTCAGCCATAGTGTGCTGCAAGGTAATGAGCTTCCAAACTACCTGCAACAGCTGAAAGTGTTTTTTTTTTTTTTTACTTCCTACACACCCAGCACTGCTCAGACTTTTTACTGCGCATCTAACAGCCTCCTGCTTTTACACGGCAGCTGAGATGCTCCAAACATTAGCCATCAGTCACAAGACAGTGAGTGATGATAATGTTAAATATTATTGGCAGACAGCAAGACGAAAACGGAGAGAGGAAGGAACAGCAAACGCTCCGCGGACAGGTGGGGAATCAGGCAGTGACGCAGAGACGGAAAGCAACAACATCAAAGTGTTATCTCGGGTATTGTATAAATCAGTGAGGGCTGCTGGCTGAAACAGCTGAGACGGGAAAAAGGCTCAGTCAAATGGGTCCCCTTTCGGTAAGTGGTTTTAGGGAGACCTAAATGTGCAGTTGTCAACACTGGTTGCTTTTGCTCCATTTTCCTTCTCTTTATTTTCAGGTCCTTCTGACACGGCCTCTAATCTCGTAGCGAGGCGAACCGCTCTGTCAGTTTATTTACAGCTGCTGCGGGTCTAGCTACGGGATTACTACTGAAAAACTGGAAAAATGAAGTCAGAAGGAGAACGTCTGGGTGGAAGACCACCTGTGAAGCTCAAAAGATGAACTTGACTAATGAATCTGAGTTTCATTTTTCACACACCTCGTAGAAAATGTTTCCATTGGGGTGGTCTCCCTGATGCTAACAGCATGTCTAGCACCTTTGCTCCTTTTAGTTTGAACTGCAGACAAAGAAATCCATTAATTGGACGCCAAGTCTCCTGTGCATAACAGAAACGTGTTTTTTTTTTTTTTTTTTTTAAAGAGACATTTTTAATTACAGTTTCAAAGTGCGCTTTAGAAACTTGTGACTTATTTTGTCGTTTCATATTTTGAAAGGCGCCTTCTCTGTTCGGGGGAAACTCGTGTTCTGTCATTGCCAGATCGTGGAAAAGGGCTGCGCGGCGCTGAATGAGGACGGGGAAGCCAAACAGGTGGCTCTTTGAGAGACTCGCAGCATATTGAGAAGAAGAGCTTCCAGACTTTTTATTCTCTCTCTCTCTCACTCCATTTTTGGGGAAAGAGAACGAGTGTGTGAAGCAGACTGAGTGCTGTGGTAAGCCGGCGATAACCAAAACCACAGGCAAATGAACGGCAATATCCGAGAGGCAAAAACCCCACAAAGTCGGAGTTAAACTGTGGGTTTGTGGTTGCACTTCAGCCAAAGTGTGCCACAGAGAGCCTGAGAGCGTCCAGATTTTTTCTGATGTCTACATTTGGAGAGCAGGTGGCTGCACATAATGGTAAGAGAGCACAGTGAAAGGCAGCAGTGAGGGAAATAGAGTCAACCGCACTAATGGATGCAGCTCATGTGTTTCAAGCCCGGGAAAAGTGATTGAAAGCTTTTTGACGTCTGCTGTGGTGTTTTGTGTTGGTGCTCAGCCGCTCTCTGAGGCCCAGCGCCTCCATGATCACTTTCATTATGAGTGCAGCTCCTTCCTCAAGTGATTCATTCGCCCTAAAAGCCTGATCCTGTCACGGCCTGTCTTCTCAGATGGGTCTTGATTTTCTGTCTAGTTTTAAAGAATCAGTTCCCGTCCACCTCTCTGTCGCTCTCTCCTTTTCCGTCCCTCGGCTGTTAACTAACTTTTTTTTTTCTTTTTTTTTTTTAATGTTTCTTTGCTTTTAATCAAATCTTTGAATTCTGTGTTGCTTTAGATTTGCTCTCACTTTGCTTCCACGAAGTCAGAGGTTCTGCCTCTTTTTCATTCTCTCTGATAGATTTAACTTCTTTCTCCGTCACCACCAGGATCAATGTCTACAAATCTCTAAACAGCCTGCAGCCAAAAGTAGATTCACGTCGATACAGTACGAACGTTTATTAAACTTTTTTCTTTCTAAGGTATTTTGATATCTGTTTCGTGATTAAGGTTTTGTTTGTTTCGTTAAAGTTAACTGCTGAATGTGTGAGCTTTGTTGTCTTAGCCGTCTAAGCGGTGCAACATTTTTGTGTTGGAAAGTGATAAAACAGGCTGCATTCATTTCAGCAGGAGAAAAGATGTGAGTGAGATAAGAGTTAACATCGGCGAGTAAACTGGTCAGTAAAGGAAAGGCTGACTGGCAACTTTTCTGCTTTCTGGTAAAAAAAAACCAAAACAAAATAAAACATCTACTACAGTTCATCTTGGGGATGTAAGAAGAGGAAAACTTAGGTACTTATTATTCCATTCAATGACATTTCAATGAATACATTTGTCTTTTCTTGTCTTGCAATCATCAGAAAGTTCTCATTAATGTGAACTTTCACAGTTTACTGGATACCGCCAACTTTTATAGATTTAACCACTCGTGCTGGAAACAAGCAGAGTTTATCTACACAATTCTGCTGCTAATCCGCGGCCATACGGCGGTGGTGTTATTTTTTTCTGACGTTGCTCGTTATTCAACACTTTACATGTACATGAACATGTCATCTGAAAGGAGCCAAAGCAGCGACAACACAGCTGATATATCTTATCCGTCTGAACCACAGAGCCCCACAATCTATTAAAAACATCACCGTGCTAAAAGCGCTCCACTGGGATGTGTTTTTATTACCACACACACTGCAGTTTATTTTGAGTCGTACCCACATATATTGTCCCGCAGCCAGAAACACTCATTAGAGCGCCACGTTCACTCCTGCTTGAGTAACATTTAAAAAGCGCTGCACCCAGCAGTTCCAGGAAATGAAAACGGAAACGCTATATGTGGCCAGTTATTAAAGATTTATGTCTTTGGTGCGGATGAATGGCCACGGGCTTCGGTGTCACAGACAGGTTAAGTAGCAAGAGACATACAAATACCGTGTTGGTTTTGGGTTTTTTCTCAAGATCTGTTGGCTACAAGAGGAAAGTGAGGCCTTGTTACACTGCGGTCACATGACCTAACATCCTGAGAACACCACCGCAGATGTCAGGGCTGTTTTACACGCAGATGAGCTCGATATGCAGCTTAGTTCAGCGCCAGCGGCGGCAGAAAGGAGACTCCTCGCTCAATCTGGCTGTTCGACTACCTGCAGGCCAAGTTCATCGAGCCTGTGTGTTAAACACAAGCGGCTGATAAGCATCTTTCTTGATCTGTATCTTTGAACCGCGTGGTGTCACAGCAGCTGCTGCAGATCTTTTAGCTTCATCATTGTTAGTTATTTATCACATTCTAACGTTTATCCAGAATCAATTTTTCTTTTATTTACTTTATCTGATTATATTTGAAGCCCTCTTCAGAAATGCTTTTATTGTGCCAAAAGAATATGCATTGTATCATTACAGAGAGAAAACAGGGGAGCCCGGTGGCGACCCCAGGTTTTTAGGTTAACGCACCTGACCTTGTTTTATGTGTCGGGAGGGGAAAAAGAGAGCACCTACAGCTACATTTAGGCCAATGTTTCGACTTCAGCAGAAAAGGAAAAAAGGGCCCACTCAGCAGAGCTACACGGCTGCAGGGAACAGAAATTGAACCGACGGTGCCAAGATTATCTGTACATACTTTTATACTGCAATAACAATACGCCAGCAAAGGGAAAAAGCTTTGGCCCCAAAACGGTCACATTCAGAGACTGAATCAGCAGCATCTATTCAAAACAATGAAGCGACACCACGGGTTCAATAGGTCGCACAAAAACTGCTGTTAGATTTGCGCCATCGTAAGGAAGTGTGCGCTCCGCCTCACAGGGTAAATGATCCTACTCACCATTTTAAGGATGAATTACGATTTTTATTCATTTATTTTTTGCTTCTTTATCATTCTGAGCTTGACCTGACCCGTTTTCACAGTGTTTCATATCAACTACAAATGGGTCTGTAGCGAGGGAGAAAAAGCAAAAATTCACGCAGAGGTTTCAGTTGAAAGAATACGTGCATGAGGAATAACACCACCTCCGCTCCACAGGCAGCAGATTCTGTCAAAGTGTATTCAGATCAGGCTCGGTCTTCCACCGGGGGCCCGCAGTTCATTTCAAGGTAGGCTTGATGGCACTGAGTCGATATGGCAGGCGGAGGAAAACAACAAATACTGTACAGTTATGTGACCTGCTTACTCAGCTGCCCAGCTTTATCATTTATCATTTACCTGCCAAATCTGATCTCACTTGGGGTCAATCACGTATTTCTCATGGATGGAGAAGGACTGTTTTCAGATTCCTGTGCACGTCAGGTTGCACATTTGTTTTAAACACGCTTAAAAATGTTGAACTACACTGGGCGGCCATGTTATTATTCTTATTAGGGCTTAAACCGATGCTTTACTCTGCCTGGGGATCAGACCGAAATCCCATTTATTTTAACACCATCCAGAGTGCGATTCTGCGGCTGGCCATCTTTGTAACCGATAAGCCCGTGAAGCCATATTAACCCACTCAGCAGAGGCTGGAAATTTGCTTTTTCTTTTCCCCTTCCAATTTCCACATTATTACAACACTATGAATAAAGGCTGCGAGGAGAGACTATCGGAAAGCATGCTGCAATATCCCCGTTTTAACAACATAATAATTATTATTATTAATCATAATCTGACTTGAAAGCGGCATGTGCAGCTGCGTTCATCTTAATCTGAATAAAAGGTGACGCAGACATGCCATGTGGAACAAGTCTAATATTACTTTTTGTTGACGCACGTAATAAAGCTACTACTCAACTCAAGCTAATGCAATAATTCACCACCTGTGTTTCCCAAAGATAATGAATATATATACTGACGCCCACTTAAGAGGATGCAACCGGTAACGGTTTGGTAGTTTTGCCTCATAAACCAGATTAAAATAAGTCCCACATAATCATTTAATGCCAATCTTCAAATAAATTAAGACCATTTGTGTCCGCACGCCTTATCCACGCCCTCAACCGCCCAGATATAAGCCCCTTCAAGAACTAGCAGAGTGGAGGAAAGGAGGGAGCGGGTTGTCAGTGAAGTCACCCAGAAATAGATAAGGAGGCTCATAATTAGTTAGTAATGGCAGGTTAGACACCTCAGCAGGAGAAGCTCTCCGCTGCTCTGAGCACATGACAGACGGACCCTGCCAATAAGGGCCCCGAGTTAATTAAAAGACCTGGCTGTGCTTGGAGGTCTTAAGTGTCCTCATTCTGATGGAATGCTAAAGCCCTCCGCCACGTGAACCGCTCGACAGGCTTCACCGGCTGCTGCACGTCCCAGCGGAATCGCCAGTCTCCTCCGCTCATCTGAAGTAGGCCTGTAATTCAATTTCTGATGGTATTTTTCCCTTTTGACCCACAAGTTCCACTCAAGATCGGTTCACTGTGTCTGAGATGTGTTAGAACTCAGCAAGTGAAAATAGTTGGATTAGAAATTCTGTGGATGTGAAGCAGCTCTCAAAAGTTTTTATAAAATAAGTTCAAACGGCGAGGGCTTTTTGGGATTCCACTTGGAAGTTATATTTTCATTTTTACATCACAAACTAGAAGCGCGGACTTTACAAATATTGATTCTAAGTGGCAGGAGGGTTTGCTGATGTAAGATTGAAATGCTTAAAAAAAGTAAAAAATAAAAAATAAAATTGTTGCAGCCGTCTGCTGAGTCACACATCACCACTCTCGCTGGCTGAAAGTGAAATCTGGTTCAGGCTGAAATGGATAAATAATTCAACTTGAAGGGTGTTTTGCGAAGGAACTGTAATTCTTTTCTCACGACGTCCCATAATTCTGTGCGTTTTTATGATTTTGGAGCAGTGATTTTCAGTGAACGGGTCATTTGACGCCCTGCGTCATGTCCGGTGACTGCGGAAAAGGAGTTTCCATCAAACTTTTGGGTTCTGCACATTTTTAGGGGTACTGGAAACGCACCTAACGTGGAAAACTAAAGATTTCAGCGCACCACAGGGTGGAGACCTGGCCCAGAGCGTGAGCAGGCGGAGGGGACGCGTACTGTTTTGTTTTATAGCCACAAACTCCTGGGAGCAGCTGTGAGCCTGTTCAATTTAGGCCAGACAGATAGACCAAGTGTATTTGGTGATTGCATTAACATATCCTACCCACATGAGAGAGGGAGGCGCTTTTGGACGAGGGGGGGCTGAACGAGGCGCCTCGGAAAGGAAGGAGGAGACAAAGGACAGGGAACAAAAGCTTGGAGCTCACTGATTTTTCTCATTACCTCCTCTCATCCCCCTTTTCTCTCCATCTCACCCCCCCACCTCCTTTTTTTTCTTTGTTTGTTTTTTATCCCTTGTGATTTTTCTTTTCTCTTTGTCTATCAACCGTTTCCGGCTCCCTCCATCTACGGCTGCAGACGACAGCGGCGGCGAACACCAGCGTCTTCACAGGTGAGAGCGCAGAAGGTGAGAGGCGGGATTCAGCTTCTCCTCCGACAGAACAGAAGACGTCTGTGCTTACTGGTGCACACACACAGTTACAACATTTAGCAGTACATAGAATCTGGTTCTAGCCAATAATTTCACATCAATTTACTTCTGGTTTTCTTTTTGTTTTGCTTCATAGTGCCCCCCCACGCACCCTTCCATTTTGTAGAAAAAAGAACAGGTATATGACTCTCCAGGCACCTTCTTATGTGGCACGTGTGCACACTGACAATGTATCAAGAGGGCCATTTAATTGGTCAGCAGTGCCTCCTCTGTTCTCCAGCGTTTCATCTAACTTTTGGAAATAAATCAAATATGCACATCACCTAAAACTGTTCCCTTTCTTTTTTATGACCGTATTCCTGGTGGTGGAAGCTAGAGGCTGCCATGTTTATCTCATCCCACAAAACAAAGTACCAAAAGGAAAGCCAATCCAATGTTGTGTGTGTGTGTATGTGTGTGTGTGTGTGTATACATATATATAAGAATTCGATTTTTCTTGTCTCTAAGAGGAAACTGTAGCTTGTTGGGGATGTTAAAGGGTAAAAGTTCAGCCTGTATCAAAATCACATTGATGGATTTTCTCATCAGAATCATGATAGTTTGTTTCAGGCTGAAGAGTTTGAGGGTAATAAAAGTTTGAACCAGACTTTCGGATAAAAAAGGCCAGAATGAATCACCCTCTGAAGATCATGAACATTTATCCCAATGTTTGAAAGGAATCAAACCAGCGGTTGGTATTTCCCAAAAAAACAAAAACGGCATCTTCCAGTCAGGCTGAAATGCCACGCACTCATCAATTACACTTTTGCTGAACATATAAAGGACAACAAAAGCTGCAATCCCCACACGCTGACGCCACTGATTTTCCTCTCTGTAATGAAGTGTGTGACACCCCCACCTGGAGCAATCAAACACCAGAGGGAGTGCGAGTCGGCCTGTGCATCCACACTGATCATTAGGAGCAGCAGGAAGGCTCTAAACTCAGGAAAAATCCTCTCACTCCGCTGAGGAGGGGGGGAAACGCCACAGAAATAAAGCTTGTGAAGAGACGGCATCCGAGGACTAAATGAAAAGATGCTGAAGTGTTTTGGTGGTTATGTCACTGTTCCCCCATTAATATTCTTGTTTCCACTGAAAAGGCTGCACAGCTGCAGCTTGTTCATCTTCTCTGTTCAACACCAAGAGCAACGTTGAGGAGCAAAACACGGTTAAGTGTTAGATTACAGCCATTTCACTTTTCACAGCATATATCTACATACTTACTCTAAGGTACTTAGGTCCTGGCTCGTTTGTGCGGCTGACGGTCTGTTATATCTAATATTAACTTTCTGGGGTTATTTTTAAGTCTGTCGAACTAGACAATCATCTCTGCATTTGCTTTTATGATTCATAGACAGAAACTGAGCTTATTTAAAAAATAATAATAAAAAGTCTGTTTTTCAAGAGTTTTCCTGTTCGAAGAAATCCTTCCACTGTATCTTATTCAATTAAAAATAAAGCAATAATAGATGGTGTGTCGGGTTACCGCCTCTATTTATGCTTATTCAGATAAATGAGCCGTGCTAAGCTCTTTAAGAAAGTTTTGTCTGTTCCCACTGGAGTCATAACGAAGGTAACAATAAAGCTTTTGAAATGAATAATAACTAATAAAAGATAGAGAATCTCACTTTTGAGTGTTGAGCAATGTGCAGAAAAATCATTTGTGAGTGCATGTACATTTCCGGATGCAATAATAAACTGTGGCGGGATTTGTGCTGGGGCTGAATATCAGGAAATTAGATCCTGTTATTACTGGGAATGCTTATCAAAACCAAATTTTCCCCATGAAAAAAAAAGAAAAGCCAGAAGCCAGGAGTTTCAGGATGTGTGCTCATGCGATCACGTACTAAAGACTGAGGAATTAAAATGGACTGAAATACAGATTCACATTCTGAAAACCTCATTAACATCAACACCAAACCAATTCCTGCAGTCCTGACCTTGAAAGGCAGCTGTTACAACAAAATAATTTGATCGAGCGTTTCTTACATTTGCTTTTCATGGGGGTAAAAAAATAAAAATAACTGCCTGCAGAAATGTGCTTGAAAACATACGTCAATAAAGAGCGAGTGCAAACAAAGACGGAGGTGGCTCAACAAGTGGCTGAACCGCACAGAGCAGCCATAATGGTACAACTTAATAACACATCTCCTCAGCAAACGCACAAAAACAGCATGACCTGATGGCCAAATGTTCCATAAGGTCCTCTGCTGCCGACGCTTTCAGTCAGGTCGCCTTCATATATATTTATAAAGCCATTCAAAGTTATGAGCGGCGATAAGAAGAGCTTCTGGCTCATTTAAGAAGAATATCACATTTAGACACGAGTAATATCATTTTGATTCATTAAATCATGCTTTTTTCTATTGGAGGGTGTCGTATGGTCTCTAAAATTAATCAGGATTAAATAAAAAGGTCAAGAAGTTTGGGAAACCGACAATATAGAGAATATGAAAACAGTTAGTGACAAGCTAAAGAAAGTCATTTGATGCTAAGTTATTTATACGATTTATGAATTCCTTTTGATGATTGGCATGATTATATTTAAAGGATACGACAAGAGAAACCATAATTTGCTTCCCCTGCATTAGAAGGCTGATGGGCTGTTGGGAAAACACGTGCAAACAGAAAAAAACGTCCAACTTCATCCACTCACACGTTGGTCGTGAAGATGCCGTAGATGAGGTCCTGCTCGGGCAGGTAGAAGGTGCTCTGCAGCTCGTTGTAGTAGAAGGGGATCTCCCCGGAGCGGGAGCAGTTGAGGCGCGCCTTCATGAACGTGGTCCAGGTGTCCTCCAGGAGAAACCGCCCGCCGATGTCGTTCTTGCAGACTCGCGCCACGCGGGAATACACCGTCTTGCCACAGTCGTGCTCCACGGCGTTCTCCCTCAGGAAGAAGAAGGTGAAGAGGCCGATGTCGTACGCTGAGATGAAGTGGGGCTCTGTTGGGACCAGGAGGGTTATTAATATGATGACTGCAGGGGAAAAGAAATATTTGTAACATTTATCTAAGAGGTGGCGTTTCTTTGACCCCTGTACTCCTCATTATTGATTGCGATAAAAACTTATGCTGTGATGGCGCTGTTTAAAACGCTCTGGAAAAGAGCCTCAATGTCAAACGTGTAGATGAGAGAAGGTGTGAAGGGAGGAGGAGATAAGAAATGTTTCCTAATAAATCTCTTTGATGTTTTGATGGTAAATCCATGGTGCTATGTCTGTTTAACTGGATGCCCGCACTGCTTTTATTGCCCCGGGTGACACGGCAGATGATTCACGGCCTTCCTGCCGGGCAGATTATCAGGTGAAGCAGACTGAATAACGGCGTGAATGGGACGCTGCTGTCATCCTTTGTAAACGTGACTCATCACAGACGACTAATTCACTGCTGTGAGCCCGGAGGGGAAATGAGCTTGAACTTGTACATCCATATTAGTCTTAAACCCACAACATTTTTTGGAAGATTTCACATGAAAGACTTTGAAACGGCTTAAAAGATTAATTCAGCCAAATTCCTTGAATATCACCCCCCCGTTACCTTTCAAAACATTTAATCATGCACACAGTTCATTTCAAATATTTGTGTCTATCACTTAATAATCCCTCTCAGTGGTTTTGTTCAGTTCAACAGAACCTAACTAGTGTCTGGATAATTTCAGTTAACTAAAACCTTTCTACACATTTTTTAAACTGTCTTTTCATGAAAAGTTGACATCTTGTGATGTAGACACAGTAGACGGTGGCGTAGCCTTAAAAATGTATTACTAACAGTTTGGAGTCCTTTGGAAAGATATTTCATTTGTAAATATTGATCTGTCATATTAAATACAGAATTACATTTAAATGATGAAGAAAAAAAAAATCACACAACAAAGGTTAGTAATTAATTACTTAATTAATTAATTCTCAAATCCCACTTTTTGTTTGGATGTAATCTTCAGTTGTAGTTCAAACACGAACAGTCCTAAAAAAAAAAAAAACAACAAGCTGCTGTTGATGTATTGACGCTGAGCTGACTGCAGCTTCGTCATCATGAGGTTCTGTTTTAAACAGCTTTGTGCTGTTTCCCACAATCAGTAATCATTTTTTGCAGCAATGATGCTCCTGTCACTTCATCTTCCCTCGGGGCAGAGTCATCCAAGGTGATATCACACACAGACACATGCTCACCACTCACACGAGAGCAAACACAAACGGAAGAATAAGCCTTCATTTGCACACTCATAAACAGAACACAGGTGATGGTGAGGATGTAAACAAAGGAACACAAATTAAAGCTGACCTGGTGTCAGCGTTGACGGGATGTCTGAGGGGCTTGGGACACTTTCCAGTTTAACAGCCACTCTCGATGTAAAAAAGTCAATTTCAACTCACAGAATCAGCTGAGGGAGCCACTTCAACGTCTCCAAACTGATTACATTTCTGCTTTTCACACTGATGATCAGAGGGAGCTGTTTCAGAACAGGACGATCACACTGGCTAATTCAGCTGGTGATCTCCATAACTTTTCCAGTTTACACATGAGCCCCTGCAGTTTCATCATCATTCCCATCATGCGTCGCGTCATCTGAGGGCAGGCTATCTCTGAATGTTAATATGTGTGATGAAAAACAGTAAAAAACAACAACTCGTTCCGCATAAGGAGCTAAAGGTGTTAGTGATCCAGCTGAATGTAATTTATCTGTGTGCGTGCACCACAGTCATGCTGTTATGCACACACACACACACACACAAGAGTGTGTTTATGAGGACTGTACATGGGTCAGCCAAAGGGCAGGTGGAGCTGACAATTTTTGCATAATATAATCGACGCTGCGTGGGTGAAAACGTGACGAGCAGAGTTTTTCCAGCGCCCCGCTGGCTGGCATCACAAAGATCACGGGATACTTCCGATCAGACACCGGTAGAAAGGGCAATCCTATCCAGAGTTTTGTGTCTTGTTTTTTTTTTTGTGTGTGTGTGTGTGTTTTCCATTACCTTATGCAAAAATTTGAAGCGGATTGGTTCCCTATACAGGACATTCAATATGCAATTCTGTGCAGCCTGACATGAAATTCTGTGCGTTTGTTTGACGGTACAGCAATCAGAGAAACTGTGAGTGACTTTGTCCCGCCAAAAAAAAAAAAAAAAAGTCCTAAGAGACAAAGATGGAGAGTGATGGAAGTCGCAGTGAACCGACTGGACCTCAGACAGGCAGCGACTCGATGGAGACGGTCGGGGTCACACTGGGACAGATATTCAGGCAGGAATAATCTGCTGGAACTGAAAAGGATCAGGAAAGACCAATAAAAACTTTATGGACTCTTTTCTTTCTTTTTTTTTTTTTTTTTTTTAACAGCCCACCAAGTTTTGTCCCAACAGCCGGTCTGACTATGAAAAGATCTACAAATCCAGAGTTATTCCCAGATCAACTAGTGGTAAAGCCTGGCTGCTCATTAAAACAACAGCTTTTTCTTTTTTCCTCACCTCTATCACAACTACTGAGATCAGAGTTTCAAGTTCATGTCGGGAAGAGCTGCAGCCTTGTTGCCAAAACTACTGCTAACAGCCAGAAACAAACATCTATGATTAGTGATTGGATTAAATATTGAAGAAGCTCCGAGCGCTTTGACACAACAAAGCAATAAAAACAGGCAGTTATTGTCAAAAAAAAAGAGAGATCAAATTTTAAGAAATACCAAAGTAGTTTGTATGAAACATATTCATAAAAATTAGAATTTTCTGCTCGTATACGTAGGCAGAGAAATCTCCTGGGTTTTGTTTTATGTTTGTGACTGTCGGTGCTAAAACACGCTATTTACAAAAGCAGCGAGGAGCGTGAAAGCAAATAACACAGATCTGAATTGAGATTCATGTCATTCAGGTGCATGATGGGAAACAGTTGGTCAGCACCTGGCAGGCTACCAATCCAATAAAGAAACAGATTGATTAGATCCAGGACCCCCCCCCCCCCCCACCCTCACCCCCCCTCACCCCACAGCCTGCCTGCCTTTGGTTCTCTGGAGCTGGAGAGGCTTAGAGTTGGAAATTAGATTTTCATTCACACCCTCCTTCGAAATCCACCAGGAGCACAACTCCATAACCCTCACAGAATCAGCCATGAAGGGAATCAGGCTTTGTCTGTGATGTGTGTGTGTGTGTGTGTGTGTGTGTGTGTGTGTGTGGGGCTGGAGCAACATGTGTGCTTCAGTGTGTGTATGGCCAGCTGTAATTATGCTGATGAGGACATGATCTCCTTAGCTGCTCGTCTTTTTCCCTCCCACATACTCACAGAGCCTGGACACTCATGGATGCACGTCCAGCACGTGCACACGCACAGACACACACACACACACACACGTCCCCGTCTGGTGTGAGGTGTGCTGTAATTTTACCCTCTCCTTGCCGTGAGGAATAATTATGTCGCTCACTGACTCTTCAGTCTTTCTTTTCTGCTTCTCTCTCATCCTCATCTTCTTCCTGACACCAAAATTTTTTTTCCCTCACCAGACACACACACACACACACACACACACACACACAGTAAAACTTGTCCACCTCCCTCCTTCACAATTCTTGTCTTTGTTCACACCACTCCTATCTCTCTCACCACCCCCCCTCCCCGACTCTTTAAAGTCCAGCTCCCTAACAATCTTTTTCTCATCAGTACAGCACCTGATATTTGTATGTTGCATTCAGCAGCGTTAATTATTCATTACTTCCACGACAGAAATGAATCAGCAACTCGGGTGATGCATTAATCGATTAAATCTTTTATCAAGCAGAAAATGTCAAGCATTTCGCTGCTTCCAACTTCTCAGATGTGAGGATTTGCTCCTTTTCTGTATCATTTATCTTTGGACTGCAGCTCTGGTTACGTTGATTATTTTCAAATGCCATTTATTAAGAACTTTTTTCTCTTTCTCTGGCTGTGCCACCACCATGTGGCGGAAGCAGATATCAATGCCCGTTGGGAAAAAGGGAAGAGTGTATCCAGTGGGGTGCATTATCCTGAAAAAGCCAGCAAACGATGGATAAATGGAAGAGAAAACTACGGCTGAGGGTCGCGTTCGAGGTTCAGATCGAAGCAGTTACGGTTTTTAGGTCCCCCACATTCTGACTTTGCTTTATCCTGATAGAGTTTCCCGTCCATTTAGAGAGTCACTTGACTTTGTCTACAAAGCTGAAAATTCATCTGACCTCCTTCCAATCTCACCACAGATCATAGCTCCATGCATTTCTGCATATCAAAGGAAGTCGATGGTGGCCTCTTCCCGCGGAACATCCGTCTGCTTTTCTGCTGGAGTCAGGATGTGATTGAATGGATTTCTGCCGCAGCTTGGTCAGAGGAAAATGTGCGGCTTCAGCAGCAGGGAGATTATTGACACCGACACCGGCGGGATTGAGAGCATTTCATGCTCTCCGCCATTCCACAAATCTCGCCAATTCCTTCGCCTATCCTACATCGTGTCTTCCACACACAACTCCAAATCCAAACAGCCCTTGTAATCCTTTGAAAACACCTCTGGACGAGTTGATCTATCATGGCTGTAACAAGAGAGCTGATTGTTTTGGAAGGAAAAGTGCAGACAGACGTTTTGCTCCAAATGTTTCAAATAACGGGAGGAATTTCCAGAGATTGTTTCTAACCTTCATTTTAACCTTGTGCGGATTATATCTCACATCTGATATGAAAACATTTTTATGACGCACAGATCGTAACTCAAACGTGTGAATTCCACTCTAGACTGTTCTCATCGTTCTCATTTCACAGACTGTTGTCCTTTAAAAGCTTCAAACGAACTCGAAGCAGTCGATGAAAAAGCACCTGCTAGTTCACAAGCGGCAAAGCGTCACCTCGCAGGAGGAAGTTTCTGGGTTCAAACCCCGGGATCGATGTGGCGTTTGCATGATTTCCCTTCTTTTACAGTCTGGAGACATGCAAGTTAAGGACGTTAAATTGCCTGTAGGTTGTTTGTACAATGGTTGTAACCTCAGGCTCTGGCAACTTGTGCTGTGACATTAAATATAAACCAATTCTTTGAAAAAAATGTATCTATTTCATTGGAAATGAAGCTACAGCAAATTGAGATGAGTGACACTAAAAATCAACTGGTGCCAGCGAAAGGAGCATCGCTCCTGGCTGCTACTGTACCGTTGAGCCATTTCGAGTTGTACTGGGCGGTCCGGAGAGGCGGCATGCCCCCCAGGCTGCGGTATATGACGGGGTCCCGGCCGGAGAAGTCAATGACGGTGGCAGCGTACAGCTCTCCGCTCTCCGTCACCACGGCGGTGGAGTTGTGACGAGGATCGTACGGGCAGCGGGCCACGCCGTTCACCCGCTCCAGCACGCTGCTCATGTTGCCGACCTGCGACAGATGAGACGGTGCAGAAGGTGAAAAGAGTTTTCACTCAATTCCTTCAAACAAGCAAACAAACAAACCAAAGAAAAATTGCACACACAAACAGGCTTATTTGTACCTCTCGGGTGATACAGAGCGGCTGGAATGCATTGGTTCCACAGGTCATGACCTCGGTCTTGTTCACCAGCAGGACTCTGATGTAGTTCTGACATTCAATCTGCAGAGAAGTGGGTGAGGAGGACAGTATTTACAGGCCGGCGCCTAAATATCCTTCAAGGAGGAAGTGGGAACAGTGATCCGAGTTTTCTGGCACCCGACTGTTCATACGAACAAAAGCAGGTCGTGTGCTGCTTTCGCTCATGTGAGCCCATTTTTCAAAAATATAATGCCGAAAGAGAAGAGACTGACTTTACAATAAGTCACATATTTACGTCAAAAAAAGCCCAATCTATTTTAACAAAAGCTCATAAAACATGTTCCGTATGGTTTCCCGCTAACAATGCGGCCTTTATGTGCAGGAAGAAATCAGGTAACAACGGTAATGCAGGTTTTTTGTTTTATTCCCAGTTTTCACTCTTAAAGGAACAGCGGGCTACTAAACTCACAGCACGCAGTTCTCTTTCAAGACAATCGAAGTGTGACAGCTGATCACAGTTTAGGTTATCGGACATATGAAAGGCAGCTCTTTTGTGAATTTCACCATCTTGCCCTGAGCTCTCTTGAGCACATTCTCCCCTCCTCTTCCCTTTGCCCTTTCTCTTTTGTA
The DNA here is from genome assembly GCF_900963305.1 of Echeneis naucrates. NCBI lineage: Eukaryota > Metazoa > Chordata > Actinopteri > Carangiformes > Echeneidae > Echeneis > Echeneis naucrates. The sequence continues at coordinate 4,341,386 of NC_042531.1, read as the reverse complement.
CAAGAAAAACAACTCTTCTGAAATCACCCTCCCCCCCCCCCCCCCCCAATGGGGGCCCATAAGGACCTCGCCACAACAGCCAGGAGATATCACGATGGCCTGTCTAAAAGCAAGGCAGCGCTGACATGAAGTGCTGTAATTGGGGGCGGGTTTGAGGTTACCTCTGTTTTGCCTTTGCTCTGACAGGACCTCCTGGTTTCCTCGTCCGGAGCCCATTCCGTTGCCTAGGAAACAGAAACAAGAATAAGTCCGGGGATGACAAAGAGGCCGAGAAGCAGTCAGCTGAGTCCTTCAGACGGTACAAAACAGTTACGCAACAACTGACTGTTGCTAATACTGTAGGCATGCACAAAAAGACGCATGAAAAGACTTTAACCTCATTGCTGTTTGTTTATTGTGTAAACATGGCGACCGGCTCGCCAGGCAAGAGCTTATTCGAGGGTGGCGGGCGAGGCACCCAACGAGGCAGTTGAAGGGCTAAGGGCAGTATTAGCATGTAAATGGATTTCTCTCCATCTTCTTTCATGCCCCCCCCACCTCAAAGTTTGCAGCACTCGCCTCCGCTCTAGCGTCGCCGCTGCCACCCCCACCTCTTTTCACTCGTACCACCCAATTATATTCCTGTTGAGCGTTTTTGTTAGTGGGCTTGATTGTGGATGCAGGTGACATCGCTGCACAACTGCCCTGCAAACACACACACCAACTGGCTCTCGTTATGAGGATTGAGAGATGCCCCTTGGTTAAAACAAACTGTATCTGTGCAGGAGGCCTGGGGGAACCCCCCCCACGCTAATTTTACTATCATCTCACTAAACAAGTCAGCGCTTTTACCTCAGTGCACTGTGCAACAACAATCAGTCTTCATCTACATTCTCCTGTTTTTGTTATTTCAGTGTCTCCACGCTCGATGGGATTATTGTTACACACAAGACGCGCTGCTGCAGACAACTGCCCTCTGAAAACAATCGGCCAGTGGGGCAAAGTTGTGACCCGACATTGAGGAAAGCCTGCCGACTGAGGCCAAGCCGCTCTAAAGTGGGTCAGTAATCCAGGAGCCAAAAGGACGACTCAAACAAAACCACAAGCTGTTGAGTGCTGAAAAAAATAAAATGTGATGCGCTTTGCGGTTCAAAACACTTTTTTTTTTTTTTTTTTTTAAAGGTATGAATTTGTCCTGCGGTGAAACCACTCAAGCTTTTTTGGATGCTCGTTTTGTTTTAATTAAAGCGCAACGGAAGGAACTTAATACAGTATAGCCCCAAGACCTGGTGAGGGATTCTGCTGGGAAAATATAGTTTTGAGTTAACCATCTTTTTTCTTTTTCCCCACCCAAGATCCTCCATGCAGAGAACCTCGCTTTTTAGGAATTCAAATGGAGGTAAAATAATATAAGCACATCTAATGAGAACTTAAGAGAGCCACCGAAGTCTTTCTGGGCACAATATGGTGAGTTTAAAATGCACAGAGTGTAAAAATCTCTTATTTCACAGGTCATTTGAACTATGCCTGCAGGAGTGGAAGTTTATAATTTTAGATGATTAGCCTCTGCATAAATCCATGCTAACAAGAGAAATAGTAGCCTGTACAGCGGTATCCATCCACAGCCTAATGAGCTGGTCAAACATCTGCACACTGTGTCGGGATTTCTTTCAATGTTGGTGCACTAAGTTTATATTCATAGAAAATTAACTGACTGTGTGATTGTTTTTTGATTCACTCTTCAAGGAGCGGAAACTCTAGAAAATCAGTAATTCCCCGACGTTTTGGACGCCATGTTCGATTGCTTGACGGTTAAAACGTCACTGTATCCCGCCGGCCTGTCCAGCACCCAACAATGACTATTTAGCATCTACCTGGCAAAAAAAAAAAATAATTGAATGCATTTTAAAAAATCTATTTGTTGCTTCCCTCACAGTTTTTTGTTCGTTTCTAGCAGCATATCTGTTTCTCCAGCTGGATGAGCCATCAGTTGGTGGCTAACTCTGTCGCCGTAGCAACACATGAGGTTAACCAGAGCGATGCAGAGCAGTAACGATGGCTATGAGTTGAAAAGACTCCCTGAAAGACACGATAACACTCCAGTCCGGTGATAATTCTGAGAGTTTGCGGCTTCACAACAACACATTACAGTCGGACATTTGATCCATTATGACTGTAAAACATTGATAAGGAAGAGCTTTAACAAGGCTTAGCCTCCCATAACATCCTCTGCTCTTTACAGCCATGTGTAAGTACAGGTTAGAGGTGGAGATGGAGAGGGATTCGTGGGAGAGAACCAGTAAGTGGGCTCTGGCCCATATTGATAGTTCCAGCTCATCTCCCCGTCTCCCACAGCAGCTCCCTTCAATTAACCTGCTTCATTTTCCCCCGGAGAAGGAGGCAGCAGCAGCAGGGGCCGGCTATATAAAGTAAACTGTAATTAAAATGAAACTTGAGCTTCAGACATTGAAAACACAGTGGTTGAAGGAATCCCAAAAAAATAAAAGAAATCCGCTCTGCAGCCGTTCAGCCATCGAGTCAACAGCGGCCTACAATCCTCTTCCCATGAGCCGGCGAACCGCGTGGCACCTGCGATTCAGGAAAGAGCCCCGCCCCTCTGCTGCAGCCCATCACATATAAAAACACTGCTCCTCTACAACAACCCCCCCATCAGCCCCTGACAGCCTGAGGACTGACGTCATTGTAAACACACACACACACACACACACACACGGTGATGGATGCCTTTGCAATGAATCATGGCTTGGGGCACTACCATCCTTTCGGCAGGGCCCCGTCTCCAAGGATCCCCATCGGCTTAACCCGCTGACCTTCACCAGAAAGTGCCCCCCCCCCCCCCCCCACTCCCCAACCCGCCTCACCGCTCCACTCCTCCCTCCCTGTCCATCTCTTCTTCTTCACACTACATTGGAACAAAGCCACGCTCACACAGAGCCTGCGAGAATGCCAATGCCGCCTCGACATCCTCTCCCTCACATACCTTCTCTCAGAACCAAACGCTGAATGGCCCGACAGACATCAACAGAATGAATAAGAGCTGCATAATGTGTGGGCAGCATGGAGTGTTTATTTATCACAAAAAGAAAGAAAAAAAAATCTAACAAAGAAAAGGTAGGATGGGAAAATCTATTCTGCCTTAATGTAGAAAATCTCATTTGCTGTCTTATTATTCATCTGTAATTCAAAATGGCAGCTGGATGCTCAGGGCCAACTCGCTGTCTCTGTTGGACTGGACTGGAAAATAAAAAGAAAAAAGGAAAAAATACACAGTTCAGTTTAGAAGTATTTATAAGGTTAAAAACTGCTTGACAGAAGGAAAGACTGGAGAGCGGCACTGACTGTTGGTCGGAAATGAGAAATAAACAGACTCACTGACTCACACGTCACACTCTCTGCTGACCCTCGGCTGCGTCCCATTCCAGATCCTCCAGCGTTTGACATGACCTAAAGCTGCTGCACAAACGTCTGCTGGACCCTCGAGGGGAAAGAATACCATGCAGCTGAACCTCAGCTTTTCTCCACTCCGTTTACAGGTAAGGTGTTTGTTTGTTTTTGTAGCCGAAATCGCTTCGGCACTTTTTAAGGAGGCGCAGACAAAAAAATGCTATAGTTTCTTTTTTAATACACAATATTCTGGAAACAAGGGTTAAAGACTGTATGTGAACAAATCGAAAAAGAACAAACAAACAAACAAAAATGTGAGAGTGCACTTATTTTTCCAGTTGTCACATTGGTCACGAGTGACGATTTGAGTTGTTATTTTGGCATTTTATTTTCACTGGAAGATTTTTGTTAGGGATCGTACAATCCTTTTCCCTTAGTTGGAAGAATCCAATTTGTCTGCCTCATTTAAAGCTTGATTGCTAGTCTGTTGTGAAACACTGGAAAAATGTTTTTTTGATGTTTTGATCCATCTTTGAGGTAGAAATAAAGCTGCATCTAGTGCACAGCTAATATCAACAAAGTCTTATTGTACAAAAGTAGTTTGGAAGACACCAAATAGTCTGAAAAGACTTGATTTTTATTTACTCTATTTCAAAGTGTTTAACTCACATGACATCTACATTGCCAATACAGTATAGTCGTAGTTTCTAGTAACAGCATGCTGTGCACCAATATTAGCACCAAATATTATATCGATTTTATGGACAAAGCGATATAAATACTTTACTTCACCGTCTCAGATGCAGAAAAATCGCCGACACTTTAAGAGTCCGCCTCCTCTCCGGGGGGAGTTAGAGCCATTTTTCATGCTTGAACGGGGCCCAAGGTTTATTTTTTGTGCCTGTAGCCACAGATGCATGTTAGAGTACATCTCCATCTATTAGCAAAGCCAACAATCACGTACTCTCCCACTCCAAACCCGAGCCCGACACCCCATTTCTCCCACCTTCTCTTCTCCTTAGACACAATAAGAAGATCTCGCCCAGGGCGTCTTTCTTAGCGGAGGGGAAGAGGAAAAGGGAGAAAAAGAAAAAAAACATGAATTTTTTATAGCCAAATAAAAAAAAAAAAAAAAAGCAGAAAATACAATTAGTAGCAGGAAAGAGGATTCATCACTTTTACTGCAGAAAAGACTGAGGCTGGGCTCGAAAATGAATTCTATTTTTACAAGAAACAGAGAAAGAGCTAGGAGGAAAAAAAAAAAAAAGAGAGAGCGATATGGAGGAAACACTAATGAAGTAAAGAGGGCTTGGGAGCAGCGACGACTGCAAATGGCATTCCTGAAATGTGGTGCTGTGTTGATAAGGCTGCCTCTCACTGACACACTGCTAACATCATGTGTGACAACTAATTATAACTCATGAATATTGTAAATAAGTGTGTCAAGGGAGTAATGGTTGTTTGAATAAGCGCAGTCTGGCACTTGTTAAGAGTCGTGATAGATTTGTATACCGTGCAGCAGGATTGGACCAAACCTGCAGAAGCAGAGTCTGAAAAAGTATTAAAAATGTTGGATTTGTTTAACAGAACTTAATAATTTCATCATCCAAACAACAGCGCCGCTTAATATGTCAAGCATGAGTAATCGTTTAACTCGCCGTTTATGGCGAGATCTAGTTCTTGTAGGCCTCAACGAAACTTTTCCTGGAAGCATTCACACAGAATAAAATATGTAAAAAAAAAAGAAAAAAAAAAGAGGGTTTATTTATCATTTATCATATAACCAGATCATTTGCAATGACGAAAGCAGAAGAGATTCCAAGGAAGGGGAAATGTTTTTCACGCCGTCAGTGTCTCATAATCGGCCACCTGAATGTATCCTGGTGTTTCCGTCCTCAGCTCGTTCTGCTCCGCTCCTCTGCAGGCTTTTCTTCTGAACGTTGCTTAAACGTTGAAGCAAGGGAGAGAAGAATCTGCATATTCGCCACCCACTGAAGGAGAGAGGGGGATCATCTGGTGTCCACACTTCAAAGCATCCCACACTTTCAGATAATTCCTTCCTCTCATTTCCAGTCTCCGTCCCGGCTACTAATCAGCTATTTTAGAAAACAGCCCACATCCAGCACGTACATGCAAACGCACACATACTCACAACTTGACAATGAGGCAGACTTTGGCATAAATTGGCGCCCAGTTGCTGCAGAGAAGAAACACCATTGACAGCTCATCAACACAGACAGAGGCCCGGTCAAATTACGCTCAGTCCCTTCTGCATCATTACGACGACTGTAATATAATGACGTCATGACGTGGGGGGAAAAAAAAAATGTCAGAAGTGGGGTGAAAAAAAAAAAAAATCTTCCGTCGTGCTTTGGGAAGCAGCTTTGAACAATCAAACATCATCAAACAATCATTAGTTTCCGGTTTCACAGATGTGTTTTTACGAGGAGCATCGAACGTCATCACTTTGCTGCTCCCATGTTTCTTCACTTACAGGGCGCTTCCCCCTCATTTCCCCGTTTCAGTTTCTGGATATTTCATCACACAGAAAAAAAAAAAAAAAAAAAAAAAAAAAACACAAAAAACTGATTCCAAATAGTGAGCACAGTGATCAGCGGGGCGCGTCCTGAGCCATTAGTCGAATTAGCGATGATGTCTGTGAAAGGAGCGAAGGAGTATTAAAGGAGAAACGTGCGACTTTGGTGGATGTTTCGCCATAAATCTTCAAAACGGAGCGCGTTCCAGATGACACGGGAGGAATATTTGTATGCAGCACCGAGCAGCACACAGCGCAAAGTGAAGTGCTAAACAATTAAATGCAGGTAGCGGAGCAAACACTCTGGAGAAAGTTAGCAACAGATGAGTTAAATCAACTGTGAAATGGTGCTGAAACATTCTGTCACCCACACATTTTTATTGTTACAGCTACAGAGACGCACATGTAATGTTAAACAGCGTGCTCACAAACCCCCCCCAGGACAAATCTGCCCGTCTAATGCAGAGACTGATTTGGTAGTTTCAGGAGGTCATTCAGTCAATTATGGTCATCGAGGGGCTCTTCTCCATCAAACAACAGTTAATAGCTGTGGGATCGGTCCTGAGTGGTCCTCTTGATATCATTTGCGTCCAACAATAACGTCCTTACATCCGGACTTTGGCGAGAAAGGTCTGAAGAATTACAGCTGCAATTTCCCCATTTTTTTCCCAACCTCAAATGTTTTGCACATAACATCACATCCTTTCCTTCGAACGGTGGAGTGTGGGGGGGGGGCTTGAAGCTGTGAGCGTAATTTGCTGCGCCCTGCAGGTGAAGCTGTTGGCCAACAGGTGAAGCAACGCCGCTGATAAAACTGGAGTCGGAGGTGAGAGCTCTGCCAGAAGTAAGAAGTTTGGATGTGAGCATTTCTTTTGGCAACGGTTGTGAAAATCTGTTGTTATTGGAGAAAACGGTGGGGCTTCGGGGGAATGTGTTCTTTGGGAGCGGAATATGCAGCATCATCAAGAAATGTCTTTAGCAGATTTGAAGGGAACGCTGAAGTCTTTCAGTGCCGAGAAATCGGCGTGGAACTGTTTCATCCATGTCAACGCCAGAAAAACACTCGAAAGCAGCAGCGGATCCTCCGAGGGGCCAAACGCCACAGAACCCTGTATGATCCATCTCATCACACTCCCCTGCTTCATTTCCTTCCCTTCTTCACTTAATTCTATTTTTCTTCTTCTGCCTGCCGTTTCTGTTGTTTGTGTAAACTATGTTGTTATTTGCCTTCCACACACCGTCAACGCTGACAAATCTCAGTGTTTTAATGGAGCACAGTGGGACAAACAGGACAAGAGACATCTTCATCAAGCTGACACTGATGCAGGATTTCTTTTTTTTTTTTTTTTTTTTTTAAATGCCTGCATTGGCCTTCATCCCATCACTGTGGATTAATGTGACTTTCCTTTATTCAAACAGCTACCTATTCGACTGTATTCTCATATTATATATTCACACACAGATTCCCAGAGCTAAAACACAATAAGACAAGACTTGAAATAATCCCTTCGTCTCAAAGCACATCCTTTCCTTTGTGTTACATTGTCTACTTCTGTGTCTCACACACACTGTGACAGACTGAGTCGGTGCAGCATGAGGTCACTAACCTACACCTTTGTCTTCACACTGGATGGAAGGACTCTGTGTGTTTCAGGGTGTGTGTGTGTGTAACGGACAATTTCAACAGCTCTGATTAAATGTTCGCATCGTCGAGACACACAGCTCGGTGCGGACGCGCCAGCAGATAGACAGCAGCTGACACACTCACTCAGCCATTTATAGGAACCTTTAGACACTCATGACAGCTTGCACTGTTTCAGCCTTCCTTCAAGCTTGAAAGGCAGCATTTAGAATAATACTTCATCTGAACGCACCACATATCCAGGCTGGTCTGTAATTCAGAGTTCATTTCAACAGATCCGCTTTTCTACAAAGACAGCACACGCTGAGGCACCGACATCTTTAGGCTTTGCCTTAGACACCCACCTTCAGCTACAAAGAGCTGCCCATAGCACCAAATATAGAAAACTCCCAGTTCACACGAACACTTGGGCAGATTTCTTGTTCATTTACATTCTCTTAAATCAGATTATCTGCTCCAAATCACAATGCATAAGTTCTCGTGTTTAGAAAATACTAAACACAGATGCAGTAGTTTGCAACATTTGGTGTACTGAAAATAAAGGGACGTGTTGAAATCCCTCTGACTCAAAAAGTCATGAATAAAAATAGTGTTTTGTATCAGTACTGGTGGCATTTGGATATAATACTGTCTAACAATGGCCATCTGTCAAAGGAGGGAGCGAACCAACACGGACAGAGAGCGGGCGGAACCAAAGGGACTTATTGTCTCCGAACAGAAAGGAAGTCTAAATACAGATCCAACCTGAAGGATCAGGATCAGCTGATCCACCAGGCAAAAAGCTACAGAAACTATTGGGCCAGGCTGATGCTCAACATGAAGAGGGGAGGGGGGCAGGTGATTGACTCTGCCGCCACATTCTGGACAGGTGTGGAATTACAACGAAAACCCTGATCTGGGAACGAGAACATAATGAAAAATAATGAGTACAAAAAGAAATGAACGGTTATCAAATTAGATTGAGATATATTCCCATGTCCTGTTGACTAAGTCACGAAATTCCTCTGAAAAAAAACCCCAAAAACATAGTATAACATAACTTAACCATAATACGCCACTACAATTCCTTAGAAAGGATTATGGAGCTGTTCAGGACAGATTTAAGACTAAAACCAACAACAAAAAGATTCTTTTATTAGAAATGTGGAAGTCATGTGGAAACATGCTTACGTGAGGGATTATTTTTTAAAAATGTATTAATATGTAAAGTAGCTGTTATACAGTCACAGTCGTGACGCATTTTACAGCGAAAGTGATTAACGCGATCGCAGCTGGGAACAGGAAGCCGCTTCCTCCTCTGATGTAAGTGCTGAGTTCAATACACTGTATGGTTCAGTATGTGCTGACAGTCTGTATGCCGTTGCCCACTCACCCTGCTGCTGCCTCCCACTCACTGTAATTCGACATCGGGGAGGGGGGGGGGGGGGCAGACAGCTTCTCCATGACCAACCAACCAGCGAAGTGGATTATTCCTCCTGCATGCACCCACACAGGTGCACATCAAGATGGAGGATGCATGCACACACTTTTCCAGTCCTCATAAAATAAATAAATAAATAAAAAATAATAATAATAATTGGGCCAAATATGACTCACTTTATGACACACCAACACAAACGCTGAGGGACTGTGATGCAGATCAGCAGCTTTGGGCTGGAGCATGATGTGAGACAGCTGATTGGCTGATACAGTTCCTCATAGTTCCTGTGCACAGCTGCGTTTGTCCAGTTACACATTATAATTAACGTGAACAAATATTTTCCACAAAGATCTCTTAGAACAAATCTTTCAGTAATTCCTTCAGTGGTGTTTTTATTTGGAGGCCGACGTTGATAAAAGCAGAGATCTTTTTACACTCGGCTTTTATCAACTATATATAGCCATGTATTTCTTGATAACGGGGCTAAGCTTTCACATCTTTTCTACAATGTGACTCCACTCGCAGCTCTTTGCACCAGATTCCACGCTCAGCCATTCACACACTCATTCATACGTCACACCCACACAATGGTGGAACAGCCATGGGCAACGATTTGGAGCTCCAGCACGCTGCCTCAGGGCACCAACAGGAGGAACAGAGGAGCAAGGGATTGAGCCGCTGACCTCCCGACCTTCTCGGACAACCTGCTGGACCTCCTGAGCCACAGCTGCTGGATAAAACCAAACCGGCCCAAATAATTCCCCTCCGGTAGCAGCCAACGCAACAGCTTTACAGTGTGACAGTAAATCGATGCTAAGATCACTCAGAGAGGGGAAAAAAAATAAAAACGCAGTGATGAATCTGAGAGCACACACGCATATATAGAAAGTTTTTCTTTCCCAGCCAGCTGGCTGAGCTGCAGCACAGTACAGTACAGTGCAGGGTGACACATGCCCCCCCCCCCTCAGCTCGGTAGCTTACAGAATATCCCTCCGTTCCAACAAAGAGCACATCAATAATTGAATCTCTGGCCAAATTGTAGCACAGAAATAAATGAGGAGTGTGAATGACAACTGCTATGATTCATCGGACTCAGGGCAAGAGAGTGGAGCTTGATACGATGAGCGAATGAAGCGTGTGAATAGGAGGGTCGCTTTAATGGCCATCCTCTGACCTTTCGCTCATTTTGATCCTCGGCTTTCCAGCGATTCCACGATGCCCTTCAGCCCCCGGAGGACTGTGGCTATATGCTACATGCATAATGCAATACTTTATTATTCATACTGATGCCACCTGCATGGGAAAAAGGACACCAGGTCTCCAGCTCAACCGCACACGATTCCTCCCGTCCCAAAGGATTCATCAGCGTCTGACAAAAACATTTTTTTTTTCTGCTGGCATTCCAGCACGTTCCCAGTGTTGACCAGTGAATTTGCACTCGACATTTCCTGTTTAGAGGGAACGCACAGTGAGTGATAGTTGACCTCTCGACCCTTTTGGTCAGCTCCGCTCTCCCGACAGAACAGCAGCAGCAACAGAACTGTCCCGCCTTTGGTGCTTTCCATTTCATCTTCCGATCTCCACTGCATGACGTGATCCATCCCGTTTTCTCTGTCTTCACAAACTCATGGTGTGAATCCAAGCTTAGTTAAAATGCATTCAAACGTAATTTATTTACGAATTTACGAAAATTTACGAAGAAACGTGCCAGGCTAAATTTTATTTTGGCTGTTGAGAGCGCTCTGCTACACAACAAACTCACATCATACCCCCATTACATTTGGTTACTTTGATTCATTACAATGATCCGTCAATTAAGAGTAAAATAATTTGCAGCTCTTCTATATATCCTATGAATGTGAATAATTTCAGCTGCTCTCTGGTTAGAATTTCTCCGATACGATACTGTTTTACTTTTTACTTTTAATTTTGAGATATTGGAAAACTCATGCACACTTTCACAATGTTTATATTAGTAAAATATTTGGCAAATGAATAAAAAGCAATCCCCTTAGCTGATTATTAACAAAAGAATATCTGATAAACACCTGACAATGGCATAATGTTAGCAGATAACATACTGATAGACGAATCGATGAGAGAGAGAAAGGAATAACTCCACAGAGGAAAGCATCCTCACAAAAGAGAAAAAGTTTTCTGAAAGTTAAAAACACGGATTAGATTTCAGCACCACAGGTTCTTTTTTTGAGTGTCACTGTCGTCCTCCGTCCCAGCCCAGCATCTGGTACAGATGTCTTTGGCGCCGCAGAAACGGACCATCATGCTGCACAGCGGGACGGCCACCTGGGGGCTGCTCATCATCAACCGGCCGTGGGAGCCGGAGGCCACGGCTCGACTCAAATAACCCCAAACACAAACAGCACTTCAAGGACAAATCCCAGGACCTGAACACACAGGGGTCTGCTTCTGCCTCAGAACTTCTGGCATATTCTCAGCAGGAAAGTAAACAAAAAAAAAAAAGGAAAGAAAGAAAGAAAACTTTCTCTTTGAACAAAAAAAAAAAAAAAAAAAGACACCAAAAAACACCAACGACCTCAAACGAGCCTGAAGCTCGAGGAATGTCTGGAAATGGAGACCCCACTTTGGGTCTGTTCATATCAGTGATAATGGCTGTTGAAACTGGGAAGCGGTGGAACTGAATAACCAAGAGCTGTATTTTCGGAAAGTGTGAAAATCAAACACACACGCACAAAAAAAGAGAGACCCTTTCCACAACCCCATTACCCCCCATGAATTTACAAAAAGGGCAAACCAATCAAAGGGAAACTGTTCTCCGACTGTGCTCCGCCACATGGAAGAGTGGAGCTCAACGGCAGCACACCTACGGGATCAGAGCGAGACTCTGCTGAGCTCAAAGAGACAAGAAACAGAGCTGTTTTCGCCGGTCGGCACTCCTGTTTTCCAGCCCTCTCCCACAGCACATCGCTTTTACGGTGACATGAGACATCAGTTTCAACAAACGGGCAACTTTGCAATCGGCATGTGCATCCATTATTGTCTGTAGAAGTGAAATACGCACATACAATACCGGTCGGGGTTAAGGGTCTGCATATTAATGCACGAGCTGATTGTTGGGCACAATGGAAAACTATTGGCACGACATAATGAACGGACACAGAGAGAAGGATTCCATGGAAGAGGGAACCTGATAGAAATGGAACTGCAGTTCCACATCAGGAGCAAATATAATGTTCTCCTGAGGAGAAAATGTCACAGGCTCCAGCCCTGTGATTTCCTTCAGTAGATTCAGAGAATGAGACGGCGCAACGGTGGCGAGGTCGATGGAGAAAATGTGAGGAAAGACGCCGGAGCGGTGGGTTAAGGTCGTGGATGGATGGAGACAGATATGTGAGATCCAGACAGTAATATGGTGTTTACATTCCTCCTCCATGTTGCTGCCATCTTATCTATGCAGGGATTATCTGATGGACTAACAAAGCCCCCCTATCATCTGTCCTCCAAGAGGACAGTTTATGTTTACTCCTGCTCCTGTTGTTGGAAAGATTTTTACTGCCAATGTCCTCAGAAATATCCAAAAGACTCACATTTTGCTCACTGCGAGTCCAGTTTCTTTCTTTAGTCCGCAATTTTTTTTAATTTTTTTTTTTTACAGACTGCTTCTTTTATAAATAAATGACCATTTTGACTTTATCTCTCTCTCTTACACATCTTGTATTTGTTTATTTGTTCAGTGTGAGCTCACTTATTAATTATTTTGTCAGTTTGCTTCACACTGAACTGTCTCGTTAGTTTTACATACAATGTTATGTGCATTACATTCTGAATATTTTTCACTCTATATGCAGCAGCACAGGGTATCCACAGCTTGTATTTATTTCACGATATAATCAACCTGTTTAAAACAAACAAACAACAGAAAAAGTATAATCCTCCTGGACTATCTAGCAAACTATTCCCTGGCTTCTATGTTGTTTTTTAGCGAACATCTTTACTGTTGTTTGTCTCTAAAAATCAAACATGAAGCACTAACCATCTCGACCACGCCAACAAATAAAAGCTGAAAAAACACGAGCATCCTGAACTTACCACGCTTATAAATAGACTCCTGAGAGACAAATCATGCTGTAGGAGTGTTTTGAGAGCGACTTGCCTTTTGACATCCAGTTTTATTTTTCCCCACGAAGCTTTGTGCTGGATGAATTCCACGGCGCTAACTACTGACGGTGACTTCACGCTGACTGCAGCCGCTGTCCTCTGCAAGCTCCCTGCAAGCATTTCACCTTTCAAGCCTGCAGCGGGCAAGTGTTTGATACTAAGAATGAGTAATTGGCAGGACACCACTTTAAACCTGTGATATAATAATCCATTCAGATCCTACTCTGTTTCAATTTACAAAGCATGCTGTTCTTTTAGTTCCTCCTGCTGGAGGGACAAAAAAAACAAACAAAACAAAAACAAAAACAAAAGAGACCACAGGCTCTTTTTTTGGCTGAAATGTAAGCAAAGACCAGGTTGTGTTTTTATTCTTTGCACTCCTGCACATTTCTACCCATCTAACTCCTTCCTATTTTCATTCCCCCCATATTTCCATCCCGCAGCCTCCACCTCTGTCATCCCTGATACTTAAGTCCCTGAAAAGTCAGGTCAGCACATCTCTGACCCCTTCTGCAGACCGAGGAGGTGACACCGCCTCCATTCTTCACTGTCTGATAACTTCACATCTATGAGTGGATAGGGAGGGGGAGAAAAAAAAAAGACTGACAGAAGTAAAAGTAACATGTATTTATGTGCATGCCTGTGTCTGGACCGAGCACCAGACACAAACCGGCGAGGGGAAACGCTGATTGTCAAGGCTCAAAAAAAAAAAAACCAAACAGAAAATTAAAAGGCAAAAGACATTCAGTGTAATTCTCAAGCTTGTGCTCTTGTACAAATACGTTAGTGGGAGAGGAATCAATATTCTATCTCCTGTTAGTATCTTGCGATGTGCAGCAGGAAGAAAGAGCTGTCTAAACGGAGGCCGGCTGCCGTTGTTCTCTGTCACTTTTCAACTACAAAAGAAACAAAGAAAAAAAACGAAGGAGAGCCTTCACCCCCCCCCCACACACACACACACACACGAAAAGTCTGGCCATCAAAAGTTGCTTTTATTTCTCATGTTGTTCTTTGACAGCAGTGGAATTGGTCACAACACATCTGGCAGATCTGCTGCGCCCCCCCCTCTAAAGGAGAAAAACAAAGAGCGGCAGACAGATGGCAAAAGCGGAGCCATTTACTTGTGCTTTTCTATACTTTTACCACTCTCTCACTCTTGATGTATCTTTGACCACACACACACACACACACACACACACACACACACACACACACACACCTCCCACCACCTTCCCCCTGCTGCTCTGATTGCAGTGGAGCTCAGGCTGACCAGCACATCCGTGAGAGATGGGTGCTTCTAGGACAGAGCATGTGGGTGGATTGCAATCAGACCCACCAGCAGCACTAATACCAGCACTGCATCTCACAAAAAAAAAAAAAAAAAGACAGAGAGAAAAGACAGGGAGAACGGGTCAGGAGTTTAAAAACGAAAAGAGGAGGACGCGGTACACTAAGAATATGCAGCAGCAGCAGCAGCATCCGACGCTCAGACTATCGGCTTGGAGTGGGACGCCTCGGCGGTCCTGTTGTGCGGGAGCTGAGTGGGTGATGGTTCATGTCTTGGTGCATCAACTGCAGCAAAGACAAATTTTGACACTTTTTTTGCGCACATCTCTCAAAGTTTGCCGGAGATCTCTTCACGCCTTGAACTTGCTGTTCACCTCTTTGTACTGTTCGTGGTTTTCTTTTGTGCGAGAGTGGCTATAATCCAGCATATGATCATATAACACACACAACTTTACGGGGTATTTAATTTTCATCATCTGCCAGGTTTATTGGTCAGGATGGTCAATTACCTAAACCGCTTGATTGATGAAAACCAAAAGGTGACACACTTACACATCATGTCAACGAAGCTCCCCATCAAATTTGGTGACGTAGTTGAATTGCTCAAATTAAAGTCTAAAGCCTCAGCCCCCATAAAAACAAACAAACCTTATCTGAGTCGACGATACCGTCGACTTAGCACACGAGGCGTTGTTATCAGAGTGGCAGCTCACAAAGGTCACCCAGCACACCAGGATGTGATTGAAGCTGATGAGTGGTGACGCATGAACGAGGGAGCCGATGTCCAATTCAGTGCTCCGACTGCCCAAACTATGAGAATAAGTTCTAATACAGCAATACACGGGCATGCTTGAAACATCAAACATGGTTACGAGTTGGATTTTTTTTGGAAAGCCATGCAAGAAAACTAAACCTTTTTCCTTTTGGCAGTAAAGGTAAAGACTTGGAACCATTTGAGCGCTCTTCAAATTTCACATGAATTTCATGAGCTTCGGTCGGACTAGCTGGTGCCCCACGAGGAGAAACTTTGTTCAGCGAAATTTCTAAAAACGATGTTTATTTTGGTCAGCCAGTAGAGAAAACCTCATCAAAAAAAAAAAAAGAAAAACCAACAATGTGCAGGTGGTGTTTGTAGATGTGTGTGAATCCTCTCCAGCTGCACGGCTCCACAGAGACACAGAGCTGAGACTTGTCACCTCCCTCCACTCTTCCCCTCAGTCCTGTCTGTGCAAATTTATTTTATATATATATTTATATACACGCATATTGTAGTTCTCTATTTGTGTTTCTACTTCCATTTTCCTGCTGTTATCTTTCCGACCTTTCCATCGCCTACTCTTTATCCCGACTTCTCTTCATCTGTCTCTCCTCCCTGCTTCTGCCGATCGCCTATGCGTTTATTCCTCTGTGCGTGCCTGCTCACTAATGGCCGAGGCAGGTGTTCTCCCAGGTGTCTGAACAGAACGGCTGAACCTTTAAAAGACCTGGCATCAGCACCTTGGCCCCTCCCCTGGCACGGCCTGACTTTCAAAACCGCTCCGCCACCAAACGAATTGCACAGCCAGCAGGTACACACCAGTCTGCCTCCTCCAAACACACAAACGCATTTACGCCTCCTGGCACACAGCGGGTGCTTTGGCTTCAGGTGCAGCAACAGTCAGGTCTGGCCTAACTCATTTGGTGCCGTCGTGGGTGACACACAAACGCAGTCTCAAATCGAGGCGGGAAAGACGGGCACTACATGTGAAGGTGACAGCAGCGTGTGGTTACGGGTCCTGGACTTGGAACGTGCAGATCAACTGTTGCTAATGGACGAGGGGGAGAGCAGACAGAACGAACCCCCCTCTCCGTTCACTTTTCAGTCAGTCAGCAAGTCCTTTGTAAATCACATCAATATGACTTTCACCTGTTCTCAAGGGACGACCTTCTATTGAAGTAAAGCCAGCCGTGCGTTATGTCCCGCAGGACTGTCTCTGTTTTTATATCTCTAATTTCTGCAGCTTGCTTTGGTTCCTGAGAGTCATCTTCCACACGGCGGCTCACGTTGCTGTCAAATAAGGTCACAACTTTTACTTCAGTGCAAAGCATGCTTGGCATGAAAAGTGTTTACTTCGTCTTGCTCCCCTTTAAAAAAAAAAAAAAAAGTTAAAGACAAATCTACATTTCAATGACATGTTAGGTGCAACAACGGGGTATAAAACAAGAGCGGGAATCCTTTAAAGGTAGCGTCGCTTATTTTGAGAGCTCAAAGCTTTTAGAAAATTTCCACATGCAGAGTCCTCGATACCGGCAGGTTGTTTCAAATGGATTCGTCAACATATTAAACATTTTCAAACTTGAACACACGAACACACGAGTGCTTTCGCGGCAAATCTGCCCTTCTGTCAAAGGGCTCAGTTAGTGCTTCCATAAGACAATTAATTAACGACCCATTAGAGTTATCGTTTCGCATTTCGGCTCTGAACCGCTGCACAGCCTGCGGAGCGATCTGGGACCGACGATAGCTGAGATTAAAGCTCTGCTGCGTCAGAGACCGTTCTGGAGAACCTTGCAGTGACAGAGCTGCAGTCTGTAACTTCGACAGCTTAAACAGACTGCTGAAAATTGAAAGTTGACTGAAAGTTGCTGACAGGTGCTTTGGATGGAGGCGCTGAATGAATTGGCAGCGTGTCACATTTGTATGTGCAAAAACAGTCTGTCGACGAGGTATTCAGAGCGCGATATAACATAATCAACAAATCCTCAAGCTGAAGAGACTGATGTGAATGAGCTCTTTAAAATTTAAATACACAACACAGGACCACAGATTGCGTGCGTGTAGGTTATGTTTTCTACTGAACCAGAGCAACTGTACAAAGAATCCAAGGCCTAACTGAGGACGAGGACTGCATTCATCACGAGCTGAGCGTTCATTAGCACTTTTCTTTGGCTGTGTTTCCTTTTATAAAAGGATATAATCGAGCCTATTCAATGCACTGAATCTTTGATTTACTGGAGGAGACTGCGGAAATTTGGGATTCTCCAAAACTTCTCCAAAAGTGTCCTCGCCTGCTCCGTCACCGTCCGGTATGGGAACTGTGCTGCCCAGGACAGGAAGAACAGCACATCACAGGACATTTACCAGAGCAGGGTCATCTGGGACAGCACACAACTGCAACACAAACTGTTTGCACTACAGAAGCATCCGGTCCAGGACCACAAGGCTCCCAAACAGCTTGTGAACGAGCATATGTTGCACGAAACAGTACTGCTTACCTTTGGGGCTTTTATCTAACTACCTCACTGCCAGTTGCACATTTACTTGCTGCTATATTTTAATACAATGCACGTCAGTTATTACCACTGTTTGGCATTATCCTGTTACATATTGTCTCGCCACTTTATTTTATTATATTGTAAATTATATATATTTATACCCACCCAACCCCCCTTCTGTCCCACTTATCGCTAAATTCCTGTCTGGTGTGGAAGAACGGACAGTAAGAGCTGTTACTGAGTTCTACTGTGACCATGACAATAAACATCTTAAATCTTCAATAGAAGAGTTGGCATTTCTTTTTTTTTTTTTATAATTATTTGTACATGTGCATTGCAATGTGTGTTAGCTATAATTAACTGACTAACTATTATTTTCCAGGGACATTACTTCACAGCTACATTTGACAAAAAAAAAAAAAATAAATAAATAAGTGGGCCACGAGGGAGCGTAAGCAATTGAGCTCAAGTTTGGACACAACAAACAAATCCAGGGTCAAAACTGCCTTGTTCTCTGACAGGTGGTTCGGGTATTTCAGCGGCATATCACTGAGTGAGGAATCTAAACTAAAACACGGTCGGGCAGCGGAGCGTTTGATGCTGCAGCAGAGGCTTCGAGTGGCAAGCGGGAGATTTGGGTTCGTTTTCCGTTGAGCTATACAACAAAAGAAAAGGAGCATCTTCAGATGTTGACCTTGCCTCGATCTCTTCGGACAGACCCTCCCTCTCCGCCTCGTTGGGCAGTTTGTATAATGTTTTCAGCGATTTCAACCTTGGCATCGTGGAGGACACCTCACTGAAGAAGGGTCGACCTTATTTATCCCGTCAGCTCAGAGGAGGCTGAGGATGTGTGTGTGTGTGTGTGTGTGTGTGTGAGATAGAGATAGAGAGACAGAGAATGAGAAAGCACACGGAGACTTTCAGGAGCATATTTGTGTGATAATATGCGTGTGTATATGTACTCACTGTATATACGTGTGTGTGCGCATCCTATTTGTCACGAGGTTGTTATGACAACAGGGAAGAAAGAAGCATCTCGCGGAGGAGCAGAGAACAACAGAAACCAGCATCAGCAACAAATGGAAACAAGCGTAAGTCAACTTCTCGCCGCCAAAACTAGACAACTAGGACGCGCAGACAAAGGGCACATTGATATCGGCTGTGACACACGGGTGGCAGCTGTACACATCATGCCATTCAGTTTGTGGCTGCCGTGAAAGGAGACTTTGTCAGACAGAGTGCGCTTTCATCTTGTGTGCAAATGTTGTGTAAAATAACGCAGGCTGTTGTCCTTCAAACGATAACGTAACCAACGGCTGCGAGTGTCGCTCTGAAGCTGCTCGTAGTTTTAATTAAAGAGTCGGAAAATTAAAAAATGGCTACACAAACCCGTGAGCCAAAGGCCGCTGGTGATAGCGTGATCCGGACAGAACAAGCAACGTGCTGTACTGTTGTGTTTTACATTAACCATTAACCACAACATTTGGCCACTTTATATTTTGGTCAAATGTTCTTGAAGCAGTGTAGATTTGTATGCTGATAAACCTGCACTTTATTTCAGAGCATTTAGTCGTCTTTATATTCTTGCCAAAGTTTTAATACACTGTAGATGCAACGGGTATTTATCCCCCGGTGTGATAAATCAGACTTTTAAAGAAGTATTTTTTATGCAAAAAGCCTACCGAATTCACAATATCCACGAGTTTTTTTTTACCATCCCTCAACGCTGCTGACATGTTTTTCACAGAAGAAAATACACAAATCTCGGATATCAAAGCTTCCTTTAAAAAGGAACACCAAGAAGTAACTTTTCAAAAGTTGGAGTAAAAAAAAACGCAAAGCTCTCTAAATGTTTCACAGTGACAGATTACGTCAGGTTTCCTACCCTGCTGATTTCCATATTGCTTTGGAATCCTCTGAAAAAAAAATAAAAAAAAATAGAAAAATAAAAAAAATAAATCAGCATTTGCATGGAAGGTGGAAAAATCAAGCCCATAACGTGGGGGTGTGCGACAAAATACACTACATTTGGAGTTAATGGGCTAAAACCATGACTGTGGTCTTTTACATTCCAACTGCAACCGTTGATTTTTGTATGGTCAAAGATAAATCACTTCTTTTTTATTATTTTTTTTATATAGTGTGTTATTACGGTCTAATCTGAGAACTACAGCTGAGAAGAAGTGACATCAACAATAACAGAAATGTGATAAACTTTGCCCTGCAGCAGCGGGAAACTTTGGAAAAGTGGATATCCTGCAGTGATACCGGGGAGGGAAGCTGCGCTGAACCCCGGGCTGCATAAAGACAACGTTTCTTTACTCTGTGACAGTGATACACCGCTTTAGATTACACAGCTCCACAGAGAGTCGGGGGGCTTGTCATTTGTGATGCATGATGCAAGTGTCAGGCAACCCTGTGCCCCCCAGCTAAGACTCCCGGTTACACCGCAGCTGCGCTGCCACAGTGAACACCAAAGGCCTTTCATAAAACACACAAAACACCCACAGGACAGAGATCCATACGTTCATCGCAGACCTACAATTTCACTATATTCCCGGCATCATGGCAGACAGTAAAACATATTTACAGTGGAGCCCGAAAGTCTAAGAGCACTTTTGCAGAAGCTGTATGTCGATTCCTACCTCAGCACTCCGCACTCGACTAATTCAAACTGTCGTGCAAATAAACACCACTATCATTAACTTTTATAACACAACTGTGGTTTGGCTGGAAAAGGGAATACGTTTTACTTCTAGTCAACGGCAAATTGTAATAAACTGCTCACGCTTCATCGTGCCCCACCACCTGCGGGGTCTCTAATGACCGAAAATCTGACACAAGTCGCACGACAGCGGCTTTTTACCGACACGTGACGTTCACCTACTGTGAGCGTCACCTCGTACTGTAAGCCGCACTGAGCACGAAGCCAGCTGACATACGGGTTTTCCTTCTCGCCAGGTAAATCCTAGACTTTAAAGCTGAACATTTTATTTAAAATAATTGTTTTCGCTTAGCGCTAAGCAGTATTTTTCTCAAGCTGGTACATAACATAGAGCATATACTGTCCTTCTGATGCACTTTTTTTGCTAGACAAAGTCTTTTGAACGAAAGAAGAATTTTTAATCTGGACGTGAAATAATGATTATCCAATTGATCCCACATCTGTGACCTTCATGACTTTTATAGCCTTCTGCCTCAAAGTCTGGAAATATGATGAAAGGAGCAGTCAAGAGAAGAGAGGACCGACTGTCCATCTACAGTTTGGCTCACTAACATTAAAAAAAATTGCCTTTGGTGTGAGAAAATATGTCGGTTTAAAGGTTCATCAAAGCTGCGATATCTAACTATCTGAAGGCTCCGGGAGAGACGCTAGTCATTCATTATATTGGATTTCTGGTAATCTGCTCCCAAAGCATCTGATCTTATGATGTTCGTGCCCTCAACACTTGTAATAAATGGATGCGATCTGTGCCTTTTTATACCAGATGAGGACACACACACACACACAAGCTGTCACTAATCAATATTTTATGGGTCCTTCTGTGAACATTCAGAGCCCGGCCAAAACCTGAACCCCTGTGATAAACCTGTCCTACTTATTTAAACGCACATGCTGAGCATCATGAGCTAAATGGAAGCTGCCCTCCCAATCGCATCAGAGTTACAGTCACCGTTGTAGCTGGAGCTTAATTGCGGTTTTAAAAAAGCCTTTATCGCAGTAATAAAATGGGATCGACTTTCTGCTGAGATTTCTACTTCAGCGTTTCATGCTAAAAGAGCAGCTCCCTTTTCACACAGAAGTTTGGTAGAGTAAATAATAACAATAGCCATTAGTTGAAGAGACGACAAGTGGCCTGATACGTGGCTCCGCCCTCTGAAAACACACAGCAGAAGATATATATTAAATAGGTGAAGCATCACATGCAGGAAACAGGAAACGCATCCCCAAACTTCTTTCCCGCATCTCAAGCAAACACAAACAAACTGGACTAAATCCGTACAAAAGCAGCTGCATGTGGGGGATTCGCCTTTGGCGCCACTACAGGCGGGGATCAGCACGGATCAGCACGAGAGAAACACCAAGACAGCTCCAGCTGAGCCCCGTGGACACGGCGAGACGGGTGAAAGGAAGCCGAAAGCAACGGAAAAGTCAAGTAGAAGAGAAATAAATGCCTACCTGTATCAGAGACATGTTACTGAGGTCCAGCCGGAACAGGTAGTTTCTGGGTGGAGGAGAGAAGAGAGAGAGATACGTTTGTCAGACTGACCTTTGAAAACACATAAATGTGTTTAATGATGCAAATGAAGTATCGGAGAAGGGAGAGGACATTTTCAGCTGCCGCCACATTAAAGCAAAGCCAATTAAAAGTCACACAGATTGTTGATCAGCGTCAAGTCACTGTTTTAGTTTTATGTCAGTCTCACAACGTATATGAGCTATTAGCTGAACTCATGAGGATGTGTTTTTTTTTTTTTTACAGTAAAGGGGGCGAGGGTGGGGGTCAAACCTGGTGCAGCTTATGAGAACACACACACGCACACGTCCACATTACGTATTTCTTCTAAATCCATCCCCTCTGCCAAATCCAAAGCTTGAATCGGTCCAATGAGGTCTCAGCAGAGCACTTAAGAGCCATCATTATCCGAAAACCACAGAGTGGGAGTGAGTCAGAAAGGGTATCACGTTCTCTGTAATGTGCTCTGCGGGGTGAAAAGCTGAGTGGATTTACAGTTTCTTACCTGGCACCAACAATAAGCTCATTCCTAGTCAGGTCAAGGGTGAGCTGGGAGAAGTCTCTCACGCCAGGTTGGGAGAAAGTCGACATCCATGGACTGAGTGCTGAAGACAAGAAAAGAAAAGAAGAACGTTAAACCACACCCTTATATGTCAAATAAGACCTGAAATTATGAGGCAATTATCAAAAAACTTTTCCCATCGAACATATGCTGCCTGTAGCTTATGTAGCTTGTGCCTGTTTTTATCTTATTTTGAATGTAATCTCAGTTTTTAGTTTCACCCCTGCACTATGGGAACTTTACGTGGTGGACTGTTTCATTTCATGCTCTTGACTCAACATCTTATTTATTGTCCAAAAACAATGACATCTAGATAATGAGGAAACTGAATGGT
This sequence comes from Echeneis naucrates, assembly GCF_900963305.1. NCBI lineage: Eukaryota > Metazoa > Chordata > Actinopteri > Carangiformes > Echeneidae > Echeneis > Echeneis naucrates. Next base: position 4,318,591 of record NC_042531.1, on the reverse strand, counting down.
TGAAGAAAAAAAAAAAAGGATAATAATAAACTGTGGCGGGGAAGCAATGCAATGGTATCTCCTGCAGAGATGGATAAAACTGTCCAGACCACATCAGACACAGCAACCCTGACACAACCTGACATTCAGACAAACACAGCTCTGTGTGACGTGTGAGGCCAAAACCTCAGCGCTGCTTGAAACCGGCTCTCACAAATCAAAATTTTAAAGTGGCAGAGCAGAGGGGCCACCTGATGGGGCTTTAAATGTCATGCTCCAAGCTGCGGGAGAAGACTGTGGCTTTTAAATCGCTGTGTCCAAAGTGGGGACATTTGAACAGGTTCCACGACATGGGAGGTTTGCACAGCATAAAAGGCTTTAACATATTTCCTGTGTTGTACACCAAATCACAGCAGTCAGTGGGAATTCAGACGCCCTTAACCAATTCAAAAAGCAATTTACGAGGCCATTAGATTCTAAGACGGGGTTATCAAAACATGAACAAGTAAAGACAGAAAGGAAAAGCAGGGGAGGGAGGGGGGAGATCTGGCCACACTGCTGATACCTCTATTCATGAGGGAACCAGTCATCAGACATTTAAAACCTTAAACCTTCGCGTCACCAACAGTCACATAAGCTCACAGTTAGAACTGTGAATCCGAGTGAGGCTGGTTGGTTCCCCGTCAAGCAAAGTGACGGACTGGAGGATTGATGGGGCCCATATGGCTCCGTCACCTGGAAACACAACCAGAGATGTGAGTGATAAAAGGACAGAAGGCTGCAGCTACACTACAGTACGGGGGGGGCATCAGTGAAATAAGAATTATCTGCTACAATCTGCTCTTTCCAGATGTGGATCAGACTGAAGACTTCAGGTCCTGTATTAATGAACGGTCTAACGATTCTCACATGATATATATGAGCACGTTTCACTAAATGTAATATGATCATAATTATAACTTCAAGAATAATGACGCCGACACTCTAATCATCTAAAGACTGCGATGACAGATCCAGAACAATGCATTAATGAACGAACGCACCTATAAATGCCCATACACTGTGTGAGTGGGCATTTATTCAATAAGTGGTGACTGTAGTTTATTGAAACGGGAGGCGAGTTGTGTGTGTTCACAGATTAGAAAAAACATTTGATGGTTTAATGAGAATTTTAGGCAGGAGGACGGACAGTGTGTGTGTGTGTGTGTGTGTGTGTGTGTGTGTGAGAGAGAGAGACACTGCGAATGAAAGCACTTGTTGCCTGGTACAAGATTGTGGCTGACAACAATGGAGCTCTGCAGCAGCAGGAATAAGGCCTTTCTTAACAATGGGAAGAAGGAGAAGGGAAAAAGAAAGGCACTGACTCTGTTATCTTTTAAAAAAACATTCTTAAAGGTTAGAAAAAGTTAAAGCTGAGAACGGTCAGCTTCCTCTAAGACTAACAGTGTTACAGATTAGCTAAAACAGAGTTGGATTTGGATATTTGTCAAAACAAAGACGGGACTGCTATAAAGGCCGGCAGAAGTGTGAGAGCTCCTTCGTGTGCGTTTGCATAATGAACCAAGCTCTGTTTATATTTTCTGTCCATATTGAGTTAATCACTCGAGCAGCTCTGAAGCCAAACCCTCCAGGGTTCAGGTCACAGGAGCAGCTCGTGCTGCCGTCGTTCGAAGTTAAGGTTAGCTGAAGTGCAGCGCTGTCAGCGCCGTGATTAAAGGGGCTGCGTCCCTTCAGATACAATGCTTATCAACCGAGGGTGGCAGGGGGTGGGGGAGGGTCGATCCCAGTTATCACTGGGCAAGATTCACCCCGGTCAGGTCGCTAGTCAATCACAGAACTGAAGCACAGAGACAAACAACCGCTCACTCTGCAACCTGATGGCGGACTTTAGAGTTATCAGCTACTCTAACCTGCGCTGCAGCATCAAGAGGAACCCAATCCAGAGCCTTCTGGAAGACATGCAGTTAGGAAGGAAAAAGATTACAAACTCTGAGCTCGACAACTAGATCAGGTAGCTCAGACACAAAGTGGAGGTCACTGTGAGTCAGCAAAACAAAGTGCACGACTTTATACAACGTGAGTGTTATTGGGTAATATGTGAACACCGAAAAAAAAAAAAAAAAAAAGGCAGAAAGGATATTAATTTCCTAAAAACAGATTTTTTTTCTTATTATTGCTGCAGCAGCCAAACTATTCAGCATCGAATGGAAGTGCAATATAGTTTTTGTATATAGCGGCTGGCGTAGCTCTGAAAACAGAGTCAGAAGAGCACATATGCTGCCTGAAGCAAGTAAATGATACATGGTTAATTATACCAACAGCAGCTCTGGTCTCATTCAGAACATAATAAGAGGCATGAACACGGCCCTACAGTGATTTTTAATCAAGCTGCCGGCTCAGAGAAGTAGCGCAACCTTTAGGAATTAATAATAGACTGTAAAACACGTTTACACACACAAGATTAAATCAATGATAACCTCAACACACATTATAAATCACCGGGTGCCTCAAATGTAATTCTGAGACTGCACAAACTCAACCCGTACAACATTTTTTATTTCCATCTCTTACTCTATAAATATTTATATTAAATAGGAATCCATTTCTCAGATTTGAGCATGCATCTACGGCTTTGACCATCTCTGGTAGGCAGGTTGGTGTGAGGAGGCAAGCAGGACCATCTGTACATCACTTCTGATTAATGGCTGCAGAGGCCAAAGTTGGCCGAGCAGAGGGGGAGTGCAGTGGAAGAAAATGTTGAGCCTCCAAATCTTAAATAAATATTTATATATATATATATAAATAGACCTGAAGTCGACTTTAAAGATCCGATACGCTCACAAGGTATGAGCATGTGATCAGATCAGATAAATAATTAAAAAAAAAAACAAATAAACACATCGTCATGAAAATAATCTTAATAAGCTCTTTAAACACCCAGTACATTAGCATGAAAGGCAACCTGCTTAGTATTTTACAAGATTATCTTTGTATAAGGGGGTCCAAAATCTCCATCTGCTGTGCAAATATTAGCCAGTATATTAAAGCTGTATAACACACCAGGTACACAGCCACGTGGTCAGAATATCAGGCAGCAGCTTACTGACCAAATAAGGCATCTACCTGTAAACAGAGCCGTTGTCAAGGCTGTGAAATCTGATACAGCAGTAACGGCGGACTAATAAAAGCCCTGCGACGATTAACACTGTTTATGTCATGACTGTAGCTACATGCTCGTAGACCAGAAGGCTTGTCCTGTGTTTTCGTCTCGCCCTTCCAAAGACAGATCATGTTACCGTCCAACTAAAGTAAGAGGTGGAATCAGAGGGGGGTAGTTATACAACAGAAGAACTGTTTGGCCAAAAACAAAGATGAGCCTCTTGCTCTTAAAGGAGTAAACTCGGTGCAGTCTGCTGGGATAAAACGGAGCTCCCATCATACCCAACTAAGAAAACAACAACAACAATCCTTACGTTACATCTTAGATGTACATTCTGGAACGCATCCAGAAATGGAGAATTATGTCACATGCACAAATGACAACTGCTAAAATGTGACTTATTCTCCCCATAAAATAAGACCATAAAAACGCAGCATATGACATGAACCATAAAATAAGAATGTGAAGTGGAGAAATGGATAACAAGACACTTATTCCCACAGAGGCATTTTGCACCAAACTGCAAAAACAAAGGCTGTTAGCGTTTAGTTCGGGGAATTTAACACGGAGCATGACTCACTTCAAATCTGACGGGATGTTGTGTGCATATGAACATTTTGTCAGGTCGTGTACCTCGCTTCATAAAAAGGTACGGCGCCACGACCTGCCCGTCATGGCATTTCAGGGGTTTTATTTTATTTTGGATTCTCTCATTTTGCGTTCTGCCACACTGTTCATGTCTCTGTTCGTATTCCTGATGTTTTGGTTGGACTTCAGGTTCTACATTTCACTGTTATTCTTTTAAAATTGATTTGGTGAAATCAAGCAATGTCGACAACTTAGCATCTCTTTTTTGCGAGATTTACGGACTCCATCAGACCCGTTTGGCACGTTCAAATAGACACGCCAAGATATTTACCACGCATCATTTCTGTCGTTGTGCAAGACTGCACAAAAACTAAAGTGTCTGAGCTTCTAACTTCCTCTCTGAGTGACGGTTTTACATTTACATGTGAAATCACAGTGCAGCTGTTGTCCTTCAACCGTGTGTTGGGTGCCTTTGTGACAACAATAAAAATCATCACTTTAGGTTGGAAGTCTCCGTTTCATCCTCGTTATGTCGTCTGATAAGACAAGAGGAGATCTTGTAAATGAGAATAGTTTAATTGGGAGTTCCCGGTCGGTCTTCAAGTTGAAGATGTAGTTGGAAGTGCAATCAGAAAGAAGAGGCGAGATGAACCTGAGTGACAATTTGTTTAGATTAAAGCAGAAAAGAGCGGACTCTTGTCCAAAACTGTAGAAAAGCAGAAGAAAACTGCGGCTGGAGGGGGAAAAAAAAAAACCCCAGCACCCATCAACCCCCGCTAAGATCCCACCCCCGACATTATATGCTAAATATATTCTGGAAAACATCCAGAAATAGAGAATGATGTCACTTGGACAAATGGCAAACTGCTAAAAGGTGACTTATTCTCCCCATAAAATAAGACCATTAAAACTGAGCATATGACATGAACCATAAAATAAGAATGTGCAGTGGAGAAATGGATAACAAGAGAATTACTCCATCAAAAGAATTACACCTCGGATAGTAAAAACAAGAGCTGTTAGCGTTCATTTCACAGAGTTTAAAAATGGAACATCAATCACTTAAAATTGGGCCTGAGAATCATTATGTGAATATAAACATTTCCCTACACCAGGAATGTCTGTTAAAAAACTCTCAAAAAAGGATTTTGTCCTGACTTTTTGTCTTTGAAATGTCCTGTTGTGATTACGGTTGCTCTGGTTTCTGCCTCTGTAACTGTCTGCTCCACCTTCATTCAATCATTTCATCTGCGTTCCTCCTAACTCGTCGCCACTTTGTCTGTTTTCGTTCCTGGTTGTGTTTCTCCTGAGCGAAGTATCGTGTTCATGTCTCATAGCCTCCTGAGACCCAGGAAAAAAAAAATTTAGAAGAAGGGAGTTCATTTTGACTTTTTGGGGATAAATTAAGTGTCGGGGTGGAAAAAAGAAAACTTTTTTTTTTTTTACTTAACTTTATTAGCACGTGCTGCAGTGGACAACAGGAAATCATTCATCAATGATGAGAGAGGAAATCTCTGCGTGTTTGAATGTTTTAATTTCTGCGTCAGGTGCGAGGAATCAACCAAACTCATGTCCACAAAATCAACTGAGGGACATTGTTGAGTTTTTTTTCCACATGATTTTACATCTTAAATCTGCGCCTTAATTTTGTGTTTGCTTGTCTTAACTTCAGTTTCTGCCTCTAAACCAGTTTATTCAACTACTTTACATCCGCCTTCCTTTGTTTTGGGGTTGAGGGCCACTTTGCCTGTTTAAATTGAACAATTTGACCAAACAGTCACATCAAGAGACACGAGCTGAAGAATTTATTTTTATTTTCCCCTCATCTTTTTGCTCCCTGGTTGCTTGGAGCCTTAACCTTAATAGGCTTGTCATCATAAAAAAGAAAAAAAAAAGAAATTCATAAAAGTTATAGCGTCGCTGTGTGAGAAGACGACACAACGGAGCTGCGGCACGTCACTCAGACTATCGAGGGGGAAGTCAGAAATATCCACAAATCTGCTGTATTGTATTTTATTCCCATGCAGGTTACAGGGACACTGTGTCAATGTCATTTCCAAACTGTTTGTTTTGTTTTAAGCACACAGCTTAAGTGAATTATGACAGTCCTTCAATTGAGAATAGAATAACAGAATAAACAGAATAAAAAGAAGTTTGCTTTCGAATTATTTATTTCTTCCTGTGCGTCATTTCATCTACCACCTTGTGGTGTTGTGACAACAGCTAGCACTCAGACTTGAGTGCAAAATCAACAGGTGCTTTTAGAATTAAATATCTGTTGTGCTTTTGTTTATTTGAAGGCGAGTGTGTGAGAGCAGCGCTGACGTTTTTAACAATGTTTGATCACATTTTATTATCCTATTGTGGCGATATTTGTCCTTGTTTTAATCTTGAAGATTCCCTAACATAATTTCAGGCAATTCTTTTTTCTTTTTTCTATTCCATTTATGATTCTTATCAATGTTTTAAAATAACCCCCCCCCCCCACCGTTCAGGCACCAAACTAATTAAAAGAGTCAAACAATGCTCACATGAAAGTTGTCTTGTGTCATTGCTATTTAGATTTATTGACATCCATCCTGTCAGGACTGTGTGCTCAGCACTCTGCGTGGTGCCGATCCTGAGTTAGCCAGCACCCGGGGCGCTGATATGGCTCAGCGCTAACAGAACATCAGAATACAGTGAGGATAACTGGATAAAGCCTCTTTCTGTATTATGTGGAATACCACTTTTTTGTATTCCAATAGAGGGATTTGGCAAATTATTCCAAATCCTAATCCAACCCGATTACTTGCATCCAGAGCAGGAGCTTCAACACGTCTGCAGCCCTGGGGCCTGCAGTGATGTTAATGCGCCCCTGCTGTGCCAGCATCACTATCAGCTAACGCAACGCATTCAGCAGGACGCAGGAGAGCTGAAGCTTGTTTACTCGCTGAGGAAAGCCTCTCTGACAGTGAGGGGTTCTTCCACTGAAGGACATTCATCCTTCTGTCCACAAGTGGTTTTATATAGGCTGCTCACTTCTGCCCCCTTATAACTGTAACAATAAAGCCAGGATGAGAATGAAAGGCGGCCCCCTCCCTCCAAGTTGACTTGATGAACGATTATTGTGTCCCTCCCTCCCTCCTTTGCGATGGTTGGGCAGATGGATTAATGCATTAGCCTGTAGCTGCCAGAAGGATGAGGAGAGCGGCTAAGACATTCGCTTCAGATATAAATCATAACCTTTCTGTCTCCTTCCAAACTTTTTTTTTTTTTTTTTAAACAGCATTTAGCTTTCTCCCCACATAACCTTTGTGCGGACAGAGTTAAGTGCCCCCCCCGACTGATCCAAATCACTATTAGACCCAGTGGATGAGGGCAGTCAAAGCTGGGAAATGCCAATTTATTATGGAGCTGAGGGAATGAAAGCAAAACAAATTGCAGTTAAAAAAAAAAAAAAATGTCTGCAAAGAGACAAGCACACACACGTGAAACTACACAGTTCAAGCATAGATAATTCCTTTACTGCTTAAATCCAGATGGAACACGAGATCCCAGAGAAAAGGGCGATAGATTAAATCTCATAAAGCTCTAATCACGAGGTGTAACCGGACAATGGAGGTAAGTCGTGTACATCCCTGAAAACAGATTTAATTCTAATATTTACCTCTAAATATTCAATGAAATTACGTTACAGCATCCCTAATTGAAGTGGATCTTCTGATCCTCTCCGGTGCTATAACAAGGTTTACAGTTGAGATTATTCACAACGGCTTCAGCTTTGCTGGTGCTAATTAGCACGTATTAGCATCGTGGTGAACATGGTAAACATTTTTCCTATTTGCAATCACCATGTCAGCATTTAGCTCAAAGCTCCATCGCCAGGCTCCTTTTTCCAGGTTCAGCCTGTAGCTGTTTCGCCCCAGCTGAATTGGTTTTGATGGGAGGGTGGTGATGGATTATGTGCGTGTGGTCTGACTACACCATCTGTTTTTGTCTAGAATATGGATGTTTTCCACAATGGGGCAAAATCTATTCCTGTGAAAGCTTCTTACGGGATGCATGTGTCAAAAAAATTCCTTCAGCTTACTCAAGTGTCTGTGTTTTTGGGCCCAGAAAGAATTTAAGTCCTCCCCTGGCTGCGTCTGCTGACTGCTCACAAAGAAGTGTGAAAATAAAGAAGTCATTTCAGCGGGTTTGTGCAGATCACTTAAACACCTGGAAGATGTTCAGGAAAAGTCCACAGCAGTTCCTCGTCTGTAATGTGACCTGCAACTGCAATAAAGTGCCACCATTCATTTGACAAACCGGCTCTGATTCAGAATTAGCACTTCCAACAAAAACCGGGGGACAAGACGGACAACAGAAAAGCACACAAAGCTTGGCTTCCTTACCGAAATTCCCGACTTTGGACTTCTGGTTCAAATAATAACGAAAGGAGTCGGACACGGATACAAGCATGATGCAAGAAAGCTCAGAAATCTAAAGTCAAATGGGAACAGAAATAAAGAGAATGGGGGTGTTGCAGATAGATAAAATGAGAGAACTGGCGCCATTAACTGCCCCGACTGGGCAAATGGAATTAAAATTACTTGGACGCTGTGAGCAAAGGTTAGGAATGGAGTTTAAGATCCACTTAGATGTCCTCGTGGAACAATATGTCTGTTGTCTGGACAAAGTCTCATAAACCAGTGATAGACAGAGCCCTGATGACCTTTAAAAACCGAATGGTTTATTTCTGTGATTTTGCTCTGGCTCTTTTCATTCTTATAGCAAATGCTCACTAATGGCATCCCACACTGTTACTATTTTCCCCCAGTATCAGTATTATAATGAGGCATCTAGTTGATTTCTTCCCTCAGGCACTGCGCTGCTAAATGAGCTATGAATGACACATATTTTACAAAAGGTAGTTGTCTATCAGCATCTTCCTTCAGGGAGCTACACAATAATACAGTGTCTTGCTAATAGGTAGAAAGAGGCGATATAAAAAAAAAATAAATGGTTATCTTCAGGGCAAAGCAGTCTATCCAATGTAGTTAAAAAACCTGTCACATGAAGAATTACCACCATTTCTCATCTGGCAAATGATTTTGTGAATGAATGCCCCCCCGGTGTCAATTACCACATGTATAATTTCTTCTGGAATAAATTTAGTTCCATCTACCGCAAGAAATGTGAAAATAACAACAGCGAGGAGTGAAAATTTACATTGAATACACATTAACTGTGAGCTTTCTTTTGTGCGCAAACAAATGTTCCTCAGGGTTGAAGGAGAAAAGCTTAATCTGGCCAAAATCCCCCGAAATATGTAATATGTAAATAATATTTTTTTGGGGGAGGACTCGCTTGCTCACCCGGTCTCGTTCTTCAGTACCTCTCCGCTTCTACCTTTCGATTTCCACTGCAGGTGACTTGGGGAGGGTGACAGTTTGAGAAAGGCTGCCGTGCCTCAGTGGAGCACAACTCGACTGGATTCAGATAGAGGGGTTCGGAGGTTACGGTCATTGTGGAGGAAGAGCCTGAGGAGACCGGGGACTGAACAACCACGGGAGGAAAGGGGCCAGGGGCCAGGAGGCTAATAGCCTCTCAGTCAGCGACCGGTAAGGATGTCCGTCTGCCTCTCACAAACCCAACAGCGAAGCAAAATCCAAAAAGTGTCAAACGCAGAGCCGGTGAGACGAGCACGAGTGTCTGCTCCGTTACTATTCGCTCATGGCTTCTGTTGAAGCTTATTTTGCAGGTGACTCAATTAATGACCATCCTGCGGTCTAAATATCTGCCAGCTCCCAGAGCACACGCTGCAAACACACCGCCCTGGAGCGCTCCTGCTTTCTTTTTTGAGTTACTGCAATTGTTTCTAGCCATCCAAAAACCACATTACAGTGCCAAGTCTCTGCTTTAATTTGAGTTAGATCAATACAGAAAGAAGTGTGTGGGAGATATAGCTCCTAAAGTTTAGGTGTTCAGAAGTACACGAAGTTAGAACCCCATATAAAAGTTTGTAGCCAATACTTTGCAGCAAATTACTGAACTAAATCTTCTCACCCCGAAAAGCTCCTGGTTTGGCTCATTTATGACGATGTTTTGATGCACAGGACGCTCCTGTAGCCCCCCGCCACCTTCAGCAGGGAAATCATCCATAGATAGCCAGCGTGCCCGTTCCACCGGTCGCCGTACTCGACCAACCGTCACAAATCCAGACAGATGAGACGGTGTCCTCCGCTCATATGCTGCTGTTTTATTCCTCCACCGTTTCGTCCAGGACTGCGATACTGGACTCCTCTCACACGTTTTCGAGAACGGCAGCCTTCTCGCCTGTTGGGTAGGTTTACCTGGCGTGTCTTCCGGGCTGGTGAATCCTTTGGATCGTGACGTGCTTTCGAAGCATCTTCACCTACATCCCGGAGAGGGTTAAAGTCTGTTCACCATTTTCTACTTTTCTTGCACACCCCTGCCTTTTAAGATCAAACTTCACGGTTGATTCTGTCCGACTATGACCTTTGACATTTTTGAGAGGTTTTTGCTTTTTTACTTTGACCCATCATCGTCTTCATTTACAAGGTCAGCTTCACATTCCTCATACTGACACGCAGCTTCACCTCAACATAAAAGTATTTTCTCATCTCTCCATCACACCCATGGCCGGACTGCCAAACAGATGTTTAAGAGCAAGCTGTTGAACACCTCGACGTTGGGCACAAATAAATGACATCTCTCACTCAGATATAACTGTATCGATGTAAACCTTCCCAAACTAAAGCCGAGACTTGGCTCTTTAAACGAGTCATATAAATCAACATGCTGGATCACAGAGCCGCAGAAATAAAGTCACATGTAAGTGCCCAAGTGTTTTGTTGTTGTTGTTTTTTTGTTTTACTTGAATGCTCAGAAATTACAGTAACTGTAATGCCAGTGGAGAGACATACTTTGACAGAAACTTAAGGCCAGTACTGTTGATGTTCCATGTATCTGGGCAGACGGTTTGCCTCCCGGGATCTCAAAGATGCCCATCGTGTTGATTCCAACGCAGTAAAAGTGAAAAATTTGGAGGCAGGAAAACCGTTCTGTTTATGTAACTTTAGCCTTGATGTTAATATGATGAAATGAAATTCTGAGTTTTGGGGTTTCTTTGGCTGACCTATTGACTTTGAATCATTTGCTCTACCAACAGAAATGTAAACGGAACAATGAGTTTGCACATCTTGGATTTAGAGTATTCGTAGGCCGGAGAGAACAAACACCATCTCAGAAAAAACACAGACAGCAATTTTCCTGCCGCCTGTCCACTTTTCAGTTAAAATGGTAATAAAGCCTTTAAATGTTTTCCATTCTCTGATCCCCTTTAGTGTCGTTTGGGGCTGTGTCACATATCCTGACATGCCATCAGCGGGTGAGAGAGCGGCCCCGGCAGCATGCTAAAGTCAGCCTGTCTGATTGATGGCTGCAAACACACCACAGCTCTGATAGCACAGCTCCAATTAACCCTACCGCTGAAATCATGAATGAGACAGGTGGACAGGTGGAGAAGTAAGAGGAGAATATAGAATGAAGAGCAGAGATTCACGGAAAAAACTTTTTTCTTTTAGGTGAGCGGTTATATCTTTAAGGGGCATCACTCCCGTGATGCTCAAGAGCTCTTCAGAGGGCGGCGAGGCGGCTAAACGACAGCACCATTACCCAAAAGATGAAAGAAACAGAGGGACTCGTACAAAGCACGCAATATATTTCTCTGGCCTATTACGAAGCAAAAGCGAGCAAATGATGGAAGGAGGGATCCAGAGAAGAAGGTGAAAAAGAGAAGAGAGTGAATAAGGGGAGGAAGCGAGATAAGGAGGAGAGAGGAATACGGGCTGGCAGGGGATAAGAGAGGGCACGGAAACCAAATGGGACAAGGATAGACGAGATGTGAGCAGGAAATGAGCAATGACACTGGTTGTTTCTGGCCTCCTTCATCACTCTTCCAAGAGACACATTGCAGTGAATTTCGCAGAGCAGATGACACACACACTGGAGAGCCACCAGACAACTCCTCCTCTTCCTCCTCCTCCTCGCCATGGAGGGTGAAAGAGGCAGTGAAACCTGAGCCAAAAGTCTCATTTTCCACCATTTCTTTTCCTATACATACTCCCTCGTGAAAAAAGCCTTGTTGCCTTGATGGATATTGCTGCACTGGGTCTACTAAAAGGAGCAGGATTGATCTACTTCTCTTACTAACCAAACTGACCCTTCATACACACACTTCAATACCAGTTCTCTGAGTCTCACTGACTCCATAAATTCCAAAAACAGACTCCATATCTAGATTCAGAGTGTTCCAGTTGCTGCCCTCATGCCACGCTCTTATCAGACCTACGGTCTTATGCAGCGAGCCAGTATCATCGATCTAAATCACGAGCTGGCGGCTCGCACAGAGGGCGCCTGTGGGCGGATGATATGCGATTCCAACGCTGCACTCTTGATGTGTGGTGCCTCTGACGTAAAAATGCTGGCATGTCCTCTGAAGCGGCGGACGCACGGCTGACAGTTTTTCGTTTTGAGAAGAAAAACAACGCAGTCTGGGCTGATGGAGAGGCCCGACGCTCGACGCAGCGACTGCATCCTGCACGTTCTGGTGATTGTACCCATCACTGCTGCGACTGAATGGCGTTTGTATATCATCACATCTCATGTTTCTTTGATGCGTTTAAATGGAGTTCGTTTTAGCTTTCCACATCCATCATTCGAATTTATTATCTGCAGCTGTTTTCAGAAAAAAAAAAACCAAAAACAGACAGACAGATATGCCGACTCCCTGGTGAGCAGAGAGGAGAATCAGGAAATAAAAAGAAAAAACGCCGGGATGTTTGAAACCAAAAACGAGCTAAAGTCAGATTTAAATCAGATGGACGATAACGTTGCTCTATATCTGGGGGGGCTGAATAGAAAAATCTAGTTTTACATATGGTAAAAGATAACGCCGATGCGTTGTACACCACATGTTCAGTCGTACGCATACGATGGGCCGCTATCGTATTTGGAAGAACCGGTCTGAAAAAAAGAAGAGAAGAGATTACAAAATCTGAATTTGACTCTATTTGTTTTGGGGTTTTTTTTCTCCAGAAGTAAAAGTTAAAGGTGCTGGAGATGAAGTTGTTCCTGGACTGATGAACATCCAAAGAGAAGAAGGGAATTTTGCTTTGGTGTCACAAACTGGTCCCAAATATCAGATTTCTGGTGTCTTCGTGTTGCCACATGCTGCACACGTTTTAACGTTTCAGGGTTAATTCTCAAACCAAAAACAATTTCAGCTCAGTTTGAAGTTTTTAAAAAACTTAAAGAGAATCAAGATGTCAGCCGATCAGAGCCTAAATGACACACTCAAACATAAAAACACAAAAAATTGCAGCACCTTGTCATTATAGGCACATCCACTGAGAGCGTGTACCGATGGGTACGTGCTCCGGCTGGCCCACAGTCAAATCTTCTCCGCCGCCTCGCTCCCGGGTCTCCTCCAGGTGACTGAGGTGCCGCTTCAACAAGCTGCTATAAAACGCTCATCAATCACAGAAGCTAATCTCAGGTTCTCGCTGACACTTTCATTGTGCGGGCCTTTTTCTATACGGCTGCCTCCACATAATGCCCCGCTTTGGCCGCTTTGACAGCCCAACGGCCCTGCAGCTCCCTGCCATGAGAGCCATTCTCAAGTGGCATGCCTTTGAAGTGAAGCATCGGTGGAGCTCGGGCTAATCTGGACATCTGGAGGTCTGCTGGGTTAAGCGACGCGGAGGCAAAAGGCTCGGCATAAAGGTGACCTCAGCACAGCTTTGTGGGGAGTAGAAATAGCTATTTCACGAGTTGTGTGAATTGAAACGCTAATAAAGAAAGAAGGAAAAAAAAAAAAAAAAAAAAGAGGTCCCACTTTTCAAACTTTAAGCCGCTTGTACAGAAAAGTCCCTGAAAAAGAAAAAAAAAAAAAAAGGCCAAAAGGCACAAAGCTCTTTATGTCCATCCACAGTTCCATTAGCCAGAGTTCACACCAACAACATGGGTGAGCTGGCCTGAGAGCAGTGAAGGAGACCTGGAAGGAAACACAACAGGGTCCGGTGTAAAAGGAGCAAAAACTTAAAATACTTCAGGAAGTGTCCACACTGCAGTTTTGAGGCGTTAGGGTATTTTTCGAATCACAAGTAAACCCTCTGGCCACCTCCTCAATTTTGCCGTTTCTTTCCTCCGTCCCCACCAGCCATTTTTTAGTTTAGTTTTTTTTTTTTTTTTTTTTGTTCCCCTCAGCCCACCAATCTTCGACGCCGCTCTTGGCAGAAGCAACACAAACAGACCTATTCAAAAACAAACACACCAATTTTGTGCGTGTTTACCTTTCATTCTGCCATATCTTTCTGTGATTCTGTGCCCCAAACCGTTCTGTTCCATTTCACGCCGTGAGGAAGACCTCGTTTCTGGGCTCACTGTACAGATGAATGGGTTAGATAGCAAGCGCTGTTTCTCTAAACAATCATTTCTATCCCGTCTCTGCATGCTTTTTGCTGTTCTCTTATGGCTGCCCGCTGACCTGCTTGAATGCCAAATTGTGAGCTATTACTGCGATGGGCGCAGGGGTACGTTTATGAAAATGGTTCATTTTTAATGCTGTGAAAAGTGGCATGTATGCAGCACGCTTCCATACATGGCAAGCGTGCAGTCACTGCAAAGCATTCTGGGTATGAATATACGGACAACTGTTGTCTGTATGATACATAACAGCATTGAAGCTTATCGACAACACAATCTCTCCACGAAATGGGAGAGAATGAAAGCAATCAGGCTTTGAGGTCAAACCCATTCTGACATATTCTCATAACTTCCTGTCTGTAATGGTGGTGGTGTTTCTTTTGGCTTATTTTGGAAGCACCTTTTGCTTTTAGCTCAAACGACTGTGTGATTATTTTCCATCAAAAAGCCAGAAAGTTTCCGATAATAAAATCAGTGAGGTCATGTGGCAAACAAATAAACTCAGATCACTTTTTTTGCAGTTTTAACCATCACAGGTATGTAGACTCACTGAACTACCATCATTCTTAATAGTCACGTTGAGAAAATTTGAACTCTGTCTAACTTGGATCGGGTAAAACAAACAAACAACAACCCTGTGAAACTTTTACACAAATTTTTGCTGGAACACTATGATTTCTCTCTCCACTTAGTTATTTAACCAAGTAAGTTATGCTGCTGCTACATAAGAAGATTCATTTAACAGCTGATTTAGCCATTGTTGAAAAAGAGGTCACAAAAAGAGGTCAAACCTCCTCTGAGCCGCCGACTGGGCGAGTTGATTAGCATGCTAACTCAGTAGGTAAGTGTTCAGTAAGTCATTAGTTAAAAAAAAAAGAAAAAGAGGGAGGGTTTACTTTCCACCGCTGGAGAGGATGATGATTGATTCTGAACTTGTGACACTTAGCAATCGCAAAAGTTACAATTAGCACATTTAAGCAATATCTTTCTTTTTCCCAGAAAGCATACACAAGCCAAAATAGTGGGCTGATGGCAGTGCAATTAGATAATTACACCATATCAATTATGGCACATAATTGTTCTCTTTCACTACGGACCTCGTTCTCCCACATTCTGCTTACTTCAGCTGCTCTGAGAAAAAAAACTATAGTATATATGTTTTTCTTTTTAACAGAAAAGAGACTTATCTGTTTATTTGCAGGAAATGAAACGTGCTTACACCATTTAATCAATATTCTTGTGTCCGCACAGATGTTGTTTGTGTAATAATGATTATTATCATACCGTCAGTTTTTTAAATTTAACAAGCAGTTACAGATGATTTCTAACCTTGGATGGAAACCTTTGGGTGTTCTTTCTTTGTGCACTCTGGTTGGCTGAGCGGGTCAAAGGACGCCGGGGTCGGTGTTGGCAGGACCGACTTCTGTGTGAAAACAGCCGGAAGGAGGAGGAGGAGGAGGAGGAGGAGGCCAGCCATCGACGAAGGTGTGGAGTCCTGCGAGGACGCTGTCATGGTGACGACCTCTCCTCTAACTGCCAAGGTGGGCCTCTGGGATACAACTGCAGAAGAGAGGAGACAACTTCAACACTTCAATGCAACATTTTTACATCTGTCTTCAAAGAAAAAGAGCTCTCTGAGTCACCTCTAAATCATTTCTTCCCTCAAACTTTCAATTCCTGAGGGGCTCCGGCTACGAATCCAGCATGGAAGAGCAGAAAAGAGAATAAAAAAGTCATGCAAAGGTAAAAAATTTTGGTTAAAGGACACAAACGGAGGATGAAAGCAAGGATGTTAGGTAACTAGTAGGTAGCTGGAAAGACGAGATATAAAGGTGAGTAAACGCAAAAGCAGGGATGGAAAAAAAGGATAGGGAGCTGAAGAGCGTGAAGGAGACTGAGAGGAAAAACTTTTCCACCTCAGCAACGAGAGCTTCTGGAAGAAGTACCTCACCTCTAAACTTCAGGTGATTATTTAAAATGTGCAATTAAACCTGTTGAGTTGTCACGGCTGATTAAATCTGGAAAATGAAAAGCAATAGTGGATCGTTCAATGAGGCGTTCACTTCCACGAGTCAATGAAGCAGAAATTAGTTAACTTCAATTTGAAGCTCTTAAAAAAATAAATAAATAAAAAGTGTCTGAGTCCTGAGCCCTGCCAAAAAAAAAAACCAAAAACCTATCGTTACTGCTCATGTGATTCATATCAAGACAGGAATAATATCCAGTCACAGAATCTGACCTCCACATTCTCACATTACGTAAGAAGCAGCAGACAGTCAGACACACACACACACACACACACACACACTCTCATACTGAGTAAACGTAATCTCCTCCAGTCATAACATACAAGTCCACGACACTGAGCTGAAGCCAGCGGTTCATCATCTTCCGCTCTGCACTCCTCACCATGTTAGCTTAGCGAGGTGTGAGATCATTAAAGCAGATTAAAAACCGAGAACATCAACTTTCTGCGGCACTTTATTCGGCTAAGACTCTCTGTAGGGTTTCCCCAGCTAATGCTTCAATCAATAACAAATTATTAGCATGGTTGAGTTGGAAATCAACCATACTCCCCCCGCAATCAATTACCCCCCCCCCCCCACCAACTACAGCTTCCAACTAATTAGGCAAATGTACACAGTGCCTATGTTTGTCATTAGAATACTGTTGAGTCACCGGGAACTGAACTTCTGCCAAAAAACGTCCTTCACATGAAATAGGCGGAAATATTCAATGTAGGCACTCAGCTAGGCCAGGTGGCTCTCTGGGGTCAGCAGACACATCCGTTAGTTTCATGCCCCCTTATGATCACACATGCTTCATATTTCAGATTGTTGTGCCCGACTGTTGCTGTATTTCCCTGTAGGATTAATGAGGAATGCTTGATTTGTTTACTAAAAAAAAAAAAAGAAGAAGCTTGTGGCCATTCTGATCTCGCCACACGACGCGTTAGACTTTGTGACGCAGGTCAGGTCATCGTTACACTGAGACAGAAATATTGCAGTTTGTGTCAACAAAAGCTTCAATCATGCAGATACTTTCATATTTCCTTCCAGACCGAAATGTCACAACAGTAGGTGAAGAAAAATAAAATAAACAAAAACAAACTTGAAATCTCATCCATCGTGCACACACAGGCCTCTCGAGTCAGCGGCTTCATTCTACCCGTCTCCGGTTTTTGAAAGAGTTGGCGGTTGTTTACCGAGCAAGCGTGAATGTGTGAGTTTGTCATCAAGCCAAGACACTCGAAAATGAATCATGCCATGATGACACCTGCACTCTCTCCCTCTTCTGCCTCATCTCACACTCCCCTTACTTCTAATGTGTTCGCTGTCGCCGACCAAGTAAAGCAAGTAAAGAGTTTTTTTTTTCTTATGTTTGGAAGATGAAAATCTAACTTTTGGAGATCAATGATGAGGGGCAGGACGTCAGTCTGGTTTCCATTAGCTGGACAGAAACGAGAAGAGCACAGCTTTTCACGTTGTTGGCTACAGTATCTTTTTTCCCTTCACGTTGGCATGATGAAAAATAGACTTGTGGTGACCCTCAAGGTGCAGTACTCGTGTTTCGTATTATATTTTGTCCATAATACTTCTAAATCAGTTACAGCATCAACACGTTTTCAGATCTTTAGGTGTCTGTTTTTAATCATATTTAACTTACAGAAAATCTGCATCTGTGGTAGCTTTTACTGAAAACTAGTTTCATTCATGAACTAGTTTTAATTTCATGAATAAATTTGAAGCCTTTTTTTTTTTTTACGTTTTCATTCAAGTAAAATAAAATGACCGAGACAGAAAGTACGTAACTAATGACAACTGCTGATGTAAAAAGCTGAGCATCTCACACCTCCCCTCAAACAGCACTTACAAGCTTCTTCAACCAAAGATGAGCCCGACTTCTGTCTTTTTGAATTTTGTAGCGCAGCTTTTAAGTGGAACTAGAAGTAGAAGCATACGCTCCAAATTCAGGCATGGCCTGACTGGTGGTCTGTTAGTTGCATAACTGATACGGAGCCTTTGCTGGTTACGCTTGAGGCTTTGCATGGACTGCTGCCTCGTTATCTTCTAACTCAAACTTTTCTTTTTCTTTAACATCACAGCGATAATGAACAATGATTGCCATAAAGCAGAATAATAAAAGCAGATATACTGAAGAGAGCGCGCTCCCTCAGTATATATGGACGTTTTCAGTTTTATTAAATATCTGACGGCAGAGTGACATGAAACATGTGGAGGAAGACAACGCAGGATGATATCCGGGGAGCGGAGGGGAGGGAGCTCGATCCTTTATATCTTTTATCTGCAGGAGCGGTTTTGGCAGGTGCTTCATTCACATTAAACCACAGAAAGTCAAAGGCTGACTACACAAATCCTTTCATCAGTCTAAAAGCTGGACGGAGAGCAGGAAGGACGAGATCATGACAGACGAGCAGGAGTTCAGACTTCGGACGCACACACGGGAAACCGTACGGGCAACAGCAGGATGAGGCGACTATGTGAATGTCAAAAAGTCATGTCATACACTCAAGCAGGCCGAGTTGCACATGCAAACGCACGCACACAAACACACACACACACACGCACTCAGTCTCAGCTCTGGAAACTGGCAAAATCCAGCCACGGACAGCTGGTTACACTCCATATTGGGGTCACAGCAAGTGAGCAGAACTGACGCACGCTGTGTGCCAACATCCGCACTCGACTGTGTGTGTGTGTGTGTGTGTGTGTGTTTGTGAGAACTTTCATGCAAGTATGTGTGTGTTTATTCTAAGCATGCCTCTTTAAGGCCACTCCAAACAGGCCTGCTAAAGTCCATCCAATATCCTGCTCTGTTCTGGATGAGCAACAGTTTAAAGTTGTCTAACTTTGAGGAAACCGTTACTACAAACCCAAAAGCGAGCGCATTCACCAAGCCGCTGCTCGCCACTCATGATGTGATGAGATGATTAAAAGTGCAGTATGTGCTGAGGACTTGGTGGGTACTTATGGAAATTTAACTAACAGATGTCCAGGCACGTCTTCTTGTCGATCACTTTTTGGCCAGTGCAGAGATAGATTCACTACCGTACGGCAGCCTGTCGCACTAACTGAAAAATCGAGTCTACTCCTGAAAGAATTCGATGTGAATGATGTGCGTGATTTGTCATCAGAGCCACAGACTTTTAATAACTACACAGCTGAATGAAATAGCATTCAAGGTTGTTACTGTATTCCCTTTTCAGAGTTTCTATTTTCTGATACGGGAGCACAAATCCACATGGTGAGAGGAGTGTTTTTGAGAAAACTCCCTTCAAATACTCATTCCTGAGAACTAAGACCAAAAATTGGAATAAAATACCACATTTCAGTAAACGTATCCTTTCGCCTCTGGCTGTGTGGGGCACTTAAACTGACCTACACATTCAGAAGCTTGAGGAAACGTGTTTCTTGTCCAGGTATATGGCACAAATATCTCCCTGGGCTGCTTCAGCGTAGTGAGGCATGTTGTAAACAATCCAAAGCAGCCAGTACGACACCTCAGCTTTTTCTTTTTTCCTCCTAGCAGCTTGTAGTGGAAAAAAAAAAAAAAAAAAAAAAAGGAGTACAGTGCCTTGGTGCTCGGATAATTTTGGAAAGCTCAAACTAGACAAACAGGGTAAGCTCCTCTTTAAAGGATCATTTCTACTCTTTATCCAGATGGCACTCGGTGAATCTGAACTTTTCCTTAACACAGACTCACATAAGTCCCTGCCATCGCCGGTGCGTATCTATGGCAACAGAGCAGCGAGTTAGTTGTCAGGGAACCAGGTTGACTGTATTTCGCCACAGACCTCGGCGGTCTCCCGGGAGGAGCCTGCTGACACAACACAGTGTGAGGAAGTGTCGCTGGGAAGCAGGCACAGTGAACAAAATGTGTTTAAAGTGAAGCGATAATAGTGCACGCATGTACAACACACCTGGCTACAGCTTCACAGCATCTTTGGCTCCTGATGCCGCACCCTAAGTCGGACCAGACCACATTCCTCCACACAGCAGGGCCTCTTCGGATCAAGAGTTGCCACAGTCCAGTCCACCTTCGGTGGCCGCTCCGTTTCAATCCGGCACCTTTAATTATGAACTGATGCTAACTCCCTCAGCACAATCTCATCCAAATCTATTTCAGCCCTGATTAAGTTGCTCCCGGCCCGCTGGGAGGTGGTGACCATTTCTGTGAGAAAGATGACTGTTTCGTGGTATTTTGCAGCAGGATGAGTAACTGAGTTTCTGCTGGATTGGGGAAAAAAATAAAAAAAATAAAAAAAATCTGTTTGTTGCCTTTAGAAAAATGTTTCATTGCAGATAGCAAGAAAAGAACTTTAATTGGTAATTCCTAGAGAAGCTCCCCAAAGGGGGTGAAAGCCTTTTTCCATTTTTCTTTGATTCGTTAGAAGTGATTAGATATCATAGTTAAACATCTTTTAGCAGCATTTGAAGTTAAGCCCCTCCTGAGCTTTAAGCGAACGGGGGGAAAAAAAAAAAAAAAAAGTGTTGTTCCTCTAAATCCTGCTGACGTCCTCCCGATGCTCATTATTAGCATCTGCGGCTCAGGAACACCGATCTCCTCAACCAAACGCTCGCAGGAGTTCTCTCTCACACGCAACAGGAGGAACACCTGTTTCCTCGAGGAGCCACACACGAGATCAGAGCAGTGCATGTGCCTCTGTTTAATCAAACCAACAAATCAAACCGGCTTTACGGCATCGTGATAAACGCAGACAGCCATGCCACGGTTGCATATTGCCACCATATTCCCATCCTATTCAACCTCTCCCACTCTTGCCCCGAGGGGGGTTTTGGTACAAGCAAAGCCACACTGACCATGTCTAATTCAATTCAATAGCTCAACCCCACCAATCTCTTTAATGCCCGCACTGCGATGTTGGGGGGGGTAAGAGGGGCCCCTCATGAGAGTCTGAAGGGAACAAGGGGGGGGGGGGGAGTGGGGCAAACATGCAGACAACACACTTGGGGGGAAGGACACAGGAATGTGCGATTAGAACGGTTACAGGGTGAGATGGCTGAGATTTCTTTCTCTGTCTTTTCACCGAAAGAAAAAGGTCAAAAAGGGGTCACGGCACGCACCTCCTGTTATTGAGTCACTTCACTCAAAGAACGCACAACTGGAGAAAGGATCTTCTGCAGGAATGAGGGAGGGCTGACCTCAGACTGGAGAAAACGGTGTCTGTGTGTGTTTGAGTGACAGGGACGATGAGGTGGTGAGAACGGCAGCCACTGTCTGGATTATGTCCAATATTAAATCAGAGGCTGCGGCGGAATCCGGGCTTTATAAATCCTGAGGGAAGGTGGCATCTGATCCGCTTGTAGCTCTGCCTCTGTCAATCGGGACGTGATGCGAGGGGAGACAGCGAAGGAGAGGAGGAGATAAGGGATGTGTGCTCGTATTTTGTTTACATGTTTGTGTCTACACACGTGTGTGTACCATTGTGGGCTTGTAGGAGGAATAAACAGGCTTTGCATAATACCTGACTGACTGCATTCCTTTCTAGTGCATTATTTTTCTTCTTTTTCTGGGAATTTTTTGTCTTTGTCTTTTATTCTTTTTCCTCGGGAACGATTCTTCAGTAAGTCATGAGTGGAATAACAGCTTTTAGTTCGATGCTTGACTCTTTTTAAACAGCAGATGAGAAAGAAAACAGTTTTCGACGATCACAACAGGTCAAGGTGAATTATTCCTCCATTTGCTATTCTCCTCAGTGATAATCTATCCATCTAAGGTTTTAACACTGATAACGGTGTGTAATGGTGAGGCTTGATAAAGTGTAATTTTGCAATTGTAATTTTATCATTAAGTCGATTGCATAAAATGGATAATTGCTTTTCCTTCCATACATTTTACACTCATCTAGATTCCCATGGGATAACGTGAGGGGGCTGACATTGTGAGAGGACGGGCTCGGCCATGGACAGGAGAGAAGTAAAAAAAATTCTCATATTCACACCTACGGGCGGCTGGGAGTCAGGGTTAGGGTTAACCTGACCTGCGAGGACCGCCGTGAGGAAGACGAAGGTCAGCAGGTTCAAACCTAAAAGGTTCTTGCTATGAGGAAGAAAACTCTGAATTCAAACACTCACAGCAGAAAGGCTGTTATCGCTTTTCAACACGGACGCTCACATACAGAGTGCGCACGCTAATTAATAATTTGCCCCATTAAATCAATAACTGCCGCACTGAACTTCATAAGTCTCAGTCTGGTATTACATGATTCTTTTAATCAGAATAATAAGTCGTGCTAGCAATCATGGGTCAAGTCGAAGGAAAGCAGCGGCAGGCCGTCAGCTGTGTTTTCGTATAAAGAGGTCTTTGAACTACTTAATCAATCAATCATTTATCAAATCAAATCAATCAAATGTTTTATGACAGCTCCTGAAATCAGCTCGGCAGTAATAAAATAGGCGGGCAGTGTTTCTTTTAACACAGACCCTGTGAAAAAGAACACAAATACAATTTCCTGTATTTTCATCTAACTTCTGAAAATGAAACGGACCGATTCAAAGCAAAGCTAATGTTGAATTAGATATCCATTCAGACAAAGCTATGAATCCCCGACGTCCAGTCAGCCTTTGTTTTTCACATCTTTTAGATTTATTTTGGTCAAACCACACTGGATCAATGATAAACAAATCTTGGGTTTCTTGTAGGAGCATCACCAATTAGGAGAGGAGTGAGATTTGACCGGAGTAACTGAGTGAGAGTTTGATTGAAGGATCTTGAGCTGAGGCCAGAAAGATGCGATTAACGGACAGTAAATGGCCAAGCAGCAGTTTTTTTTGTGATGTTTGACTGACAGCCACTGCTGAGGGTGGAGTCCTTCATCTTTCACTCACTCTTTCTGTCACGAGTACAATTACCGTGATCCATGAGATACGCTGGAAATCTTTAGCGTGCGCGCGCACACACACACACACACACACACACACACACAAAAACAGACCTGAACCTCACCGGCCTCCTACTTCAAACACAGACCTGTAACAGCCGGCCATTTTATACCCTTCCACATCCCCAGTCTGTAATAACACACTCCGTCTGGCCCTCAGAAACTTTATTATGATTTCACTTGGCACTGTCAACCACTGACTCGCAACTTCATTCACACGCACAAGAAACCGCAATGTGATATTACCAACCGCATTTCTACGGGAGGAACAGACCCCATGTTCACTTTAGAAAGTTACTCCACAGATTGAGAACAGACACATTATCGGGGGTACAACAGAGGCATCAACTCTGCCAGGACGGCTGCAGGAGTGGAAATCAGAAAAGCAATTTATTCTTTGAAACTTTTTTTCCTATGCTCACTGCAATCATTGCTGCGTTTTTCATTTTGTTTGTCTGCTAGAAATGGTGTAGAGGAAATGTACACCTAACACGGAGACGATGACGATGTGATCAGCTGCCACTGTGAAATTATCATTACCTTCCTTAAAAACACAGGAATAGAAAGCATCAGCGAAAGTTTTATTACTGTGAAATAAACATTCCCAAAAGACACTGACAGCTTCGAACAGACCAAAACAAA
Organism: Echeneis naucrates; assembly: GCF_900963305.1. NCBI lineage: Eukaryota > Metazoa > Chordata > Actinopteri > Carangiformes > Echeneidae > Echeneis > Echeneis naucrates. The sequence continues at coordinate 4,294,826 of NC_042531.1, read as the reverse complement.
GTGACACAAAGTTATATCGGTCCGTTCGAAAGGAGACAGACCAAAATTAGTGATATACAGCGGGGAAAGCCAGTGTTATGTCTGAGAAGCTTGAACCAGGCGGCACGAGATGACACACAGGTCAGGAAATAAGATAAAAAACGTGTCCACGAATGCTAAACACTTCATCAACAAATGATCAAAACAGCAATACAGTTAAGTGCAGCGTACAAATGAGTCATTAAAAAGAGATGCCTCAGTGTACCAACCATATCCTCCAGACATACACAAACACGTGTTTGGTGTAAGAGAATCATTTATTTTAAATCTAAATATGTATCGCAAAAAGCTCCAACTGAAACTGCGACTGATTCTGCAATAATATCTTCCAAAATAATGTGATTTTCTCCGAGTCCTAAAATCAACTGCACACATTTTCTCAAAAATTATTTGAGATTTTTTGTTTACTTCTTTCTGTCTTTTAGAAAAACTTGACCTCCAAACAAATGCAAGACCTAAAATTTTGGTGAAGCAACTGATTACATAATGTGTGATGGCGGATCACTAATAGCACTTCAGTTAATTATAACTGAGTGATTAATAGCGAAATTGTGTAATTGTTACTTTCATATTTGCGGCATTAATTCAAGAGGAGCTGTTAACGTATTCAAGAGCGTACTGATATGACCTTCATCATTTAGCAGAGCAAAGTGTCGGAGCCGTGGGGTCAGAGGGGATAGTGTCCAGATGATGGGCTATTAGGACGCACGCACGCACACACACACACACACACACACACACAAAAAAAAGCAGAGAAAGAGTAACCACTCAAACAAAAGGTCCTTCCAAAACATTTCTGGCATGACAAGGTCATAAAAGAGGAACGTCTGCAGCTCTGAGTGGAGGCCGTTAATTAGAAAGCCAAAAGGTCACAAAAGAAAGGCAGTTTTTGGGGGAGGAGGAGGTGAGCCTATATCCTCCTCCTGTGCCCGCTCAAAAATATGGACCAATTAGAGTTATGTGAGGCAGACTGGAAAGGTGAGCAATACTTCATGTTCAAACGCCCCATAAAAGGAGAGGAGCCGCCATGCCATTAAGTTTTCCAGTGAAGGGTGTCTGAAAACTTTAAGTTCAACAAAACGCTCAACAGACACAAATTAAGAGACTCAAGCTGATTAACTGGTTTAATAACCAGTTAATCCAGAGGTGACGGTGGACAAAAGTCCAGTTTCGGTTTCGTGAGGGTTAATTATAAATTAACTGAATTTGGGTTTTTTAAAGTTTACTTCAGAAGAAATTAACCAACGGAGACAAAAACAGAACTGCTGCTCAATAAGTGAAGAAATCAGCACAGGTGCTTGTTACATCTGTCTAATCTAATTATTGGATGAAATGGCCGTGGACTTCAGTTACATTCTCATAGATACCTCAAAAATTTTGCATTTCTGCCTATTAAAGCGAAAAAGAACCTGCATCTTGCAGGTTTAATGTTAGCTTTTATATTGCTGATGGAAACCACCACAAACATGCAATTACCATTTATTGTTGTTGGTCCACAAATTCCACACGAGTGTCTTCAGCAATTACACTGAAGTTTATTTTGGTCATTTAAAAACACCCTGGTGGTGTCTGGGCCCGACTCCAGGGCCGTTCACGCTTCCAGGTCTTTTCACTGTGTGCAGTTTTGAGCTGCTAAATGCCTTAAGCTCGCCCCGGTGATGAGTTACAGACGCGGCCGGCCCGATAGCAGCTGATAACATGAGATAAGGCCACAGGACTCTCTCTCCCTTCACCTCAGAACATCAAGGAGCTGCAACGTCACAGACCATCTGAAGGATCCTGAGCAGAACAGATACCAGAACGAAGACGGAAACACTGCAGCGTTGACCTTTCGCTGAGGTCACCGTCAGCCACAGACTGCAGCAGCAGGACCGCCTGGCCGCTATTTGAGACACAGACTGAATAACCCCACTCCCTCGCCGTTCCTCTCTGCAGCCCAGCATTTATTAGCTGCTATTTCAAGGATGACATGATACATTCTGCTCTAATTAACTGAAGCAGACACCAAACAAAACGCACACAGGAGGGCGAGCCAGACAGCGCGAAGGGACGAGTGAATGCATTACATCCGGCTTCAAAGGGAGCCCGGTTCAAAACGTACCACCTTGTAGGATGTGCCGAGCTGCAGATATGTGATGAACAGCATGCAAATGCAAATACAAATTCAGATCTACACAACAGTGCAGACAATGATGAGCTTGTAGCTGCTGATTTCTGTCTATGTATTTATGTAGCTCATCCATATGTGGCGGTATGTTCCGATCTTCCGGACCACTGATGAAACATCCTGATTAGGTCTATCTAGATGTTTATATGGTGTAGTTGAACAAAGTGAATTCTTAGTCAGTGTGGTAGCCAATTTCATTCAGATTCAGTCACTGGTTTTGACATTTTAGCTTTTGTTGAGACTCTCCATTCACCGCCTGGACTCTACCTGTGCGCTGCTTCTGTGCCGGGCATGTTGATACACCGAGCTGCTTTCTGAAAAGCGGCTGCTGCAGACAAAGGTGATGAGAGCACTGAGAGCAGTTGGGCTGTAAAATAGGCATCGAGGAGGCTGAACAGCTGTGTGAGCTGCAGAGGTGGTAAAAATTCAATTACATTACATCTTCTTGTTTTTCTTATTATTCCACGCTTGTATAGCTGGTGACATGGGGCTGTTTGACAGCGAAGGGCAGAACCGCCTGTTGCTGTCTGAGCATAACATACTAGGTTGTTGGTCTTATTTTTGTCAAGTTTTATACATTTTATATTTTAAATGATCTGTTCATATTCAACATTTGCACATATTCAATGTCCACAATCCAAACTTGATGAGTTTCTGATTGTTATTCAGAAAAGTGTCCCCTTTTTCATAATCTAACCTTTCCATCATGTCCGTTTTTTGGGAATCCAAATAAACAACTTTGGCATTGAAATACTTTTGTAATGTTTGGGAAAACATATAAATATAAATATATATATATGGAAGATAAAAGATAGTGGAGGTATCTCAGCGTTTTTAGATGTCTACTCTGTTCCATTCGACACTCATCCTTATTGGTCCAGTGAGCTGGAGATTAGTTTTAAATCATTAATTCCCACATTATTTTGACTCCAAAGCAAATATCAGTGATTATTTTTAATTAACTGTTTATTTCCACCAAAGCTCAAATGTATTCTGGTTTCGAGTTTGATATAACAGGCAAAAAAAAAAAAAAAAAAAAAAGAGGCTGCAAATCCTCCCATCTGATTAGAAGAAGCATATTTGGCGCTTTGCTTTATAAATGATTTATATGATAAACTGACTCTACGTTTCAGTATGGCAATGAAGAAAAATCTTTAATGGGATGAAAAAGACGGACAAGAAGAAATAGTTTCCTGCTGTATCCTTGTAGACGATTAGTATCCGCCTGCGCCGACATGGCAATTAAGTATTTGGTTTGTGAGCATGAAGCAATTAATACCCTTCGCCAATTAGAAAGATGGCGGGTGTGCGGTGGTATTAGCAGTAATGATCCACAACCCCATCAGGAGGAGTCACACTCAGGGACAGACAGGAGGGCAGTGAAAGAGCCCAGAGGGTTCAGGCAGACATGTTAAGGGTCAGCCGTGTCACAAACATCCACAATGATACACACACAGACACACACACACACACACACAGCAAACTGCTCAGGACAGAAACATTGTTTCCTTGGAATGCCGCCACCTTTAAAACGTAGCCATGTAATATTTTTAATCAACATCCCATCACGTTCCAGTTTCATGTTCAATCAACATTTGCTATTGGACACTTAAAAAGAAAGAAAAAAGAAAAAGAAAGAAAGAAATAAAACCCCATTACTATTTAAGAGATACGCCTCCCGGCAACTGATTCCAATTTCATCTGAAGTGGAACTATCCAGTAGTGAGTGAGTTTGGGTAAATGGATGCTCTGCCACTCAGCTCACTTTCAGCTCTTAACCTTCAAATTAATAGAAATGCATTCAGACCTGCAGCGTCCCAAGTCCACGTCGATGTGATATTACACCGACGTCACACTAACATTTTATTTCTCCAGTTTCTTTCTTTAAGCCTGCAAGATAGAGAAACTTTTCTTCCCCCCAAAGATGGGCAAAGAAATGTTGCAATAAACAGTTTCTGCTGGGAGCTCAAGGAGTTTATACCAAAAATAAAAGGACAATAGCTATTCCTTGAAGCTTGCTGCAGTCATAACTCAGGACTCGGTTGCACTTGGATGTTTTCAGTAGAACTTCGGGGTTAGTGTACTAGAAGTACCTATTTTATTCCTCTGGCAGAAGCTAAGCTGGAATTCAGACAGATATCAGCGCCGTGTAAACACAGCAGCACACGAGGCTGCCGATGGGGCTGCGTAGCTTCAGGCACCGTCAAGGCACTAAATTAGATCAAGGTGGTCCAGTTTGAGTAAGACATCCATGAATGTGAGCCCCACTCAGATAGTTTAAAACCACGGTACAGAGAAACAGAACTCCTAAAACTGACCTCACAAAACCTTGTGAGAAATCTGTATTTCTTATTTAGCGGGAAAGCCTTCATAACAATAACGTCATCTCATATATAAATACAACATGTTTGAACCGTATCTTTATAATCTGACTCTAAAACGAAACCACATCTCTGTGGTCAAGAGGCCTGTAGTGTTTGAATGGGAGCAGGTCAGTTAGTGTTTGTGTGAGCGACCGCAAGAGGACATGATGCTAATCCTGCAAAAACAAGAAACTAAAACAGGAAACTTAAAACAAACAGAATAACTTTCCAACCCATGAAATTCTGGGGCGGGTGGGAACGTACGCCCCGGTAAGAATAAATAAGTTGTTTGACAGAAAACAAGCATGTATCGCCTTGACTTTAGATATTAAAAAACTGTTTTGTTTTGTTTGTGCTCTCCCTCACCTTCTCCTCATCCTGTTCTGGCTCTTTCCTTCCTAAAGCCGATCTTAAATGGAGGAAGTTTTCCCCAATCTCATCTGTGCCAGTGATGAAAGCAAACACAAGCGCTAACTGACATTTAAATGCAAATGTAACCAGCCGGATTTCACGTTAAAAATCTGCGTGTTAAAAAGTGTTTAACTTTCAGTGGAAGCTCGTCAGCCAGACATCAGATGGGTGGAGGTGGTTGACTCACTCTTCATGGCAGCAGGCCACTATTTAACGTAGCTTCGAGTGGAGGGAGTTATTGGTCAGATGGCGTCTGCGGGTGAAATACAGATATCACCGTCGCCTGTTTTATTCAGCTGCTTGCCGGCTTTGTTGATATAATAAAGACTTTACGGTAATGGCGTGATCATTCACTCCGCCCGCACACCAGCCATGAAGCCGGTAATGAGAAGAGAGAGTCTAAACCTTTGCAGCACTAAAGGGACGTGGAATTTGGCACACTTTTCACTCCTTGTATCATCGTACTTTAAACAGCTAAATGATATGAATGTTTCTAATCACTTTAACGGTAGCTGGTTCTCCTGTTGTGTTTTTAAATAGCACAGTTGCTGCTGATACATCCTGAAGGTGCATTCATAATTTCCCCCCTTCAGATTTAAGCTTCTTCCGGTGGATGCAGCGTGACCCTCAGCAGCACCGGCTGTTTTGGAAAATGGCCCAGGTGGTCTATTTATTCTCAGCACATCCGAGAGCGAGCTGTCGGCACGAGCATCATGTCGCTGCCTCCGTTACAACCTGTGGGATCCTCTCCTGAAACGGCACGCTGGACGTTCGTTGTCTTTTTCTGCCACAGTGCTGTCTATTAAAGGACGACTTCTACGACCTAATGTTGGCTGTTCAGGCCGAGAACAAAGCTTTGATTTATTTTATGAACATTTTTTGGATCCATAACTTTACTTTTGCATCCAATCTTGCTCCCACAGCCGATTCTTCCCCGTTCTATTTCTCCTTCTGCTGTGATAGATCTAAGTTGTAACTTTACAACACTTCAACTTCCCCGACGACACACACACACACACACACACACCCATGCAGCTTTAATCACAGAGCTGCCTGGAACTCGTTGGAATTTAATGCACCATGAAGTGAGTTTTACGGCCGGGCACGAGGTTTTTTGTCCAGTTTGGTTTCTGATGTTTTATTTCCGAATGCCAGTACGAATTCACTGCAAATGAGATGGTGATGATGACTGGGCCCTTTTCAAGCAAGTGCGCCTCATTATTAATTCTGGGTAGTTTCTTCTCTGGGAGCCCCATTAGACGGAAACAGCCGCAGCTCACAGAAACAGGAAGGTGGCACGATGTGACTGCACGACTGATCAACACAGGTAGGAAGAAGCCAAGGAAGAAGGAAGCAAATGACTGAAAAAACATAAAATGAAAGGTGGATGTGCAGGAAGACTAAAACAGCACATCACAGCCGCTCCGACACTAATTCTTCATATTTAATCTAAAAACGTCACGATGCCGACGCGTCATTGTCTGAAGAGCTGCTGCGGTCACTCAGACACAACACAGACCACTTGTCTGTACATCATCTCCCGGCCTGACAGCATACTGCGGTGAATTACCCTAAAAGGAACAAAATCAATAACTGACAGATAAAGTGTCACATCCTGGGACAGATTTGGATTTTCTCGATTGGGGGGGGCAATCTCTGAACATTGTGCACTCATGAGTGCACGCTGCCACCGGTCAACATCTCCCAGAGACGGCTATAACAGCAGACACTGGAAGTGTTTCTCCATTTTCGTGTTTGCTTCTTAAATTGGATCAAACTTTAAAATTGCAACCTTATATCTTCCCCGAGTGGTTATGAAATTTTAAATCCTCCGCCCTCGCCTCCAGACAGAGCCATCGGGTTTCTACGACTGGACGAGGATCCAGACTCCAGTCTGGGATCAGGAGGCAGAGACACGCTCTACAATTAAAGATTAAAGATTAAAACCATCCTGTTTGATAAAGGTTATCATTACGGCTGGCTCAGGCGAGCCCTGAACTGTCCCTTAGTTATGCTCCTACAGGTTTGACTGCTGGTGAGCACTTTTTCTGTCTCTCTCTGTGAATTTATATCACTCTGCTGCTTTAACACTCTGTTCAATATAAAACTTCCATATAAAAGTATATACAGCATATTGGACCTCCTGATAAAAAAGCCAAATGCTTCTCATAGCAGGAACTGTTCTCACTTTAATGTTTGAAGAACATTTTCACACAATACTTAGCAAAAATACAACTGAACTGACTTTGGAGCCGGTCTGGATTATTCAATGTTTTACAAATGGCAAAAAAATATCTCATTACCTGCGGGGGTGGAGGAGGTGGAGAAAGGAGCAGCTGCTGTAGCAAATGCAGTGACAAACTTCACCACCCATCGCTGTTCTCCCTCTCGAATGATAATGGGCTGTGGAGGGTGTCTGCCGTCCACCAGCAGCCAAAGCTAAACACTTTCGTCTGGTTTTAATTCCTGCCACGGCACTGATGATTCGCCTTCTTCCACTTAGGACCAGCAAGAGTTTGTCCAAATGAATTGTACTGACACCAACTGAAACCCCTTCAGAAAATCCACAAAACAAAATCGGCCTCGGTGTTTTTGACACCGACGCAGATGAGATAAGTTGATGTGAAATGGGTTAAAGCTGTCGTCTCTAATACCTGTGAGAGCACAAATGCGTCTGTCTGCAGCTACAGAGAAAACATTTGCTGCTTACCAATTACACACATTATTTACATTCACATCCGCTCTATTGCAAAAGCAGTTTCCATTAACTGGGGTTCGGCATGAACGGCGCCTGCAGATAAACTAGAACTGGGTCTCTAACAACTCTACAAAGGAGAGTAACGTTGAAGCATGGAGCATGGTCAAGTTGTGTTGATAATGTTAATGCTGCGGTTAAAATGGCAACACAACACGCTGCTGCTGCCCTTTACAGGTCGATGCACGTATCATACTTTTTGTTTTGTTTTTTTTTAATCTAAAGCGTATTAACCTTCAGATTCTGATTCATGCGTGTCAAAAGTGGCGGAAATGACATAGGCAACTACACGTTTTAGGTCTTTGTATGCTCGACATTTTGGCCTGCCACGCTCCTCAATACCTGCGGTGTGTGACAGTGTCATCGTCCACCTTGTGGTCCAAGCAAGGACACACACACACACCCACAGAGGGCTGCCAGCCAAGGAAACAGAATATGGAGGGTCATTTGTTTTAGGCTTGTAAGCTGGTATACATCAGGGTAACTGGGTGTGCTGTAGCAGATAAATGACAGACAGTTTTATCTAGAAATTGCTCTGAAGATAAAAACAGACCGTTCAGGCGCTTTTGTTATCTGCAGATTCAGTTTTACATGGACTCAGATACATTACGTCCAAACAGGAATCACTGCCTTTTGTCTCCTGCAGCCTTCATATTGTGGCTGTGTTATATCTATGATCTCCTCGTTGTTTTTCTGTTTGTAGAGTTTTTTCTGCTCTCTGAAGTTTTCCGCGCACATTGCAGAGGCCTTTTGTTCATTCACGCTCTCCCATTCCTCCAAGTACATGTGGAACAAGTCGGCACAGTCGGTCAATGCCGGGCAGAAACACTGGAATCCACTGCACGCCGTCGCATGAATGCCATTTTCATGCAAGTTTGCTGCGTTCATGCTGCTGCCTCTCAAAGCCCGTCTGGTTATCCACATTGGAGACAGCAGCAGACAGCTGACGTGTCCGACGCCGCCGATCACCGGCTGCTCCAGCGAATCTACTTCAGACTCGGATCACGGGCTCGGCGAGACAGGGCCGCCCAGGTAGGAGGCTTTCCATTCCAAGAAAAGCAATGTGCCTCCCCTGATGATTACCGAGCATTGATCTGCCATGAACAAATGACTGATTTGGTACCCCGCTGGTGGATGAGCGACTGGGCGTTTGTGATGGAGTGAAGGAGAGACAGAGAGAGAGACAGAGAGTGAGAGAGCGTGAAAGAAAAAGAGAGAGCGAGAACAAAGACGACATCTGAATGAGTGAGCAAGAGCTGCCGTTCCCACCAAATCCATCTTATTGGATTCTGTCTGCAGGCATTCATCACTCTCCACCATTGTGCTACTTGGGGATTCGCTGCAAAACTTTAATAAAAGCTGCCAACTACACACAAACACACAGTCTGTTGAGAGCGCCGGTGTCACTCCAAATGGAAGAATTTTTGTGGAAGTATTAATTTTGTTGTCGATGGTTGTATAACAATTTTGGCAAACGATCCCCTTCAGAAGTCTTCGATCACACACAAATGTTCCGCTCATAAAACAAAAGGTCTGTGAGGCGGTACATGTACTGGGCTTCTTAGCGGATCTTATCAGTCTGAGCGCTCGCCACTACTCAGGTTAGCAACGCTGGCGACGCCACATCAGGGACGATGCCGACGGCGTCAGCCTGACCTCAGATGACTGGAAAATAAACACACGGCTCTATTTTCAGATGATGTCAATAATAAAACAGGTTTAAAATAGATTTTTTAAAATATTCAATTGGCAGCAAAAAAAAAAAAAAAAGAAAAAAGATGAATTTCAACCAGTTTTTCGTTTGTGTGTTTATACATTCGCTCTCTTAGCGCTTCGCTTTCTATCAGCAGACACATTTTCTGAGCTCTGCTCGTCACAAAAAGGAGCTTATATCCTCCAAAAATGGAGCGAACAGCATCTTCTCAGCAGAACATACAGAAGTACTGGAAGCATGAATATGTGCCATCAACACAAATATCATTTTAAACTAATCTCCTTTTTCAGTGAAACTGATTAAATAGAACAGAGGCATTATATCTATAAGGATACAACAAAAACAATGTGTGAAATGATGAATGTGTACATGGTGGCAAAAAAAAAAAAATCATTTCTATTAATGTTTTTAATTTGGATTATGGAAAGGATTTGCCGTTTTATTGTTTAAGAACGACAATGACTGACTTGTGCATCTTTAATTTCTTCCTCCCTGCTTTAATTCATCCTGTGAGTCATCCGTATTTCTTTCTCTTGGCATAAAAAAAAAACAAAAAACCATCATGGCGGTCTATAGATAGAGCTGAGATGACTTTTCTGAATATTCTTTTTTTCTCCGTGTCGTTCCCGTCGTCACACATTACGAGCATACTTTTTTTTTTTCCCAGCCATATTTGTGATTTCTCATCTGAAGACACACACAAAGTGTTTTTAATTTTATAACTGAGCTTGAATTGACTTTACATCTTAATCTATCTACATGGGTAGGCCCGTTTTCGCTCTGATTGATTTCCCGTCTGTTAAAGATATACGATTTGCTCTAATGATTGCGTGACCAAAAATCTCTTTATCCTTTTTAAAAATGTTCCCATCCCGATGGGGGAAAAAAAAAAAAGCTCATTCTCGAACAAGCGTACATTGCCACACTTAGAACTGAAAGAAATTCTCTTCAAAGCTCGCCTGGACTGCCCTCCAATTTCACTTATTGGAAGAAAATCTGCCTGCTGGGTGTGACACCGATCTGCATGCGATGTAATCCCAGCCAACGCCTCCCTCAGGCGATTCTGCTCTAATACAGCCGGCATCATTCAATCAGACTCTGACCACAATTTCCAAAGACGTATCAAATTGCTGAAAATATTGATGCATTCTCCCGTCACGAAACTCCCGAACCCCCCCACCTCCTCCACACTTGGTCATCAAAAGACGCATCTGTTTTCAATCTGTGTGCGGACGGCAAGTTTGGGTCATTTGCACAACAAGTGCTGCTTCCTTTCCATCAGGTCGTCTCATCATTCCCATGTAGCCCAAAAGGTCAGAATTCTCTCCTCTGTAGCGTGTGACCTGTGAGAGAGTCAATATGAGGCAGCGCTCGACTTCGTGAAATCTCGTTTGATGAAACTGAGCGTTGCTTTGAAAGGGCTGGCCAAAGAGACCCCCCCCCAACACCCCCCCACGCTGTAAAAGTCAACCAGCAGATCACACACACACCCCCTCTAACCCTCTGCAGGCCCCAGATTTAGGACACCAAACGCCTCTTCACCCCTAATCCCACATGTTCCCAGAGGTTTCCCTCGTTCTTCCTCCTCCTAACGTCACCAGATCAGATTAGAGACCCGGCTGTATGCATTTCCTGGAACTTGGGGAAGTAAGTTATACCTTTAAAGGATCATTGCAAACATTCCTATAAGATTAAAAAAAAAAAAAAAAAAAAAAAAAAAATATATATATATATATATATATATATATATATATATATATATATATATATATATATATATATTAAAAAAAAAAAACTAGCATTCAATGAGGACGACTAGAATTTCTGATATGTAATGCAACAGTTAGGTGGGTTTAATGGGAAAATGGCTTTGGAGCTGTTGTGCCTGTCACGTTTCACACCTTCTGCCGACTCTGACGAGACTCGTGACACGGATGCACATCTTGTTCTCGTTCACGCTGCATTAAAATTCATCTCGTGATCTGACGACAGCCAGGCGGCTAAAAATACAACTGTTAATGCTGTCGACGACGCTCTGAGAGTCTAATCAGCCAAATTGGGCCGAACAAATGTTTTCATTTGAACAAACCTTCTCACTTTGAGGATTTGACACACATGCAGTATTCTTTACCGCATGTCAACTTTGTCCTTGCTTATCCGGCTGTTCTTCTAAATAGTCTCAGCGCTGGGTTTGAAAGGTTTGTGGGCTGTAGACAGTTTATTCTTTGCAAACGCAGCGCGTGCGGGGACGTGATCTCACGTCTCTGAATGTTGCTCCTTGCGTCCAGCTGCAGGCTAAGCAGGAAGTGAGGAGCGCAGCAGCGGTGCAGCTTTGTGAGACGGAGGCCGACGCATGCCGGGAATACTGAACATATCTGACGCTGGCTGTGTGGCTGACAGCTGTCTGGGAGAGTGATCCACCAAATCTATCTGTCTTTCTTAAAAAAAATTTAATTAAATAAAATAAATAAATAAATAAAATTCAGGTTTCTTTGTAAAAGATCAAGATGCAAACTTTTCCAACAATGACTAAGGAGATAGAGTAATAAAGTAGAGCTGAATTACATCTTCAGCAAAGCAGTCGTGTGCAATCACCGACAATACACCGCTGATCTGAATCAATGAAAAAGATTTTCTTATGGAAAAATGGAAGAAATATCTGCTTCTGTGACTTTATTTATTTATTTAAACCAATCAAGCCACAGTTGTGTGATTAAATGGGGGGAACAAAAAGGCATGAATTGCCATCCGCCTCGACGTCCCATCTCCTGGTCTCCGTGGGGACGGACGCTGCTCTGGAAAAGAGCCGCTCAGTTCATGTTTTCACGACGGCGGTGACGATAGGTGGAGATCTGGTGGCTGAAGGGATCCAGTCCCATCTGCACAAATTAGTTTCTCCTTTGACACCTGCCTATGTTCAGAAATAATGACTTGGCTTTTTTTTTTTTTTGGTTGTTGTTGTCGTGGAAATTTCTGGCCACATTTGTCTGCTCTAACAATGTGCTAACAATGTGCTCTGCACTGGAGGAAACCTCTGCCACTGTAGTGCAGAAACAGCGTGGCAGCGATGTTTCTGGTTATTTGCATTCAGAGCAAGAAAGCAAAGTTCTGATCAGCGGTCGTCTGCGAAAATGGATTTGCTGACAAATGTGTCTCATCTCACAATCTGAACAAGTGTAGATACACACACACACACACACACACACAAATCACACAAAGACAGACCAGCAGAGATAAAGTGGTCAGGCATTTAGGAGAAACCATTTCCATTTCACAAACTTCACACTGTTAAGCTTAGAGCTGTCACATCCTGCTGTTCCCACAAAGACTGAAAGCAAAGGCGGAAGAGGAGGTGTCGGGGAAAAGGATTTAAGATTGCAGAGGCACTATGAGCTGTGAGATCAGTAAAATGCTTTTGAACCTGCAGAGGTTCAACTTTTTAAGAACAGGCTTCTCTTTTGTGAACATATTTACGGGAAGCATGCAAACTTCGCTCTCGTGAGCCACCGGCCTCCGGCAGATCATCACGAACATTAAAATTTTATTTAAAAGATCATTAAATGTTAATGATTTTAATCCTTTTGAGACAGTTACATATTAGACAAACACAGGTCAACAGGAAAGGCTGCAGCGGATCAGTTCTTCCTTTTCATAAACTCCCTTATATTTCCCAAATGGTGCCAATGTTTGGGTCCCATTTCCGAGCCTCCTCCCGAACGCTGGTTACAGTCTGGGGAGCGAGGGAACATAATGTCACAAATAAAAGACAGATGATCAAGTCTAACGCTATCTACAAGAGTGTTTTTTTTTTTTTTAAACAGAAACATGCTGCTGTAATTAAATCCATTGTGATGTAGTTAGGAGGAAAAAAAAACAAAAACCCCAAACATCTTGCATCCAGTTTTAATTGCTGTGTGGTCTCACAACACAACTTCTCGTTACAGTCTTCTTGATGCGTGACCCAGGCGTTATGCCAGGAAATTTTTGTGATGAAAATGAAAACAAGTCTGATCACTGCGGTATTGTTTACCACCCCAGTGCACCACACGCTTCCGACGCTGCGTTTTATAGCTCCAAAAGGGAGCCGTCACCCTCGCAGAGTGCCTGAAGGGACCGTGTTGGGTTGTAATTGTGATATAATCACCCGCAGCAGAAAGAAGGACTCTCAGCTTCTTCTCTTGATGAAATGAAACAACCAAAGGATTCCTTAATGTTTTTGTCCATTTTCTCATTAGTTCTTAAAATGAGCAGTTTGATCAAGCCGAGCTTTAAATTGTGGGATATCTTCATCAAAGCAAGCGTGTGGATCGTCTCAAACACTGAGCATCCAGAAATGTTTTTCTGGGGAGCGACTTGAGCAGTTCTTCAGCTACGACTATCAGTCGGCTGCACAGAGAGGAAGGTTTCCAAGGGTCTAATTAGCAGGCTAATCACTAACTAATTGATGCCGTCTGTTTAGTTTGATACGTTGCCACTTTTCAATTATGGATCATTTCTGTGTCTATTTCTCATTTTCACAGAGAACACAACTAATAACACCTTCTCGTTCCGTCCCACTCGCTCGTGTGGGAGGAAGCACAAAAGGATCCAGAGACCAAAAACACAAAACCTCAGAGTAATTAATTCAGGAAGGAAACTAAACCCCCCCCCCCCCCCCCCCGCAAAATAAAGAGGCCTTCCTTCACAAGAACAAGGATTACGTTTAATCCAATTGTGATATATGGCAGTGAAAACTTTTTTTTTTTTTTTTTACTAAATGAGAGGCTGAAATAAAACCCAGATGCCCTCGAGAGATCCTGGCGGTTTGTATGAAAGTGTGCAGACGTCAAATAAAAGACCAACAGATGAGAAGAGAGAGAAAAAGAAAAAAAAAGGTTTGCTCTACGTGCTGAGAAGTGAAAGTGAAGATGGATCCAAGCAAGCTGAAAATGTAATTCAGCGTGCAGATGAAAAGGACAGAAATTGGAGGAGGAACTGCGATAGCTACTCGGGGCTTGTTTGTGGTGTATAAAATCTTTTAGTATGCATTTTCATTCTGTGTCTGTGGGTTTCCTCTGGGTTTCCTCTGGGTCCTGCCCCCCCCCCCCCCAGCTCTGTGATAGATGGGTGCCCAGGTTTAGCCCAACTAGGCAGCCCTTCTCATTTTACGCAGATATGGAGGACAAATAGGCTGTTATGAAAAACAAAATAGCTCTAAAGTTCAGTTTAAAATTGATCCCATTCTCTCTCTCCTATATAAATCTGGTGCTTCTATATTTCCATGCATGGCTTTAACATGCGGGCTGTAAATGGATGTAATATCTGGACGAGGAAAACACACGTTGATGCCAAATTTAAATGCACGGCCATGCGATCGATCAGCAACAGCAGATGTGACTGGATCTTGGCAGATGTTCAGCAAATTGATAGGTCACCTGAGTCTGTCCGTGGATGTAAACAAAAACTAAAGCTAGTGGCAGCATCTTAATCACCTCCAAAAAATGTGGGACATCTGTCCACATTATATTGTATTCATGTGAGGATTTGTGCCATTTAAAGTTTGTCACTGCGGACAAATGTATTTTCCAAAGTGTTCCGTGTTAATTAAAATTTTTAGCTCAGTGACATATTTCATGATGGGGAAGAATTATTTTGGGGTTATTCAATTCATTTATCTTCACAACCACCATATGTTTCCACATCATAAGCTCAACAAATAAGCGACTGGAAAACAGACACTCTAATTTGATCCGGACTCCTGCTTAATAACGTACTGTGATTAAGAACGGATTCCAACCATTTCCTGCATGATGCTTAAAGAAATTGATTTGGCTTAACAACGAAGCAACAAAAAGACCATAACTGAGACTAATAGTAAAGATATACTGATAAATGCATCATTTAAACTCCACTCTTTTGGAGTTTACACATTTGTGTATGAAGTGAAATAAAATATTTTAATGTCAGTGAACAATAGAGGAGAAATAAATAAACTGTCAACTGGTATACTGCATATGCATACACTACTTTTTTTTTTTTTTTTTTTTTTAACCTTCCAGTTGATGTACTAGACAATCACAATGATCAAAAACACAAAAGAAAGCAGAAAAGCTGGCCAGATGCTTGAGCCGAGACTGACAGCCATCATATGGGTATTATTCTCCTCCAGGACCCATCAGCATCAATATATTCCTTTGAACTATATATTTTTTTTGTGTCTTACAAACACCTTTGTAATGGAAATGGATAATGAGCTTTCCCAGAAGGGTTAATCAAACCTATTGTTCCTCAAGAATGAAACGATGTGAAAGGGAACTGATTGATTGTGTGGAAAAAAGAAGAATTGGTGTCCTTTTCTTTCAGGCAATTCCTTGTTTCCTCCTTGATATAGGAAGTGATTTATTTTGACAGCCACCTCATTGAGTTTTATTTTATCCAAATGAAAAGTCTTTGTTGTGGGCTGAACAAGTCAGAGGGGGAGAGAGGTACGGAGACAAAAAGGAAACAGGCAGCGAGGGAGACAAAAGAAAGAGCGGACTAATAGAAAGAAGAATAAAGAGCCTCGCTGGAAAAGATGACAAGCTAACGACAGAAAAATAAATGTGTGAAAGTAGCAGTCGAGTGTGGCTTGTGAGTAAGCTGCTGGCTGAAGGCCTGGTGAGCTCGATTTGACCCCAGAGAGGAGGAGAGTGCACAGTCCAGGTCTATAATTAGAAAACACACAGCGCCACTAATCCTTACTGAATGATTAAGCAGCAAAACAGCAAGTTTACAGCCGTTCGCCACAACCAAGCAGCTGTGGAGAGTCACAGAGTGCACAATCTGACAGGAGACGGTTGTTGTCGGATCCAGGTGAGAACGGCTCGGCTCAAATCAAATCGAGTGCTTTTAAACGGGATTGAAGATCGTTAACACGTTCAAGCTGGACTTGTGCCTGCAGGGGCTCACCGGACGCACACGCAAACCAAAAGGCTGGAACGGTGACAGCAGCAGCAAGGCATGTGCAGCCCAGAAGAGCTGGGTTTGATTAGTTCGGACTGCAGTCTAAGTTAGCTACGCTCCACGTTGGAAGGCGGAGATGAGGGCGCTGAGGTCAGAGTGGCCGGCGAGCACATTGCATTTTTACTGATTCCTATCAGAGACCAATTAAGTGCAGTTGGGTCAATTTGTTTCAAAAAGCACAAATTTGCATTAAACTCAAATAAGCTAAAAAAAAAAAAAAAAAAAAAGAAAATCCTCTCAGCAGAAATGTATCCAAATGTCTTTTATTCACAGTATTTCCTCACAAACTTCAATTAAGTGTTTGATTAACTAACTTTAGTCATGCTGCTGTTGTCGTGGGTCCTGTTGAGACAGTCAAAGAAAGTTAATTTAGACAATTTCTCGGCTCCAATATCAAAGGTGGACCTCCCATCATGGTTGAGCAAAGCCGTTCTCAGAAGATCCCATCGGCTCGCTGTTGGAGGCGTTACAGCTCAGAAAGTGGCGATGCTACACCGGAGAAGAACTCTAGATCAGCTCAAACTGAAGCTCTGGTAGGACGTTTGATACATGAACACAATTACAACCAGCGCTCCCCTTATATATTCTCACTTCAAATTCGGCTGGGTTCAAAAGACACATTTCTAAATGGACAGACTGCGATTAAAGTTATTTTCTCTACCTCCTTCAAAGGCCACAGTCTATCACAGGACTTGCTTTGCTCCAGAACAACCAAACGTTATGTTATCAAGGACTTTTATTCGAGGAAGAAAAGGTTTCATTACCCAAAACAGTGCATCGCAGTCCTGATTTTCACAGAAGCCAATCTTTCCAGCTCTATAAACCACAGACTGTTTAGAGAGAAGGCAATCTGTTGGGCCGCGGCACTAAGGGGGGGAAATATTGCCTGTCAAATTCACGAGCACGTGTGCTCAAGGCGCTCTTCCATCTATTGTGGACTCGTTACATGAGCAGCTTTACGACTTTTCAGGGCCACAAGAAGCTTTAAGCCTGAGCAGACTGAACACTTTATTAGGAACCTCCACACACAGCAGCTTTTTCATGTCATTCATAACAGCAGAGAAATACATTTAAAAAAAAATAAAAAACACCCAGAGAGATCGGGAGATCGGGCAGACAGAGAGGTGAAGGTAACTCAGATAATCACCATTCACAGCTGCAGTGAGCGGGGAGAAGCCAGCCGTTGAACTTTGTGTCAGATGGACTGCAGCACCGCTCGTCTGAGCCAAGAACAGAAATGTGAGCCTGCCGAGGACGCGGATTCATCAAAACCGGACAACTCAAGACTGGAGAAGTCGAGCCTGATGCAAAGGATGCAGATTTCTGCTGAGGCAGCAGATGGCGGGGCCTGAACTTGGCATCAGCAGCATGAATCCGTGGACACAAGCAGCCTCGTGTCAACAGTCCAGGCTGCAGCTGCTGCTGGTGGGATGGAGTGGGAGTATTTCCTGGAACTGTAAGTCCCTCAATACAAATCAGTCGTGGGTTTGAATGCCAAAGACAGTGCTGGCTGCAGTTTATCGTCATTTTAAGGCCACTTCGTGTCACAAACGGAGTCTCACACTGGTTTTATGAACATGACAGTGAGTCCAGTGAACTTCACTGCTCCCTCCAGCCACCACATCTGGATCCAGTGAAACCGAACAGGCGACTGGCAGCTTGAACACAGCGCTGGCAGGTCTGGAGAAATGGCGTGACGCAGTCGCATCAACATGGAGCCAAAACTCGAAAACTCTAAAGTTAACCTAACTTGGGGTGCATGTCTTTAAATTTCCTTGCACTTAGTGAATAGATGTGAATAGATTCTTGTCCCTCGCTTGTAATTCAATTTGGATAAAAGCATCTGCCAAATGAGCAACAGTAAATTTAAATGTAAACTTGAAAGTAGTGTTTCCATCAACTTGTGCAATCCATGCTCCAAAGAGCTGAGGCTTTTAAGCACAAAGGGAGGAACTGCCCAGTATTAGTGTGGCGTTCCTAATAAAGTGTTCGGAATCATCGCTTAATGCAATCAGAATCCATTCCATCCCAACTCTGGACGGTTTAAGGAAGACAGTAATTCAGCCCGAGAAAAAGAGAAAGCATTTGAAGGCAGACTTAGACGTTTTCAAAGCCTCCTCCGATTCAGACGGGCAGCAGCGACGGCCGGTTCTGGAGTGGCTGCAGAGGACAGCTAATCATTAGCCAGTTAGCCTCCATTACGACCGAGGATCCAGGCCTGGTAATAAAGAACCGAAGGACTCAGGGCTCACAGCTTAATGATCCACAGATCAGCACAGGATTTACGGGCTCAGGGTTTCCAGCACAGCCTCCTGGACAAAAGCCTCCTCCCTTCTTTCATCTACTTCAGCAGAAGGATTGAGTTCATAAAATCAGGAAACAACGTTGGAGAGTAATGAAATCTCCCACGGAAGGCAGAGTGAAAAGAAAAATGAAATGAGTGAGACATCAATTGCAAAGGTAGAACTTCCAGTTGATTAGATGATAAATAAAGGCTCCTTGCCAACAACAAACATTTCACACACTAGGAGTTTTACAGCAACCTTCAGTGGCTCTCTAATTTGGTTTTCTTTGAAGAGTTTGACATTACAGCTCGTGGCACTTTCTGTATTTATGAGTGTTTGGTGAAAACTTGATTCAACAGTTTCGGGCCCGGACTATCAACTCTGATCACTCTATATTGAGTCTGAGCTACCAGCTGATGCTTGAAAAGCACAACTAAATTTCCACCAAAGCTTGAAGCCGATTCCATCTACAATTTGCACATACATATTTTGAAGCATTCATCAACAGCTAAAATCCTTTACACAGACTCAGCGGGTCCGCCTTCCCATCTCAGTTCAGTTCCTACACTTTCAGAGATCCTCCAGGATTCATCCAACCATCTCAAGCTGTGAAACACTGACCAGGTCTACCGACGCGTCGCCAGCTGGCTTCCCTTAAAACAAGATCATTATTCTTAATATGTTTTAGAGCAGGAAAATAATTGAGAAAAATAACCAGCTCAGGGGATCAACGGACCTTTGAGTTTAGTTTGGTGCTTCAAAACACTTTATAAAGTCAAAGTTCAATGATCTGGTAACATGATTTGATTTTGTCTTTTTCAATTCAATAAATAAATGTGTCCAGAGGTATTTTACAGGTGCGTTATCAGTCATAATGATCCATTTTGATAGATTATTTTAAAGTGTGATAAGTAGACTTTCTGTCAATCAGCTAAATCACTGAAATCAGCAAAACTAACCACAGCAAGACATTTGTTGCAAAAAAAAAAAACAAAACAAAACAATTGAGTCTGTCGGTTTGTCAATTCAGCGATTCATTCATCCTCGTGCTGCAATCTGCCCCGACCACCTTCCTGCAGGCCGCTCTGTGGCTGCTGCTGCTGCGGCGCCGTCCTCAGCCAACGCACAAAACAAACTGTGCACACCTGCACGTGAGAATCCACAAGAGACGGTTGGCCGAAAGAGATAAGACACAGATCTGACAGCTGCTCATAGTTTAAAAAAAAACAAAACAAAAAACGCTCCAATTTGGAAACAAGCTGATGATTTTGTATCCTCGCTGCTCATCAGCAGTCAAAGACAACATTTTAATCCTGCTTTGGTTAACTGTTGGATACACGAAGGTCCCAGCAACAGCTTTGCGTCACTTTTCAATGCAACGGATACACTTTTCAACGATACAAGTAAACCACAACACCAAATCTGGATAGGAAACTTTGCTGACTGGTTTTTTAAATGACTTAAACGCTGCATTTATTAACGGCGGCTGAGATGTTTGAGGTAGACAGTGCCTGAATGTGTGTCACGATTTAATGAGGAAAATTCCACTGTGACTTTAAAAACCATCAGCATACGTCAGCGCTGGAAGTCGATCGGACTTTTTGCGTTAGACAGCGACACAGAGGGGTCGTGACCCTCGTTCGTGTGAGAAAGCACCTCATCTGACACAGCTGACGTGGAAACACGAGTCTCCTTATCAGATCCGGCATTTTCACGGCCGAACAAACTCAGGATGAAGCCAAGAGACGACCTCACCAGCTGGCATGTGTTTGAGGATTACGTCACATCGGTTCTGGCCCGAGTGATTGTTTTACTCATCTCAGGAGAACCCCCTTCATCACCGTCACCCCCCACACACACACACACACACACACCCCCCCATGTGGTGTGAATGCCTCCTCTGTGAAGTAGGCCAAGGATCTGCCAGCGGCCCCTCTCTTTGTGAGCTGAATGGGCACGGCTCGGCCACGTTTTAAGGCACCCTAATGTACCATGTCTGGACCACAAAGGCAGCGTGGTAATTTGCCAGGGATAATGATGCTCCCTTAATTCGGCCCTAGGGGCCACAAACAGAAAGCTTTAAAGAGAATCTCTATCCAGGGATGAGTCCCCTGTCCCCCCCTTCTTTCTTTCCTTTTTTTGTCTTTTTCGAGGTCTCTTTCTGCCTCACAGTCCACCCCCTTCTCTCTCTGACTGACCTAAAAGGAGCTTGTTTTCTTCCGGCTTATTGTGGCCCTGAACTAAATATCAGCAAACAGCAGCGGGGCTGGATGAGACAACATGCCAGCCACGACTGGAGCTCCCTGATCTCCTCCCAGAGGAGAGGAGCAAAACCAAGGCAAACACAGAGGAGCTCCTTCATCAGAGCGACCAGAGCGGGAGCTCCGACGGCGCGTATTAGAGGAAGGCGTTTAGGCCGCAAATTGAGTTGAGAAGGAGGCAAGTGCCGAGCACTTCTGGGATATTAAAAACTCAGGAAGACAAGTAGGAGAGATTGGAACAGAATTGGTCTGGGATTTTCATGATGAATTGCCCCGTGCTGCTCTTCAAGGTTTCTGTGTTTGGCGCTAAAGGTTTGTTGGTTGAAGTCTCATCTTGAGCGTTGTTCCAGGCCCGGACGGAACAGGATCCAGATTTATCAGGCGATGATCCCTGAAGGTCTCTTTTCAGAACATCGGTCTTCGTGTCGTTACCAATATCTCTGATAAGTGGCACCTGCTGCTCTGTGGCAGACAAATGGAAGGTTCATTTGACGGGATTATAATGTCAGATGATCTTGTTTTTGGGAGTTTGAGGCGGGGGGGGAGGGGGGCTTCTGGCAATATGTCCGCTCCACAATCTCACATCGTTTATTCACATGATCACTAATTAACAGCAAAGGAAGATACGTAATCATTATTTTTGAAACAATTAGCCCATAGCTGACTGCTGATACTCATTTTTATTGTGGCAGGACTTTATCAAGCTCCTGGAAAACCATCA
Source organism: Echeneis naucrates (assembly GCF_900963305.1). NCBI lineage: Eukaryota > Metazoa > Chordata > Actinopteri > Carangiformes > Echeneidae > Echeneis > Echeneis naucrates. The sequence goes on along the minus strand of NC_042531.1, from coordinate 4,273,129 downwards.
TTGTTGACCTCAATGTCCTCTTTTGAAGTTTTGAAATCAAAGATGTTGTTTCATTTATTTTGTGGAGTTTAATCAAAAAACTGCCAAACTCTCTCTCCATGACATTTAGCAGCATGTGCAAAAAATATAGCAGAAAGCTAAACTCTATCCAGACTAAGAGAATTCAGCTTTTCTTCCTCGAGATCGAAGGGAAATAACCTGAACCAATATCTGGTTGTCTTTGTTTTTATATAAGCTCACGTACCTTTTGTTGCTATTTACAGCATTGCGGATGAATGAGAATATTAAATCCTGAAAAGTGAAGGCGTTTTCAGGTGAAACTGATTTGGGAAGATGTTTGAGGTGCCAACTGTGATTGAAACATCCCTGGATGTACGTGTGCCATCACTCTCACACTCTCTTCCCCTAAATGTAAGAATGGAAAGGGGAGCCTTATAGTGCTCAGAATCAAATTAATAGCCGGCATGTAAACACGCCGACAGTGAATCCGGTCTGCTGTGGTGAAGGCGATGCCACGAGGTAGTTGTGCAGTTGTGGCACATCTCATCCGGACAATGATTTCAGCGTAAAGTGTCAGCTCAGCTCGAGGCCGTCTGCAGTGGAGTGATACACTGCTTCACATTCAGAGGGAGAGCGAGAGAGGGCGGAGGGAGGGAGCCGTAAAACTTATTCCTTAATGAAGCCCCCGCCCCCCCACCCGACCGTCTCCACTGCCTTTCAAATCATCAAATCACGTCAGCCAGTCAGAATAAAACGGGCTTTCACCAAGAAAAGGTCACCTCACTTTTACCACCGTGGCCTGTCTGAGAAAGACTTGTTTGTTTTTTTGTTGTTTTTTTTTTGTGAAGAATGAGTGAGAAAGTATCACAAGACAAGCGTTTGCTGGTAAATTTGAGAAGACAGGAAAAAAATAAAATAAAATAAACCCGAATGATGCAACAAATGAAGGTAAAAGAAACTGATGGAAGAGAGGAGTGAAAGGTTTTCCGTGAAGAAGAGGAGAGTGTACTCACCAGCTGAGCATCACTGGGGGTGTGGGGACGGGGCTGAGGGGGCCGTCTGTCTTTTTCAAACTGATCCTGGAAGAAGGAAGAGGGAGAGAAAGCAGAGGGGGGGGGGGGGGGGGGGGAGGGGTGAGTCCTTCACATGCTGCGTGCCTCCTCCTCCTCATAAGCAGTGTGCAGAACCACAAAGAGGTGCTGCCCCGCTCGTAAACAAACCGCCAAGTTTTCAATGGAGCGGAGAAGGCGGAGCGGGAATGGCATTTAAGCGGAGACTTCTTGGGATTTGGTGTGTTGGGGGGGAAGAAGGGGGGGAGGGGAAAAAAAAAAAAAAGGGACCTTGGAGATGCCTTTATATTAAAACAGCAGATCCAGACGGGTCAAACACATTGAACTGTGCAGCTATGTGGAGGCCTTGTGTTGCATTGACAGTGAGGCTGTAAATGCGGTGAGCGGATGTGTCGTCGTGTCGAATCAAACACAGCTGCTAATATGCGGAGAGCACTTTGACATGCGTGCTTATTTTTTTTTTAATCTCAGCGCCTCAGAGCAAATTGGAAAAAATGGCCCCGGCTGGTTTCTACGGTAACCTGAAAGAGCGGTTTAGGCTTGCCATTACCTCTCGTGGCGTCAACTACCGTGATAACAGCTGGCGTTTCCTCCGATTCCACACAGAGCTGCTCAGAATAACACAGGGATTGATCATGGAGATCGATCAGTTCCTCTCAGATGTACACTCAAATGACTGCAGAGCTTTTCTGAGCCGAAACCTCAGGCTGTATTTTTGGGCTCATAATTTCACTATTGATTTATGCAGATTAGTCCTCAGCAAACTTATTTGCTCAACTACTTATTCAAATATTTATTTTTTTTTTTTTTTTTTCCTTTGTCTGCCCAAGAGTCCACGAACAAATTAGAAACAAGAGAAAATCTGCAAATCCAGAAAGTGGAAGACAAAATTTGTGGCCATTTTTTTTTTTTTTTACTTGTTGCTTATTATCCAGAACTTAAACATCCAGTTAATCTTTTTTTTCCTCTGACAGCTCAGTGCTGAGAGCCACAAAGACAGGTAGACATATTCAGTAAAGAGGATTTTCTGTGGAGCTGAGCTGAGCAGCAGGAAGTATCCGCTCAAACAACAACAACAACAGCAACAACAACAACAACAACAAAACACCCCATAATCTCCAGTGTCAGTGTGGGATCAGGCTTTATTCACCAGAACTCTCAAACTACTTAGTCTGTGACCTTAGTCTGTGTCTTACTTTCTTTCACTCACACGCACACACAATGTCAAGCAGTGACGTTGTTGGCCCAGACGGCCGGCCACAGAAAGTCTGTGATTAAAACCTGCTCAGATTCCAATAAAAACGTGTTGACCAGATAACTGACAGGAATCTGACATCCTGTTGCGGGACACGCTGCAGAGATGTGGTTCAACAAGCACAATGCACAAAACGAGTTTTTATAATATCAGATGACAGATTTCTGGATAACTGCCTGCATTTCAGACAGTTCGAGCTGAATCAGATCAGTCTGACACCCGTTTCCACAGCTGGAAGGAAAAAGAAACCACCCCGGCCGCAGAGGGCCGCGCCAGCGCCACAACAAAAGCCGCACAAAGACGGTTTACGACAACTGTAAAAGTAAAACTCAAAACATGATTTAATCTGTTTTGACTAATAATGTTGATGGAACTGGCTGTTATTTCCTGCTGGATAACAGCAGCGACAACAAACACTGACAACAACTAACAAAAAACGAAATCATCGAGCCAAGAGTCTGCAGCTGTCATACTGTACTGCACAACAGCTAAATGCTAACACCATGTTAGCATGCAATTATAGCGGATAGCCTTATGGTGGACGTTTAGCTCAGCTGGGATCTTCAGACTGACCCAACTGCTGCACGCTGCATCCTGGAAGTCACAGAAACAGGCTCTTGTGGTTGGTGTAATCGTATATACTGAAAAGTAATGGCATAAACACGAAATGGGCTGCATACTTGTGCTTGTCACGCTGTCCTCGCGTCCTAATTGCCAATCTAGCAGCACACCTGCCATCCATCTCCTCATCCTTCCCCAGATCTTAGTCTCGCTGGTCAGAAGGATGATGTTCAAGGTCGCACCTAAGCTCTTTTTTTTTTTTTTTTTCCCCCTGCTCCGAGCTCATCCGTGTCTCCCTTAGCTCCAGGATCACTTCTCGACATCACCCAGCTCAGGGTCAGCTCCTCCATCCCTCTGTAGTCAGCTCCGCCTCCATTCCCCGACTTTTAGCTTCAAGCTGCGAGTCTTTGTCCTGTTCCGTTCACCCATCGGAACATCACACTCGTGTTCATCATCAACACATTTGCAACTTGCCAAATATGTAGATGAACATGTCCTCGTTCTTCTTGCTGCCGAATTACGAAATGTTCCCTACAAAATGCATTTGCTGATGAGGTTTGGTCGAGACCTCACGCACCAGATGGTTTGTTAGAGAGAACCATGTGGTAAGGCTTCATTAGAAACTGGAAAAGGGCAGAAACTTCAAAAAAAAAAGAAGAAGAAGAAATATTTGGCAGGTGACTGGATGAACCATCTGTTTTACATGTGATGTGATGAGTGCAGAGGAGCAAACGCAGCCCAACAAGCTGCCGTTCGAGCCCGGTGGCATGTGTGTCCACAATTTCTTGCCGTATTTTTTTTTTGTTGGGAAAATATGTGCATAAAAGGCACAACAGCTGCTTCTTACCACGAGCTCTTCCTTCATATGACCCTGACTGGTCTGAACCAATGCGATTCAGCCACAAGTGAAGAGTGAAATCCAGCTGCCCTGCAAGTTTAGCTTACTTGTGTATAAAAACACACTTTTTTCACTGCTCTGAAAAGTTAATCACGCTAAAACAAGAGTCATATTTCTCACAATATAACAAGGCTGAATATTTGAGCCTCTGCTTCTTCTTATTTCAGAGTCATCAGGTGCCTTATGCATTTTCTTTCTCATCAGATAGTTCGAGAGCACACACACACACACACACCTAACTGCACTTTTCCAATCCTGAATGAGTCCTTGAAAGTCATCTGCTTGGCTGCCAAACAGGCGAGCAGACAGATGGCTGTGTGTGTGTGTGTGTGTGTGCGCGTGTTCTCTTGGTGTTTGGTGAACTTGGGCTGGTCAGTCCTTCTGATATCGCTGTGAGGCAGACAAAGCACAGGAAAAGGTTTTTGTGCTGCAATGTGACACTTTCCTTCACTCTGCTGAAACTCCTGCAGCAGCGCGCGTCTTTCGTTACTGTCCATAAGAGCTCGTTATCGACGGTTGGCATCAGAATGACATTTTCCTGATTAAGCTGCAGTTACCGGTAAGTGAATCAGACAGTTTTAATGCAGACTTAGCGGGAAGGAGGTGAAGAGGCAAGTTAAGACTCAGCAAGAGGTCACAACTCAACAACTCATGCAGTTTGTGCCTTTCACAAACGCGCGCAGGAACACACTTTCAGTCGAGATACTTGTGAAGTTCCTCCTTCAGGCCAGCGCAAGAAATACGTCTAATTAGAAGTGAATTACTGCCTGCGACGTTCCACTTTACAGCAGACAGAAGCAGGCGTGCTCAGGCTGGCTGTTTTTTGTCTGAAGGCACTCAATGTGACGCACAGCAGACACGGGTTTTAGTGCAACAAGGACACACTACATGACATCGGCAGCAGCCCTCCGTTAGAACTCAGCTTGCTGTTGTGGAAAAGAGCATAAAGTAGTAGAACTAAAGGAGGGGAACAAACCAGCAGAGTCCTTGAGTAAAAAAAAAAAAAAGGATTGGTTTTGTAGCTGGTCCCTGCGGTTTGATCTTTTTGTAACAGCAACTTTTAAAACTGCCTCTAACATTCACTATAAAAGAAACTGTCGAAACGGCGATAAGTTATCTGAAATATCAGCTAAATGGGAACGCTAATCTTTGATGTTGGCTATAGTTTAATTACAGTTGTCCAAAAATTCGCAATGAAATCTGTGTGTTGTTTTTTTTTTTTTTGTCCATTTCTGTCCTACATGACATGAGGACATGATGGTGCCATTTGAAATTGGCCTCCTGCTACTGATTAAACGTGCAGCTCATGCAACAAACGGTGTGTATAAAAGGGTCGGACTCAGAACGGGCAGGAAATGTGAAACAACAACAACAACAACAACAACAGGCTTTACAAATGTACACAGCACTCAAACACAACTCGGGGGAAGAAAAAAGAAAAAAGAAAAAAAAAAAACGAACTAATTCATGACAGAGTGTTGTTTGTGTTTTCTATGTTGTTAAAAATTTCCATGTACCAATGTCAACAGCAAATTTCCACATTTCCATGAGCAGCAGAGAGCGCACACACTGCTCAGCGGTGCAGCTTCCCTGCACGGTCAGACTCAGCTCAGTAAACAATGAGCCTGCCAAATAAACCGTGTAACGACACCGTTTCTAAATTACTCCCATTGCTGTCGCTTTCTTTCTCTTTTTTTTTTTTTTCTGCCTCAATAGGTCAACGTTGCTCCAGAGATCTGGTTGTATTCTCAAAGCCATCAACGAAGAAATTAGCAAATGAGACTTTGAGAGCCTGCACGCTGACATGCGAAACACCTCGGAGAACATGCCAAACCACGGATACATGACAATTATACAGCAATTATCCAGAAATACATTCTGTCAACAAATCTGGAAAACAATGACCTTCACTTCAACTTTTACAAGCCCGAGCACTCTCCCCGAATATTTACCCTGGATTTTTAGATTTTACAGCCTCGGGAGAAATTCAGAGCAAATTAAACATAAAAGAAAAAAAAAAAAAGATCATAGATGGACATCGCTATTGAGTTAGCTTATAAAATTATTAATGCACATTAAAAACCCATTCAAAGACAAAGCCTTCCTGATTTAAAGGAAAGAGGCAGTCAAGCCCAGATTAACTGATAATAGCTTAGTATCAATTTAAATTTTCAAATCTATGTAATTAAGATCACTTTGAAATACCCATGAGCCTCAGCTGTCCCTGTCATGCGTCGGAGGCACAAATCAGAACTCTGCATTGTACTCGATTAATTCTTAAATACTCCTGAATGTTTTATTTTGTTTGGACTCTGTTGCCTGGATGTTTTTTTATGGACTTGAATGACGGAGTGAGAGAGAGCGAGACAGCGGCGGAATAATCTAAACTCATTCAAGAAGGCCCGTGGTGGTGGACGCAGACAAACGGCCGCAGCCACACAGACGAGTTCACACACATGCACGGCATTTCTCAAAAGGTCGCCTCTCACAGACAAGGCGTTTTAACTTGCACAACCTGAAACCATGGCATCACGTTGACAGGCAAAGTCATCCGTTACCCTTGTTATTCTGCTCCATTCCACCCTTCGCGCCCGCCGCCGAGGCAGTGGCAGCGTGACAGGGTTTCCAGCCCCGGTGTCGTATGTCCTTGGCTTTCCATCATCGCACACGGCACGACCTCTGACCCCCTGCGCTCCAAATTCTCAGAGACGATGTCTCTGGGTTAGTGGAGAGGTCGCTTTTGTTATTACCAGAGAGGTGACGAATGGCTTAAAGGTTACAGCTGAGATGTAAACAAGGACTGGGCTTAAATACCACAGAGGGACTAAAAGCATCACTAATGCCAACAAACGCATAACTGCCCGCTCTAAGTTTTATATGGATGCGTGTGTTCCTGTATTTCCATCTTCATGAAAACCAATTTCAGGCTTTGCGTCGTTTGTATTACTATTCGATTGCCCTCTTCGCTCAAATGGCCCTCTGGCGTAATTAAGTGGCACCTCCATTATAGAAGCCCTGGGCCGCTAAAGCATGAGTGTTTTCTTTAATGTTACTAACTGCAACGCTGACCAAGTGGCTGAGAGAAATGAAGGGGCGCTAACGGTGCTATGTAAATGCACCGATCCTCAGAACGTGCTTGCATTAGGTCAAAGGTGCACTGAACGCTGAATGTTAATCATACAGGTGCCATTTCATGTTTGAGATAGAAAAGAACGCATCTTTGTTGTTTCTGCTCTGATCTTCTGATTCTTTTTTCTTTTTTTTTGGTCGTCGATTTAATCAACTGCATTTGTATGAGATGAGAAGCACGTTTCAAGCATGATTCAAATTTCAGTGCAAATCTATGATCGGAAAATCATCTCTTTTAAAATTTTGCACATTTCTTTCAAATGATCATTCTGACTGCGTACGTCTTATATCAACAGTGAAGTGATAAAGTGTGTTAGCAAACAAAAACAGATCCTACAATGATCTTAGATGTGGCTCGAGACATCCTTCGTTCCTTTACAAGACTGACGCGGCTTGGTGTCGTCCTTACATCAGTTCCAGGCCTTCTTTCATGTCTCTAAGGTCCAAATGACATCTTTGATGGTAACTCCACCTCGTGTCTCCAGTGGGGGGGAAAAAAAAAAAAAAAAAAAAAGATCTGTGAGCTTCGTTATGATTTCCGCTGCAGGAGCTTTGTCTCATCGCTCTGGACTGACACAGCTGGCAGTCCGGAGCTCCATGAAAGGTGCTAACAAGAACAAGCTAACACGTGGAGGAGATCAATCTGTGTTCGACAGTGATAGGACGTGAGAAAGCTAGACACTGATACCATTCATTATTAATATTCTATAACAGCTTTACCTGTAATTTGACTGGAATTGAGCTTTCCTAATGTAGATTTTCCTACAATGTCACTCTGACCCACCAACTTTGTGTCAAAAAAATTTTTGCCCAAATTTGAAAAACAGAAAAGATTATTGTGTCTAACACACACATAATGTATAGTATCCGCCTCAAACCAACTTAATGCCAAGCCAAAACTGAAAGATTAAGACATTTATAATCACAATCCTAATAAAGTAAAGTTTATCACATAGCTTCCACCAACAATCAGGATTTAACCATCAACAGAATTTTGTTACATGAACAAAATGAGGGAAATGAGCTGAAGAAGATGGAAAGATGGGGGGGGGGGGGGGGGGTCGGTCTGTTCTGCCTCGCTGTGCAATCCCATCATGTGCCTGCAGGTACGTCTTCAGTGACTTTGACTGGACAACATGTCTGCTGTGGGACAGAGTCTTTCCGACAACGCATGCCGCCATCCTGGGGCTGAAGATCACTGTGCAACACGAGCGCACACAGCCCCACCACATTTTCCAATGAAGACATCTGCACCTGAAGCGTTCTCTCTTTGTGCCCTCTGTGTGGAAAGGCTGCTCACGTCCGTGCGTCTCTGTGTGGACAGTGTGGTCGTTGCAATTACAGCGCGTTGTGTTGGTGCAGAGTGAAGTGCACAGCGGGGGGGATTGCATTGTCTGCAGGCGGCCGCCGGCAGCAGCGACCTTGGCTGCAGACCAACATTATACTTATCGAGCTGAATATTGATCCGCGCATCAGAATTGTGCAGCAGCCAAATGGCTGTGCCAGTCTTGCCAAGGCAGGCTGAATGAGACCTGGATCCATTTTACAGCACTTGACACAAACATGAGGAACATGTGATACACTGCTGTGCTCAAGTGTGAAATCCCATTGTGAGGGTGATGAAGTGTGTCACCGAATAAATTAATCACATTTGTCTGAAACACTAAAATCATCAGTCCTTTTCAGCGTGTTGCAATAATTGGTTTAACTTATTTTGCTTTAACCCTAATTAGATAAAAGAGCAAACATGATGTGACTCTTGAGTGCGCTTTAAACGAGTGACTACATTTACATCTATAATGTGCTCTACGTTCAAACTGCATATATTTTAACAGTAATTTGCATAATGGTGCCGTCAGGCTTGGTCATGAACTGTACGAGAGCGAGAAACAAACTAGAACTTACCATCGACGGAGCGGAGACGTTCATAACAAGTTTCCTTCACTGACTGCAGAAAAATGAATACTTGCTTTGTTTTTCTTTTCTTTTTTTCACACCAACAACACAGATACCAAAGCTGATACACGAGATCACAAGTGCCGAGTTCAGATGGGTCCATCCTGGATTCAAGTCCAAGTGGGTAAAGTATCCAAATTTGTTAAGCTCTGCGTCTGAGCCAGTCTCCTTTTTCTCATCCAATGGTTTATCTTCGGTCTGCTTTTAGTTTCAGATTGCAGAATATAAAAGAGGAAGGTCATTTAACTGAAGCAAATATGGAACTTGCTGGGTTCTTGATTTTTGTGTTTGTTTTTTTTTTGTTTTTTTTGGTCTTATTTGTTCGTCATTTGGGTTCCAAAAAGTTAGTTTGAGCTTGCAGTGACTGCTTCCATTTTGGATCCAGTTCTTGAAAGCGTGCTGGCTCTGACAGGTCAACACATTTGAAAATTTAAGAATACATGCAAGTATAGATGAATGATGAATGTGCAGTTGGTGGAAATGCACACAAGTGTTTCCAGGGCACACAAAACTGGATTGTGTTCGTTTCTCAATTCCCAAATTTTGTAGTTCTGTCCAAAATTCTTACACAACCTACGATCACTATACAAGCAATATATCCCATCATGCATTATGTGTTTGACCAATTTAAAATGACCTCAGATTACAGTCCTGTACATGGTGAGTGTAGTGAAGGAATGAGTTATCTCAGACACAGCCTTGAAGTTAAAAGCTTGGGTTTGTTACTTTTGTGTGTGCGTGCGTGTGTGTCCCCTGGCAAAGATTTTGTTGTTGTCTGTGCGACTTGCAGTGTGATTCTGTATTTAGTTGTTATGTATTTCCGCTGTTAGCTGCAGTGCACTGATCTCTCAGGGCCAAGAAGCAAAAACCACAAAAAGGGCCGTACAAAGAAACGTCTCATCAAAGCGCTCCTCTTCGTCTTTAACAAAAGCGCTGCTGACTACAAAGGACCTGTTTGTGGCTCACGAACTGTCATGTGAAGGCCGCACCTGTGGTGATGTACAACTTATGAAATCAGCATTTCTTGTAGCTACAGACTGTGTACATTAATGATGCAAAGTTAATCTAAATACACACCGCTCACAAATTCTAATCCATGCATATTTGATAAAATGCTGTGAAGCAACGACTTCATATCGCAGCGGTTGAATTAATGAACCGGGCCCATATATGCAGCAAGTCAGCGTTGATCGCCCTACAGCCTACAGCCTGCGTTTCCCCATTTCTAATCCAGAAAGCCGAACAAAGCTTTGTGGGAATACCCCCAATAGCGCGCACTCCAATCCTCTGTCCCTCATTATCCAAAACACTTGATCTGCGTTTCCCTCTTACTTCTCTTCTACCACACAACCGAGCAGAGGAACACTGACAGTAGTTTCATCATTAAAACATGGATCCAGCCAAATTTCTCTCTCTCTCTCGACTGTGGGTGGAGAGCAGCTGCACTCAGAAACACAGAAGTGATTCTTTCATGCGGTCTTGAAGTGGTTACTTCTCTCTGAGGAGGACGAACCGTATGTGGCACTGCGAGGAGAAGGAAAAACCGTTTGCACCTGCCGGCCACATGCATATTTACACCGACAGACCGTGGGGCCCTCAGGATGGGGCCGGGGACGGGAAGGGCCGAGTGCGAGGAATTATTTATTGAGCCAAAAGGACAGCAGCTTACAGAGAGCGGAAGAGAAAGGACAGCGCCGCTCGTCTTTTCCCTGTTGCTCAGATGCCATCAATGGCTGGAGCGAGCTGAGCTGAGCTGAGCAGAGAGTGGGCGATGAGGAGGAGGAGGAAACGAGAGGGACGTGAAGGGGAAGGGCGCATTGCAGCGCCACACAAACCCTCAGAAATACACACCTTGGGGGGAGGTTGCCCACAGAAGTCCTATTCAAATCTAAAACTCTTTCCTCGGCTCTGTGCGGCTGATTTACAGCACTTTCACAGAGAGAGGGAATGAGCTGTATGCATTATGGTCATCAGGAGCCTTTTCTGCTGCTGAAGTCGCAGCTCAGTTTTGTTTTTTTGGTTTTTTTTTTTTTACTCTCCACTGTGTAAGTCATGAATAGAAAATTGAGTGAATTTTTCCCCATCAGCCTAATGCACTCTCTCCACATGGAAGCAAGTAGAGAGTTAGTTTTTAAGCCTGTCATGGATGACCCGGTCTGACCTTTTAACCATTAATATCCCGGGACTTTAAGTAATCCCTTAAAAATCTGCACTGTTGAATTTAAAATTTCATTGGCATGCAAGCATCCACTCCCCTGGTTTCAGGCTTCCCATCAGATGTTGGAGCCCAGCTGTGGGGATTTGCTCTCACACAGCCAAAAAGAGCATTATAGAGGTCCAACATTGACATCAGGTCATAAGGCCAAGCTCACTGTGCAGCTCATCCCAGGTGTTAAATAGTTTTGATCTGAGGGGTCTGCAAAGCCTGAAGTTGAGAAAACAGGAACGAGTCGTCCCCAAGCTGCCACCACAAATATGCCTATAATATCACATTATTTTGGATTAGTTTTTATTGGAACTATAAGGCCGGAGCCAAACTATAAAAACTAGCCCCAGAACAAAGAGACACTTGTTTGTGTTTGATGCTTAAAAAAAAAAAACACTTGAAAGGTGTCTGGCATACTTTTAGCTCGCTCCTTCGTGGAGGACGCTGACTGTGATTCCCAGCAGTCCAATAACTGTGGCTCAGAGTCAGGGCAACCAGGACTCACAGCAAAAAGGGCCGAACGGGCCAACACTGAAGTGAAGCTTACTGTAGCATGTTCATACATACATGAGCTCAGAAACAATGCCAGCAGCAACATATGCTGAAGGTACGACTTCTTGAAACATACAGATTACACCTTTGACCGTGACCTTGGGTCACTATTAAGATTCCTGTGTGACTTCTGCAAATGCAAGCCGACTACAACTCGATCCTCCGCAAAGGACTTTTGAAATCCAGCTTTCAAGCATACAGGCTTTGAATATTTTATACTCAAAAGATTGATTTTTGGTATCCCTTTGACTCTATATGTTAAGGGATTTAAGCTGAAAAAACAAAAAAGAACAGCCTCAAGCACAAGAAACCTCAAACCTGCACAGACACTACAGCTGATGGGGGAAAAAAAAAGGTGACGACCTCATTGTCTCTTAAATCAACACACAATCATTCTGGGGCTCATTTCAGTTTGGGATCAACAGCCAGCAGAGTGAGGGATGGGTTTCGTAAGAGAGTGGACTGATAGAAAAGGAACTGCAGGTGATTCATCTTCCTGAGCCGAGCTTAGTTAGACGAACACAGAAGAGCTTTTAATCAATGAAAATTCCACCTGGGGCAGAGGCTGAAGGAGCCAAGCTCTGTGAAAAGCAGAAAAATTTGTAAAAGAGAGCCACGAGAGAGCTTCGAAATGAGGAGCTTCAGACAGAAAAAAAAAAAAGCAGCTCCTGATGAAAAAGCTGATAAACATAAAATAGAGAATAGAACGCTGAGATAAATGCTGAAAGTGCGACGAGAAGAGGGGCGGGAGACGGCAAGTATTAGACCATTTAACAGAACGAGAGCAGAGAATCAAGCTCCCAATCCATCTTTGAAAGTGGAGGAATAAAGCCCCCCATTTATCACAGCAGTTCTACGACAGAGCGAGAGAAAAGAAGGTGGCAGGTAACCAGCTCCCCTGTCTTTTATCGAGCTCCTCTCCTGGGACGACAGCAGAGAGCTCACGCCTTTGGGGAAGGCGGCGAGGAGATAGACAGCGTCTGATTAAATAATCCGGTGTTTACTGCCACAGACCTGCCTGTAATACGCACCGTTTGTTTAACAACTCTTCAAATGGAAGCACTTGGCAACCAAGATTGAATCGCAGAACAGAGGGACGGGTTTAAATTATATGTGACGCAGTAAAGGAGGTTATTAATTTAAAAGGAAGCTCTGCGCGGCGCCGTCTGAATGCATATGTGCATCTCCTTCACCTGAAGGTTCTCCTCCAACTGATTTCAAAACTTTCCCAAAAGAGACGCTGCAGCCAACACATCATCACAATCTATGTTCTGACAACTCCTTCAGCAAAAGTCCATGAGTTCATTCATCCATCCGTTTCAACAATCCCAGGCCACCCTGGTCAGGTCTCCAGTCCATCACAGGGCCAACACACAGAGACAGACAGAGACCAACAACCACGTACACTCACACTCAGACCTACGGACAGTTTAGAGTCACCAGTTAACCCAAACATGATGTGTTTGGATGGTGGGAGGAGACCCACGCAGGCGGGGAGGAACATGGAAACTCGACAGAAAGGCCCCGAGATCTTCTTATTGTGGGGCAACGGAGTTATAAATATTAAATCCAGTTGAAGAGACGGCACTCTGCACAATCCCTGCAGACCAGTGAAAGGTGTGATTCAGGTTTTCCTCTCAAAGGAGCAGAACAAAACCTCCCGAGATTCACTCCGACACCTTTATTCAGTTTGTGGATCATTTCTCCTCATCAGCAGGACGACCCTGAAAAACACGCCGGGGCTTCCGAGGACAGACAAGTTGCCCCCGAATACTTCCAGTTCATCTACAAATATCTGACAAAGAGAACAGAAAGTTCAAGAGTAATCGCAGTATGGATGATAGAAGTGCCTTCAATCAACATAATGACTGATACATAATTAACAAATTCCTCCGTTTAAAGTTTTAGCACAACCGTCTTTAAGGGCCGTCAGTTCATTTAAAAGAAAAACAAAGAGCAGGAGAGCTCTCTGTGTTAAGTTCTGCGCTTTCGATAACGTCCGTGTGTGAGTGATCATTTTGGAGCGAGATGCAGTAAATCACACCACTTGGGCTTTTTTTGAATTTAAATTCACTGCCAGATGACATTTGCCAAAAAAAAATTCTATTAAAGCTGCCGGCTCTGAAGGTTTTGGGGATGTTTGAGGAGTTAGCCAGTCTGAGTATTATTTTAAAGTTTGAGAAGCACTTTGCTGGAGGAAACAGTGTTGTATGTCGTACACATCATAAAGCACTGTGAAGCTACTGCGTGATTTTGGGCAATATCAATAAAACCGAGCGGAGTTAACTCGATGCCAAGTCGGAAGTAAGAAGCTGATAAAGCAAAGCTTTTAAATGAAGAAACTTAATAGAACCATTGAATAAAGTGCCAGAGTGATAAGCCACAGAAACCTTGTGTGTAGGCAGGATGATGTGCTCCGATAGCTGGGCCACAATTAATGCGCCGTTATGAATCATTTATAGGGAAAACACTAAGCCTGGGATGGAGTTGGCTCAGTCAGCAGGAGAGCCCATAAAAAGCAGCAACTTGCACCTCCAACATAAAAATTTCAAACAAGGTACGATAAAGAGTCACAGATGAAGCATCCATCAAGAAAGACAAGCTTGGGAGCGTTGCCTCAATTCGCTGAGCGGCGCTTACTGATACCTGTGATTGAATGGAAAATAAGGCGTTTCAACCTCAGCCAAAAATATTTCACCTCCTCGGTCTTGTCAGTTTCGAACATCTTAGGTTGCTTTCTCGCAGCCGTGGGTGGAGTACGCTTTGAAATGGTCCACCTGTGGAGCGTTTTCAGTCTGGCACAGAAACAGAGAGGTGGGACAAAACACGCGAGTGGCATCGGAGGAAGAGGACTTCTAGTCTTTTCGTCTTCATCACACTCCTCTGCCAACCGGCTGTCTGGCTGTCCCTGGAGGCCAGAGCTGCTGCGCTCGATCACAGGGGGTGTCAGAAACACACACACACACACACACACACACACACACACACACACACACACACACACACACACACACACACACACACACACACACACACACACACACACACACACACACACACACACACACACACACACACACACACACACACACACACACACACACACACACCACACACACACACACACAACACGCACAGGTATACATATACAGTAGCACAGAGGATCTGTCCTGTCCTCTGTCCCCAGTATCAAATGACTGCTGTCAGCAAAGGCAGGGCCGCTAAACTGGATCCAGGCCAGGTCATTTCACCGCGGCGAGGTCGCTCTGCTGCATCACAGATCTCAGCAGCATCACTAATCACAAAGCCGCCATTATGCTTTTTAATGCTCGTCTAAAACTACAGTGCTTATAGGTTATGGAGCCATATCATCTCCGTGAGTTACTGGCTTCTGCTACGTGCCGCACAGAACAGCGGACTAATTATTCCAAGTTGTATTATGTGCTGCTAGTTTTAATAAAATACAACAACTATCTCCCAATATGTAATTAAGAGGATCATAAAGAGGCCATGAATGGTTTATGGAGCTAATACTTCCCTGAAGCTCGTTTTTAGCTTTATGAATGAAATAATGACACATCTTGCTCTTCAAAGCTGCAGACATTTTAGGCTTTACCTCTCATGCCAACTGAATTGTATATTTCAGTACATTTCATTGAAAATCTCATAAAAACCAGTGACACCACGCACGAGTTCACTGAACAGGAGCGCTCCCGAGTAAACAAAGTACACAAATATAATAGTTGTTATATTGTGTTGGCGGCACCTGCGGAGCAGAGCAAGCCCGTGAAAATTATAAGATCATCATCATGCCAGGATTCCAAATGCATCACCTGCTGAAGATTATAAAAATCATATTTTAGTGCTTGAGGAAACCAATCCAAGGCACACAGCTCATGACAGAGCAAAGAGCTGAAAGCACACCAGTAACTCCCTGCCAACATAAATCTGTCAGGGAAGTATGCAGCCACTGGAAAACACTCATTTAGCAACCATGTTGCTTCTTTGTGAGACAAAAAGAAACGTCCACATAGATGGAAGAGAGAGAGAGAGAGAGAGAGAGAGAAGCAGAGGACACCTGAAGTTAAATGCAGTATTAACTGCCACAAATTGGCGTTGCCCAAACAACAGCCCAGAATTTCACGTCTTGTTTATTTGCTCCGGTGCTGCAGAGTGCGAGAGGGCTCTCTGTCATTTGTGCTGCCTTAATGAATAGGAACACGTCTTCAGCGGAGTCAAAGACGCGTGGGCACGGCCGCCATCGCCCCCAGTTTATAAATCGCCAGGGCGTCTGGGCGTTGTGCCAGCAGGGGCACACAGTCGTCGCAGCAGGGGGGCATCCAGGGTGGCATTTAGAGAGTGCAGAAGTGAGGCTGAGTGAGCCGGCTATAAGAGAAACAAGCTTTTTATTTCCACTTTGGTTGCTGAAAATATACACTCACTAAATGTGTTGTAAAGTACGCGGACAGCATTGCGGATCTAGAACTTAGACTTTTGGGCTTTTTTGTTTTTCATGACTTGGGTCAGACCTTTTGTTCCCATTTATGAGACTTAACAGCAAACAGTGTGTTAACTGTTTTTGAACCGGCTCGTTACCATTTCAACATGACAAGGCCGCCACACACAGAAATGGTTTTTCTCAGTGAGGTGTGGGGGAACTCCACTTGGCCGGCACAGACCTTTGACCACAGCCTCTTCCAACACCTCTGGGATGAACTGAAACTTGGAGTGTGAGCCAGACCCCACAAGTGAGACATCTCAGTAATGCTTTTGTGGCCTAATGGGAGTAAATCCCTGGGGCCAGATTCCAAAGTCAGGTGAAACCCCAGAAACAAAAAGGATGGAGGTTATTACGACTGCACATAAATTCATTGTGATGACTTGTACTTTGAGGAGCCACATTCTCCTGGCCATGCAATATGTCTTAATATATTCTAATAATATTATTATAAGTAATATCTATTAATCACAACAACTTTGTGTCCACACTGAAGAGCATTAAGAGAATTAAAAATGAATAAATATATCCAAATAACAATTCACAAATTCAGAAATGTAACTTTCTGGTTGGGGTGGTGCAAAAAAAAAAAAAAAAAATGCAGGACGAAGCAATGAGGAGAGCTCTGGCTAACCTTTGACATTTTATTTTGCAAAAACAAGTTTATAACCCAAGAGAGCATCAGATGCCAGCTGAATGCTCCACAAACGAAACCTCAGCCTGCTGCAGAGGAGCCGCGGGTTAAAAGTCAGTATCTTCTGTGTATATTGGAAACAACTTATTCAGTGAAAGTGAGCAGAAGATAGACGCCATCGTCTGCATGCCGACGAGACACCTGAGAGGCTGAGTGAGGAGTTTCTCCCCCCTGTTGTCTTGTCACTGCTCCCTGAGGGCGTCATAATTCACCAGAGCCACAATGAGAAGCCAAATCCAAGAGGACTGCAGAAAATGAGAGAGCAGCATGTGTCTACTTTACACACACACACACACACACACACACACACACACACACACACACACACACACACACACACACACACACACACACACACACACACACACACACACACACACACACACACACACACACACACACACACACACACACACACACACACACACACACACACACACACACACACCTGTCTGACCCCCACAGTAATTGCTAGTGCTGTTGGGACATGACGCAAGTAGTCATCTGTCTGCCCTCATCGTGCATTTAACCAGCCAGGTGTTCATAAACACCACTGTTAGTTCGGATAAATTAGGTAAACAAAGGCCACAAGAATTTATTGAAGAATCAAAGTCAGATCTCTGGATACGGGAACAGGGAGACTGAAAGGACGCATGAGAATGAGTGATTTTGGTTTTTTATCCCTGAGGGAAAAAAAAAAATAAAAATGAAACATTGTGACCCCAACACATGAAAACCTTGTCCTTCAGCTGATGTGTACACTCTTTATGGGATAAGGAAGTTTCACTGATCAACATTTTATACTGAGACATACTCAGACAGCAGCAAAATGCTGTCCGGTAGGTCTATTTTCTAACACAACTCTTCAATAAAAGCCTAAATACAACATACCTGGACACGACGTTTGACAGGCTTCAATACAATTTCATATGTTTTCCCATAAGGAAATTCCCATAACATTTGTGTAGTTGCTGGCATGCGAATCTTTTCCACTCGCTGCATGATGGTTGACAGCTCCAGGAGACAACCTCTGAAACCTTACGTTGCATTGCTGCATATACAACAGGCCTCCCTGCTGCTGAGTAATGAATGGGGCTGCTGGCCAAGACGAGCTGGAGTAATCTGGCGTGAGCGGGGGGCAGACATTTACTCCACCATAAAACATCCATCACTTTTACGCGTCGCTAGAAAGAGCTCCACTTCCTTCTTGTTGGAGCTTCTTGTGGCAGAGATGTTGGAAAATATATAAGAAGGTATATAAGCTGAGCGAGGTGTGCGCAAATGACAAGCTAATGTTACCTGCTGTAAGTGAATGAATGCACAAAGGAATGTGTGTATGCCAGAAGCTCATTCATCATACCATCCCCAATTCTTACACCAGCGTCACACACTCTGCGTGCTCTGAGCTTTTTTACACTGCTATTGATACAAGGTGAGAGCCAGAGGGGTTGCCGTCTGAAGGTGGTGGGCGGGGGGGCACCAGGTGTAAAGGTCACTGGAGAGGAAGGAGGAAAAAGAAGAAGCTATTTCTCCCTCCGCTGACAAGCTTTATCTGCAGCACACGGTGCTCGCATACACACACTACGCACCATAGCAACCCCAAAACAGGCTCCTTTCAGCTTCGGCATTATGGGGCAGCGTGGAGTAAAGGGGCAGAGGGAGGGAAGGTGCAATGAAGTGCAAAAACCCAGGCGGGGGGACAAGGATCCTCAAAAGGAGCTCTAATGGACCTTGAGATCCAGGTGGGGGACATGAAAGCGGAGCAGGTACCGTGGAAAAGCTTTGAGGTTGTTTCTTTCCTCGTGCAAAAGGGATATCTGATGTAAAGATGTGTGCGCGGCTGTCCAATGTGCAGAAACTAGCTGTATATAGTGCAGTATAAGGCACATCCATTATGCTTTCCATTGTCCAGACTGCTCAAATATCCAGACACAGGGTGTTTTTTGTTAAGGGGGGGGGGGGCAGCAGAATGAAAAAAGCATGGTTGGTTGCTTATCGCCATTGTGCAGACGTTTGGCCTCCGGTCTTCCATCACCTCACTCCTTGTTTTTCCTCGCCATGGGACTCTCAACAGCTGACTGGTAGCCCCCCCGCCCCCCTCATGCCACCCGGGGAGGGGCCACCTCGACTCGTTTGATGTTTAAAATAAGGCGAGCAAGCCGACGTGGACGCTGAGACAAATGTTTTGCCATAAATCAGCCAGATAGTAAGGGCAGATTTCAGGGGAGACACAGGTGAATCTCATTTCCTTCTTGGCTTAATTCAACATTTCAATTTATTCCAGCTTTCATCCGCCAAGTTGGAAAAGTAATGGATTTTTGTATAATAAATAATTCACATGATTGTGATTAAACCGCGGAGCAGTTTGAGTTGAAGGAGCCGGCGTGCCTCTCAATACTGATGGCGACGACGGGGCCACAAGAGTACACTGTCTCCGTTTGTGTCAGGGCATTAATCACTGTCACACTCCTCTCTTTCTCTGTCTGCTTCAGCCTGAAACGGACCCTCCTTCCCTCGCTGAGAGCCACTTCTATCGTCATAGTAACCAAAGCCAACCATGAACCAGGCTCAGCGGTGCTGTAAGAGATGGCGGAGCTCGAAGAAAAAACTAAACAACACTGTGTTTACACATCAAGTGAGGACCTGGGTCATCTTCTGAAGGGTCTGCTCTCATATCAGAGACATGCGGCTTGTTGGCCGCATGTCGCATGTCTTATTCAAGAATGAGCTCTTGAATAAGGCTCCTCTTGTAGCAGCATCCCCCTGCAGGAATCAACCTATAGCTTAAGTCACAAAGCAGCCACATCTTGGAGAAAAACTCCATCTCTTGTTGGCTGAAGTCCAACAGACTCTTCTGGCGAGGGCCAAACAAAAAAGGTCAAAAGATGCAGCGGAATAATTTCTGCTGAAGTCTGGCAGGTCGAGCTGGCGTACAGCTCAACCTGCTCACACAGCTACTGAGAAAAACAGAAGACACCATCAAACAAAAACAGTGAACAAGTGTTGTCTAATTCCCAGCGAAATGCTGTGATATTCTGTTATCTGAGCGGTGTTACAGAAGACAAAATATAGTAAAGACTTTCCATTATTGTTTCCTTTTTTCCAGAGAAATTTCCACCACAACAAACAGATTGTGGGTAATATAGTCGCTGCTGATTATTTTTGACATTATCAAGTCAGTGTGACAGCAAGTTTCACTGTTTGTTCATAGAATATATTGAAAAAAAAAACTGTGAACTTCAGGAAACAAAAGGTTTTTGTTCAGTTATAATTGCAGTAGCTCGGGGAGATCTGTAATCATGTTAAACGCGGATGTTGTGTCTTCAGGTCAGACTCATGCTGCATCAAACATTTGGAGGGTCTGGATTGTGACAGTGAAGGATGATTTTGTCACACAGACAGGAAAATGAAAATGTGTTTTACTTGTGTTTGAAATAGTGGGCTCTTTGCGATGCATCCTCTGCTGTTCACTGCCGGCTGGTCATGGTCTTGTGTCAGGAGGAAAATGAGATACGGAGAACGAAAATACAGCTTGGAATTTGCGATCTCACAAAAAGTGGTTTATTTTGGCGAAGTTTCTTTACACTTAAAAACAAACTACCCTCATGCAATTATCCGCATTGTCAGTCTTGAGGTGATTTCCAAGAGATCAATTCTTTGAATCAAACTTTATTAAACTGAGCGCAGCTGCAGTGATAGGAGGGGTTTTTAATCTGTAGCTGTTCATAAAATCATTAACTGGCAGCTGAGGGGACAGAGGTGGAAGTCACCACCCAAAATTTTTGTTACATTCTTTATTACCAAGATAAACGTGAGAATTGATCCCAACAAAAGATTTTAGGTCATATGGCCCAGTCTTATGGGAAAACTTTAGTCAACATTTAGAGGAAATGTGTGAAGATCAGGCAAGAACCGAGGAACAACTGGTACTGGGGACAAACCCGCTCTGGGGGAGGCAATGAAAATAAAAACCACATTGACTGGAACAAGTGCCCAACGCCCTCCCAACTCTGAGTCAATTTAGCCTTTGGATTACATCTCTTTGTCAGCCAACATCTGACAAAGAGATGACTTCTCTCATATTTATTGCTGCAAAGTCATCAGGCCCATACTGTAAATCACAGCCTGACTTGTGGTTGTCCAATTACATGTCCAACAGGGATGCGGGGTAACGGTGAGAGCTGAGACCGGCTGCCTGCTGATTTCCTCCTGGTCATTACTGCAAACGTGTGTGTATGTATATATGTGCGTATACAAAGCAGGCACACACACATACATCGTCACAAAGAAGCACATTTACAAACCAGATTGCTGACCAACAGAGATGCATGTGCTGTGTTCTCTAATGAGCCAAGTTTACCGCTCAGAGGCAGTTAATCAAAGTCTAATACTGGAAAGAAACCAATGCTAATAAAAGTTAAAGTAAACACATCACTCTGAACTCTGATCTGCCTCGGCTAATAGCCTTCAAACCAGCTGGTATTGTTCAGATGCCACACTGAATCACAGGCAGCCTCCCTCCACCCTACAATAACCCCAACACAACCGCTACAGTGGTAAAACATACGATGAAGCCGGTCTTTTACCTCTCAGTTTGTAAATACATAATGAGGTAAATATTTGAAGTTGTGTCCAATAAAACTGTTGTTTGGAGAGCTTACTGCAAATCTGTTACCTCACCAAGCACGGGCTGGGGAAAAAAAAAAAAAAAAAAAAAGAAGTTAAACCCTCTCCCTGTGATTCCATTCGGAGAGATACAGAACTTTTAGATCTCCAAAGTAGAAAATTTGCCTCATTTCATTTGGATGGTTTCTTTAAAGGACTGCACAATGGGGCTTTTCAAAGTAAAATGTATGAAAGCCAGAGATCCTTGAGATGTAGTGTAAGGTGGTAAAGCAAAAAGTAGGTTTGATGAGGCTACGAAAACTGTTCAACTGAAGCTTTTACGGCATGTTGTAAGTTGAAGGTCGAAATTTACATCATATGATTCCAGCGATGTGATTATGACATTAAAGTAAGATGCTTGAAAAGGCAATGTGATTCATTTCTATATAGATAGTTTCTCTTACTCTGCTGCAGCTCTTAACCTTAAAAGCACATATTCAAACTAATCCACCTTATTACCAACCAGAAGAGTCACATAAAAGTGTATTAATATTATTCTGATAAAACGTCCACAGGCTTCAACTTTTTTATTTTATGGTTTCAATAATAGAATAAAAAAAAATAAAATCACAATACATTCTCTGAAGGGAACCTTCAGAACAATATTTCTCAGATCGCTCTGAGGGAATTTATGAGACCTGTAACATTTGAGACCTCTCTAGTTCGTTGGAAATCAAAAACTGGAAATCTGAGAGCCAGTGGTTCGGAGTGGTATTAAAGCAGTGGAGCAGGGACAATGTTCCCACCATCCCCACAATGGGCTCAACACCCATCTTCCAGCCCAGTCCTCCGGGTCACAACAAGCCTTGAATAAGCTCCCTTCCTAAAGCTTCTGGGGGTTTCAGCCATGCGTCCACAGCATCAATGGGAATAGTGTTCCTCCCCCCACAATGGCCAAATCAACTGTGGGAGCACTTTCTCCTCCTTTTGCTCCCCTTTTATTCTTGCCCTGCTCAGACCTTGCTGGGGCTGAACAGAAGAGGGACAGGAGAGAAAAGGCACATGCCTTCACGTCCGCTTTGCATGCATACAAAGAGAAAAATCAAATTGCTCAGACATGCACGCATGCGCACATGCCCTTATGAGCACATGCTTGCACCCAACAAACGCACACACCTCTTCCAATACTGAGTGGGATAAAAAAAGAATGAGTGAAAAGAAGGAAACCACTGAACAGTTTGTCACTGTAAGGAAAACGCCTCCAGCAAATGTGAAACACAACGGAATTAGTATTGGGTGGAGTTTGAGAAATAATGAATGTACACTACATTATACAAGGAGAATTAATCATTTAGTTGATCAGTCCTTAATATGTCAGAAAAAAATGAAAGCTGTGCATCACAAGCTCTCAGGGCCCAAGACGAACTCTTCTGTTGAACTATTTTGTTTAACCAAGTAACAGTCCTCACTCAACATTATTCAACTCACATTAATATGAAACAGAGAAGACACCACATCCTCACACTGGAGCAGCTGGGAATGATAACTAATATTTTCATACAGCGCCAGTGCAGAACAGAGGTGATCTCAAGGCACAACTGGAGAAATCATTTGCAGACACCCGCAACGATTCCCACCAAGGGCAGACGCTTGGTGACAGTGGCAAGAAAAAAAAACAACTTTCTTTTAAGAGGCAGACATCACATCACATCAAGAGCCACAGCCAAATAAAATGTAACTCAATAAAAGCTTCAACATGCTGCATGATATATTCCAGACTGATCAGACAATGATATGAATCAAATTACCATTTTAGGGCAGATCTAAAACCAAATGGGGGGGTGGGGGTGTCCTGGGAAAACCCAGCTACTACAATGAAATTCTGATAGAACGTCAATGGATCCCAGAGGAGGTCGGGAACATGAAATCCGAGTGGGTGGCGTTCAACACCTCCATTGTGGAGGCAGCTGTTCGCAGTTACCATCAAAAGGTTGCAGGTGCCTGTCAAGTCGGCAACCTGAGAACCTGCTGGTGGACACCAGCGGAGAGGAAGGCCACCAAATTGAAGTGGGGGTCCAGGGGTCTCCTGAAAGAGTAGATTGGCTCAGGGTTCACATCTCTGCTTTATGCAGACGATGTCGTCCTTTTCATTTCAGCTTGAACTGGGAGGTTTGCAGTTACACAAGACACCCGGGACGAAAGTCAGCACCTCCAATTTTAAGGCTCACTGGCAAGCACTTTAGGGAAAGTGCTCAAGGGTTTTGGGTAGCGACCCATCGAGTGAGACTGGTAATCCAACAGACTACAATTATTTCCTTCAATAAGGTGTCTGAGCTCACCTGTATTGAAAGGGCAAAGAAGCCTGGCATCTGCCGGCAGCTTGGATTAGAGTCATTGCTCCTCTGTAATGAAAGCAGCAAAGTGAGGTGGTTGGAGCATCCGATCAGGAGCCATTCCAGGTACCTTCCGCTGAAGGCTTTCCAGGCACGTTCAACTGATAAGAGGCCCTGGAGTAGGCCTGGAGCACAGTGGAGAGACTATTGATATCATCAGGCCACGGAGCCCCTGAGTCCCTCAGGAGGAGCTAGGAAACATTGCTGGAGAGAGCTAGCCCTGCAATGAATGCTTAACCTGTTGATACCGTGACCCAAATCCAAAATAAGCAGGAGAAAAATTGGCAGATAACAAACCTTCACAATAAAAAAAAATAAAAACAACATCAACAACAACAACAAAAAAAAAACCCTCATTAGGTTGAAATATTACATTCACCGTCTTATTTTTTGCTTTCCCTTATCATCTCTGCTCCCTTTATTTGCAAAGGTAATTACAACACAGAGAGAAGGAGAGCAAACAATGGTGACAGATTTCCTGAGACAAATTGAGACTGTTGAGTCGTATCATACAATGATTAGCGAGGTTGCAGACAGAAAGCAGGGACATTGCAGTGGTGTCAGATTTCACAGACAGATAGGTTGTGTGTCAAAGCAGAGAGAAATGAGGTTACAAACAACAGCCACACCAAGTGCACACACCATTCAGACACAATAAGATCCTGGGAGGCTGAGGGGACCCAGACAGACATTGTGGAATAATTCATTTCCACCCACTGACTCAGACTGCCCCACGCAGACTGCTGGCCTCCCTCTGCTGACAGCAGATTCTCATCAGGGTGCTGCTGGAGTGCAGCAAACTGTATTTGTCAGGCTACAGTTTGTTGCTGACAGTAACATTGGCCACAAAATTTTCACATCAGCCAAAAATAATAAAAAAAATAATAATAATAATAAAAAAATGAAATAAAATCAAGCCTAAGCCAAAATGTGCATGTGTCTGCACAAGTCATCAAATAGCTGTGGAATGATTTCATTTCAAATAAAATGAGGTGTACTCGGGCACAGGACCTCAATCAGGCTTCAGAGAGCTTGTGAATGGGAAATGGCAACATTTATGTCAGTGCTGTTGGATAACATAATCACATTCACTTGACAAGGCGGCAGAGCTTTGTATTCTGAGTATAAAGACCAGAATGAATACTAAGGCAAGGACTGCCGCCACAAGTCACTTCGGCTGAAGCTGTGATTTCAAATCTGGCATCATATTTACATAACACAGAACAAGAAATGCTCCAATATGGCAGCAGCAAAATGTACAGAGCCACCTTAAAGTAAGCGGCTCTCCGTGTCCTCTTTTGTCTAAACATCTCAACAAAAGCATGGCATGTTTTCTGCTCTTTCTGCATGCAGGCAGATATGTTTTTCCTCAGTGTCCTCTGACCTCATTACCCTGTGAATCCTGTTCTGGAAGGCCACTTTAAAAACCTCTGCCTCACTTTCACATGTCAAGGCCTGTATTTATAAAGAGAAGTAAAATCAAGATCAATGGTCAGTTGAGTGCGTCTCTACCAGCCGCTCAACGCCTCGCAGCAGTTCTTAAAGCATCCATTCTGGGGTTTTAAGTGTTTAAAAAAAAAAAAAAAAAAAACATTTGTTGCTCCTGCTCTCAAGCTAGGATTCAGTCCCCCAAAAAAAAAAAAAAAAAAAAAAAAGAGCTTGAGGTGTTCAACTGCATAAATAAAATGAGGTCTGGTTCATATTAGCGTCGACAGATGTGCTTGTTGGACGTGCTCAAAAAAAAAAAAAAAAAAAAAAACAGCTGAACAACCGTCTGACTGCAGAAAGGTGGTAATCAGGATCACAGATGGTAATAGTTGTCATTTTCCATTTGGTTTTTGTGGCTGAAAAGCTGCACCTTGACATGAACACACAATCTATCAAAACCATGCAGACATTTGTTTTCCTTCAAACTTATTTTTCCAGTTTCACAGAGCTGGGGATATGTGCATGAGGAGCGTGAGCTCACACCAGACCGAATCGCGTTATCCGTATCTCTTATCTCTTCAGACAGACACATACTCGTGGAGGTCAGGCCGTCTTCCTGTTGTTTATTTTTTTCTTAGAGAGCTAATACCGGACAGAATAGAGGACAGATCAAGTTCTCCAGACATTAAACTTTTATATCCGTTGACCCCCTTCCCAGGGATGTCTGACAACAGGTGTAATCCACATGGCAGCTTAAATATGCATCATTAAAAATTTGATGAAGAGGCTGTCGGCTCATCTACTCCACACCTATCATATTAGTTAATGGAACTGAATTATTCATGTTGCCACGAATATATGAACCCTACATTTAATAAGAAACAAAACACTTTCACACACTGTCACTACAAAGGCAGCAAGGAAAGAGCGAAACACAGTAAGAAGAGGAAAGTGAGTACAAAGGTGGCCTGAGAGGAGCTGGGAAGGAGGCGGTCTTCCATCCAGTTTGTGTTTTGTTTTGGTCTGGTTCCCCTCACCAGGACCTGTCAAGAGCCCTCATAAGTTCATCAAAGATGAAAACCTGTTTTCCATTTGAAAGGGCTGACCCAAGATACTAAAACAGCTCTTCAAATAACAAAAGTGTTAATGATCCATAAGACAAGCATGTGCGCCCGACAAAACCTGTAGGAATATATGAATATCCATCAAAAGATGGGGGAGATGTGAGACTTTCTCACGTGGCCATTGATGAACAAAGTAAAAACAAGTAATGCCAACTACTAGTTTGAATTCCAGATGAGGCGACTGGAGTTGTAAAGGATTAGATGCTGTTTACTGAGAAGGAGATTGGGGGAATAGCACTGTATCAGCCTGATGATAAAAGCAGTTATTGAATTACATCACCGATAATCATTAACAAATGACTTCATGGAGAGCTGAATTGCAACATAAACCAGTTATGTCTTCTGATACGTTTACAAAAACTCAAACCAGCCACGCACAGGTATGTATGCCAGAGCCATCTTTACGATAATGAATAAAGCAGTGTCCTTCAGTGATGCTGTCGAAGACAGCAAACAACTGGGGCTGAATATATTGTGACAGATGAAAACAGCACATCATTTAAAAGGGGCCTAAAAGCCCCAGTGGTTGATGGTGAATGGTGGTGACGGCAAAATAGCTTTCAAGTGAATAAAGCGATTCTTTTAGTCAAATAACTGTGTTATTTCAAGCTGCAAATTCTTCAAACCATGGACAAAATATCTCAGAGGAATTACCAGATAAAAGCGTGTTGGAAAGTGCTAGACATTTAATAACCTGACTCAAAAAACAAAACAAAAAAAAAAGTAGAAGAAGAAGAAGAAGAAGAAGAAGAAGGAGGAGGAGGAGAAGCAATAGTCCATTATAGGGGAGTGCTCCTTTATGTTTTAATTTGTCCGAGCTCAGATAAGTGCTGCACCTTTGCTCCAGCGCAGTGTCTGTGCTCACTTGTGGAGAGCACAGGCAGAGTCCGGCACTTGCAGCAGAGGCTCATTATCACTCACGGCTGCAAAGTGCCGCTCAACACTGCCCTCTGTTGCTCCAGCGCACCTCCAGCCCCGGACGATGCATTTTAGAATAATCCACTTAAATGTAAGCAAGAGGGGAAATGTGCTATTTTAGAATACCGTGCGTGTTTGTTCGACATCTCCCGGCCTGGGAGGCTTTCTGTCGGACGCTCACCCCCCCCCCCCCCCCCCTTTAAAATGTAACATAAAACAGATCCAGAGCGTCTCTGGAGGTAGAAATGGAGCAGCAATTCGTCCAAGTCACAAGCTCAGGAATAATGACTTTCAGAGCTGATCTTTGTGTGTGTGCGTGTGTGTTTTCACACTGCTGAGATTTGGAAAAATACGATATTCCTGTTTGGTGCACACAATGTTGTGCGCAAAGGCGACAGACTGCGTGCGTAAAAGCCAACCGGGAGAAATTAAGCAGAGGTCGATGTGGGCGGTCTTAAGTAGGTCATCAAAGTTCACAGGAGTTGAGGGAGGGACAACAAGGTGGGCAATAAAATGCTGTGCCACCTGCAGGTGCCCTCAAGTAGGTTGCCAGGTTTATAAATAAGTCCACACGGGAATTTAAAAAAAAAATGAAATTTGACGCACGATTGAAACGTTTAGATCCACATTTCTCGGGAAGATCATATCACTTAAGTTTTCCATAAGGATTGGTTAAAAAGTGCACATATTAGCATTGTGGAGACAACAGGGCAGCGTGCAGCACAAAGTAAGTTTGACACGGTGCTAATGTGGCTGGCACAGGCGGCTCCGGCAGCCCACAAATGCTGCTCTGATCCTGGGATGAAACGTGAGTGGAAAGTAAAACTGGCGAGGCATAAAGGAGCTGTTAACTGCTGTGAATAACACATGCTGCGGATAAACCACCTCACCTGAGACAGCCAAAGTGGCCAAAGGGACAGAAAAGTGTCCGACGGTCCGAATTTGATAAGAAAACGCCACAAAACGCCGCATTGATAGAAAACCAGTCCAGAGAAAAACGGACCTCAGCATGGCTGAATAAAGCTTTCCGAGTGGCGAACCCATCACCGATAGGTTTTTTTATTTATTTTATTCTATCTAACCACGCTACTCAAGCCAAAGCAGGGTATTGTGGTGCTTTGTCTCCACATAAAAAAAAAATCCAGGGCCACAATCAAACTCAAACTACATCCATTTCGCCTTTAATGGCAAATCTAGAAGCTGCAAACTGGCGCACAACACACATAAAAAGTGCTTTTGTTTCAGTCGTTTCAGGTATTTTGCCAAAAAAGAAACAAAGAAAAAAGTGATTTTTCCTTTTACCTTCGAAGATGTTTGTATTCCCCAAGTTGGTGACAATGCCAGGCAAAGACGAGGAGAGAATCAGACTGGCACCACCGGCCGCTGGAAGCCAAATAAAGACGGTGATCTAGCGCGGTGTCCTCCGCCGCTGTGCGCGTCCCTCTCCGAACGACCTGCAGCCGACAACTGCGCTCTCTCTCTACTTGGTCGTCGGACGATACCACCGGCTTTGGTGAGGTGGGGGGAGGCGGTGGGAGGAGAGGAGTGAGGAGGAGTGGGGGGGGGGGGGGGGGGGGGCAAAAGATGGGGCCGATTTTACGCAATAAAGGGAGGAAGTGCACGGACACCCCCGGAGAGGTGGAGGAATGTCGCAACAGAGCGGCCGTCCAGAGAGAAGGCAGCTCCAGTCTGAGTGAATCACAGCGAGGACCAGAGAGAGCCAGGAGGGCTTGTGGGAAAGGCCTGGCCTTCATGTTGTTGTGTTGTCTGGGACTCCACTGAACCTGCTGTGTGTGTGTGTGTGTGTGTGTGTGTGTGTGTGTTTGCTGGGGGGTAACCTGGCAATAAAACTCCAATGGGAATATAAGTGTTTTGGGTTTTTGCTGCTCAGCTGTTTTGTCGAAAGCAATCATTCTATTCTTTTGTATGTATTCTATTCTGTCTTCACAGACAGGTGTTGGCTGAAGATAATGATATGAGCCAAACTCCATTCATACAATAACCAATTTGTTTTATTTACTTCGCCTACACACCACCTTTCTCTATTCATAAACTATTCAAGGGAAAACTATCTGTTCCAACCAAGCTCAATTGTAAACCTCTTATTTATATGGTTTTATTTTTATTTATGTATTTATTTTACTGTAGTAGAATAGTGAAGTCTGCAACTACACCTAGGCAAACTGAACTTAAAAAAAAAAAAAAAAAAAGGTTTCATTTTAGCAAGTGCTCCAGGAAGTCCAAGAGAAATCAATTTTCATGACAGGCCACTGTAAGTATTCTGCTCTGTTCCTCCCACCCTTAACAAATATGAGCTTTTCTCTAGGGGGAGAATTTATGTAAGCCAGCTGTGAAATCTTTTCATGTATTTGATTTTTGTTGTTGTTTTTATTTTGAATTCGTTGTCCCTTTCTCTGCACTTTCTCTTCATTCCCCAGCACTGATTAGACGCTCTTAAGAGCATTTCCAAACCAAACATCGCAAGGAACGCGCTTCCAATTGATAAAGGGCCGATTAACAGCCATTCAATCAGAAGCCAATTTGTTAATTAACTGACTTGCAATATGACCTGCTTTATGGTGATTAAAAACAAAATCGCGTACGCCGGTCGGTCCCTGGCTGGTGGCGAAGTGCAGGTGCAACGCCGCCCCCTCGGGTTTTTCCTTCTTTTTAACCTAATCTCTTTTCCTTCTGAACCACATTTCCCAAGAAGCTTTGCGCGGGCGGCCGAAGGATCCGGTGGAAAGGAGGAGGAGGAGGAGGGGGAGGGGGGAGACCGATCTGCGCATGCTTAGCCAGACGTGGCAACGGCATCATGGCTTCTTCGAATCGCCACGGGAGTCGGATGAGAGAGGCGAAAATGTTCGTGTCGGTGATGCTGGTGAGTCCAAGGAGCTCTGTGTTTGTTCCCCCGTGTGCTTGTTTAAAAACTGTAGCCGTTGTGAGGAGGTATTTTTTGTGCTCGCTAACGGAAGGAGGGAGGTTTGAAAAAAGAAAGAAGAAGAAGAAGGAAAAAAAAAAAACCCACCAACAACAACAACAACCCGCCGCTCTTCGCCGCCTCTCTCCGGCCGAGCAGGAGGTAAAGTTGACAGCCCTCCACTGAACTTGGT